>NC_053032.1:27535407-28160407 GCF_016746235.2 Drosophila teissieri | reverse complement strand
TCTCGTGAATGTGCGCATATGAAAATAAGCAATAGTAAAGTGTATCCTGGAATTTTTGGCAAACATATACAAGTGCATACGAAAAGACATACACGCATACACACATACTTGTTCGTTAAATAAAATCAAATCCGTGACCATTTAAGTAATCTGCAATATATTATTAACCAGTTTTCAGTGCTAAATGGAATACGATTCTAGCAAGTATCCCCGAAAATATCCTTCAACTTAGGTATACCGTGTTCGCAACTACTGCAAAATATATAAACCTATGTGTTATACATACAATGTTATATCCCGTGTAGATGTGTAATTGAGTGCTCGTGCACGAGTGTTGGTGTGCTCATCTTCCGTGAAAACTCAGATGATAAAATGTAACTTCTAACCAATTAGATATGAAAGTCATTAAGTCGATGTAATCAACAACTAACCAGTGCTATTCCAATAATTATACAACATGGAGTTACTGCTGCTGTTTATGCTAGCACTTCAACTTATAGAATCCAGCATCGGAAGTAAAGATGGTAAGTAAAATAGTAACTTTACTGTTCGGAAAGGTTAAGAAAATAGTTCTCAAAAGTGTGCATTCTAAAATTCTTGAACAGGAATTTTTTGATTGCGATTTGCCTGATTGTGCGTAATAGTATCTATCTTTTTTAGCAGTTTAAAATGCTAACCGGCTAAGGCCATGTGATATATATACATATTTTCGCCTTGGATAAAAATAGTTTCCAAATCTAAAAAGCTTATCTTCATTTAAGTAGCTATAAATAAAAACGAATCGAAATTTAATTTTTTCAGTACCAATTCACCAAATAGAATCCATAGTTGGTGAAAATATTTACCTTCCGTGCAATGTAACGACTTATGATGGCGATGAGCCTGTGTTGGTTCTGTGGTACCGCGATGATAAGGGTACTCCAATTTACAGGTAATTTAAAAACACGAATTATTTTTTCATTAAGTTTACCATTATCTATGTGCCTTGCTTGTTACGAAACACTTTATCATGTTTAGCATCGACATTCGAGCGGGAGTATCCAAAGCACCAAAAAGATGGTCGGACGACTCAGTGTTCGGGGATAGAGCATATTTTATATTTGACAAGGAACCGGGAAAACTGTCAATTCAGAATACGCAAGCATCCGACTCCGGAACTTATAGATGCCGAGTAGATTTCCTGAAAGCGCAGACCATAAATAGCCGCATTAGGCTCAATGTCATATGTGAGTAATTGACTTTGAAATCGCAACAGGAACCTATGATTATGGTTTTTGCTCGTTATATGAGTTCCTTAAGCAATCTGTGGCAGGATAATAATAGCACTGTATCCCTATAATTTTCCTAGCTCCACCCAAACAAGTTATTATTCGTGACAGCTCCAACGTGGAGCGTTCTACAGTTGTGGGACCATATAGCGAGGGCGACATCGTATCCCTGAAATGCCAAGTAATTGGAGGTAAAAGTTCTTCTCTATCATCCAGAAATCAGTGCAAAAGTAACTCGATTCGTTTTCATGTTGTTCAATCAGGCTATCCAACGCCCACCATCAGTTGGTATCGCGATGGCCTAGAAATGCCATGCGAATTGTCCCATTTGGCAGGAGGGAAAATTATAGAGTGCGAAATTACGCTACCATCTCTGGGTCGGGAAGATCTTAACTCCCGACTTACCTGCCGCGCACTGAGTCACCCCAGAGCACCCATTGTCGAGGCGGTGGTTCAAATCGATATGAACTGTAAGTTTTAAACATATATCACCTCATATATCAAATGTGCAGAGAAGGTTTAGGCAGGATTCGGTGTACATGTAAACACTTTCTTTACTTTCAGTTGCCCCTTTAAATATCCGACTGTTGGGGGCACATCAGCCACTGTCTGCTGGACGCAGATACGATCTATTGTGCCAAAGTGCTGGCTCCAGGCCGCCGGCCGTAATTACTTGGTGGCAAAATGGCATACGGCTCGAGAAGACAACCGAAACAGTAAGTATCCTGCCATAATATACTGGCCGGCATTTAAACTGTGTTTTGTAGACTTCGAGCGATGGCAACCAGACCACAAGCACTCTCTCAATCAGTCTAAGCAAATCTGATGCGGGAAAGTATTTATCATGCAAAGCCTACAACCATGCTGTTCCCTCCGAACCATTGGAAGATGGCTGGAAATTAGATATACAATGTAGGTTTTATTAAATCACAATGGGTTCTTAGCCTCAGCTAACAAGCGTCTGCTTTCCAGATGTCCCGGAGGCATATGTTCGCCTGGGAACATCTCTGGATCCAGGCACTTTGCGAGAGGGAACAGACGTGTACTTCGATTGCCTGGTGATGGCTCATCCGAATGTCTTTCGCATCGAATGGCGTCACAACGTGAGTTTAATCACGCTAATCAAGTGGTGTTTGGTTTAAAAATGGTCACCCATTCCCACAGGAACAACCTTTATCACACAATATATCGCAGGGCGTCATAATTAGTAACCACTCCTTGGTTCTGCAAGGTGTAACTAGGTCCACTGCCGGAAACTACTCCTGTGTGGGATTCAATGCCGAGGGAGAAGGAATCAGTGCTCCCTTCGCACTAAACATACTCTGTAAGTTTGCTTTATTAAAGTTAAGTTATCATAGTCATTCATTCAGATCAGTTCCGGTCTTTGATTTATTTAAGTTTAAAATGGCCCGCTGAAAGTATCATTTATATTTTGCTGGCACACTTGTACCCCAAAATGCCAATCAGAGGAGCATTTTCCTGTTTGTTTACCCTATTTTTTCCACTTCTCCTTTGGCTTTAAGAGGTAATTAATGTTTTTATGGTCTGTTCTTTATGTTCGCGTTTTATAGACGCTCCCACGTGTGCCCAGAATCAGAAGAAGGTGTACGGCATAGCCAAGCAGGAGGATGCAAAGGTCATGTGCACCGTGGATGCCAATCCTCGGGAAGTCGAATTTAGCTGGACGTTTAATAACTCTGCCGAAAGTATTGACGTCGCCACAAATCACATTATTCGCTCGGGTAAGTGTTCTTAAAACTATAAATTGCATGCTAACTTATTTATAATTATATTTTCAGGTACCACCTCCATTGTAACATACACACCCGTTAATGAACTGGATTATGGAACCCTTTTGTGTTTGGCGTCCAACAAAATTGGCAAACAGCGAGTGCCATGTGTCTTCCATATAATCGCCGCAGGTGCGTACTGTCAAATACTTATAAAATAAATCGTTATTATTATTAACTATGATTATTTGAAGGTCGACCGGAAAAAGTGCATAATTGTACGGTGAACAATATATCTATGACCTCCTTGACGGTCACTTGTAGTGATGGTTTCAACGGCGGGTTGCCACAAAGTTTTAACTTAGAACTGCTAGACTCTTACACACAAGTAAGACACTACTATTCAACTGCTTATTAGAGTGGTTTTAAACAAAATAATAATTTCTGTTTCAGGAAATTAAAGCAAACATAACATCCACGGTACCCAAGTTTACGGTGCCAGGCTTGAGTCCGGGCAGTGTATATAGGCTAAATATTTACGCGTTCAATACGAAGGGTCGATCCGATCCAGCTATAGTCAGTGCGGCCATGCTGCGAATGCCCGAGAAGCAACTAACCTCGGAGCAGAGTGAGTCCTTATATCTTATCTTGATCCTTGAAGTTATATAACCACATATGCCTCCTCACCCCTCAGCCCACAATCTTCGTGCAGAGCTGCTCTTCTCGCCAGTGATGTCCTTAACAATTGGCTTAACCCTCGCTGTGCTGGTCGCCGTTTTGGCCATCATTCTGGCACTTCGAATACCCTGCACGGCTTCGTCGAGACGGCGTCAAAAGGAGCTCTCAAACGAGAATATATCCAGGGATGAATCGCCAGGACCAAGCGACAAGAGTTCCGGCAGCAAGGAAGTGGACGATTGCGACGAAAAGAATCCGGATGTGGTACCTGAATCCATTGAACCTGACGAGCAGGTGGGCTTTCACTAGTTTATATTCTAAATATAATATGCTTAAGTACTTATGCCATTGTTACTTTATATATCAGGCCGAGAGTATCAGGAAAAGGCAGCAGATATCCACCATTGATACCAACCGCAGTCCCAATCGAGGAATTTTCGTGAACGAGCAGCAGCATCTGACAGCAGCCGAGATTTCCCTGCGCGCCTCCCATGGAATTGGCTACTGCACCCTGAGGAGTGGCATGCACGCCCAGGCCCAGAGTTCGGTGGGCGAAATATCAATAGTAAGTAGACCATATAGATAGAGTTTAGGTAACCTCTATCCCTGAACTGTGCCCGTTTAACTTGCCCTAAAACCCACACAGAACGTAACGCCACACGTGTACTCCAACTCGATCTCGCAATGCACTCTGCCACGTCAGTCGTCGCAGAATGTGTGGAACAACTACAATTGCAACATCACCGGAGCGAGACCGACCTCCACGTTCCACCAGCTGACCTTTCCCCAGGGAAGGGTCAATGTCGGTGGCCACAATCCGGCGCAGCCACTGCATGGACACGCACCCTCGCCGTCGCAGGCATCCAATAGCTCCATGGCCTCGTCGACGAACACATTGCCTCAGCCACATCCCCATGGCCGAACCATCGCCCTGCACCACATGAACCAGGCCCAGTGTGGCAGAGTCTGCATCGGAATCGCCAGCGATGGCATCCACACCGCCGAGCAGAATCTATCCGACGACGAGGTAACCGTCCAAACTCCATTAATGATAAAGCGCGACAGCACCGTATGACTATAGAAATTCCACAGGGTATTCGATACGCCCCTGTGATTAGGATTTACAATTTTCTGTATTCTGCATTTCGAACTCAATAGAATAAACTTTTTATACCACTTTATTATCGAAAACAATATTCTGGAGAGATCAATTATTTTCGGCCAAATATGAAGTGTTAGTTTTAAACGTTGTTAATTATAAGTTATACGACATCAATATCCAATGAAATAACTAATAGGTTTTAAATTGTGGACTTGTGGCCAATGCAAATACTTTTACTGCAGTTTTTAAACAAAATCCTAGACTATGTACTGGCATCAGATCAGACGAATTTATAGACTGGGTTTTCAAACACGATTGATTGAGTTGTTAATGTATTTATTGTATTTATTTCCTTAGCAATGATGTATAAATGCGTTTTTTACTTTCGCATTATATAGTCTTATTGAGTATTTTGGAATATGTATAAGGATAATTCAAAATGTATGCGGTGACTCATGTGCGGCCATTGTTTTTGTTGAATTACGTAAAAAGACTTTGAAAAATGTTTGTTAACCCAATTTGTTTGCGTACCCAATGATTATGTAACTTCAACTATATCCCTAAGCAACTATAGTGAAATCGAGTAAGACCCAAACAATTTGTTGTATGTTTTTCTTCAAAGAACAGAAACAAATGCACCAGAGAATAGGTTTAGTCAAATGAAATTTGACGAAACGATTGCTTCCTTCTATTGAAGCCAATGCAGCTTTTTTGATACATTCGTGATGATGAATAACTTTGAAATAACTTGCTCAAATATATACTAACCCAGTGTAACGAAGGAAGAAATAAAATGCCCATTTTTTTCTTACAACGCTGGCCGGCATTTATTTTGAAATATTTAATTTTGTACTGGTCGAACTTACATAAAACTTATATTTAAAAATACCATATATATTAGGAACTTAGCGTAAAATTACTGTGAGCAGTATTATAATATCTAAGTTATAAATAAAAATAAATTAAAAGTAAATGGTTGTTTGATTCCAAATGAAGATTATGCATCTAAATATTTTAAGCGAATTTTTTGTTTGTTTTTACAATGATTTGTTTATTCTTATCACAACTACATACGTTCATTTTAAGTACAATTACTCATGCAATCTTGCGCATGACAAATAGTTAAGGGCTTTTTAGTTTTTATATTATGGAACATTTTATATAATAGTCCCTTGTTTTGTCATTTTTTTGGTTTTTCTGGGTGTGTCCGATTGAAATCGGAAGTGGCATCCATATTCCTAATATGCCATCGAATAATTGGCTAAGTTTCCAGCAGAAGAAATGCCAGGTTTGGCCCCACCTCGTCAATTTCTTCTGTTTATGCGGATTTCCCATTGCAATTTCAAAAATAAATATGGGGTATGTGGGCATTATCATATGCTTATTTGTATTAAAATTAAGTTACATTATTTATCATCAGTAATATGATTTGCTTTTCAAGTAGAAACTTTTCTCCAATGAATAATCAATCTTATATTTTGTCAACAACTTACAGCTGCATGAGGGAAAATGGAGCAATGTGAATTCTATCCATCCATAAACACATGAGAAGAAAAACAAAATTCGATCAAGAGGCGACTTCTTGGGCATGTGTGGCTGGCTGGGTTGGGTACGGATCGTCACTTAAGTCGATGAACGCCGCCACATTTCACATAACTTCCACATATAGCATACAGCATATAGCATATGGCACATAGTATGCCGCACACTGATGTCTTGGGTGGCGGGTTATAAAAGAACGCGTATCGCCAAGTTTCGGTTAGTTGACTCCCAGCTGTGTCGCATCACAGACCAGTGCTAGGATTTTCGTATTTAAATCTGCTTTCTTAAAGTTCAGCTAAAACTTCTCATCATCATGGTAAGGATAAAACCCACTCCCAAGGATTTAACTGGATTTTTGCAACTTCGTCGACTGCAAAGGAGCATGGATCCTTCTAAGTCCTCCGAATATACGGTTTATGCCATATGGTGCAGAAAGAAAGATATTCTTTGAAACATTCTACATCATTAAGTTACATAGCTACTTTTTAAAATCTACAACAATTTTTTAAGAATAAGACAGCTTATAAACTATTCACTTATATGGATAACCAAGAACTTAGAGCGGTAGCAGATGATCTAATGCTCTCTGTTTGTTTGCTGCTAAGTCACTGATTTGGAACCCGATATCCTAACTCCAAATTCAGAATCACCCAAATTTCCAGCGCCATGAGTCACATTAGTACGAACTTTCTTTCAGAGGGAATGCATTTCGGTTCACATTGGCCAAGCTGGCGTCCAGATCGGCAACGCCTGCTGGGAACTCTACTGCTTGGAGCACGGCATCCAGCCCGATGGCCATATGCCCTCCGATAAGACCGTGGGCGGTGGCGATGACTCCTTCAGCACCTTCTTCAGCGAGACTGGAGCTGGCAAGCACGTGCCCCGTGCCGTGTTCGTGGATCTGGAGCCCACTGTGGTGGATGAGGTGCGTACGGGAACCTATCGCCAGCTGTTCCATCCGGAGCAACTGATCACCGGCAAGGAGGATGCGGCCAACAACTATGCCCGTGGCCACTACACCATCGGCAAGGAGATCGTCGACGTGGTTCTGGACAGGATTCGCAAGCTGGCGGATCAGTGCACGGGTCTGCAGGGATTCCTGGTCTTCCACTCCTTCGGCGGCGGCACTGGCTCTGGATTTACCTCGCTGCTGATGGAGCGCCTGTCCGTGGACTATGGCAAGAAGTCAAAGCTGGAGTTCTCTATCTACCCAGCACCACAAGTAAGTTCACTTAAGATTAAAATAAAATATGCCACTTCCCTTTAAACTAATTGATAATAGCCTATTAAACCAATTAACTTTAACTTTATTAATTATAAACAACGGAAATTAGTCTTCGAAAGATAATTTAATAATGGATTTGAAACTTCCTGTTAGGTGTCCACCGCTGTGGTCGAGCCATACAACTCGATCTTGACCACCCACACAACGCTGGAGCACTCGGATTGTGCGTTTATGGTTGACAACGAGGCAATCTACGACATCTGCCGCCGCAACTTGGATATCGAGCGACCCACCTACATGAACCTCAATCGCCTAATTGGCCAGATCGTTTCCTCCATTACGGCTTCGTTGCGCTTCGATGGCGCCCTGAATGTGGATCTGACCGAGTTCCAGACCAATTTGGTGCCCTACCCACGCATCCATTTCCCGCTGGCGACATACGCTCCCGTCATTTCCGTGGAGAAGGCCTACCACGAGCAGCTGACCGTGGCCGAGATCACCAATGCCTGCTTCGAGCCCGCTAACCAGATGGTCAAGTGTGATCCGCGTCGTGGCAAGTACATGGCCTGCTGCATGCTCTACCGTGGCGATGTGGTGCCCAAGGATGTGAACGCAGCCATTGCCACCATCAAGACCAAGCGCTCCATTCAGTTCGTGGACTGGTGTCCCACTGGCTTCAAGGTGGGCATTAACTACCAGCCACCCACCGTTGTTCCTGGCGGGGATCTGGCCAAGGTGCAGCGCGCCGTCTGCATGCTGTCCAATACCACGGCCATTGCCGAGGCCTGGGCCCGTCTGGATCACAAGTTCGATCTGATGTACGCCAAGAGGGCCTTCGTCCACTGGTACGTGGGTGAGGGCATGGAGGAGGGCGAGTTCGCCGAGGCTCGCGAGGATCTCGCTGCCCTCGAGAAGGACTACGAGGAGGTGGGCATCGACTCCACCACCGAGCTGGGCGAGGATGAGGAATACTAAGCCTGTCGAGAACGTTACCAACAATGATCCTACAAACTCTATAAACGTCACTTTGTTTTTACCAAATACCAATGCATAAACTTTCGCAATAAAACAGTTTAACACAAATACTTAAAATTGCTTATTTAGTTGAAAAATATATTTTTAAATTGAATTTTATATTTCTTTATTAGAGTGACTAATACGTTGTTATTACAACATTTGGTAAAGGGGTTCATACATATATTTATTGGCATCCCTGTCGAAAATGTCGTTTAAATTGCTAAATTTTTATTAGGTACATTGCTTAAGAATTTTGAAAGTTTTTAATTTTTAAAATCGTTTTGTGTGATGGAGCCTTAAGATGCATTTCTAAACGCATGCGCAAAAATGTGTACACAGATTTTTCGCAAATTCAGTAGTCGAAGACGTACCTTTTCAGGAGAAGCAGCGAAAACTATTCTTAAGATAGTCTCTAAGTTTAAATTTATTTTAGATATATGTGAAAAATTGTATAAAATATTTCGCTCGTTATTAAATATAATATTGTTCCTTGGAAACCTCAGTGAATGTTATTTAATTGTAAATGCACATGCAAAATTGCATTCTCTTTTGTCTGCAAAATTGTATGTGCATGTATGTATTCCCAAAACTGGAGTCAAGTCTGATAAGTTAATTAAGATATTGTTAAGTAATCTAGGCAGAAAAACGTTTTCTAATATAATAATGTTTAGAGAGTACTTACACACAAATCGTATGATATGTATACAGATGAAATATGAATATTTTATTTACCCATCTACCCCTTTTGAATAATCAATGCCCCCAACGAATACAGACAATGCAAATCCTCTAACATACACACAATACAAGAAATTACGCTACAGTCACATTACCAAATATATATTAATATGCCTTTACTTTACACAAACCCTTAATACAAATTTTTCAGGATCAACGAATGTAATGCAAAATGTACATCTCTTTCACATTTTTCGCCTATTTCTGTTAAAATATTTAACACATAATATGTATTTATATATATTCTGATTTCAGATCCTTGCAATGACATACATGTAATGTTTCGTTACAGGAAATGTTGTAAACATATCGGAAGATGTCTGATTCCCAATAAATCTTATACACCTCCATCCAAGTTCATCCTGCATTTAATACGCCTGTCTGTTTGTCCGTTTGTTTGTCCGTCCGTCTGTTTGTCTGTCCGTTCGTCCGTCCGTTTGTATGTCAGTTTGTCTGTCTGTTTGTCTGTCCGTTTGTCTGTCCGTTTGTCTGTCCGTTTGTCTGTCCGTTTGTCTATCCGTTTGTCTGTTTGTCCATGTGTAGCTTCTTCAGCAATCACATTTGTCTGGTTTCCTGAATACCTATTTAAATTCCGTCTGAGATCTTTAACTTTGAACATAAATAATATGATAAATGCTTTCCATTTCAAGTCTAATCCTTATATTTACAGATTAACTACACATGCAAAACCTGATGACGTCGTCTCGTTATTGTTCTATTTAAAATTAAATCAAACATTTAAAAAATGTTTAATTTAATTTACACTTAATTCATTTGATACGGGGATTTTTAGTTGGGTTACTTACTTTTCGTTTTACAGGTATTACAAATAATTTAGATGCGTCAGGTTGGTAAACATTCCTCGATTTTAGAAAGTAGAACCTCTATGATGTCGAGAGACGAATGGAGTATGGAGTAGGGAGTAAGGTGATAAGTGTCTCGTATTCAAAGTTTGGCAGGAGAGTCGACTAGTGATGTAGTAAGAAAAATTAAATTACTTGCCAGAAAAAATTATTCTTTTAGAAATGACACCTATGGCATAACTTTTGAAGAACTTCAGACCCGAAAGAGATTATTTCTGTGTAATTGCATATATATGCGATTGTTTTTTTGCAATACAAAGCATACAATGCCCATCTTTGGGATGATCATAAATTTCAGTCTTAAAAACATGCATCGGATACATGACGACGAGTATTCTGAGGATGCCAAGGAATCGGACTACAAGGGTTCAATTCAGAAGGAGATATCGGTCAAGTCGCGACACCAAATTTCCATTCCAGATATATGCTCAGATGCTGTTAAGAACAACTGTTTTCCGTCGACGGGCTTTCTGAATAACTCGATCGCCTTTGCCTCACATGTAGTTAAGTGCGGTTCTCCGGCCTCGAGCATCGATGAATCCTCATCGACAGCCCAGCACGAGTCCAATCCCCACATGCACATGCAGGGTCAGCACATGATGGCCCCCATTCCCGATCTGGGTTTCTACAATGTTCCCGAGTTCATTTCCGAGCAGGAGAAGCTCATGTTCTCCGACGCAGAGAGATTCTTGAGGTCGAAAGATAATGAGGTGTGCAACAATGATTTCAGCTATATGCACGATGAGTTCGCCATGCGAAAGTACTATCATCCTCTATTTGCTCATGGCATATGCCGCTGGCCCGGTTGCGAAATGGATTTGGAGGACATCACATCGTTTGTCAAGTAGGTTGAATACAGTTACAGACATAAATGATTTTATTGGATGTGGTTGTACCAATACTAGGCATCTGAATACCGAACATGGTTTGGACGATCGATCAACCGCCCAGGCACGGGTTCAAATGCAAGTTGTCTCCCAACTGGAATCCCACCTGCAAAAGGAAAGAGATCGCTTGCAGGCCATGATGCATCACTTGTATTTGTCCAAGCAACTTTTATCACCCACCAAAATCGATAGGAAGGTAAGTCCCTTATACGTGAAACCTAGTAAGTAATAGTATATAGAAATTTTATAAATATAAGGACGTGCCCGGAAGAGAAGGAAAGTTTTGCCGGAGTCCGCTTACAGTGAATAGCATAGGTCGACCCATCCGCCAAACCAATTCGCCCAGTCCTCTAAATCTTCCAATGGTTAATTCCACCAACATGTGCTCGATCAAAAAGAGAAACCACGACAAAAATACATTTTCAATAAATGGCGGTAAGTGTAGGCTATTCTTGCATTAACTATCTCTATAAATAATAATTGTTTTGGCTTTAGGATTACCCTACATGCTTGAAAGAGCCGGGCTTGATGTGCAACAGGGTAAGTAAACTATGCAGACTGATTATCTTAATGATTTCTCGTCTTGTGCTTCTGGAAGACATATAAGAAGAATTTAAATTTTCAGAGATCCATCGAAACAGAGAGTTTTATAAGAATGCTGATGTACGACCGCCTTTTACTTATGCTTCCCTCATAAGACAGGTAATTTTGAAAACCCATTTATGGCTTGTGTTGCAGCATTCGACTTTAATAAGCTCTCTTCTCTAATATCACATTACTTTCTTTCATATTTTAAAAGGCTATAATTGACTCCCCTGACAAGCAGCTAACCCTAAACGAAATCTACAACTGGTTCCAAAACACATTTTGCTACTTCCGGCGCAACGCAGCAACGTGGAAGGTAACATGCCCTATGCCAAACTTATTTCTTCTCTATTACCTATTACCTATTTATGCAATATAATATGTTATCATTGATATAATATAACAATTTGTCTGTCCGTTTGATGTTCGTCTGTCCGATTGGCGTTACTAGCTTGTCCGCTGTATGTATACTACATATTCCACATTTCCCAATATTTTGCCAATACTTTAGATTATAATGGATGTAAGCACAAGTTTAGGTACTTGAGAGACATCTGACAAGGTAAGCTATACAGGTACTCCCCTGTTTTATTCCATTTTCTATTTATATATCTTAAGATTATCAAATTGATTATGTTTGGCCTATGCTAACTGATAATGTATACCATTAGAACGCGGTCCGGCACAATCTGTCCCTACATAAGTGCTTTATGCGGGTTGAGAATGTGAAAGGAGCAGTTTGGACTGTCGATGAGATTGAGTTTTACAAAAGACGACCGCAGCGCACTGCTGGCATTGGTAACAACCTAACTGGTGCTACCAATTCGCCGGATACTAACTATTTTGTAGCCATGAACATTGGGTATGTGGGTCTTAAATAGTTTAATACTCACTTTGCTCCAAACTCCTTCCATTTTGCTCTGTTCGTAAATATATGCCATTGAATGCATGCTCCTATGTCGAAATGATATAATATGACATTATACGATCTTTTTACAGCACATATTGTAAACAGTGATCTCTTAGTGGTAAAACCCAAAAAAGATGTCCGTCTGCTTATCGGTCTGTATGTCCGTGCGGGAATTTAGCTTGTGAAGATAAACCAGATATACGTTTATAATGGATAAAGGATCGAAATGCTGCAATGAAAATAAGAAGACCGAAGACAAATGAACTAACCATAATATCTCAATGAACTCTCTCTTCCTTTCCCGATAATGCAATTTCCTGTTTCTGACTCTTGATGGGGCTCTTGTTTTGTCCAACAAATCATAAAGAATGCGATTCGTACGAACCTATCCTTGCACAAGTGCTTTGTACGTTATGAAGATGACTTTGGCTCGTTTTGGATGGTCGACGATAATGAGTTTGTCAAAAGGCGGCACTTGTCGAGAGGGAGACCCCGGAAATATGAACCGTCCTCCTCCCCAAATTCATGCCAATCCGGCAATGGTGCGCCCACTGATAAGAATCCCTGCGACAATTGTACGCAACATTGCACTAGTTTGCCCCCGGGGGCTGATAATCCCCTAGATTCCAATAATCCAAATGATTTAGGCAGAATCGGTTGTCTTCCTTTTTGCGGTAGTGATGGTTTAAGTAAGACCTCTAAGGACTATAGTAATATGGATTCGGGTATGGTCGAAAGTAACAGCCATTTGGCAATGGATGAATACTCTACTAATATGTACGAAAGTAGTGCCAATGAGCACAATCGATAAATATATCATTAACTATAAATATTTAGATGCATTGTCGAGTAACCTACGTTTGGTAAGAAGGTTCGGATTCGGAAATTATATCTGTACATACACATGGTTCTGTATAATTTCCGTAATAGAAATGAAAAAATAATTTTAAAATAAATTACACTAATGCTATAAAATAAATGAAAAAACTACGTTTAATTATTAAAGCAAACTTAATGCGTTTAAATTTGCTTTAATAACACCACATATAAAAAGACTTTAATATATTACATATAATATACAATATTTTGATTTTTCAGCAAAAAAGCCTTTTAAAGTTACATGGTTTAAAACTATACCGAAACTGTTTTTAAGGCCGAATAGGCTACCCTTAAAAAAATTACTTTCAGATATTGATCTAATGAAAAACTGGACCCTTGGCAGCTTCAGATTTGGGAACTCCTTAGTAAATGTATACTCTTTTTTGTTGACTTATCTAAAATTCCATTTAATTTTAGATCATTAACGAAACTAAGTGGCCAGAATAAATTCCTCATATCTACAACAAATTGCAGAAACTCTCTTTTATTTCTAGTTCTTAAGCAAACGGTTTTCAGGGTTTGATATCCGTTACACGTAGAGTAAAAGGGTATTTTTATCCAAGTTATCTACCATCTTTTAGAAACCGTATTTAGTATATTTCAGTATATTTCATTGGCCAACTGTCCAAAAACGGTATTGCAATTGTTTAAATAAAAACTACCGATGAGAATCTACGTTTTCATTCAATCCAGGCTCTAAATATATTAGCTAAATAATTTACACAAATTTTATTGTTGTCACTGCCAATATAATATAAAAGCTATTTTTTTGTTTTCTTATCAATTTGTTTCAAAATGTAATCGATTAGTTCAGAGAATGTATCGATACCGTCAAATTTTCCGGTAACTATCGATACTATCGGGCGGGCATCGCTTTTTGTACCAGCTCTACCCCCTACGGTCACTCTGAAAGTCTATCAACGTTTTGTGACATGAAAATTCAACGAGGACACTGTGTACATGAATAGTTGAAAAATTAAAATGGTTTCCATGCAATTTGTTTTGCAACCGCTTCCGGGCTCGGACGATCAGTTTATTGAAAGGTAAATATAATCCTGGCGCTTCGCAATTTCGCACATGTGAACGCGGAATTCCGTGTGGTTGTGTACGTACGGCTGCATGTATTTGTTATGTGAAAATATGTAGGTACGCAGGTATATGTATACGCAGGAAGATATGTACATGATCATTAACGCAAAATGCGAGCACAGACACTGGCGGATTTACCTCATCTAGTGCCGTCCACCCGATTCTGTAAACATTAGCCATAGAATTGGCAAAATGCACTTGCGATTCCCACTTTTCATCCACAATTAATTTTCTAACCATTCGCATATGTGTGCATGTGCGAATGTGTGGGACATGTGAACGTTAGCATGTGTGCGTGCATGTGCATACATGCTGATTAATTTGTTCATATTTAACTATTTGTTCTGAGCAAACTATTGAAATGTTTATATTATAAGCTTCTCGAAAGAAGCTCGCGAAAGTTTATGCTTCCGGGCAAATATACATTGTAACCAAAATGCTTTCCCATGCTCCTTATTTCACAATATATTTCGCTGAAAGCCAGTACTCCAGCACATGGCATCAAAACGTTGAGCGTTTTCCATAACCCATAAACATTAAACGCCGACTAATCGAAACACCGGCTCTTTTGTTCTTCCTTGGTGATGTACACTTTTCATAGAAGCTGCAAATTTTCCAGCTGTCAATCATAAATAGTCTGGCAAGGCCAGAAATCATCCAACAAATACACCCTACAGTTAGGAGATTTAGAACATGCATCGACTTGCTTGGCGGCCATATACAAGATTTATTCTAAATCCATTTCATCCCATTTTAGGATTCGTGAAGTGTCGGAAAAGGTGAACCGATTTGGTTATGGCAGCCATCGCATATTCGAGCAGTTGAAAATTCCAGTGAGAGAAGTGGTCATTGGACCCGCGCACATTGGAGTTTTGCTGGAGGATGGCAAGGCGTTCCGCGTGTCCTTTTCTATAAACTCGGAAAAACTTGACTTGACCAAATCAGACGCAAAATGGTAAGCTAAAATGCAAACCTTTAGCAGTTACAAAGATTCTCATGTTTATTTAATGCTGTTTATTTAAAGTTCCACAAGTGGTGGCGGCGGAACGGCCAGTGCTTCGAAAGCCCCATCCTCATCCCGACCGATGGCCCGGTCCAGAGCACGGCTGCTGCGCGCAACAGGTCGCTCCAGCTCTACCGGACAGGGCTCCGGATCTCGCAGCACAGGGGTCATCATTGGAGGCAGTACATCGAGCCGACCCTTAGTTACAGTTCCGGCCACATATGTGCCGGAGGAGCTCATATCTCAAGCGGAGGTGGTTTTACAGGGCAAGAGCAGAAATCTCATTATTAGAGAATTGCAGGTAAGTTCATCGATACAAGAATATATTATTCGTCAATAACATACTCTTCCCCTGATAGCGCACCAACCTAGATGTTAACTTAGCTGTGAACAATTTGCTTTCGCGCGATGATGAAGAAGCTGAAGATACCGAAGAAGGTGCCGATAACTACGTGCCCGAAGACCTTATCTCCCTGCTGGATAATGGCTTTAGTGGAGATAACAACAGCGTCATCATAGATCCCTCAGATGGGCTTTTTTCGGAGGAGATATTTAGCAATTACTCCAGCATTCGAAAGTAAGTAACCTGAAACAAAACAAAAACAGAAACTTATTGTTTTACATTTGCACAGTTTGCTGTTTGACCGCATTCGTAGTGAACGCAGTAATGCCAACGCAAATGCTGCAGACAGTAACCAATCGACCCGCTCAACAACTTCAGGCGCAGCCTTAACTGGCAGCAGCGGACTTCCAACTCAAATATCAGTTAATGCTGACCGCGAAGCTTTTAGCCGTTGGCGGGATCGTCAGTACTACGGACCACGTCGCTGGATAAGCAAAGACGACTACACCTGGGAGAAGGATGCTGGTAAGTTGATAACAAAAAACGATAATTCTCTTGCTGCACTGACACCTACTATTCCAAAGATTCTAAGAAAAAGGAGCCATCCCCTATGCTATCCCCCATTTGGATATCTGAAGAATTGCAGCCATGGCCAGAGAAAAGTTCCGTAAGGTTCAAGACCATAGGCGCCCTGTATTCGGAGTTTATTGCCTTGTCAGAGAGTGGAGATTTATACCAGTGGCGCTGGTCAGATGCAGAGCCTTATAAGTCGGAGGTAAGGAATTATGGAAATAATCCCTGATTAGTTATTAAAGCTTTAATTGAAATCTGTACTCATACTTTAATTGAATTTATCTTATTTTGCAGACTGACAACGTTTATCATCCCAAAACTGTTTCGCTCAACATAATTGAAAGAGTGGAGCTTATTTCGGCCAACTTCATTAGATGTTCCGTTGTTACTGAAACTAATCGAGTGGCCACTTGGATGGACGAGCAACTAGGTTACCTCGGTGCCAAGCTAGAGCATAATTGCTGCGCGTTTAACGAGTTTATATCGGACCCCATCACAAAGATCTACGTCTGCTCGCTGTACACGGTTGTTAAGACCGATAGCAATAACATATATTGGTGGGGAGTCCTGCCTTTTGATCAACGACGCTACTTGTGGGACAAATTCCGGACAAAGACCAAGAAGCCCTTTAAGGTGGTTGCCACGGATATTAATGTGGGTGCTCAAGTGATAATGAAAAAGTGTCCCATCTATCAATCTGGATCAATCGGATTTACATGCTCCAATGGCGTGCCAAAGGTTGGACAGCTCTTGAATTCAGTCTGGAACTTTACCGATGTGTGTCGCATGAAAATAATAAATATTAACACGAACTCCGGCGTGGACAAATCACAAGCAGCTGGCATTAATCTTAATGCCCATGGAATTACCCCGGATAAAGATCTGCCAAAGTCTACGGCAATGCCCAGCACTGGTAGCAGTAAGAATGGACAATCCTTTTCAAACAGCAAGGAGTCGACTGATCGCATCGACATGCCACCTCCGCCGTCACCGGCATCCAGCACATGCAGCGACACCGGCAGCGTCACATCCCACAAGCGCACTAAGCGAGCTACTACGAAAGAAGACTCCAATGCTCCCCAGGAAGGGAGGAAGGATGAGGAGCTGTGGGAATTGAAGGACGTGGTGTTTGTCGAGGACAAGGTGGGTCCAGTGGGCAAGGTGCTAAAGGTCGACGGCGACTTTGTTGCCGTTCGTTTTCCGGCAATGAATGCAGCAGCCGTTGCCGCTGCTGCTGCCGCAACAAGTTCCTCATCCAACACAGCCTCCACATCCAAGGAAGAGGGCAAGGAGGACGACTGGCAGCAGTGTCGATTGCTGCGACGCGAAGACGTCCAAATATTCCGCACTGCTATGTCTACCCGTGGCCCAGACTGGCTGCAAAAACAGCCGAAAAAGATTAACGTTGGTGCTGATGCAGCTGGCGCACAGCTACTCACCCTGGCCGTTGACTCGCGCGGCATTCATGTGATCAAGAAGGTGCTCGGCAAAATCCACTACAGCCTCTACAACCTGTATAACAGCAAGCAGGAGCAAAATTGCCTATTCCCCACGGATTGTGCATCTTTTATTGGCTCATCACCCGGCAACATATTGATGGCTTGCAACAACGACTGCAGCGGAAACAGCAGCACCATTGTGCTTCGCGATGGCAACGGAGCCTTGTATCCCTTGGCCAAGGATTGCCTTGGCTCGATCAAGGATCCGCAATGGTTCGACCTTCCTCCGGTGAAGTCCATCACTATGTCCACCATCTCTCTGCCGACAATGCTCTCGGGCGTGAATTTGAAGTCAAAGGTGTGCATGACTGCTCTGCTCTTTGATACCCAAAAGCTTATGCCGCACATCTTGCGTTGCGATGTCAAAAATAGCTTTGCCGCCCTCAGCCGATTGGAGAGGGAGGATCAGGCGGATACGGCTCTTATCGTAGAAGAACGTTGCGATGGAGCCCGAAACATATTCCACGCTTGCGTAATTATGTGCGCCCCATCCTCAAACAAGGATTCACCACCGGACTCTCCCAGCGGTGGAGTCGAGAAGAAGTCATTAGCAGTGGGACTTTCCGTTGCGCGCTCCATCCCAACTGTGTCGACAAGCGCTTACGTTAGCAGCAACGCATTTGGAGCAAATGCGTCTTCGAGCAATGAAAACTCCAGCTTTGCAACAATGAGTTCATCCGCTGCCGGTTCCGCCTCATCGACGAGCAGGGATAATCGTACCAACCTGCGCGACATGATGCACCGTCTAATAAATAGCGATCAGGCTGAACAGTCTGGCAGCCAGCCAATGGCTACAAACAACGAGGACCACGCGTACATCCCCTGGCCAGCTGAGGCACCGGCAGCCAGCAATCTGAGCGCCAGCTCTTCGCAGAATGTCGCAGACAGCATTGAAGATGACATCTCGAAGATAATTCCGTCCTCCTCCCAGAGTTCCATGCTTTCCAACATAAAGTTGGGGTCCCCCAACTACACCTTCGACCTGGCTCAGCGGCGGGAGCATGCTTTGACAATCCTTCAGCAGATGTGCGTGAGTCCGGCCCTTCGTCCCTACCTCTGCCATATGCTGAGCACTAAGGATGCGCAGGGTCAGACGCCGTTTATGCTCTCCGTTTCCTGTCGCGCCTACGAGGCAGGAATCATACTGCTGAACACGATTCTAATGCTGTCCGAGCAGGATCCGCAGCTAAAGGAGGCCATGATATTCCCAACTGGTTCGCCCGCAGATCAGTCGCCACTGCATGTCATCTGCTACAATGACACCTGCTCCTTCACATGGACGGGAGCCGATCACATCAACCAGAACATTTTCGAATGCAAGACTTGCGGCCTGACTGGATCCCTGTGCTGCTGCACGGAGTGCGCGAGAGTCTGCCACAAAGGACACGACTGCAAGTTGAAGCGTACGGCGCCGACAGCTTACTGTGATTGCTGGGAGAAATGCAAGTGTAAGGCTTTGATCGCTGGAAATCTCACAAAGCGCTTCGCTCTGCTTTGCAAGCTTGTCTCCTGCACAGATTTGGTCACCAAGTTTAACTCCAAGGGTGAATCGATCCTTCTTTTCCTTATTCAAACGGTTGGACGTCAAATTGTGGAGCAGCGACAGTATCGATTCAACGTAAGGGTTCGCAATGTTGGCACCGCAGCCACCGGAGCGACCGGAAACAATACAGTGATATCAAATCGCAAGACATCCGCAGCGGAAATTGACAGTGATATGCCGGACCATGATCTGGAGCCACCGAAGTTCGCTAGAAAAGCTTTGGAGAGACTGCTGATCGACTGGAACGCCGTGCGCTCAATGATCATGAGCGGTGCGGAGAAAGGCGATGTCCCGAATCCAGCAGGCAGTGCATCGGAGAACTCCAATTCGGAGGGCTTCAATATGTTTATTCAGACACAGCATGGATCCACGCTCCTCGACAAATTTACCCATAGTCTGATCGTGAAGTGCACCGGTGACCATTTGGACACTTTGCTCCTCACCTTGGTGCGCGAATTGCAAAATGCAATCGTTGCCAATCGTTGCAAGGAGGCTGAAGAAGTAGCGCGTCGCTTCGTACGTTCCGTGGCACGTGTTTTCGTAATTTTCAATCTGGAAAAGCAGCCGAACCCGGAAAAGCGAAAGACGCACACATCGTGCAACAAATACGTTCAGAGCTGTGTTAAAGTGTTCCAAACGCTCCACAAGATATCCATCGAGGAGTTATGTGAGGTTTCCGAAGCTCTGATCGCTCCAGTCCGACTGGGCGTTGTGCGGCCCACAGCTCCGTTTACGATGTCATCGTCGAATCTGGATGTACGTGTAAATATGACCAGCCTTTCCTTGATTTACTTGAGAAAGCCCGAATCAAGATTATTGATTTGCGACCCAGCAATATTAATTTAACTGAATTAATAATCATTTTCATATACTTTTAGAACTCCGACGATTTGTTCAGCGTGGATCCTTTGGCACCCTCTAACGTGGAGTCTCCTTCCGAGCAAATACTTGGACACGATGCTGGAAACGATCAGAGCGCCAGTTTTAATATTCAACAAAACTACGATGTAGTTGCTATGGAAAGTGAGTATTTTCGGTAGATTGCTGTCTGAAATTGTGCCTAAACCTAATAAAATATAATTTACAATCAGCTATACGCGACGCCTCCGAATCGGAAGAAGTTATAAACCGGGAAGCCAATTCCCACAATCAAGACGATGAGTTAATAGAAAATCAACGAAATGAGGACGGCATGCAAGATGACGAGAGCGATAATGACTTTACTTTTAATGACGCTGAGACCGAGTCCGACTCCGATGACAACCAAAGCAATCAAGAGGTGCAGAGGAGCGTGCAAACAGGGGCAACAGTTGGATCAGAAAATGGTTAGTTTCTTGAAATTTACTTGGTTTTCTATTTACTGTATTGAATGTGTTTTCTTTCAGACATTGGTGTGCTCTTCCTAGAGGATGAATCGGGAGACTCTTCTGCCCAAGAAGAAGATGGTTCGGAGGATGGCGAGTCCGACGATCACTCCGACGAGTTCAATTTCAATGACCAGCAACTTGAACGCCGCACTACCAACTCGAATGCCCGCAGCGATTTGGCTCCTCAAACGATGCAATGGGCCATACGAAGTCGTGACACTGCCCGCTCATCAGTGAGGGTTCCCACCGGGTCTAATATGGTTTTTATTGACCCCATGGCTCTGCGTCGCTCCACTGTGCCGGCCAGCACTACAGTCACTACTCCATCGATTGAGCCACACACCATGGCGACAACGGCCAGCAATTTGGCACGGGCTTTCGGAATCACAATAAGACAGATATCCGAGCTGATAAGCATTCTATCCTATAACATAGTAAATGACATCGAAACATCATTAAAAATTCAAAGCGATGAAGCAATTGCAGTCCAAGTGAGTACCGAAAAAATAGTTGTGATAATTTTACGATATAATTGAAATATTCATTTTAATTTTACAGGCATTTGTGGAAAAGCGCTTGAAGGCTACGTGGGATTGGATGTTCACGGTAATGGACGGTACCGAAGCACAGCTAAAGTTCGGAGCTTACTTGACCAACTACACGGATCCCAACCATCCACTGCATCCGCTCAACCTAAGTGCCCAGGCTTCAAGTAGCCAGACTCCGGCTCCTGCCACATCCTCATCCGTTAGTGGTGTTAATATTATGGGTAAGTCAGACATTGTACTTGCTTTACAATTTGTACTAAGTTTCATTTTCAAAGGATCAAATTCTCGCCGAGACTTCTTCACCTACTGTTTATCCCTGATGCGGTCCCACACATCTGAGCACAGAGACGCCTTACCAGTGTTGGATATAACAGCCCTGCGCCACATTGCCTATGTGCTCGATGCCTTTGTTTACTATATGCGCAATGATTCGGGCTTCTATGATAAGCAAGATACCATTTCTGGGCGTATAAACAATTTGTCACCCATGGTTGAGAGCTATGATACAGACGACGAGTTGACCAATCTGGAAGAGTTTAACGCCGAGGCTCAGACGTCTACTAGCAACATGCCTTCAGGAAGCCAGGGCATACGCCGACATGCATTCTTTGCGCGGTCTGAATCGACCTTAAGCTTGGGCTGCTCAGCGCCAGAAGGTTTTGATTTGCCACTGGATATGGCCATGCCGCTCGCTGATAAGCCGCACTTGCTGCAACCAAATTCTAAGCGTCAGGAACTTTTCGCAAACCTACCGCTTCTCGTGACCACAAATGCCAACAACAGTGGCCCCAATAATGGTGGCAGCATTTTTGATTATACTCCAACCAGACTGGGATTCTCGAATTCCTTAAAAAGGAACGAGCATGTTTATGAAACAGTCCCGGCCAAACAGTCTATGGAGGTAATAATCAACATGGATACTAGTAAGACGGGTGATGGAAATGTAACTAATAAGGCTGAGGGCTCAACAGACTCTAATATTTACGTACAATTAAAGAAAAAGCAGGGCTCGGATGATTTTAAATCCCACAAAGAGGCTGATGGTGAGTAATGTATATACGATAAAAATTTTACAAACATTAATTTTCGATCCACAGGCAATCAAAGCAAGTACGAAAAAGTCGTGTTAATGGAAACTGATGACAGTCTTCCGAGTACAAGTAAATCGACTGAAGCATTAATGGCCACACGGCCAGAAGTTATCATTGCGCCAAATAAAGCTTCAGTGTCGCCAGCGACTGCCGCCCGAAGCGTCATAGTTCTTGCAGGTGGTTCCTGTTTAAAGACAATTGATTCCGACATAAACAATTTCTCGGCCTCAAATTTATCGACCGCAGAACAAGCCAAATGTGATACACATCATCAAAAGTCAACACCACACCACCCGTTAAGTTTTCCTGTTCGTGGTTCTCTGTTTTACCAAAGTAATTTCTCGGAATTGCCGTCGTGGAACATTTTACTTAGCCGCTGGAAGCTAACTCTGGATTTATTCGGTCGCGTTTTTATGGACGACGTTGGAATGGAGCACGGGTCTGTGCTGCCGGAATTGCGCGGTTTCCCCGTGAAGGAGATGCGTTTCCGTCGTCACATGGAAAAATTGCGCAACGGACAGCAACGTGATTTGGTGCTTTGCAAGTTGGAGCGCAATCGTGAAAGCTTGATTGTTCAAACGTTCAAGGAACTGAATACCCAGTTTGGTAACCAAAATCGGCGCACTCAGCCGCCCATCACATTCAACAGAGTAAAGGTGACATTCAAAGACGAGCCGGGCGAGGGATCGGGTGTAGCCCGCAGTTTTTACACATCGATCGCAGAAGCATTGCTGGCCAGTGCTAAAATCCCTAACTTGGAGTCCGTCCAGGTGGGCACCAGTCACAGCAAGTATGGAGTACCGTTCTCGAGCATCCTGCGTAGCAGAACCGTGTCAGGGTCTAGTCGTGATCAGTCGACTCTGCAGAGGCGTGGCACCAGCAGCAAAATATTGTGGCGATCGGCCCGCGAGAGGAAGGCACTGAATTTGGATGCCAGACCGTATACTCCAGTAAATAGCTCAGGTAATCTATATAATTTATCTTACTTATTTTGCGTATTATATTAACAAATTTTCGAAATTGCTAATTTAGATAATGCTATGCCGGAAAGCCTGAATGATCACTTGTCCGTTCACCTACAACAAATTGGAGAGCGTCTTTACCCTAAGGTAAGGGAAGTAATTTGATTAAAGTTCAAAGTATTAACAGTCCGACTTGACCAACAGATCCATTCGATAAACCAAACGCATGCACCGAAGATAACAGGAATGCTGCTGGAGATACCCACCCCTCAGCTGCTGTCCGTAATTTCCTCAGATGAGACACTACGTCAAAAAGTGAATGAAGCGATAGAAATTATCACATTCAAACTGAAATCTGAGACCAGTGCACAAAGTAGTCAACCAAAAAAATCACCATCTGTCGTGCTGGTGGAACCCGTCGATGATGATAATGAGCCGTTGTTTTACTCTCCGGGAAAGCGGGGCTTTTACACACCACGCCAAGGCTTTGCATCATTCGAACGCATTAATGCATTTAGAAATATTGGAAGGTAAGTTTGGTGTTTCATTATTCGATTCACTGCTCTAACCATTCTTTCCTTTTATTCCAGACTTATTGGACTTTGTCTACTGCAAAACGAATTGCTTCCACTGTTCCTACAAAGACATGTATTAAAATACATTCTTGGGCGTAAAATTAAGTTCCACGACTTGGCATTTTTTGATCCAGCATTGTACGAATCTTTTAGGCAAATTATTCAAAATGCCCAAACAAAAGAAGGCGATGAAACCATAAATCGTATGGAGCTATGCTTTGTGTAAGTATTCTATCTTTTTTGATAATATAGGTGTTAAATAACCTAACCTGCCATTTCAGTATTGATTTGATGAAGGAGGAGGGCTGTGGTAACAGAGAGCTTATCCCAGGAGGGCGCGATGTCGCGGTCACATCGAGTAATATATTCGAGTACGTCAGACGCTATACAGAATATAGACTAATCAAATCCCAAGAAAAGGCACTTGAGGTATGTGGAAATATTGACTAAAAAATTATCGCCTATTACAACGATTGTTTTACCATTTACAGGCACTAAAAGACGGAGTTTTCGACGTTTTGCCCGATAACAGCATGAATAGCTTAACCGCTGAGGACTTGCGTCTGCTGCTGAACGGTGTTGGTGATATAAATGTTTCAACACTCATTTCGTACACTACCTTTAACGACGAATCTAGCGAGGGTCCTGACAAACTTTTAAAATTTAAGAAATGGTTTTGGAGCATTGTGGAGAAAATGAATATTATGGAACGCCAGGATTTGGTAAGTTAGATTGTCCAATCATCTTTAAACATCCACAATAAACGCCATTCTTGCAGGTGTACTTCTGGACCGGATCTCCTGCGCTTCCTGCTTCGGAGGAGGGATTCCAACCATTGCCATCTGTCACCATAAGACCTGCGGATGACTCTCATCTACCGACTGCGAATACTTGTATATCTCGGCTGTATATCCCTTTGTACTCCAGCAAATCTATTTTACGCAGTAAAATGCTGATGGCCATTAAATCCAAAAATTTTGGATTCGTATAAGCGATTGGAAGTCTTTCCTATGTGGTGTATAAGCTTCAAATTCATTTCTTAATTAACTTTAGTTTTTTTGAGTTTCGACTTGTCATATTTAACCATACCATTCCCATTTCGGATTATCTATTGTTTAAAATTTCTTCGAATTTGAACAATTTGTACGTAACATTATTCAACGAGATTGGCGCGGGTCATGACGGTCTAGCTTGACCTAACGTGTAGTAAAAATATGAAATTCCCAAACAACCATTGTAACCAAGAAAACGGCCAATTAGGTATTAGGAAGCCTATGTTTTAATTATTAAACTTTTAAATAAAATATGTTTTCTAAAGTATGACTTATGCACATGTATATTTATCGATATCGATTCAATAGAAATTTGAAGAAAAAACCAATAAAAATAAGTCCACCTTATGGAAAATATGTATGATATAAAACGCACTACTATTTATTTGGAGCGAAATGGGCGTGAATAACTAATTTCCCCCTTTTCATTTGAGAGTGGACTCACAAATAGTGCAATTGGCAATGAAACACGACGAATTATAATTTTTGAGATTTTTCATTTATTTTATTTAATATATAATGATAGGGCATAATACCAAAACTTCAAAGCTGTACATAATCCAAGCTTTTGATAGTAAAAATACATGCGTAGTCTAAACTAGGATTGCATTAAGTGCATTGCGGACACTTGATTAGATAATTTTTACAGCGACACGATTTAGACTGTTGTCTTTATACATATGGGAGGAAACGCAATCTTCCTACATTTCTACATAAAACAATAAGTTACCACACATATTACATAAAAACGAAAGCATATTAAAATAAAAACGACTACTTCCCCTAATCTGAACACAAAAAAATGATAATAATAAACAGGCAATGCGATTATTCAATGATCACTGGGAACTTTTCCACCTCCTTACATTGCATGTTAAAACTGGTGACAAACTGCTGCAACTTAGCCTCATGCTCGATGTCTCTGCGTGGGCGTTTAGCGCGTTGCTGCTTCTTCTGCGGAGAATCAAAGCTTTTGTCGTGCGAGTCCTGCTCGTCCTCGTCCTCACTGTCGCTCTCGATGTACAATATCTGCACTCGCTTCTTCCGCTTACGCTGCGGTCGCTCCTTCACATAAGTTCGTCTGGGTTTCTAGAAAAGGAAGAATTTGTAAATCAATTAGAAATGTTCGAATGTATAACTACAGACTTACGACCTAAATTTATTTTGTGCGAGCGGCTTACTACCGTTCAAAGATAAGCTTAAATCTTTGCGGCCCTGTTTGCTCAACTAAAACGTTAACGTCTCAGTTTTAAGTTAATCTAGCGCTATTAGGTCAGTGTCTACACTCACGGTTTACAGTGTCGACGCTTTCCCAACGCTTAGTCGACGTTTACTTATAAATAATTCCTACCTTTTCGGCAAATGATTGCTCCGGCTCGTCCTGGTCAACCCTAAACAATCCCATCGATTCCCTCGCAGTCAGTGCAGCAGCTTTCTGTTTCACCGCTGGGGGCAGCGCAATCATAGTGGAGCAAAACACGTCTCTGATATCCATTTGCTTCGAATGCACCCCCAGATAATCGGAACGAATCGGGGTGGTTGATACTTGTGGAAGCTCCCCATCTCTGGGTCGCAGCTCTGCCAGGCGATGCAGCTTATCGTGCAGACTCACGTTTTGACTCAACGCCTTGGAATTGGCTGGCACATCTTCGCTTTCGGTGATAAACTCATCGAATCCAAAGAGATTTCGTGAAGGTGACTTTCGTGTCTTCGTACTCTCTTTAGGTATATTTTCACAGGACAATATTTCGTGACCACCGGAAGTATTAATATCCGTTTGACTACGATTAGCTACCCCAGGAGTCACTTCTCGGTTTAAGGACACACTTGTGGAAGCGATACCTTTTGAGGGAGTAGTTGTTTTTCTAGGTATATCTTCACATGCCAAAGCTTCGTCGAAACCAAAGAGATTCACTCGCGTTTGACTGCGCGGCGCTGGTGATGAAGTCGCAATTGGATGAGGGGCCACCCTTGTAGGAGTGATTTCTTTTGAAATAGTGGCTGGCACGTTCTTCTTCCAAGGCGGCAGCGTAACTACTTCTAGAATGTTAATATCCTTAAATGGCGTTCGTTTCTGCAGCGTTCTCCGAGGATTCGGCAGGTGCACAAAGTTCTCCGCATTTTCTGCGTTTTCCTGGTCATTGATCGACACCGATGTGTTATTCGTGGCAGGGGGGCGGTTCTCCTCATTCGAGTCGTTTGCATTTGAGTCATGACTTTGCTCGTGCAAAGGCGGACAAATGGATTCCTCGTGAGGGATGTTCTCCGATTGCTCTGCCGGTACATCTGGCACATAGACATGCCGCCGCTGCACGGGATCACTGGAGTACGACGGCATCTGGGAGGTGTTGAAACCAAACATGAAAGTATTTGGCAATGGGGACTCGTCGGAAACACGCCAGGGGGATGCCCCTCCTGCCGTGCTAACTGCATTGGGAGACTGGCGGGCAATAGGCGATAATGCAGCGGTGGAAGCACTAACTTCTGTCACCGGAGGAGCCTTGCGATTCAGCGGCGTGCTAACCAACTGTCGCGCCTTATTAATAAGCTCTCGACGTCTGTCTGTGGATGTCAGTGAATTTTGCGCCTGAGTCTGATTAAGCATTACAGATCGGGCCAAATTACTGTAGGCTCCGTCGTGCGCTTGCTTAGAAGTGCTCGGCTCGACATGCACCTGGACAGGCACTTCCATGGGCTGCATGTACCCCGGCTCAGAATCGTTGCTAGAATCTTCCTCGGGCTCGAAAATGGTCGACAAGGCGCACGATGGCTTTTGAAGGCGCGGTTCTATGGGCTTGGAAACAACCTTTACTGGCTCGGGCTCCATGTCTTTGGTCGAAATCTGTCTTCGCTTACCCACAGGGCGGACCTTCTTTACAGTTCTCTTGGCTCTTGTTTTGCCGTTTTTGGTTGACCTCACCATTACGCAGGCCTTTCCATCCTTAACCATTCTCTTAATAATGTCTGCCGCGGGATCCGCCCTGTCATTTTCATCTTCGATCTGGGACTGCGAGAGAAAGTCGAAAACGTTGCGGGTCACCGATGATCGTGTTCTGGTTGAAGACTGATCTCTGTGAAAGAAGCGAGATGGTTTTTTGGGCGAAATCTCTGCTGCCGGTCCACTAGGGCTCGTACTCTCTATGCGTTGTCGACATGGTGATGTTTTGGGACCTGCAAGTACTTGTGCTCTTCAATAAAACTATCTCATCCGGCTGGTGAGAACTTCTTACCTGCCACCTTCTTTTTGATAACTGGGGGTATCGTTGATTTCTGTACCTTCTGAGGAACGTACATCGTCGAGTTGCGAGCCGGCTCAAAAGTGCTAGCATCCCCATCGGGCGCATCATTTTGAGAATCCTCGGGTGCGCTACCCTTTTGTATCTTAATGCGTTTTAGTTTTACCACGCATTTTCTTATGCGAAACTGCGACTTGGTTAAGGCAGTCAAAATATCTTCGTTTGATCGTTTTTTCGGACGTCCGGGTGATCGCTTCGTTGTGCTTAAATCAGCTCCGATCGACAGTTTCTTAGGACGTCCGGGTGTTCGCTTCCTTGTGGTTAAATCAGCTCCGATCGACAGTTTCTTAGGACGTCCGGGTGATCGCTTCGTTGTGGTTAAATCAGCTCCGATCGACAGTTTCTTCGGACGTCCGGGTGATCGCTTCGTTGTGGTTAAATCAGCTCCGATCGACAGTTTCTTGGGACGCCCGGGTTTGCGTATCGTTGTGGTCAATATAGATTCGATCGACCGTTTCTTGGGACGCCCGGGTCCGCGTTTTCTTGCGGTGTTTACATCTGGCGACGCAACACACGGCATCGGCCGTGTTCTCACCATTTTAATAATACAATTTGTTTACCAAATGAAATTCGTGTACAGCTCCCGCCATGTTATTCACTAGTATGACCATAGCTAGCTCTCTAAAACATGCCTAAAAATTAGCAATGCATAGGTAGGAAACTTGGCTGGGGTGAGGGTAAACTGGTCGCACACCAGCAAACCGAGACACTTTCCAACACTGCGCACCAGGGACGGAGAACCGATAGTTGTCGATAGGCGGACAGAGAACCAGATGATTGGCCTCGCAATAATGTAAAAAATAAATAATTAGCTGTTTCCAAATAATCCAAATTCCAAATTCCTTGCACTACGATCCGCCGTGCGTGTGTCTGTCGCCGTGAGTGTGTGCGGGCAGTTTCGTTTCGCGCCCCTTAAGCGAGCACAGCTGAAAATTAAGCAGGAAAGCAAGAAAGAAAAATCCCCCAAACTGAAAATCGAGTGAAAGTTTTCACATCGCCTTTGTTTTGTAATTGTGATTGTGATTTTCCTGCCTGCTGCCAGCGCTCATTACTGGCAATATTGGTTCGACGTCGATATAGTGTCGCTGCTGCGGGCGCGGGTGGCCGACGGCGCTAATAGCAAATAGACCTTATAGCCACTACAGCTATACTCGCGGGCCCTATATTGTGATTGTTATATATTTAAATCGACTCGATTCGAATCAAATCAAATCGAAGCGAATCGCTGTCGTGGTCGTAGTCGTAGCCGTAGTCGTGGTCGCAGTCGCAGTCGCGTTTTCTGGGACTGCTGCAAAAGGCCTTGCGATTTTCTGCGCCAGGTACTGTGGGGAAGACGTCGAAGTGATGGGGGTGGCGGGGGCCGTTTGTGGGATGGATGGGATGGCACGGGGCGAATCCCAATAAGAAACTAGCGCGAAAACTGACATACCAGTGTACATACGTGCATGCATACGTACATCGCACGCGACACATGCCATACATACACACAAGCGAATTATAATGGCAACAAACAATTGCAAGCGACCCAGCAGTAGCACCCAGCACCACCACTACTATCACTACTACTACCCATACCTATACCAGGCCCTATCCAATCCCATCCCATCCCATGCCATGCCATCCCATGCCATCCAATCCATTCCAATGCAATCCCAGGGACCGAGAACCCGAAGGCTGACTGTGACGCCAGTGGGGGAAATGGAAATGGAGCCAAGGCAGATGTACATATCGGTGGATGTATCTGCGAATTATGTCTCAGGGTCAAGGACACGGCTTCTGCCTCGCTAACTGTTGTTTGACCTTATTAACGAGTCGGAAGTGGCGGATTCGTCCACCGAAGATGGAGACACCCTATCCATGAAATAGTTGCTTAGACGTTTCGCTGGTAGATAGATTTCGTTGATTGACACACAACTACTTAGTGGTAGTCTTTATACTTTGCGAAATAAGTCAAGGTAAATTGAAATGTCCTCCAAATTGTAAATTTGCCTGCGTACTTATAAATCCAATATTAGTTTTCAGATAATCTGTATCTTTTGATGGCAACATCGCATCAGCTCACATTTCTTTTCCGACTAAAATCAACATAGCTATACATTATTGATCAAACTCTTTACATCCTCTATCAACTTCAACTAAAATGATTATCTAAGGCTGAATAGTGTTCAGAAATTAAACAATTTTGAAGTGAAAAAGGCAGACAGGTGGATTTGACTAGCGAAAGCAAAAGCGCTTGCAAACATTCTATGGGATCCCTTCACTTGGCAAGAAACGTATATCCTATATCATAAATTCAACGTATGATCCCTTCTCATTGGCAGAGCAACTGCATTGGCCGGCTCCGCGCACAAAACGATGTGCGATACCAAAGACGATGCGCAGAAATGGAAATGTGAAATTTGCACCTACGAGAACTATCCATCCTCGCTGAAATGCACCATGTGCCAGGCGTCCAAGCCGCTGCTCAACGAGGACATCTTCCGGTAAGACAACTGGGTCAATCTGTGAACCAGAGAAGATAGCTAAATAATACTCTTTCTTGCAGTCTGAGTCCAGCCCAGGAGAGCTGCACCGATGCGGAGGAGGCGGCTGCCGTCGAGGTGGCCGTAATGTCGCCCACACCCTCGTCCACGTGCTACTCGCTGCAGCCGCAGAGCCAGGCACGGCAGAGCAACGTGGCGGACAGCGAAAAGTGGCCCTGCAAGGTGTGCACCTATCTCAACTGGCCGCGCAGCTTGCGGTGCGTCCAGTGCTGCACGAAGCGCGGCGGCGAGGCCATAGAGCGTGGCAACAAGGACATGGATAACGAGGCAGACGCGGATCGTGCAGGAGAGGCGCTGCAAGCCCTTCGCATCAGCGGCTCGGAGGAAAACTTGGCCAATAAGCCAAGTCAGCTTATCGGCGCCACGGCCTCCAATCGCTTGAGTCTTAGTCCTGGCATCGACGATGCTACGCATCTAAACAATCTCGCCAATGCATCCCACAACCAGTCGCAGTCCCAGCACCGTCAGCCTGTCCATCAGCAGCAGATGCAGCTCCAGCTGCAGCCGCAGCAACATCGGGAATCCTCATCCTCCGCCGCCGTCCCGCCGCAGCAGCAGAAGCAGTGCTATGTGGCCAAGTGGGCGTGTAACGTATGTGCCCATAAACCAACTTATTCGCTCAGATGTATTTAAAGTTAGCATTTCCTTAGTCGTGCACTTACGAGAACTGGCCGCGGAGCATCAAGTGCTCCATGTGCGGCAAGACGAGGGAGCGGGAGATTAGTGGGTCGCAGAACGACTTGCACGCCTCATCCAGCCTGAACAGCCAGGAGGAGAATCAGCAACAACCGCAGCAGCCAAACGTGGATACTGTCAGCGTCAATAACTCGTTCAATAAGAAGCACATTTACCAACTGGGTAAGAGTTTATAATGTGATTTCTCTGGGTATGGCTAATTGATAATCTTTCTCCAGGTTCCTCAGAAACCATCAACAACTGTGATACGCTGCAAGAGCGGCAGGAGCGCCGCCAGCGTCAAATCCGACGACAGGTGGACTGGCAGTGGCTGAACGCCTGCCTGGGCGTCGTGGAGAACAACTACAGCGCTGTGGAGGCGTACCTCTCCTGCGGCGGCAATCCAGCCCGTTCGTTGACCAGCACCGAGATTGCCGCCCTCAACCGCAACTCGGCCTTCGATGTGGGCCACACCCTGATCCATCTGGCCATTCGTTTTCATCGCGAGGAGATGCTGCCGATGCTGCTGGCCCAGATCTCCGGTTCGGGGCCGGGCATCAAACGCGTGCCGTCCTACGTGGCTCCCGACTTGGCGGCCGACATTCGGCGCCACTTTGCCAATACCCTGCGCTTGCGCAAGTCCGGACTCCCCTGCCACTATGTGCAAAAGCACGCCACCTTCGCCCTCCCCGCCGAGATTGAGGAGCTGCCGATCCCCATACAGGAGCAGCTCTACGACGAGCTGCTCGACCGCGACGCGCAGAAACAGCTGGAGACGCCGCCGCCAGCCTTGAATTGGTCGCTGGAGATCACTGCTCGCCTCAGCTCCCGGATGTTCGTCCTATGGAACCGCAGTGCGGGCGACTGCCTGCTGGACTCGGCCATGCAGGCCACCTGGGGCGTCTTCGATCGTGACAATATCCTGAGGCGGGCACTCGCCGACACACTACACCAGTGCGGACACGTGTAAGTTAAACGCTTTTGTTTGATATATCGTCCGTTTTCTAAAATTACTCGTATTTTATTGTAGGTTCTTTACTCGCTGGAAAGAGTACGAGATGCTGCAAGCTTCGATGCTGCACTTTACGCTGGAGGACTCTCAGTTCGAGGAGGACTGGAGTACACTACTGTCATTGGCCAGCCAGCCCGGCTCGTCGCTGGAGCAACTGCACATCTTTGCGCTGGCGCACATCCTTCGGCGACCGATCATCGTGTACGGCGTAAAGTACGTCAAAAGTTTTCGGGGCGAGGACATTGGATATGCGCGATTCGAAGGTAGCTATTGTTTTTGTAACTTCGCTGATTTGCATCAATTAAATTGGCTTGTTTCTAGGTGTCTACTTGCCTTTGTTCTGGGATCAAAACTTTTGCACCAAGTCACCGATAGCACTGGGCTACACACGCGGCCATTTCAGCGCCCTGGTGCCCATGGAGCCATTCACTCGCATCGATGGGCGGCGTGACGATGTGGAGGACGTAACCTACCTCCCACTTATGGACTGCGAGCTGAAACTTTTGCCCATACATTTCCTTACACAATCGGAGGTGAGAGCTTATTTAAATATCATATGGAACATTGTGAGCAGAGACATTTCGGTTCCCTACTTGCAGGTTGGCAACGAGGAGTCGATGATGCGTCAATGGCTGGACGTGTGCGTGACTGATGGCGGCCTACTGGTGGCGCAACAGAAGCTAAGCAAGCGTCCCTTGCTGGTCGCCCAAATGCTGGAGGAGTGGCTGAATCACTACCGCCGCATTGCGTAAGTATGACTTGCTCTCCTTTCAGACATACTAATTAACCCTGTGAACTTGCTCGCAGACAAGTGATAACGGCGCCTTTCATTCGTCGCCCCCAAATCACACATTACTCCAGTGATGGCGACTCGGATGAGGAGTAGATGCGGCAGATCCGTCACCCAGCTTCTGATTAGATAGCTGTGCATAGAATTCAATATCCTTATTTTGTACTTTTGGCGATTGTTAGCAGATTTTGAGACAGGAATAACAAGTGCAGATCCTACACTCTTGCACTCGCAGTTAGCTAAAGGAAAACTATAGAGAATACATATGCATATATGCAAGCAGTTGAAAGTTGTAGTTGTAACTAAATTGAAAGCAAACTAAAGGTTAAGCAGCAAAGTACGAAAATAGATTGATCGACGTATGTATATCATATCCGTTCCCAATTCAACGTTCGTTGATTTTAGTCAAATTTATTCACACTGGGTCGTCGAGGCAATGTAGACCACATAGTAAACGAAATTGAAGCTATACACTACACTGGTAGATCTAATTACACTCACATGTGAAACAATCCATTAAATGATAACGTGTACGAAAGGCAGATGAGGATTTAAGCGGTGGAATTTGTACACCTATGTACGCGGTAGTTAATGTGAATACCCACGAAAACCCTAAACTCCGGGCTTAAAATATTGCAAATCTCAATGTACTATTAAATTTTAATTGGGTGGCGAACACACAACATAATTATGCTGCGGGTGAATATGAAAGCGTCATTGAAATGTTTATTGATAGTTTTTAAAACACTTTTTGGAATTATTATGAATCATTATACATTCATGCCTACAAATATAATATATATAATTATATAACATATATATAGAAATCCTATGGTTCTAGACAGTTGAACAAAGGGCCAATAACATAATGAATTTTATTCTAACTGTATTATAAATGGAATTTTATCTCATTATTATTTTTGTTAGTAATGTTATTACAATTATTATTATTATTATTACCTTCTAAGAAAGCTTATTGTGCAAATGTACACGCAAAACGCATAAAAAAGAAATCACTTATTTAAATAAAAGTTTTAAGTAAAGATTTAAACGGAAAAGTAATGAATTTATCAGAATTTATTTTAATAAGTGGAGACATTCCTATTATAGATATTTCTTTGTATTTCATTTTACCTTTAATATTTTATAATCAGATTACCTTATTTATTTATAGAATACCAAATTTATAGCAGCTCTTAACGGTACAGCGGCACGAACGGTGTCATCACTAACTCTCGCTCTTTCACATCCGAGTTTCCATCCTCTCCAATTATATCCAAGTTCACCACCCTTTACACTCGCCGCAAAAGATTTATTTTTTTCGCGATAAATATAATCTACATTGCGAAATTGGTGATCTTCCGTGATTTTATTTTCTCTTTGAGTTTCTCTTCCCCGAGGCGAGTTATCGAGCCAGTTCGATTTCGAACTACGCAACACTCGAATGTAATCGTTATCGTCCGAACCGCATCTCTCAGATACTTAGTCGTCTTTTTGCTGCCGTCGGTTTCGGTTTCGTTGCTGGTGCGGTGCGGTGTTTTTTTGCTGGTCGCAGCTCCGATTTGAGAATCAGACTTTTTAGGCATTTCAAAAAGGCCACCATTTTCCGCTGTGATCTTTGTCGGCAAATTGAAATTGCAAGACCACACCGAACGCAAATCGCATTTTCGTCATTTGAGCTGCGAACGCATTATTAACCACACTCCCATCCGGACTCACACACGCTCACAGTCTAACAATCGTGCTACGCAGATTGCGAATGCATACGGCGAAAGATACAAATAGAAAAAATCTAAGCAGAAGAAAAATTTTGTTAGTGAAGTGAAGAGGAAGTAGTGGTGACCTGTGCGCGAGTATTTGTGCTTTCCCCGTGTGTGTCTCTCTGTTCTAGTGTGCGTGATTCCCTCCCCCGTTTTGCAGGCGAAAAAGCGAAGAGCACAGCAGTATATAGTATCTCGCTATGGGTAAGTTATCTGCCGACAAACACAGATACTCTCTCTCGTTGATTGAGGTGTGTGTGCGTGTGTGTGTCTGCGCAAAGTTATCGAAAGGGGGTGGTGGGTGGTGCGATAGCAGCATTATGGCATTATCGGCCTTATCGTATCGTAGGAGTGGTTCACTAGGCGCGGGGCAGAGGGAGAGGGATAGTAGCTCAGGTGGTCTCTCGCACGTTCCCCTTTCCCCTTCGCCGCTCCCCTTCCTCACCCGCTGCCGGTGGGTCATCATCAATCAATACGGGCCAGCTGAGAGTCGGATCGCCCATCTCCTCCCTCGCGCTCTCTCTCTCACCAACACGGCCCCACTCGCATATGATTGTAGTCCACGTCCACTCCCTATTTTAATTTCTCAGCTGGGATGACGTCAGTGTTGTTGTAAGAACATGTTTCGTGTTCGCTTCTTTACCTTTTTACTTCTTAACGTTTTTGTGTTGACTTTTCGGGGTGATATCGGTGGGGTGGAGGCAGCTGAAAACCTGACCGAATAAACCTCAAAGTGCTTGTGCAACTGCAATTACACACGATACCGTTAGGGCGTCCCGCCGTGAGAGCCGCTCTCGAATAACCCGTAAACCTGTAAACCTGCCAACCGTTCGATGTGCATGTGCATGTGACTGTGCATGTGAATGGGAATGGAAATGGGAATGGGAATATGGGCCTGCCTTTTGGCATCGGATTCCTACATTTTCCGCCTTCCATTCTCGAGTTGCCGCAGCAAAGGGCTTTCATATACCGCTATTCGAGACGTGTACTTGTGTTGTCAATGATTAATTACTCGGCTACTCCGCTACTGGCCCTAATTGAGTTCATATACATACACTGCCCTAAAAAAAGGGGTTCGTTTTTGTGTGGGAATGAGGAATTGCTACGACTATTACTTCGCAGATCGCAGAAATCGTATCCCCAGTTGAACCATTGCTTCTTTTTGCCCACTTTTTTAAGCATTAGGCGGTTTCAAATTGGTAAAAACCACTTCATGGGTTAACTCAAATGTAACTAAAACAATCGAAATAGTAGCGAAATACAGAAGATGTGAAGATAACGATGGACAATATATTTCATATTTCCCATATTTCAACATGTGGCTATATGGAAGACACATTCCTTGTTTGGGTGGGTTAGCTTTGCACTACTGCAATGGATATTGGCCATTTCTCCAAGTGCATTATTCATCCCGTCTACAAGTAGTTGCATGCGTGCCTAAAATGCCTAATTGACTTGGACTTGGTGAGGATGGGGATGTGGATGGGGATGTGGATATGGATATGAATATGGCTGTGGATGTGGATGTGGACGTGGAAGTGGTCGTCGATGTGGACCCCATAACGTGGAGTCGCCCGCCGCAAAAGGCTTAACAATAGCCATCCGAATCTCCGTCTCCGGCAAAGGCGGCAGCAACTGCTCGACATGAAGTCATGACAAGAGCATTGACTTCCACTGGGTTTCCTTTTTCGTTTCACTGCGATGCCGCTGTGCCCGTGCTCAAATGAAAGCGAAAGGGGCGAACGACGAGTCCCATTCCCCAATCCCCGATCACTAGCCACCCACCAGCCCCTCATTCATTTAGTGGAATTTTTCTCATTTATTTCGTCGTTGATTTGTTCGTCTCCGCCGTGCATCTCATGGTGTTCCATTGGTGTTTCGTTGGCGTTTCCCAGGCGGGGTTATATAGGTCAGAGCACTTGCATAGAAAGTGGCATCTCCTCTTGTGTCGTGCTCCAATCCCCCTCCCCTTTGCCATCCCCCTACACTCATTTTCCTTATTTTCCCCCTCCACAGCCCCCAACCCCTTCACTTGTCTAATTGAATGCTATTTTCGTAGCTGCAGCGTCATCAGCTGCACTTGTGCTTGTGTGTGTGTGTGTGTTTGTGTGGGGTGCTCTTTTCACTTTTCGTCTAATAAGCATACAGGAAGCACTTTCAAATCGACCGAAGCACCGAAAACTCTAAACTTTGGCTGTGCTTAAATATAAATACATACATGTGCGTCAGGTAGCACAGCATAAAAAGCAAAAAAAACACTTGCCAAGCATTTTGAATTGGATGAGTAATTCGTGAAAGAAACCAACGCGTATTCGTGAACACCAGCGGTCATGAAATACCAACCACAGATTGCAGATACATTGTAAATGAAGAGTGTGTTTAATATTTACCAAACAAGTTGTTTAGCCAAACAAATATAAATTTTCCACTGCGGAACGTATTTAATAAATCAATGTTTACATTCGGGACTGAGCCACTTAGGTAAACAGGCATGCTTCCTATTTATGTGGCCGCAACTGTTGATTTGCCTTGCCAAATAATAGGAATCGCTTGTGTGTATATTATGTTGTTGCTCTTCCAAACTAGAAATGTTTGTGCGTACAAACAGAACCATTCGTCGTGGGTGAAATGTGGGCGTGGAATGCGAATGCACAAGAGAGCGATGTTTGCGTTCGTTCTTATTTATTGTCTGCCAGTCAGCCAGCCAGCTGCCATTTAGTGGGGTTTCACCTGCTTCCGCCCGTCGCCTTGACCTGCATTGTCCTCGACATTATCCTGCGCGCAGTCAGTCAAGGATTTGACGCACTTGCTCCGCCTGAGTGCTGCATGTCGTGCTAGTGACGAAGGTCGTTTCTCCCTCCTCTTGCCACTTTTCCGATTCGATTTTCCGTGCACGGCAATAAATAATGTTTATGCGATAGGTATATAGAAGATATGTTCCTAAACTCACACCGCTTTTAGGTAACTAATGTTAATACATAAAATGTAATGTAATACAGTAGTGTAATCCTTTTGTTGGAAAGATCTCCTCCTAGTACATTGAAAACATAAACATTTTCCAATACATGGCAGTTTTGAAAGGTTTTTCTGCGTGCAGGTTTGTTGCCCTCTATTTGCTTTAAGGTTTAGCTGCGATTCGTTTAAGGTTAGGGTGGTTGTGGCATTTTGGGCGCGGCCGAAATTAATTAAAATATTTTCGCTGCCCTGCAAGTTGACCCCTCCACATCGAATCGATGGGGTCTGGTTCGAGAGTGCGACTGTAACCTTGGACTTGCCCCCTGACAGCCGCAGCCGGACGGGTTTTTTATTATTATATACTTTGGGGTATAGTAGTATATGTTTTCGTGCCCGATTTTCGGATTGTTTGTTTGTATTTCAAATGCGAGCAGCCCAACCAGTTTGTTTGCGGTCCACCGTTGTGGCAAATACTGGCAATCGCACAACTCCGCAGCTCCACATTGCCGACCATATGACATCATCGTCACTAAAATCGCTCTGCGCAATTACAATAAAAAAGAAAAAAAAAACAACACTGAAAATGTGCGCTCAAACTTTTATTGTACTAACTTGGATGGGGATGAGGCAAAGTCGCCGTCGCCGTCGCCGTTTTGCCGGCTCTCTGTTGCATGAAAATGTAATTTTCGCTGGTTTTGTTTGTCAATTAACGGGCGGTCGCTAATGGGGCGGGGAAAAAGCGCTGAAAAGCCAATAAACAAAACGCCAAAATCAATATGCAAATTGTGGAAAAATGTGTGTGATTGCATAATAAACAAGGCAGACAGTCGGCGAAACATAATGAAATTAATTAAAACTGCCCAAGCCCAAGCACGTACACGAACTTTAAACAAATTGTGGGACGGAAGTCCAAGTTGGTGACGAAAGCCCGCTCGCTCTCTGTCGAACAGTATACACATGTATCCCCGTATCTGTAGCTGTATCTGTATCTGTAGCTGAGCCGGTGTATCTGTATCTGAGTTTGTATTATCAGGTCGTCTGTCATTCCAACTGGACCGCCGACTGTGAAAAATTTCGGTGGCGTCACCGCACAAATAAATATTCATTCTTGAATTTGTGTATGTACTATACTCGCCATTTCGCTGTCGCTGTGTTGGTAACTTGGTAGATTGGCTTGGCAAAGCGATCGTGTATATCAAGTGGTATTGGCTTTAAATTCAAAATAAACAGTGGAAAGCACATATATAAATTCTACATGGTTTTTATGTTTCTTCTTATCACTTGGCACATTTGAAACTACTTCATGAAGCATAAATGAAGCTCATACATTTTTTGCTGAGATTAGAAAGCAAAATTCAAATTTCCTAAGTTCTCCCAATATTAGAAACATTAAGAGAGTTCTATAAACAATTTAATGCACGATAATGGCTGATACCATTATAGCGCAGACATACGTCACTATTTTAAAACGGCACTCATAAACCTTATCAAAAGTTTCTATTTTGGAAAGAGCCCAAAAACGAAGAGGCCACAACTGCAGACTGAGCTGTGGAAAAACAAAGAATCCAAAAGGCCCGAAAAAACAGCAGTGAGATGGAGCAAAATGTTCAGACAGCGCGCTATAATGCGGTCGCTCTTATATACATACATATTTATCCATACATATGCACATATATCTATACTATCTATAATCGTGTGATGCACTGCAAGCGGCTGCTCTTAGCCATTCCTGCTTGGGATGTGGTTGGGATGTTCCGCCGTCTATTTAATCAACCGCAGACTTCTGCCGCCGACTGCCTCCGGCGGAGGAGAAGAAAGCCGCCAGAACAGATCAGCACATCAGTCATGGCCAGCAATTAGTTTCGATGCGTTCAGCCGTCATGGTTCCGAGCTCCAAGTTCCAAGTTCCCGTTCCCGTCATGGCTGTTCTTCATAAGATCCATGTGTGCTGGCATGTTCCCCCACAAACTGCACTCTCAAAATGAAAACATAGACCTTTTGAAGTCGCTAATTACACATATCTCCTTTTAAATAATATAAAAGAAAGATAAGAGTTATCATATGGCAAATGTTTGAGTCTCGCCAGCTTATTGATTTAACAGGTGATACAACTGCCCAGGTGAAACATAATATACGGCTGGGAAGACTCCCCAGGAGTCGCTTTACCTTCAGCGATTCTCAAAGGGTTGCAGTTCTGACCCCCTTCGCATTCCTGGTAATTCTCGATGAATGCAGTGCTTGTTATCTTCTACCTCGCTGCTTATTTGCAGTTGGCTGGGATATTTCCCACACTATGTACACATGTACACATACTCATGGACATATGCAAAAACGGGGGTTCCATGTCAGATCTATTTAACCTGTTCCACACTTGTGTACATTAATGGTCACGTTGTGTGTGTGTGCTGTCTTTATATAAGGAAATATCTGCCCTTGGCCTTATCAATGATAAGATTAATGGCTTGCCAGGCCCATGAGTCACGATGCATAAGACGCCTACGCCTACGAACGGAACGACTTACGGGCATGTCGGGGTGTGTAGAGCAGTTGGCCTGGTTGAGACTGTCAATAAAAGCACTTACCTAGACACACAAGTGTTTGGGGGAAACACACATGAAACGAATCTCGCGACATACGATATACAATATACGACATATAGAGATGTATATATTAATACATATATCCATTCCAAAACATCCACAAACCGAAACAGAAACAGAAACAGACAAGACCAGACCGAAGAACCCTCGCACATTGGGAACGGAGCTTCGAACTGAGCGCGGTAAAACGGGGCAAGGTTGGGGGCATTATCGCATCACATGCATATGACATCAGCGCAACACTGCGTATACGTAATCTGGCGATAGCACTGATTGAATGAATTGTGTGAAAGAACAGGCGACTGTCAGGCTCTACTAACCGCAGATTTCCCTTCATTTCTCGCCCCCTCCTTGGAAAACAGGTAAACAAAAAATCTACTGTGCGAAATGCACGAAAAAGTGCTCCGGCGAGGTGCTCCGCGTGGCGGACAACCACTTCCACAAGGCCTGCTTCCAGTGCTGCCAGTGCAAGAAGTCGCTGGCCACCGGCGGATTCTTCACAAAGGACAACGCCTACTACTGCATACCGGACTACCAGCGGCTGTACGGCACCAAGTGCGCGAATTGCCAGCAGTATGTGGAGGGCGAGGTGGTCAGCACCATGGGCAAGACCTATCACCAAAAGTGCTTCACCTGCTCCAAGTGCAAGCAGCCCTTCAAGTCGGGCAGCAAGGTGAGTTCTAGCCGCCACAAATCAAGTGATAAGATACTAATCCCGTGGCCCGTGTCTATGTGTCCTCACAGGTGACCAACACCGGAAAGGAGGTGCTTTGCGAGCAGTGCGTCACGGGTGCTCCAGTGTCGCCCAGTCGCCAGGCGACGAGCGGTGGCGTCTCCTCGCCAGCTCCTCCGGCGGAGAGTCCCACGAGGGCCACCGCCCATCAGCAGCACGGCGGGGTGATCTCGCACAAGGCGCACCTCAAGGAGGACTACGATCCCAATGACTGTGCCGGCTGCGGCGAGCTGCTGAAGGAGGGCCAGGCCCTGGTGGCGCTGGACCGGCAGTGGCATGTGTCCTGTTTCCGGTGCAAGGCCTGCCAGGCGGTGCTCAATGGCGAGTACATGGGCAAGGACGCGGTGCCGTACTGCGAGAAGTGCTACCAGAAGGGATTCGGGGTGAAGTGCGCCTACTGCAGCCGCTTCATCAGCGGCAAGGTGCTCCAGGCGGGCGACAACCACCACTTCCATCCGACCTGTGCCCGCTGCACAAAGTGCGGCGATCCCTTTGGCGACGGCGAGGAGATGTACCTGCAGGGCAGTGCCATCTGGCATCCGCGATGCGGCCCGGGTCCCTCCGAGTCCGGCATTATCCTGAACGGCGGCGGAGGCACTACCTCGGTGGTCGGCGGTGCCTCCAATGGCAACTTCACAGACACTGAATGCGACCGGATGAGCTCCAGTGCCCTTAGCGAGATGGTAGGTAGTCGGATCACCAGATGATGCCCGATGATACTGAGAATCCCACACAATCTCCAGTTTAAAGAGGCTGCTGAGCTTGCAACTAATTTGAATGCTGCAACATTCACGAAAGGCACACTCACTCAAAAGCAAATTTCATACTAGAATGGGTGATATTTTGGACCTCCCCTGTTTATGTATTCATTTGGGGACCCTGAAATATCACCCATCTTTATTTACCACCCCCTTGCACCTACACACACAGCACTTATGATTTTATAATTTCAGTTACTTGCATTTTAGTTGTTTTGAGCTTGCGTTTTTATTTTTCCGTTCGTTTTCAGTACATCCGCTCCAGAACACCGAGTTTTAATGGTTCACTTTATTCCTCTAGCCGCAAGGTTTGTTTTATGATTTTACTTTATGATTTCATATGCCCTCCATTTTCTGCCATCGTTTTTGAAAATACTAAAACCCAAAAGTAAAACACACGGCACTGCATGTACATCCAATTTCAAATGAGAGCCATGGACTAATCCGTCTTGTCTTGCAGCACTATCGAACGGTGAGTCCGGGTCTGATACTCCGGGAGTACGGGCGACCCAATGCCGAGGACATCTCGCGCATCTACACCTACAGCTATCTGACGGATGCGCCGCACTATCTGCGCAAGCCGATCGATCCGTATGACAAGACGCCGCTGTCGCCGCACTTCCACCGGCCCTCCTCATACGCGACCACGGCCAGCAATGCCGGATCCGTGGCCGGAAGCCGTCCGCCGTCGCGTCCGCACTCGCGGACACGCAGCGCCATGAAGGTCCTGGTGGACGCCATCCGCTCGGAGACGCCGCGTCCCAAGAGTCCGGGCATGAACAACGAGGAGCCCATTGAGCTGTCGCACTATCCGGCCGCTAAGAAGCCGCCGCCAGGTGAGCAGCCCAAGATCGAGCGGGACGACTTCCCCGCTCCGCCGTATCCCTACACAGATCCGGAGCGCCGGCGGCGGTACAGTGATACCTACAAGGGCGTGCCCGCCTCCGACGACGAGGACGAGAATGTGGAGAATGGCAAGCAGAATGGCAAGGTCAAGAATGGCGAGGAGCAGCAGTGAGTATTGGTATCTCGTGTACATGCTCCTAACCTAGTAAATCGTGTCCCAAAATAAAGACGCCTTCAACGCGAAGCCGAGCAGCTGGAGAAGCTCAACTCGGGCATCGGCTCGGCGATCGCCAAGGACCTCAAGGAGCACGCCAAGTACAGGAAGTGGAAGCAGAACAACCTGGATCCGCGCAACGCCTCCAGGACGCCCTCCGCTTCCAAGGAGCCACTCTACAAATTGAGGTATGTGTTTGGCTCTTGATGGAATCTATTATTATTTGTTTTAAATGTAGAACGATAAGATAGCAATCACTTAAGATGGCATGAGCTATATGCAAGATTGCAATATGTTTTAGTTGGTTATAGTATATATTCCACATATTTTAGATTGATATCAATGATATTGTACTCAATACTAATCCTATGTCATCTTGATATTACAGATACGAATCGCCCATTGGAGCCTCGCCCTCGCGCAATCTGGACCACCAGAAGCCCTTCTACGAGGACGAGATGTTCGATCGCTCCACCAGCTACCGGGGCTCGCTTGGCAAGTCGCTGGGAAACGCGCCCAGCTACAATGGTAATCCTCTAGAGAGCATAGTCCTAGTTTCGATTTTCAGGCCAACAGCGATTCGATACCGATATTATATATAGCCCACTTACGTTTATAGCCATACATTCCTACCGATCGCCGCCCAAGCCCGGATACGGATTCAAAACGACGACTCTGCCCTATATACGCAATGGCTACAGCTCCGTAAGTGCTGCCTGTTGCTCAGATCAGATCCGATCCGATCATATTTGATTCTTGGTGGCGGGCTGTCGGTTATGTAGCTTATAGTAGCTTACCCACTACCACTCGAAACTATCCGCCTATATGTAATCCCAAAATAGTTACGACGGTATCTGTTTGTCTTTCTCTCACTTTCCAATGCCGCCACTGCGTTGCTCACCTGGATGAACTAACAACTGTTTCGCATATGTCTCAACTGGTTGGTCTGCTGCTTCATTGTGTGTCCTAATACCACCCTAACCCACCCACCCTGTGCTACCCCAAACATCTATGTGTATGCTATTGTTGCCCCGACACCCACAAATGCCCCCAAACTAACACCCATCCACACTTAACCAACTGAAACTCGTACATTTGCATCATGAACATCAACATCAACATCACTCGAACACCATCAACATGTACATCCACATCTACATCTGCTCAGTGGTGAGTGCGCTGCGCCATGTGCCCAAGCCAGGATACGGGCTAGCACCTCGCTCCCACACATTCAGCTCCACCACATCCGCTGCGGCCACGATGCATGGTGCCACTGTAAGACCGCTTTTGTTGTTGCTATGCCGTAGAGTCCTTTGAGTCCCCGTCTTGTGTTTGGATGCCCGTTGGCATCACCTGTACAACTTTGCACTGGTTTTTGGTTTATTACTATTGCATGTCCTCATACATGATTGAATCACATAGTAATCCCTGCCCTTTTCGACAATAGGACTTCTCTTATGGAGGACTGGGCGACAAGACCCACAGCACAGATCTGAGCTGCGGCAAATCGGAGGGTGATTTGAATATTTCTTGAATAATACGAGTATGATATGATAATATGATTCTCCGGCAGCATCTGTGGACTCGATCACCGAGGGCGATAGGCGAGCTCTGATGGGCGGCGACCTGCCCGCCTCGAGCACTTACTCAGGAGCACTCTCCTACCACTATCCGCAGGCCGGACTCATCCGGCGCAGTCTGCCCAACATGTCCCATTCGATGCTGGTGCACGAGCCGGCCAAGATCTATCCCTATCACCTACTGCTAATCACAAACTACCGTCTGCCCTCGGACGTAGATCGCTGTAATCTAGAGGTAAGTTTCCAAGGCTTCCCAACAACCAGAAAGCTAATGAACTCTGTATCACCACAGCGCCATCTGTCGGACATCGAGTTTGAGCACATCTTGCAGTGCGCCAGGTCGGAGTTCTACCGACTGCCCCAGTGGCGACGCAACGAGCTGAAGCGGCGGGTGAAGCTCTTCTAGGAGGCAAGTGGAAGATGCAGCTGGCGAGGATAGGAAATCCAAGTGGAGGAGGCTGTTTGCGACGAAACCAAAAGAATTCAATTTACCTTAACAGCAGATGGCTATTACACAAGTGGGAGGAGGATATATGAGAATCAATATAAAATGAAAACGAAACGGGAAACTATGCTAATTTCACAGCCAGTTTTGAAACACGCTTTAAATAGTTGATGCAAGTGAAACCAACTAAACTAAATTTAAATACATAGTTACATTTACAGTGCGGAGCAACTAGCCGGCCGCTCCTGTTTATTTTTTTAAGAATTAGTTGCGCTAACGCAAAAATTGTAACTGAGAACTATATGAAAGGAACAGAAGATCCCAATAAAAACAAAGTGTATACAGATATATGAAATTAGTTAAACATTGCATGTCCGGCATGAAGGCTTTTTATACGCAGTGCAAAGGCAATTTAAACGCAAACATAAACTGGACTCTTTTTTCTAAATTACACTTTAATTCAACCATGTAACCGAGAAATGCATCAAAGAATATGAAATTAATGTACCTACAGCAGAATCACACAGCAAAATGCGAAACGTTAGATGTGTGGCATCAAATTTACGCTAAATCATTATGCAAATTTTATTTATTACTAAATATTTTATTTATTTATTTAAATAGAATATGTCAAAGAATAAACCAGAGATAATAAAACAGGACAAAAGCAGTGTCAACGTGTTTACAATTATTAAAACTTTGTGCTTGGAGATTATAAAGTTTCCTATTCCTAGACGGAATTTACTCTTTATCGAGCCGACAACGGCTAAAGTCTTTCTGCATACAGGAATGTTTATGGAGTATTAGCTTACTAAATATTGGCCAAACTGACTTTGCCTTGCCAATACCAAGAAGAGCCATCAAGGGCTTATTTCGGTGTGATTTGAGTTCGGGACGCAATATGTGACTGGAATGTAAAGTTCACAGAATAAATACGTAAATATTGAACGAGATTCCGCGGAATCTATCTATCTATCTATATTGCACCATAGGTATCGCACTAGTTTTGCTTGTGCAAAGCTCCATCGGTTCGTAACCCGTAGGTCAGCTGGGTTTTCATCACTGCCAGACTGCTGCCGATGATCTTTTTGTGGTAGATCTGCCGCGTAACGAACCCGAAATCGTCGTAAAAATCTCGTTCACTTTCCTGCCACTCGGAGATGGTGCACTCCAGTGAGGCGTACCCGCCGCTAATGCAGTTCTTGACCACCAGTTTTATCATGGGCTCCATGATCGTCTGGCACGGGTAATTGGGATCGATGGCAAAGCGATAGATCCATGCAGCATTGTACACGGCGTGATGGTTCTTCACGCTAATGGCGGCCACAATCCTGCGGCGAAATTTCCTCGTATATGCCTCCTCGTATGGACAGTTCTCGGTAAATATCTGGTAGCTAGCTTCCTTCGGGGAGCAGCGGAAAATGAAGGGTTCATAGCACTCGGCCACCAAAGATTGCGATGGCTTGGTCTGGAAAAGGAACGTACTTAGCTTGCGATTTATTGCTAGGGATGCTTTCACATTTACCCTCATCAGCTCCACTGCCTTGGAGTAAAAGGATAAGTAGGTGCCGGTAAAGAGGCAAAATATGCAAGCGGGCACAGTGAGTGCGCAGAACAGCAGGGGCACTCCCAGAAATATGAAGAATATGGCCCAGGTGATGACTATAAACTGCAGGGTGATCTGAAAACAGGTGGAACACAATCAGTTCCTGCAGTTGGGGGATCCACACCACATGAAGATGTCTTACCTCTCGGAAGCAATAGACAAAAAAGGATTTGTTCGAGAACGACATGATGTAGTCCCGCACCAGCTCCTGGCACTTCAGCTCGTCATCTTGCGTGTAGTTGCGAATGACAATAAATGGCTGCATTAATGTGTTATTAAATTATTAGATAAGCCAAACCAAAATAAAAATAAAAACACCGATCAATCAGTGTGTCCAAAGCGATGCAAAATACCCCTAATTCTTGGGGCGAAACAGCTGTTGCTGCGGCGTTGCCACTTGAATAAGATATCGGCAAAATTAACTTAAGGCTGATAGCGTGAGCAGAACTATCGCAAGAGGTAAATTTATTATATATATTCATTTAGAATGTGTGGCATTATAGGCCTATACTAATATTTTTTAACTGCGCACCTGTTTGAATACAGATTTTAATATAACTTTGTACTATTCTTATAAAAGAATTTCTTTCTCGAGTTGGCGTGAGCTAGCTCAATCACGGTGTCATCTCTTATGCCAAACACTCTGACTTTGATCTGGCACTTTTTCTCATGACGTGTCGGCGAGCTTAACTTTATTAAACAACTACTCGAAAAAGTCACTGCAAAAAGCCGAAAATGCGCGACCAATTCATTATCTTGGCCCTGATGCTGTGCGTCCTGCACAGCGCCTGCGGCTTGTACTTCCACATATCGGAGACGGAGCGCAAGTGCTTCATCGAGGAGGTTCCCGACGAGACAACTGTGATTGGTGAGCCAGCGCCTAGTGCCAACTTGGAAGTTTTACCTATCGACTAACTTGTCCTCCTGCAGTGAACTACAAGGTGGAGCTGTACGATCCCCGCTCTAATGGATTCATGCCCTCGTCCCCCGGCATCGGTATGCATGTTGAGGTACGCGACAGCGACGACAAGATTGTGCTGTCCCGCGTGTACAGCTCACAGGGACGCATCTCGTTCACGTCGCACACACCTGGCGAGCACGTCATCTGCATGTACTCGAACAGCACCGCGTGGTTCAGTGGTGCCCAGCTTCGTGTTCACCTGGACATCCAGGTGGGAGAGCACGCCATCGACTACGCCAATGTGGCGCAGAAGGAGAAGCTGACTGAGCTGCAGCTGCGCATCCGGCAGCTACTCGACCAGGTGGAGCAGATAACCAAGGAGCAGAACTACCAGCGATACCGCGAGGAGCGTTTCCGTCACACCAGCGAGAGCACCAACTCCCGAGTGCTGTGGTGGTCGCTGGCTCAGACCGTCGTCTTGGTTTGCATGGGCTTCTGGCAGATGCGCCATCTCAAGAGCTTCTTTGAGGCCAAGAAACTGGTGTGAGGTGCTCCGGGGGCTAGGGCATCATCAGCACCACTGGCCACCGGCCTCATTGTTCCGTGTGTTTCCCTCATTTGGCAGGAATTGCGAATTTCATCGATGGATCGTCATCAACCAACCAGCCTCTGGCCTCGACTCCAAGCACTTCTAGTTATAATTTCTTGTGCGTAATTTAATAAAATCCATTGTACAAAACGAGATCACAACTGTGTGCACCCCCACATCCTATCTCCGCTGGGTCAGACTGTCAGTCAGCTGAGCCGGGTCCCGTGACTATGTTTGCCTCGCCAAGCGTGGCTTCCTCTTATCAACAGGCTGTGGCAGATAACCTGTGTCGTTGGCGTTAACTCCCTAGTTTTAAGAACGCGCTCCATCGTAACTGCATCGGGCAGCATCGCCGACTGCCCTTTATCTCATTGTTTATTCTGGCGGAGAAGAGACTTTTTAGTAGCTCTTGGACCGCCCTGAGCAGCGGTCGTCAGTCGCGTCACAAAACCGTCGCCCCAAACAATAGAGCTCGTTGTGGCCCACCAAACGCAACCGCCGTCGACCCACAAAAGCCGCAGCTCTGTAACCCGATCCAGTCTGAAGCGCTTTCAAGTCAACAACTGGCCCAGGTCTCTGCTCCCTCTCCGGTTCAGTTGGTTTACGTCGGACTAAGCGTGCACGCTGTTGAAATGTTTCGCGCTACGGAAATCGGCAGCGAAGAAAGTGAGTCTGCAGCTGGCTGCTAGATAAGATAAGACAAGAACCACAGGTAATCCACTGTCTCCCTATTGCATGTAGCCCTGCCAGCTCTGGCGGAGCTCAGCCAGGTGGGATATGAACGTGGGGCACGGGACGAGGAGTGGATCGGCTGGAGAGGCGAACAGGCCCAGTTGAAGCGGCCTCATCGCAGCTCCCTGCCCAATTATGGATTTGCTCCCCCGCCCATCCGCATGGAGTACAGGTACCCACGAGCCGTCTTCTTCGTTCTGGCCACAAAGTTCTTTGAGGCTTTTGCGGCCAACGGCATTCGCAGTAAGTTCCCTGCTTTCCATCCAAATGCAGATAAGTGATTTTTGGTACCGGGGACAACATTCGGCATAGTCTGGTTGAAAAATTCCGAAACCAGGCTTATCAGCGGCACAGAAATATAAACACAAGGAGGTCTTATTGACAGTCAAAAGACCTGTGATGATGCATTTCATGAGGGGCACAGATAAGATGCAAGAAAATTAGGTTTGATTTAGCAAATAATGTACAGGAACGAGACCTTGTATTCAATTATTTAAAATCAAAACCTTAAAAATTTATATCTTATTTTGCATCAAGAAACTTATATGTATGGCTTAAATTATTGTTAATTATGATTCATGTAACTTTTCCCATTCATTGTAATCTTAAAAAACATCCATCATTAAGAAGGTGGCTTGAAGAATTTCCAATTAAGTCTCAATGAGACAACCTTTATTTCATGGTCAATAATTCGAGATTGACTGCAGCCTGACCCACGATTACGGATTGTTACATATGTACGTAACGTATATTCGATTCCAGCCGTACTCGCACTCTATCTGCGCGACGATCTCAACTTCACGGAGAGCTTTTCCACTGTGGTGCTGCATATCTTCAATTTTTTTGGCCAGTTCTGTCCGATCATTGGGGCCATCCTAGCGGATAGCTATATAGGCAATGTGCGTACGATATCCGGCTTCAGTTTTATCTACGCTTTCGGATGGTTACTGCTCACACTGACATCCCTGCCTGCCATGGGACTTCCGATGGTGTAAGTACTCGCACAGGATTAGGGCGAAGGATCTAGCTTATCCCACTTCTTCTTGTAGCTTGCTGGTGTCCATTGCTCTCTTGTTTATCGCCGTTGGCAATGGATCGATACGAGCCTGCATCACCTCGCTGGGTGCGCTGCAGTTCAGGCTGCCGGAACAGAGCGTCCATCTGGCCGAGTACTTCTCCATCTACTATTTCGTCTACTATTTCGGAATCTTCCTGAGTAAGATCCTTCCGCCGCTGGTGAGGGCAAATACGCAGTGCTTCGATAAGGCGGAATGCTATCCAGCCGTATTCGGCACCCTTGGCACAGCCTTTTTGATGGCCTGGAGTAAGTAACTATTAGTTTTCATTCGTTATTTTTATCTCATTTATGCGTACCTGTGCCATTAGTTATCTTTCTGGCTGGAAAATGCTTCTACAAGTCCGAAAAGCTGTCCAATGACAACATACTCTTCAAGTTCTGCGGCTGCATTAAGACCGCTCTTGTGGAGAAGTGGCGACGTCGCAAGTCGCCAAAGCGCTCCACCTACTGGCTGCACAATGCAATTGGAGCCTACGACATGGGATTCGTCAATGATGTGTCCAAAGTTTTAAGGGTTAGTTGGTTAGTTATGTTTTAATGAAAGTTACTTCTACTAAAGAGCTCCGTTTTTCTTAGATATCCAAGCTGTTTATCCCACTGCCCTTCTACTTTGCTCTGCTGGCGCAACAGGACTCCAGCTGGACTTTCCAGGCCACTCAGATGAATACCACAGTATTGGGCGTGACCATCCAACCGGACCAGGCCAAGGCCGTGGGCCCCATCTTCCTGTTCATGCTCATCCCGCTGTGGCAGTATATAACAGTGCCTCTGCTGCGACGCTACTTCAACTGGGAGCTCCAGCCGCTGCACAGTGTGACTGTGGGTGGGGTTTTCTCCGCCGGCGCCTTTTTCTGTGCGGGCGCCTTGCAGGAACGCATAAAGGTAAGCATGAATAATGAGATACCTCACCTGGTCGCTGATTAATCCGCCATATTCAAAGAATTCGCCGCTTCAAACAGTGAACATCGCCTGGCAACTGCCACAGTTCCTGCTGCTCATGATGGGTGAACTACTGCTTTCCATTCCGGGTCTCCAGTTCGCCTTCACCCAAGCGCCGACCTCCATGAAGTCGGTGGTCACGGCGGCCTGGTTCCTCAATAATGCTTTCGGCAATCTCATCGTGGTTCTGGTCACCGAGCTGGGTATGCTAAGCTCACAGATGGCCGAGTACTTCTTCTACGCGGTGATCATGCTGGTTTGCATCATCCTCTATGCCCTTCTGGCCTTCGATTACACTCTGCAGGAGCGCAAGGGAGGGCTGTACGTGAGGATGGACAGCGAAGGCGAGGACCGGGATATGCCCACCACCAGCCGCAGCGGGAGCATCTAGAAGGAGGTTCTATGCTCTAGTATTTCCATTGCACTTGTAATTTATTGATAAACGCACACAGGCAAATATGCATTTAACTGAAAACAAATAAAAACTAAACTAAGGTCAGTCGATTATCTTAAACATATACTGCAGCTCCAGGTTCGAGTCATCCGGCAGATCGGTGCAGTGGACGGCGTTCTGCACCTTGGACTTGCCGAACTTGGCGCGCAGCGTGTGAGGCCGCAGCAGTTTGGCGATCTCCGGATCCATGGGACCGCAGAAGTTGCGGAACTCCTGAGCAGCTTTCTTTTCGGGATCGACGCAAGCAATCTCCATGCACATACACACTCCACTCGCCAACTGCGCAACCATCGGTATATACTCGGGCAGCACGCCGCGATAGACTTCGTAAAACTCCTCGCAGTTGATACGCGCCATTAGAATCATTCGCATGGCGTTTAACCGAAAGCCATTTGACAGGATTTCAGATATGATGTCTCCCAGGAGACCATCCTTGATGCTGTGCGGCTTAATGATGGCAAGCGTTGTGTTCTTAAATACACATTCCTTAATAATGCTGTGCCTCTCCTCAAAGAAGAACTTTAGGTCCATCTCCACATCGTCGTCGTTATCAGAGTAGTAGAATCCATAACGGATCTCCTCACTTTCAAACAGTTCTTCCAAACTGGGCGACAACTTCACTCTGGGAGCTTCCGCCTCTGTGCTCTTGTACTGGACGCAGGCCTTGATGGTCTCCACGACGTTGTCGCCAATCAGCTCCAGACTTATGGCCGGACCAGCCAGCAGCTCGTTCATTAAGACTCTGAAATTAAGAAGATTACATGTGTTTCTTGGCATGCCAGCTTTACTCACGAGGATGAGACATCCGTCTTGTCCTTGCCGGAGAGAAACTGAGTTACCATTTTGGGAGAGAACTGGACCATTATGCCCTGGTTTATGTTAATCTTGTTCTCGATCAGCGTCTTCAGAAACTTGCCCAGATGCTTCGTCCACATATTGTTCTTGAGCAAAACAAAGCCTCTGAGTGAGAAGGGAATAAGAGATTAGCGAGTGGATTGCTTTTGAAGATCTAGCCTACTTCTTCCGATATTTGGCCAGGTTGGTCCGCGTAGTGTCATCAGCATAATCCACAATGTCGAACTGCCGGCCGAAGACATTGATCTTGGAGCCCACGAAGAAGTCGCGCTGGGTCAGCTCCGGGATCTTGGTGCGTCGCAGGAATGTGCGCTTGTTGCGCTGGTCGAACTGGGGGGAATACATACATAAATATATTTCTTTAATCAATTAGCTACCAATCCTCACCACTTCCACGGCCTTGTCCGAAACATAGTATGTGATCAGGAAGGTGCGAATGATTCCAGCCTCGGCATGGTACCACTCGGCCACGAAGGCCAGACGCCGCTCGCTAGCCGGAATCGCAGCGGATTTCATAGTTTCTGTTGAGGGGAATCTTATTCCTTGCTTTTTCGTTCTATCGCTTGACAAGCAAGTCCTTTATTTCGAGTGAAAACTGTTTGTTTGCTTGGCATTTCAATTGTGCTTCTTCTTTCCCGCGTCGTCACAGCAACAGTGTTGCCAACATAACAAAACGCACCTGAGTGGGCGCAAAATTTAAAGAACAAAACAACCTACTATACATACGTAGTCAATTTAAAACCACATATTGGGGGATATCCCTACAAATAATTTGACCCATATGGTCTTTGATTAATCGTCATGGTTCCCTATGACAGTTACCTATAAAAAGGCTGGGCGTCCGGACATCGCATTCCGGAGCTATCAGTTTAGAAGGTTCCAGAACATTACGTTCTAAAATTCGAAAATATTGCAAATAAAAAGACGAGCTTAAGTTTTCCATTTTTTTATTGTTAATTTCCTTTATTTACAGGAAACAAAAATAATAAACTGCAAACTGATTTTTGCAATAAATTGGTTGTAGCTTTCCTCTGGTTGTTAAATTCTAGCGTAAAACTTATGGTTTCCCTTGTCGGCGCCAAATCATCTTGTTCCTTGTGTTGCTTTTTGTTAACATCTCTCCTCTGAATACGCATTATATTCAGCTATATTAAATGTGTTTTTCTTTGATTGGAATAGTGTTTTATGTACGCATGCGTTTGTGGATGTTCTTATGAGTGATTGAGTGTATCTTCTTCGTTTTGTTTTCTGGTGTGTATGTGAGGAGTGAGTGTTGTGATCGTGTGCTGACTTATGGTATAAGAGCCACGGCTAACGCTACGACTACGCCAAATTGCTAGACACCATCTGAGCGACCGTCTAGGCAGCTGGCTTCTTCTCCTTATCACCCTCGCCGCCCTCCTCATCATCCTCGTCGTTCTGGGACAGGCTCGGGATGTTGTCATCCGAGTCCTCCTCCTCGTCATCGACGTTGAAGTCGTCGAACTTGTTGTTCCAGTCGCCACCAGGGCTGTTAAGGAAATTGCCAAACATGCCGTTGTCTTTTTGCTCGCCTGCAATGTGGGTTTTGGATGAGTGGGATTGCTGGATGAGATCTTTGGGATAAGGCAACTTACCCTCCTCGTCGTCGGACTCATCGCGCCACTTGGCAAAGTTGGCCTTAAGGAAATGCAACTTGGTCTTGTCCGTGGTCAGAGAGGACCAGTAGGGTCCGGCTGCCTTCTTGGGTATTGTGAATTCCAGGCAGCGGCCAATGTTCTTGCTGGTCACCTTCTCGGGATCCACCTCGTGAAGGAAGTTCAGTGTGACCTCGTACTTCTTCGACGCATCCAGCACGTTTACGCCCTTGAAGGTGAAGCTGTTTTCCGTAACTCTGTGTTGGGATTAGAATGGATTAGGATCTACTGGAAGCATGGGCATAGTAAATAATGGGGCACTTACTTCTGTTCAATGTCCTTGCACTCCACATCAATGATGACGTAGATCAAGTCATTGCGCTGGGCCCAGGAAACTGGAGGCGGAATCGAGCTGCAAAGAAGGATCAAGTTGGGTAAACATAAATAAGGGCTTCTGGTGGTGCGTCGTGCGACTTCCGGTGTCATGGCAACTCGCGTCGGACATTCTGGAAGCGGGTGCACGAACTATGCAAATAAACGAGCTGACCATTTGCATAAACCATAAGCCCAGGCGAAAGTCCATGCCGAAAATTCACGGCATTAGCGCCAGCCGAAAAACATAACCTCAAAGACTGGACCCTCCGATTAGTTCCACAAATTAGTTCGCAATGCAGATGCGCATAGGACACGCCCACCGTTGGGCCAACGCTTGGGCAAGCGGATGAGCGCGAGAATATGGTGCATCCAAACGAAAATTAGGTGTTTTTCATGGCCGGGAGTTCGAAAATGGACGCCGCCGCAGCGACAAAGCACGCGACGCACAAAGAAGCCACAAAAAGATGGTCCGGCTTGCGTTGAGGGGCGAGATTCCCGGCTGTGGACTCACCCTGCTGCTGCCGACATTATGTTGCTGCTGCGAATCGTTGGTTTATGGTTTACGGAGCCGGAACACTTCTGACTGACAGCCTGTTTTCGTTACAAAAAAAGGCAGTTTCAGTTGAACAAAATTGTCATGCACAAAATTGTCAGGAGAAACAGAGTGACCGAGCGCGCTGCGGAGATGTGTCTAAATTTGAACGGTGCGACGGGGTGCGAAACTTTGACAGACGTAGCTAGACGGCACTCAAACCATTCACGTTAGCCATTGCGTGTAGAGTTCATTTGTAGAATTGTGTTCATAAAAAGTATTCAAATATCCCCAACTAAAAAATGAAACCATCTCGTACGTTATTATTCAAAATTGGATTTTCATTAGGTTCAAAGAATGTATTTTAAATTTGATAACAACTATTCTTCGATTCATTAGTTCGATGAACTACCAAAGTCGGCACGTTTTGGCCACAGGGCCCATGCCACTGCCCACGGAGCAGTTGTAGGCCTGGAAGAAGTCCTCGCTGTTGGACATAACGCCCAGGACGCGAAATTTGTCAAAGGTGTGCTCATCGGTGAGACCCTTCCAGTAGTGCTCCTCCTCGTAGTGGGAGCAAAATAGCTGGGCAAATCCCAGGAAGAACAATTGTTCCGGCGTCAGGTCGAGGCCCGGCATTGTGTCGCTGATCCTCTCCTGCCCCGGCTGCTCCAGCAGCTGCTGCTTGTGGCTGCGGTAGGCCATCAGGGCCTGTCTGAGTCCACTGTTGTCTGCCACATTCTCGTCCAGTGTGGTTTTTCCGTTGAGCCGCCGCTTGATCTCCGGTACCAGGTACTTGCCATAGTGGTCCATGTAGCACTCGGCGCGATCCTCTAAAAGTTGTTGCGATTGTTCCGACAACGAGGGCCCCAATTGGCCTTTGCCGATGTAATTGATGCTGGTGGGATCGAAGGCGTGGATGAATTCGTGACCCACGATAAAGCCCAAGGTGCCGAATTTCAGGGAGAGCGGCAGGTGGCGGTGGTATATCGGTGGTTCCACCAAGCCAGCCATCACATTGATGGAGTTGTCCGCCGTGTAGTAGCCCGCTGTCACCTGCAATCCTATGAGCAGCATCTGGGGCTTGGTATCATTGGCCAGTTCCTGATAGTGCCGACTGCTAAACCGATTGATTTCTACAGCCAGGTGCTGCAAATTGATGTTGGTCCGCGCGTAGCTATCATCGATGACCTTCAGACTGTTGATTTCTCGGATTACTCGATCCGAAAGTGCGTCATCCTGCAGCGAACCTATGCGTGACGTAATGGCGGACTCCTTTAGCAGTGCCCTCGCCCGACTCTCCTCATCCAGCCACTCGGCATCCTCCAGCGTCTTTCGCAGACTCCTTCGCAGTTCGCGCACGATTTCCGATAGCTCCAGCCGCTTCTCCTCGCTGAAGTTATTCTGTAATACAAAACGATTGAGATCACCTGGTTTTTGGATCATGCGTGTTCGATACCCACGGCCATATATAGTTTGTTGAACAGAATCTTCATGGATTGAAATAGCGTAACCGCGCAGTAGTTGCCTTGGTACTTGGGCGCCTTCAGCTTGGGATCCAATTTATAGAGCAGCTGCATGGCCAGGTAGTTGGCCACCGCCTCGCGATGCCGGGCACATACCTTGTCCAGTTCCACGTAGTAAAAGTCGCAGAATAGTTTGTCAGCGGAGTGCAGTCCGCTCCACGAGATGTTGTAGTAGTACTCCGATTGGGGAAAGTCTCGCTCAATTGGGTAGGGATCAAACACTTCGCACTGCTGCGGGATCTCGAGTGCGTCCCGCCAGAAGGCAAAGACCCCAGCGATGGCTTCCCTAATCCTCTCCTCCGGCAATCCGAATGCCCGCAGATATCCGTGCATGCGATCTTCGTTCAGCCGGAAGGCGCGAGTGGTGTTGCTCGAGATGTTTTCCTCCTGGACGATGATGTGGTCGAAGCCCAGCTCGGGCAGTTTGGTGTAGGGCTGAAAGGGGTAGACTAAATGGATCGTTTCGCGGATCAGACCATTGGCTCCATAGTTGGTCAGGTGGGCACTCATGTTGATCCAGTTGAAGTTGGACGCATTCCAGGCGGCACCATCCACAGCGGGAAATCCTCCGATCGATCGAATGAGACTCAAGTAAGCGGGATCCGCCGCATTGAAGGGATGGAGCTCTGCTTCCAGACAAGCGTTGTATAATCGCTGGGCCACCGCCAGTTCGCTGGACACGTTGAGTGCCTCCGCCAGGTCCATTCTGCCCACCAGTTGATCCGTGATGTCGACCAGAGTGTAAGCCACGTCGCCCAGGTTGCTTCTTCTCTTTATGGAGTACCTATCCGGCTTAACGTTCCGATAGTTTCCACACGCGTACTCGTAGAAATTCTCGCAGGGCGCTACACTTTGGTTCATGTAGGATTTCATGAAATCCGCATATTCCTGCAGGCGGAAGTCTGCTCCAGGTTCATTGCTCGAGCCACCATTGCTCTCGGAACTATCAGGCCTATCCACAACACTTCTGGCCTCGCAATCCGTCAGAAGAGCAGCCACGATGACCCACAACAGCATCATTGAGATCAGCTTCCGTGATCCGGGGAACATATGTGAATACTTCTCAGTCGGAACTTACAAATCGCACTGATTCGAATCGCAAGCGAAAGCGGGCAGCATCCTAATAAAATTTACAATCCGGAGAGCAATAGAACATAGAGCGATATAAAACCCCTTATCAGCTAAATTTTGGTCGGAATAAAAAAAATATGCATTGTGCCGGGGATTGGTGATAAGGGAGTGAGTAAGCTTATGTTTACAATCTGTATATAAATAAGGGGTCTAAAAACAAAAGGTTTGCTAAAAAATGATTGGTATTGTTTTCAAGAAGCATTAATAAGCATTTTGGGCTTTTGAGTTCTCAATGCGGCTTCCTATTTCGTTTTCTGTTTTTGAGTTCTCAATGCGGCTTCCTATTTCGTTTTCTGTTAAGATCACATTGAACAGAACTCATTGCTGTTAGCTGTGAATAAACTGAAAGTGAATAGCGGTGAATAACAAATGAGTAACAGGCGAGTAACAGGCGAGTTACAGGCGAGTTACAGGCGAGTAACAGGCGAGTAACAGGTGAACAACAGCTGAGTAACAGGTGGTCAACAGATAAATAACAATACTAATTCTGTTGCCTTTGTATCCTGTTATTTGAACTCGTAAGTTATGTTGCCTTGGTAATATGAAGTAAGTTTTGTTTGTAGAATTGGTGGTTTCAGCTGTAACCAGGTACTCAGCAGGTGGTTTACAGGTGGTTTACAGGTGGATAACAAGGACTTAACAGGTGGATAACAAAGGGTTAACAGGTGGCACATGACGCTTTATCGACGAAACATCTCAGTTCTGTTCCCCTGGTAACCTGGAATCTCGTCTGTTTACCTTTCAGATGGTCAACAGGTGGATGGCTGGTTCCTAATAATGAATCCGATCGACGAAACTTCCCAGATCTGTTGTCCTGGCAACGTAAAACTTAATTTAACTTCCCATTTCGGTTGCCTTGGTTACTTGCAGCGTATTTCAAGTGTTTTTTCGATAGGGTTGACATCTTATTCAAATCCACAGAGGCAAAAAGTTGTGCAACGCAGACCAAAATCCAAAAACGCAGTAAATCTATAATGATTTTTGAATAGGAGAAATCCCGAGTGTTCGTGCTTTTTGGTGAATTTGCTTTTTGCTTAGAGTTTTTTGGCGAGATGTTCGTGCAAAAGAAGAAGTTGGTGGAGCATGTTCTGGCCATGCGGGCCGAAGGGGGCAGTAGTGATGATGATGAGGAGGAGGAGGACCAGGGCGACATTTTGCAGGTGCAAATCCCTAATCACCACTAATTACTAGACTGAGTATTGAGTGCTAGTCGTGCTGCATAGCGCATATAACCTAAACTATGTTGTTGCCTTAGAGTATACTCGTACAAAAGTAACCTAGATTCCCCTAGAAGCCCTTTGACTGATTACGTAATCGCATAACCTGCAAGTTGCGAGTGTAAATTGCTCGTAGTTGAGGCTCTACCCATGTAATATCTTCCTAATACACCAATATTCATTTCTTTTTAGCTGAGTAACCCAAAATCCAAAATCCACATAGATGCAACTGTAAAGAACTTCACTTCCGTTGCTGCAAAACGATAACATAGTAAATTGTTACGAAACCACCTTTCAACTTATACTGTATAGCATTTAGAGGTCACCACTTTTGATTTTTGCAATACTTTGCATTACTCGTATTTTATTGTCATGCTATATGGGTAATGTTGTTGTAGATTTTTGAATGTAGTTTCGAACTTTGACTAAGTTTACTGTGTGCCATTTTTGAAACTAACGAACTTTTGGTCTCTTTCATTTTTGAATTTTGAAAACCGAACATTTTGTAAACACCAAATTGTTTTCCAACATGAAATCAACAATACCCCATTTTTTTGTACAACCAAAAATATTACCACCACTCCCGCACTGCAAAATTTTGATCCTTAAACTATTTTCCGGAAACCAAACGGTTTCACGAATGTCGATCCTGAAAACACGGCACGGAATATAACGTAAATCCTTTGAAAAATGGACCCCGACGAAGCGCAGCGGAGGCGCGAAGAATGCGAGCGGAAGGCACGACGTGGGGAGATGGATCCCCGGCTGGAGTTCACCTTCCAGCTGCTGATCGATGCCACCCAGCTGCCCAGGCATCAGCTCATGGACTACATATTCGAAGGGGACATGGTAGGCGCATCACTTGCCACTTGCCAACTTGGTATCTTAACTCCCATTCGCAGCTCGATGAGATCAATCAGCTGTTCCTGCCCAATATGAAGAACAAGCTGCTGTGGTTCTACCAGGAGACGGATGACCCGGAGCCCACGCCAGTGCCCGATCCCAATAAGCCGGGACCCTCCCGGTCCGGCGTAGCTTCCAGTAGCTCCAAGACCCCACAGGGTAGGTCCGAATTTCCATAAGAAACCATCTCTATGTTTGTTATGTCCCGCCAGGTGGCGCGTCTCCCAGTGGCATGCCACCACCCAAGCACAAGAAGCTGTTCCTCACGGATGGTTGGACCTGTGCCTTCACGGGCGTGTGTATCTATATATTTCGGGTGAACACATCGAAGCAGTTGCCCGAGGAGGGTTTCCAGAAGGATTTGTGAGTAAAGAGCTGTACGTGTGTGGAATAATCACCGAGGGTTATGGGATACTTGCAGGTATTGCGGGGTGATCGATGCCAAGAACATCGGACTGGTGACCTCCATCGAGCGGATTGTGGAGTTCGTGTTCATGCAGGCCCTGGCCTTTCCCAGTCTGGAGGGCGACGAGGAGGACGTGAGCTGTGGCCTCATCAAGGGACAACTCCTGCCGGGATTGCGATCCTTCTGCAGCGCACTGCGCGTTTGCGAGCAGGTGTGTGACCATCACAATGTGTTTGCCGATGGCTGCGACATGTTCGAGAAGATCGATGCCGTGGAGGAGGTGAAGGACATGTCCAAGAACCAGGACTTTTGCGGGCAACTGGAGGAGCGCGTGAACAACTGGACGAAGGGCATACTGAAGATTCTCGGCGAGAGCGAGCAGCTGCGCAAGGAGAACGACCACAGTGGGCCGCAGGACGAGCTGGAGTACTGGAAGAAGCGAGGTGCCCAGTTCTCCCAGCTGCTGGCCCATCTGCAGGACAAGGAGGTGCAGTTCACGCTGCACTGCCTCTTCCTAGCCGGCTCCCGCATCATCAAGCAGTGGAAGGAGACGGACCGCAAGATCACCTTCTGCTACAACGAGGCGCGCGACAACTCCAAGTTCATCCAGGCCATGGAGACGTGCTGCCACTCGCTCTACCTGGACGATCCCGTCAGCATGAAGGAGTCCATCCTGAGCCTGCTGCAAACGGTGCGGCTCATCTACAGCGTCTCCCAGTTCTACAACACATCGGAAAGGACATCCGCGCTGATGGTTAAGGTGGGTTTTGTGATCAATCCTTAATCCTTAATCCTGGTATATTTATAAATATGGTACTTCCTCACCAGATAACCAACCAAATGATCGAGACATGCAAATCGTACATCACTTGTCGCTGCAAGGAGACTATCTGGTCACAGGATCGCAATGTGATCCGCACCAAACTGAGCAACTGCATCAAGTTGAATCACATCTACCACGAGACCTACTACACGGTTCGGGAACAGCCTTTTCTGCCCAACCAGACGCCCTTCGGATTTTCAGAGAACTTTGTATTCGGTGAGATCTTATTACTCCAATTATAAATCACTTTGAAAACTAATCGTACTGCGATTTCCAGGAAAATTCGATACGTTCTGCGAGAGGCTTTCGAAGATCATTAGCATGTTCAACTTGATTGACGACTACAATCATTTGTTCGAGCGTCGACTGGAAGGACTCCTTCTGGGCGAAGCCCTCGAGGATGCCTCCAACCACTTTGAGGAGGCCAAAAAGGACGTGACGTCCAGGAAATACGATTACCTGGATCACCGCAACTCCGACTTCAATGTCGACTTTGAGCGATTCATTCACAAAACAAACTCCTTGAAGGACACCATTGCCACACTGATCGAAAAGGATTTCGACACCGTTTGGGAGACACCGCAGTGCATCCGATTCCTGGTGCGATTCGAGAAGGTGAGCGAGAAGATTCCACTCACCAAAATGGACGAGAAGTACACGCGTATTCTGCGCTACGTGGAGAAGGAGGTGGACCGCATCCTGAAAACGTTCCGCAAGCAGCGCGATGATCCTCCGCTGGCCAGGAACTTTCCGCCGATTGCCGGGCGGATTCACTGGTGTCGTGCCCTGAGTCTCCACATCACGGAGCTCATGGATGCGGTGATGGAGCACGCGGTGCTGAGCAACCTGCCCATGGCCAAGGATCTGGATGTGCGCTACCACAATGTGCAGGGCGTCCTCCAGGAGTACGAGGACGAGATAGTGTCCATATGGCTGGATCAGGATGTTAGCGTGGCCGATGCCTGCCTGCTGCAGCCACTGCTGAGCCTCCAGGGCGATAAGCTGTTCGTCAACCTGCACCCCACCATTCCGCTGCTCATTCGGGAGGCCAAAATGCTGGCCAAGCTGGACATCGAGCTGCCCATTGTGGCTGCCACGCTGATGAGTCGTCAGCAGTACTTCATCACCATACAGGACTCGCTCAATGTGAGTGGCATAGAACCTATTCATTGTGCCACCAGCTAATCCCTTCCTGCCTCGCAGTGCCTGATCAAAATGTTCCTGTCCACCGTGAGAGCTGTGAAGCTGGAGGTTCGTCCTTTGTTCCTGCCGCAGTTGGTGCGTCTCACGGCGATGCTGAAACCAGGACTACACACCATCAATGTGAGTTATTCCAAGAAAGGTTTAATCCCATTACGTTCATATCATCCTTGCAGTGGACAAACCAAAACTGGACGGAGTTCTATGAGCGCTGCAAGCAGGCCATCGAGAATTTTGATGTCCTGGTCGCTCGTGTCCATGACATCTACTCCAATCGCATACTCCACGTGCTGATGTGGATGCAGGATGTCTCTCTGCAAATTTTACCAGCAGGTTCGGTGCTTTAATTCCTCAAGTTTATTCACTTGTCTTCTAATTGCACGACGGTTAAAACTTTTCACATTTGTTTTCCGAGCAGACGATGAAATCTGGACAGTTGACGAGTTTCTGGAGCGGAGCGAGGAGGCTTGCCGGTGAGTCTGACTCTGACTCTGACATGAGTTAGCAAAATTCATTAGCACATGCACTGAGCATTTCACGGAACTGGGAATATCTCTGGGTGGGGAGCTTTTCAACTGTCTGTGCTAGACTTCTGATTGTGCTACATTTAATTTATCGAGTTTGTTCGTTTTTCGTTTTGTCCTAGAATCATTTATGAAATATAGGTCTACTTATGCGCCTCTCTTACAATCGTTCCAGCAAAGCGGCCATCGAACTGAATCGGAAGAGCCAAATGGTGTCCGAGGCGGTGGAGGAGGTGCTCAGCCTGGTGGACAGAGCCACGGCTGCCTTTAAGGAGATAGCCGGCGATGATGTGATTACTTTGTTTGATGGTAAGTCCTGGCCACGGATGGGGTGAGGCGGGAGTAATTAAGCAGTGCCACCCACTGAGCAGCAGCCACTCCGAAAGGGGACAACTCCGGATCCGGAGGACGCAAGCCGGAAGATGGAGGCGGAGGAGGAGGTGGAGGTGGAGCTGCTGCACCCACGACCAGTGGCGGAGGCGGTGGCGGGCAGCAGCAGGACTGGAGCATCCTGTGGTCCTGCTTTGAGAATCCACTGTCCCTCTTGTCCACCACCGAAAGTCTACCCAAGGGCATGCAGGTACGGGCAATTGAAAGCAATTAAATAAAATTACTCGAAAATTAAGTAGTAAGTAGTTTGTAGTTGAAATGTACTGTATTATATTCTTAAAATCACCTGAGAGTGCAAAAGCTGTAGTTCCAGTTGTAGAGTACAGAAATAGAAATAGAAAGGAGAAAGGGATCCCCTGTGGGGGCTCCTCTGTCAACATGAATTCACTCCCGTTCCAGGACATGGTGTGCAATGCGGTGGTGGAGATGCGCCGCTACTACAGCCGCAAGGTGATCGACGTGCTGATCAAGGTGATCCGGGCCGCTCTGGACACCCTCCGGCGTCGGTTCATCGCCGACGAGAACGAGACGGTGTTCAAGAAGCCGGTCTTTGCGCTGCACGCGCAGCTGCAGATACCCCATGTGGTCATCAAGCCGAATCTGGACGAGCTGCAGGACATATTGGTGACGGCGGGCAAGAACATCACGGGCATTGCGAAGGGCGTGGCGCAGTGGAGCAGCGGCAAAGATCCGCCGGTGCGTACCGCCCCACTGAATAGCTTCGCAATGTTCTCCAAAATCTTGTCTTACCAACCGCAGCAAGTTTCGATGACGGTGCAGCCGCGCGTCGGACGCAACCACAACGAGTCCACCGGCGGCGGGAAGAGTCGGCGGCGCAAGATCTACTGCTTGGCCTCCGAGGAGCGGCCCCAGATGCCGCACATGCTCAAGAGCTTCTACTCGGCCATCATGGACAACAAGGAGGTGGCCAAGGCGGTCAACCAGCTGGCCAGCTGCACCAAGAACGTCAAGCCGGAGATCCAAACGTACATCAAGCGCTGGAAGCCGTACCACTTCCTCTGGAAGAACGACCGCACCACCCGCCAGCTGATGGAGTTCGGCCTGCAGGAGTTCGAGACCACGCTGCGATGTCTCTCGGATCTGGATGCCAATCTGCTCGTGGAGCCCGACATGGAGGTCTTTGGCCAGTGCGTGGCCGTCTACAACGAGAGGCTCAAGTATGGGTTGGCCATTGAGATCAAGTGTAAGTCTGCACTAGCTAAGCGAAGCTTTTCCTTTATCCACTTCAAAAAACACTTCACCCCTTAAATAATATTCAAATAATATTCATTTGACACTACAGTGAATATATTTCAAACTGAAATAACTAACATAGAAACTAACTGACATAGAAATTTAATCTAAAACATGATTGGCAATTAATCTTGTTAGTTATAATCAATAAACATGGAAGTAAGTGGCGAGTAATTAACTTTGCAGGTAAACTTACTGAATTTCAACTGAAATAGTATATCTATTAATACAAACTGAACTATCACTGAGTACCAAACACATTAACTACTAAATACGTAACTAAATACGTAAGCATTAGTTGCTGCTTTAATGTTTTCCACTCAACTCCTGAGAAAGTAAAGCCACTTAATGGAAAAGCAAACGTTAGGACCAACTTATATAGCCCACTTCTCGATGATATCCCACTAGTTTATTAAATCGACTGACAACAAAGCATCGCGTCTTCTCCGGTTAATCAGCCATAAATTTTGGACACCCTCGCGAATCCTTTGTTTGGTCGAATGGAAAGCGAGAAGCGGGAAGCTATTCAAATTGATTGGACTCCAATTAGGCCAACTAATTTGCCTAACCGAATTAGCCGTGCGCAGGCATACCAAAAATAAATGCCCCACACTCTTGAAGGGGGATTTCACTTGGGAGCCAAGGGACGCGGCAGGATGTGACCGGGTGAAGGCGAATTAACCCTCGTCCTGGCTCGTCCTGTCTCGTCCTGCCTCTTCCGAAGGCTGCCTTGATTAATGACATCGATATCATTGAGCCGCGCTAAATGGACTTTGGATAAACACTTGGCACCGCTTCTATTTCCAGCCTGCAACCACAAAATCGGACAGGCCATGAAGAAGAAGTACAAGAAGGAGATGGACTACGTGTATGCGGTAATCAACGAGATGGATCGCAAGCTGGACAGGCCCATCCGCGACCTGGACGACGTGCGCATGATTATGGAGACGCTGGGTAAGATTCGCGAGCAGGAGGTGGACATGGAGCTGCGCATCGATCCCATCGAGGTAAGACTCAGTCCACATAGTGGTTCGCCTCTAACCTGTACATATCCATGGACGTATCACCGCCAGGAAGCCTTCAATGTGCTCACCCGCTACGAGGTGCAGGTGGAGCGGGAGCAATTCGATTTGGTGGACAACTTGCGGGCCACGTTTCAGAATCTTTTGGCTGGGGCGCTGCAGGCGCAGGTTAAGCTGCTGGACATGCAGCCGGCGTTCCAGGACGATCTGCGCACCAATCTGGACAACTTCAAGCAGGACAAGATCTCGTACGTAACGGAGTACCGCACTGCGGGACCAATGCAGGCCGGACTGACGCCTCGAGAGGCCTCCGACCGGTTGATACTGTTCCAAAATCGATTCGAGGGCATGTGGCGACGCCTACAGACGTACCAAAGTGGCGAGGAACTCTTCGGTCTGCCCCAGACGGACTACCCAGAGCTCGGCCAGATACGCAAGGAGCTGAATCTGCTGCAGAAGCTGTACAAGCTGTACAACGACGTGATCGACCGGGTGAGCAGCTACTACGACATTCCGTGGAACGAGGTGGACATCGAGGAGATCAACAACGAGCTGATGGAGTTCCAGAACCGCTGCCGCAAGCTGCCCAAGGGCCTCAAGGAGTGGCCGGCGTTCCATGCTCTGAAGAAGACCATCGACGACTTCAACGACATGTGTCCGCTACTGGAGTTGATGGCGAATAAAGCCATGAAGCCACGCCACTGGCAACGGATCATGGATGTTACTCGCTACATCTTCGAGTTCGACTCGGAGGGTTTCTCGCTCAAGAACATATTGGAGGCGCCGCTGCTGAAGCACAAGGAGGACATCGAGGACATCTGCATCAGTGCGATGAAGGAGAAGGACATCGAGGCCAAGCTGAAGCAGGTCACCAACGAGTGGTCCGTGCACGAGCTCCAATTCATGAGCTTCAACAATCGCGGCGAGCTGCTGCTCCGGGGCGACACCACGGCGGAGACGATTGGCCAGCTGGAGGATAGCCTGATGGTGCTGGGCTCCCTGCTCTCCAATCGCTACAATGCCCCCTTCCGCAAACAAATCCAGCAGTGGGTCTACGATCTGTCCAACTCGAATGAGATCCTGGAGCGATGGCTGCTCGTGCAGAACATGTGGGTGTATCTGGAGGCCGTGTTCGTTGGTGGCGATATCGCGAAGCAACTGCCTAAGGAGGCGAAAAGGTTTTCGAAGATAGACAAATCCTGGCAGAAGATCATGCAGCGGGCCCACGAGACTCCCGGTGTTGTGGCCTGCTGTGTGGGCGATGATCTGCTTAAACAGCTGCTGCCGCATCTGCAGGAGCAGCTGGAGATTTGCCAGAAATCCTTGAGTGGTTACTTGGAGCGCAAGCGCATGATGTTCCCACGCTTCTTCTTTGTGTCAGATCCTGCCCTGCTAGAGATACTGGGTCAGGCTTCCGATTCGCACACCATACAGAACCACCTCCTCAACATATTCGACAATACCAAATCGGTGAAATTCCACGACGTCGAGTACAACAAAATGATGGCCATCATCAGCAGCGAGGGCGAGATGATCCAGCTGGACAGGGCCATTCGAGCGGAGGGCTCGGTGGAGACGTGGCTAACCCAGCTGCTGGTCACCGCCCAGGCCTCGCTGCACTCGATCATCCGCACCGCCTACGCCACCATCAACGATCCCAACTTCACGCTGCTCAGCTTCCTGGAGAAGGCTCCGGCCCAGATCGGTCTGCTGGGCATTCAGATGGTGTGGACCCGGGATGCCGAAATGGCCCTGATGCGGGGACGCGAGCGGAAGGTCATGATGGAGACCAACAACAAGTTCCTGGAGATGCTCAACACCCTCATCGACCAGACCACGCGCAATCTCACCAAGAGGGAGCGCACCAATTTCGAGACCCTGATTACGATTCATGTGCATCAGCGCGATATCTTCGACATCCTGGTGGGTTCCCTTAGTTGTTCCTTATGGGTATTTCATATGAAAGGCGGTGTATTTCTAATCTTTCTTTATATCAATCCACATACATTGAACTTTAGTGCCGCATGAACATCAAGTCAGCCAACGACTTCGAGTGGCTCAAGCAGTGTCGCTTTTACTTCAAAGAGGACTTGGACAAAACTTGGATTTCGGTCACGGATGTCACATTCACCTATCAGAACGAGTATCTGGGATGCACAGATCGCCTGGTTATCACACCGCTAACAGATCGGTAACTTATACTTGTTTGTATTATTAAGATGAATAAGTTTAGGGGGGCAATGCTGATGATGCTTATTTGCCAATATTACGTATACGACACATGGCCGGTTCTTACAAAAGTTGCCCTTTTAAAATAGTTAGCTATTTATCCACAAGTGATTCCTCTAGACCATTTTTAAGTCGGTACATTTAAGCCGGATTATATTTAAACTTGGTTAATATTCTGCTACATTCGAGTATCCATAAATATTACGTATACGACTCGTGGGCCACTGGAATGTTTCTGCCGGAAGGAGTTTCCCAGCTAGTTCGAAAATTCTATCTGCCCCCACTCATTCCATAGGCTCCTCAATAATTCTTAAACAATAATTATAAGAGCTGTATTTAATTTGTATTCGTGGCATTATTCTGTCCGCTCCTTCAATGATAAACTTTCGCATTGCTCGAATGCCTGAATGGGAACCGCCTGCACGTGCTCCGCACATTCCTCGTGGCCCATTCAGTGGCCAAGGAGGTGGAGAAGGAGATGGAGGAGTTGGAGGATGCAGAGGTGGTGGATACCTTGGAATGCCGCTCTGTAAACAGACGCCCGCCGGTGGCAAACAAGCGTTTTGGGGGGCACTTAAAGGCGCTTTAAGTCAATGGCAGAGACGGAGGAATCCCTGTTCCCGTGCTGTTCATGCCATCAGCTCCGCACCTTGGCAGCGGAAGACGAACTAACTGTGGAACCGGGACGACGTTGACATGCCCGTAAAGATAAATTTCACTTAGCGGAGCATAAATAAACTTTTGACAGCAGCCAGTCTGGGCCAAACTGGGGGAATCTGCAAAGTGGCGCTGTTTTCCCAGAAGGCATCTCTGCTACCAGCTGCCAGCTGCTTTGCATTCGCTTCTTGATCTCGGCCCGTAGATTTCCCCACCAATTCGTCTGACGTCAGTGGGCATTAGGACTTCCTTTGATATTCCGAAGCGTGCCTCTTTTGTCTGCCACGACGTTTAATAGTCTGCGGCGTGCGCATCCGCACTTTTCTTTCTCTCTATTCCTTCCAAACCTTAAACGCCCAACGCCAAACACCAAACCCCAAACCACAACAGATGTTACATAACTCTGGCCCAGGCACTCACCTTGTCCATGGGCGGAGCTCCATGCGGACCAGCCGGCACGGGCAAGACGGAGACCGTCAAGGATATGGGCAAGACGCTGGCCAAGTATGTGGTCGTCTTCAATTGCTCCGATCAAATGGACTACAGGTGGGTTAGCTAGATCTAAAAACCAACTAGCAAACGCAATAAAGAATTACTTGTACCTATTAATCCATATATTTATCTTTCCAGGGGCCTGGGTCGCATCTACAAGGGACTGGCCCAATCCGGCAGCTGGGGCTGCTTTGATGAGTTCAACCGCATCGAACTTCCGGTCTTATCCGTGGCCGCCCAACAAGTGGCTGTCGTCCTGACCGCCAAGAAGGAGAAGCGCAAGACCTTCCTCTTCACCGACGGCGACACGATTGAAATGAATCCCGAATTCGGCATCTTCATAACTATGGTAATGTGTGATTCCATATCTTTCAGTTTGTTTGTTAAACATCCACATAGCTTTATTCGCACCCACACGTAAAAGCAGCGACAATCTGTTTGTGTTTTTTCTTAAATTCAATTTGCCGCAGGATAACGCGAAAATAACTTGGCGCCAAAGAGGAGCGAGTGCAGCTCTAGTGTTTATTAAACTGATTGCATACACTTTCAATTTGCTAACTGGGCGAGTTTAGCTAACGAACTAGTTTCATCAAGTGACGAGATTTGCTTGATTACAAGGAAGTTAGTTTCTTTGAAATAAAAGCAATCTTATCATAAGTTTTAATGACTGAAAGAAAAATCTTCATGAACTTAAGGAAGCTATTTCGCTTTAAAGGAAGCTATTTCGCTTTAAAGGAATTCACTTTAAAGAGCATTGTTATCTTGTGCTTCGATCCGCGCATTAAGGACCTTTAAAATGTCTCCCAAAATGGAACTGACGGCCTCTTCACGCACATAATTCCACGTTATTAGTCATGTACAATTTCGCTCAACCGAAGCCGTAATAAAATTTACTCGGCACATACGAAATTTCGCGGCGCGGCTAAAAGCGGCCCAAAACCAATAACCGAACTGGAGGGGGCACATACATAGGGCCAAAAAAAGAAAGGAAACCCGAGGCTCTGATGTATTTACACTTTGGCGGTGGCATGACTCGATTAATGTGGCTGCCACATCTGCCACATGGTAGCCCCAAATCCGACGCCCAGCTAAAGAGCAACTTAAAGTTGCCGTGCAGACGTTGCAGCAAACTTTGCGTAGTTTAATCACAAGTGACGGTAACTATGATCGGGTAATGCGATTAGCGTTAACACGGCGACGCGCCGCCTCGCATATAATGGCGTATGTCAATCAACGCCACTGCCACCACCTCATCCAAATCCCCACCAGCAGCCATCCCCCTTCGCAGTCAGTCAGTCAGTGGGCGCATCCTCCGTTCGAGGGAATGATCCTTTGAAGGCTTTGGCTCCGTTTTAATTTGCGCATTGAGTTATTATGCTCATTTATATAACAATTTCAGCCAGAGCATTTTATTTTTAATGAGCCATTATGTGACAGACCGAATTGGGTCGCACACGATTACGGGGACATAGACAAATGGACGAACGGGCGACCGGAACGAGTTTAATGACGAATCCCTTTGTTGTGGTTACCAGCTTGTGTCCTCCTGCTGCTCCTGCTGCTTCCCTGTACATTTCTATCTCTTGGTCACAGGTCAATATTTGCAGTCGTGGCTTAAATTCAAATAAACTACACTTTGGGGCGCATCCCATTTTTGGGTCCAACTGCTGAAGCCTTAAGTGAGTAATTTGGTTGTGGGTCGACTTTCGCTTCTCGCCACTTCATTAGATGGTTTAAGAAGATAAGTACTGAGGTTCCAGGAAAGCAGTTTTAGTTTAGTTTCAGTAGTTACTACTTTTAATGGTTACTTGTGTTATATAATTGGTAATTTAAATTGCATGGTTACTTTTGTAGAATCCCGGATACGCTGGTCGCAAGGAACTGCCCGAGAATCTGAAAATACAATTCCGCACGGTGGCCATGATGGTGCCGGACAGGCAGATAATCATACGGGTGAAGCTGGCCAGTTGCGGGTTCCTGGAAAACATTACGCTGGCCAGGAAGTTCTACACGCTGTACAAGTTGTGCGAGGAGCAGCTCACCAAGCAGGTGCACTACGACTTCGGACTGAGGAACATCCTGTCCGTCCTGCGAACACTGGGAGCTGCCAAGCGCAGGAACTCCAAGGACACCGAGAGCACCATTGTGATGCGCGTGCTGCGCGACATGAATCTCTCCAAGCTGATCGACGACGATGAGCCGCTGTTCATGTCCTTGGTCTCGGACTTGTTTCCCAATCAGGTGAACCTTCTCTAACATATCCCCCTTGGCATAAATTTAGTATTATATTCCGCCTATAGACGCTGGAAAAAACCAACTACCCAGAGCTGGAGGCTGCGATTCTGCAGCAGACGGACGACGCCAGTCTGGTGTACCATCCTCCGTGGGTCCTGAAACTCATCCAGCTGTACGAAACCCAAAATGTGCGCCACGGCATCATGACCCTGGGGCCGAGTGGAGCCGGCAAGACCACCTGCATCCACACGCTGATGAAGGCCATGACCCAGATGGGCGACAATCATCGCGAGATGCGTATGAATCCCAAGGCAATCACGGCTGCCCAGATGTTTGGACGCCTCGATGTGGCCACCAATGACTGGACAGATGGCATATTCTCGGCCCTCTGGCGAAAGACTCTCAAGTTGAAGGCGGGCGAGCACGTGTGGTTGGTGCTGGACGGACCGGTGGACAGCATTTGGATAGAGAATCTGAACTCTGTGCTGGACGACAACAAAACGCTGACCCTGGCCAATGGCGATCGTCTGACCATGGCGCCCAGTGTGAAGATCATATTCGAGCCGCACAACATTGACAATGCATCGCCAGCCACAGTGTCCCGCAATGGAATGGTCTACATGAGCTCCTCTGGCTTGGACTCCCGACCCAGTAAGTCACCTATCACTCTTTACTTCTATCTAGGAAGCACATTTGCTAACCAATGGAACAGTTGTTCAGGCCTGGTTGAAAAACCGCGCTCCAGGCGAAAAGTCCACGTTCTCGGATCTGTTCGATCAGACCTTCGTGGAGGTCTACAACTGGGGAGTGCAGATGGTGAAGTTGCAGATGCCTGTGCTGCAGTGCAACATTGTCCAGCAGATGCTGTTCATCCTGGAGGGCTTGATACCCGTCAAAAAGGAGGACGAGCAGGCCGTGAGCCTGTCCAGCAAGGAGAGCCACGATGGTAAGTGTACACTAGCAACCAAGTTGAACCCATCATTGAAGCCCCAAAGCGAGCGGTTCGATAAAATGAATCGAATAAAATGAATAAAGCGAATCCCGAATCAAAAATCCATCCAAAATGATTGCAACTTTTCAGCGAATAAACGTTTAGAGCATCAAAAACAAGTCGAAGAGGCGCGACGGCAATCGATTGGCAGTCAGATTGTCGGTAAAGTATATCCTATCCTATCCCTTAATAAGTTGCTAACTAACCCAAAGAGCAGTAATACTAATCGTAGAGCTGACCGCCTAGCTAACACGCCAAATGCTTCTGTGTGTGTCTAGAGATACTGATACTATATCTGTAACTTTCGGTTGGCATCCTGAACGATGCCATCCGATCGTCCTTCTAATCCTTCCTTCCGTAGTTGTGATTCTGTGCTCGTGCTACTTATGTATCTGTGTATTAACCCCAATAGTTGTGTGTGTCTCGTCCAAAAGTTTTAGTTTTTGCGTCGTCGTTTGAAATAGAGTAGAGGTGTCATAGAAATCTCTAACTTATATCGGCATCTAATATTTAATGAATTTGAACTAGAACCCAAGAGAGACTTCTGTGACACGCCTAAATGTGACTGACTCCCCAACCAGCGTCCATGCATTAACCACTTAATTACTTGACCCCACAGAGGACCTCCCTCCGGAGACTTCGATCGAGGAGAAGGAGGACACCTGCACCCCAGAACACTTGCACCGCTTGTACATCTTCGCGCTCGCCTGGGGCCTGGGCGGTTACCTCTCCACTAGCGACCGCCTGAGGATGAACCTCTTCGTGAAGGAATCCTTCCCGCAGCTGGACTACCCGAAGGGTAGTGCCCACGAGAATACCATATTTGACTTCTTTGTTTCTCCAGCGGGCGTGTGGCAGTCGTGGAAGACGCTCGTCACCCCCTATATGTATCCGGAGCTTTCCACACCAGACTATCTGAGCATTCTGGTGCCCATCGTGGATAATGTGCGCATCGACTACCTGATCGGCACCATTGCCAATCAGGAGCGCGCCGTGATGGTGATTGGCGAACAGGGCACGGGCAAGACGGTGATCATGAAGAACTTCATGAAGAAGATGAACGTTGAGTCGTACATGGGCAGGTCCTTTAACTTCTCATCGGCCACCAGTCCGTATCAGTTTCAGCGGACGATTGAGAGCTATGTGGAGAAGCGCGTTGGTGTCACCTTCGGGCCACCCGGTGGCCGGAAATTGATTGTCTTCATCGATGACATCAATTTGCCCGAGATCAATGAGTGGGGCGATCAAATAACCAACGAAATTGTGCGCCAATCCATGGACATGAAGGGCTTCTACAGTTTGGAGAAGCCCGGCGACTTCACCACCATCGTGGATGTCCAATATGTGGCGGCCATGGGACTGCCCGGCGGCGGACGCAACGACATCCCGTCCCGTCTAAAGCGGCAATTCTGTGTATTCAATTGCAATATACCCGACAACGACTCCATCGATAAGATCTTCCGCGTTATCGGTGAGGGTCACTACAATGCCAAGCGCGGCTTTGTGCCCGAGATCCGCAGTCTGGTCAAGAAGCTGATCGTCGTCACCCGCCATCTGTGGCAGCGCACGCGCGAGAAGCTACTGCCCACTCCGGCCAAGTTTCACTACGTGTTCAGTCTGCGCGACTTGTCGCGCATCTGGCAGGGCATGGTTGGCACCTTATCCACGGTGATCACTTCCGAAGGTGTCCTCATGGCATTGTGGAAGCACGAGTGCACGCGAGTATTCGCCGATCGCTTCACCACGTTCCAGGACAAGGAGTGGTTCGGCTCAGAGCTGGCATGTCTCGTGCGCGAGGAGCTGGGCGACTCCCACTCCCAGATGATCCTGCCGAATCCGGTGTTCGTTGATTTCATGCGCGACGCCCCCGAGCCCACTGGCGAGGAGGGCGAGGACACCGACATGGAGCTACCCAAGGTATGTCCCATAGGTTTATACCATACAACTTAACCGGCTTAATCCATGCTTAGTTACTAACCATTTATCATTTTTGATCTACTCCATTTGCTCCCAAGGTTTACGAGCCGGTCCACTCACATGAAGTGCTCCGCGAGCGTCTCGTCATGTTCCTCGCCCAGTTTAATGAAATGGTGCGAGGGTCGGGAATGGATTTGGTGTTCTTCCCGGATGCAATGCTGCATCTGGTGAAGATCTCCCGCATCATTCGGCATCCGAGGGGATCCGTTATGCTTGTCGGGGTCGGCGGTTCTGGAAAACAGTCGCTAACGAAATTGGCATCGTTCATAGCCGGCTACAAGACATTCCAAATTGCGTTGACGCGTTCGTACAACGTGGCCAATTTCCTTGAGGATCTAAAGCTGCTCTACCGCACCTGCGGCGTACAGGGCAAGGGCACAACCTTTCTCTTCACCGACATGGATATCAAGGAGGAAGGTTTCCTCGAGTATCTGAACAACATACTCTCGAGCGGCGTTATATCAAATCTATTCTCGCGCGATGAGCAGGCCGAAATCGTGCAGGAGCTAACGCCGGTCATGAAACGCGAGAATCAACGCAAAACAGCGACCCCGGAAAGTGTGATGGACTTCTTTTTGGCGCGCACCTGCACCAACCTGCATGTGGCCTTCTGCTTCTCGCCCGTGGGCGAGACGTTCCGGTCCAGGGTGCAGCGCTTCCCCGCCTTGGTCTCCGGCTGCACCATTGACTGGCTGCATCCGTGGCCCAAGGATGCATTGGTCTCGGTTGCCCGACACTTTCTGAGCCACTTCGAGATCGAGTGCACACCGGCCGTCAAGGAGGAGCTGGTCAATGCCCTCGGCTCCATACAGGACATCGTTGCGGAAACGTCGCAGGAGTACTTCCAGCGCTTCCGACGCGCAACGCACGTGACACCCAAATCTTATCTGAACTTCATTGCCGGCTACAAGAATATCTATCAAATGAAGCAGCAAGAGCTGCGCGATGGTGTGGAGAAGATGGATACGGGCTTGGAGAAACTGAAAGAGGCCTCCGCCTCGGTTGAGATCCTCAAGAAGGATCTAGTGGTCATGGAAGAGGAGCTCGTAGAAGCCTCAAAGAATGCGGAATCAGTGCTAGTGGAGGTGACGGAGCGCGCGATGCAAGCGGAGATCGTCAAGAACCAGGTGCTCATCGTCAAGGACAAGGCCGAGGCCCTCGTGGCCTGCATCGCCCACGAGAAGGCGCTGGCCGAGGAGAAGCTGGAGGCCGCCAAACCCGCTCTCGAGGAGGCGGAGAACGCCCTCAACACAATCAAGCCGGCTCACATCGCCACCGTGCGCAAACTGGGTCGTCCGCCGCACCTGATCATGCGGATCATGGACTGCGTGCTGATCCTCTTCAAGCGGAAGCTGCATCCGTGCATTCCCGACGCGGGCACCCCGTGCCCGAAGCCCTCGTGGCAGGAATCCCTAAAGGTTTGCTCGCGGAGGCTAGTCTAAATGTAGTATGATCCAGGGGCAATGCTCCCAAGGGATCACACATCTTACTTCCTCCACTGCTTAATCTGTAATTCATTTCTTAACGCGCTACTATATTTTTTGTTATGCTATTACACATTGATTTACTTAATATTTAAGGCTTACAATTGCAGACTTCATTAGAGCAGCGCCCATAAGTATGCAATTAGTGCTGTAAAACCCGAGGGCCTTTTGTGTAGTGGTAGATCATAGTCGGTGGAGTCGACTATAGCGCTCCTACTCCATCCCCAGATGATGGCCAGTGCCACGTTCCTGCTGCAGCTGCAGAACTATCCCAAGGACACCATCAACGACGAGATGATCGATCTGCTGCAGCCGTACTTCCGCATGGAGGACTACAACATGGACATGGCGCGTCGCGTGTGCGGAGACGTGGCTGGCCTGCTGTCCTGGACCAAGGCCATGTCCTTCTTCCACAGCGTCAACAAGGAGGTGCTGCCCCTGAAGGCCAATCTCACCATGCAGGAAGCGAGACTTAAGGTAACTGCAGTGAATCCCGAGGAATCCCATCACTATATAAAGAACCTACCTACACTCCTTGCAGCTCGCCATGGACGACTTGGCGGGTGCGGAGGAGCAGCTGCGGGAGCGCGAGGAAGCCCTGCAGGCTGTCAAGGATCAGTACGACAAGGCGGTGGGCGAGAAGCAGCGGCTGACGGATGCGGCCAACGTTTGCCTGCGCAAGATGACCGCGGCTACGGCGCTGATCAATGGACTGTCGGATGAGAAGCACCGGTGGACGAACCAGAGCAAGGAGTTCAAGATACAGCTGGGCAAGCTGGTGGGCGATGTGCTGCTGGCCACCGGCTTCCTCTCCTACTGCGGACCCTACAACCAGGAGTTCCGAGCCAATCTGATTAAGACCTGGATGGGCATACTGAAGCAGAAGAACATACCCTTCACCACCGGCCTGAACATCATCAACATGCTGGTGGACTCGTCGACTGTGTCGGAATGGACGCTGCAGGGATTGCCCAACGATGAGTTGTCGGTGCAGAATGCGCTGATAGCCACCAAGTCGAGCAGCTATCCACTGCTGGTGGATCCGCAGACGCAGGGCAAGATCTGGATCAAGTGCAAGGAGGATCGCAACGAGCTGCAGATCACCTCCCTGAACCACAAGTACTTTCGCACCCATCTCGAGGACTCGCTGTCGCTGGGCAGGCCACTGCTGATCGAGGATGTGGGCATTGACCTGGATCCGGTGATTGACAATGTGCTGGAGAAGAACTTCATCAAGTCGGGCAGCATAGAGAAGGTGTTGGTGGGCGACAAGGAGTGCGATGTGATGCCGGGCTTTATGCTCTACATCACCACGAAACTGCCCAATCCAGCCTTCAGTCCGGAGGTCAGTGCCAAGACCTCGATCATTGACTTTACGGTCACCATGCGGGGGCTTGAGGACCAGCTTCTGGGTCGCGTCATCCTCATGGAGAAGTCCGATTTGGAGGCGGAGAGGGTGGCCCTCTTCGAGACGGTCATGCAGAATCAGCGGAACATGAAGGAGCTGGAGGCGAATCTCCTGCTCCGCCTGAGCTCATCCCAGGGCTCCCTGGTGGATGATGAAGCTCTCATTGAAGTGCTGCGGGTCACGAAGACCACTGCCGAGGAGGTCAACCAGAAGCTGAAGATCTCCGAGGTCACGGAGCGCAAGATCATGAAGGCGCGCGAGGAGTTCCGGGCGGTGGCCAAACGGGGATCAATCCTCTACTTCCTGATCGTCGAAATGAGCAATGTGAATGCCATGTACCAGAACTCGCTGAAGCAGTTCCTGGTCATCTTCAACCACTCCATCACCAAGTCCACCAAGTCCAGCGTCACCGAGGAGCGTATAAACATCATTCTGCGATACTTGACCTACGAGGTGTACAAGTTCACCAATCGCAGTCTTTACGAGCGCCACAAACAACTGTTCACCTTGATGCTGGCCATCAAGATCGATTACCACAATGGAAACATCAGCCACGAGGAGTTCCTCACCTTCATCAAGGGCGGTGCCTCGTTGGACCTGAATGCCGTCACCCCGAAACCCTTCCGCTGGATCCTGGACATTACCTGGCTGAATCTGGTGGAGATCAGCAAGCTGGAGACCTTCTCCACGGTCCTCCAGGTGATCGAGCTGAACGAGAGGGACTGGCGCTCCTGGTACGAGTGCGAGAAGCCGGAGAACGAGGAGATCCCCTGCGGTTACAACGCCATCCTCGATGGCTTCCGGAAGCTGCTGCTCATTCGGTCTTGGTGTCCCGATCGCACCATCTCACAGGCAAAGAAGTACATCGAAGGTGGGGTATATGTTTCCACTTTACTTCTATATATTAACAATTTAATGATGTTTGTTAAGAATCTCTGGGACCGGAGTATAGTGAAATGCAAATCCTTGATTTGGAGGAAATGTGGTAAGCTAAAGAATTTAAATCACAAACAGATGCCTATGAAATTGATTTATATCTATATCAGTAATATTAATATTATAGAACCATATATAGGTATTTTACAGCTACAATGGACACATAAACCAGTTTGTAGTGCAGTTTGCAGATATTATACTGTGGCTTTATTTTTAGGCTGGAGTCCGAACCGCGTACGCCATTTGTGTGCCTCCTGTCCATTGGATCGGATCCCACCACCCAAATCGGAGCGCTGGCCAAGCAAAAGAGCATAGGTGGGCAATATATTATATATATATAGTTTAAAAAATGCCACGCCAAATATGAACATTTAACCGCCCGCAGTTCTGAAATCCGTGTCGATGGGCCAGGGGCAGGAGTACCACGCACGCAAGATGATAATCGAATCGATGGCCATCGGCGGATGGGTGCTGCTCCAGAACGTGCACCTGTCGCTGCCCTTCTGCTCCGAGATAATCGACATGCTGGTGGAGAGCGAGCACATAGACGACTCCTTCCGCATGTGGGTGACGACGGAGCCGCACAACGAGTTCCCCATCGGCCTGCTGCAGATGGCTCTCAAATTCACCAACGAACCCCCACAGGGAATACGCGCCAGTCTGAAGCGCAGCTACCAGGTGGGCAAATACATACATATACATATGTGGAGGCTTGGGCTTGCTTAATATTTAATTTTCAATCTTTTTTTTCTTTCGGCTGCTTGGGCAGTCGTTCACCCAGGACTTCCTCGACTACACCTCGGCCACCCAGTGGCCCCCGCTGCTCTACACGGTGGCCTTCCTCCACACCATCGTCCAGGAGCGGCGCAAGTTCGGTCCGCTCGGCTGGAACATACCCTACGAGTTCAACCAGGCCGACTTCGCGGCCAGCGTGCAGTTCATCCAGAATCACCTGGACGAGATGGACCCCAAGAAGGGCGTCTCCTGGCAGACGCTGGTCTACATGATTGGCGAGGTTCAGTACGGCGGCCGGGTGACCGATGACTTCGACAAGAGATTGCTCACCACCTTCACATCCGTGTGGTTCTGCGAGCCACTGCTGTCCAATGCGTTCGAGTTCTACAAGGGCTACAAGGTGCCGGGCACGAAGAGTCTGCAAGGATTCATCGATTATATCAACAGTTTGCCCGCCTACGACACCCCCGAGGTATTTGGCCTGCACTCCAACGCCGACATCACGTACCAAATAAACTCGGCCAAAGGTGAGTGGCGGTATGTGATTCCCGGGCTTGCCGGTGGCCGGTGCTCCGAGTTCAATGCGACCACCGGATTGCCTCACATTTAATGGACACCGGTGCACGGGGTCATAAATTATCGATGCGCTTAATTTCATGTAAAGCCCTGTTGCATAATCAATTCGCACAAGAGGGCCAGTTGAATGTGTGTGAAATCAATAAACCGAATATTCGGTGGGCTTTTTTATAGCAGACGACCATCGGCCCACTCGGGCATTAGCGCATTAGCATATTCGATGGTCCCCGAAATCCTTGATTGTTTACCACTCAATCCCCATTCCCATTCCAATTTCCATCGCCATCCGCAGGCATCCTGGACACCATCCTGAGTGTGCAGCCCAAGGAGGGCGGCGGAGGTGGCGGCGAGACCCGGGAGAGCATCGTCTACCAACTGGCGGATGACATGCTCCGCAAACTGCCCGCCCAGTACAACGCCTACGAGGTGCGGGAGAACCTCACCCGCATGGGCATACTCCTGCCCATGAACATCTTCCTCAGGCAAGTGACCCCCATGATGGGGGGCATGGCAATAAGGGCCGTGGTAATAAGGACATGGTGTTTAATTGCAGGCAGGAAATCGATCGGATGCAAAGGGTCATTAAACGCGTCCACACCTGCCTCTGCGACCTCAAGCTGGCGATTGATGGCACCATTGTGATGAGTCCCGCCCTGAAGGAGTCACTCGACGCCATGTACGATGCCCGCATTCCCGAGACCTGGATGAAGGTATGTGCTCTGCGAACATAATAAAATCATGAAATAGTGAATAGTGATTTAGCCCATTTCCCCTGTTGCCACATTTATGGCTGTCTACTTTAATCCTCTTTAGTATTTTGCTTTGGGCAAGGCTGAATTCTCTCCCAAATATGGAAATTTTACAATTTTGCTTTTGATTTCTGCCATGGGGAATATAGATTTTTTCGCCGGCCTTTCATGTTTCAATACTCGTAAATTATGCGCGAAAACGTTTGACGGCCCAAAGCTTAGTAATCACATTCAGTTACCTGTTGTATAATGAAAATAATGGAAATATCATTAAACAAAAGGTTTTCTTTCTGGGCTGTGGTACTGGGCTGTCTGAGAGAAAGCAATCAATAGTATAGAAAACCCAGATATAGTAGCATCAGCCAAACACATTCGCATTCAAAACGATTGATAAGATGTCGGAACACAAGTACCACTTCAAGAAGGATGCCACTTTCTACGACGAAAGTGAATCGCACCAAGATCTATTGACTCGCACCTATGGGTTTCTGAAGGCGGTCAAGATGGACACTCCCATCCCCAAGAAGCGTGCATCCATGAACACGCACACCCTCATGGAGCGATTGCACACCATCAACGACCAGCTCATCCAAGACCAAGAAGAGCCCGTGACGGAAAACTGGTCAACTCTAACTTCCTCGGAGGACTCGATGTGCGTGGGCAAGTCGGAGTTCGAACTCAAACGCAAGCTCTTCGATACAGCCGAATTTACCATAACGCGGGGCATCAAGCTAAGTGAAATATTCTGCCCCAAGGAATCTGGCCTGCATCTGCCACTTGCTGCCAAGGAACCCGCGGCTTTGGCCTCCTTTGAGGAAATGAAGACCTTCTGTCGCCGAATGAACATCCAGTTGGATAGATGAGTCAAAGCGGGGATTGCTGAAATCAATTATATATTTTACTACGCTTACAAATAAAATCTTTCATACTCGCATTTTCAAGGTTTTACTAACTTTATTTTGGTTCCTATTGATTTCAGATATCCTGGGAATCGACTACGCTGGGCTTCTGGTACACCGAGTTGCTCGAGCGCAATGGGCAATTTCGCACCTGGATATCAACGGATAGACCTAAGGTGAGTATAGCAAAACTATTTGATTTCTTTGCATTCATAAGTTGATTCACTACCAGGTGTTCTGGATGACCGGCTTCTTTAATCCTCAAGGCTTTCTAACCGCCATGCGACAGGTGAGTCCTAACAACTGGCAGCTGAGTAAGCCGAAATTATATATTGTTGCATGGTTGGCTAACAAGCAAACGGGATATGAATACCAAGCGCACTTGGCCTTAACCAGAAATCGATGTCCTGCGAAAATAGGTCCTTTGTCAGTCGCTTTGTGAGCGGAGCACTTCCTTTATGCCCAAGCGATTGCCATTAGAACGCACACACACACTTGCCCCCCTGCTGATTGACATATCTGATTCCCCTGCTCCAGCTCAAAGGTTATTCACCGCCACTCACTTCCTTTCACTGGCTTTCACTTTTTTGCATATCTGCGGCGCTACTCGAAAATACACTTGTAAATCCCGGGCGGCATCGATCCTAGGAGGTGACGCGTGCCCACAAGGGCTGGGCCCTGGACTCGGTGGTGCTGCAGAATCAGATAACGCGCTACAACAAGGAGGACATCACCGAGTATCCCACGGAGGGCGTCTATGTCCACGGCTTGTTCCTGGAGGGTAAGCTCACCTACACCACCACCCCCCCCCTTCAAGGTCATGAACTCGGGGATTGCGCTTCGTGTTCCGCAGGTGCGTCGCTGGATCGCCGCAGCGGCAAGCTGATTGAGTCCAAGATGAAGGTGCTCTACGAGCAGATGCCGGTCATCTACATATACGCGATAAACACGACGGCCGGCAAGGATCCCAAGCTGTACGAGTGCCCCATCTATCGGAAGCCGCAGCGCACGGACCTCAAGTATGTGGGCTCCATTGACTTCGAGACCGAGTTCAATCCCAAGCACTGGACGCTGCGCGGAGTGGCCCTGCTCTGTGACATCAAGTGAACCCGAAATGGCAGCCCCAGATCCCCTCCATCCAGATCCCTGTTACCAGCTCCAATACCAGGTCCAATACCAATACCAAAACCATTGGCCATTGGCCATTGTTTGCCATCGTGTCAACGGCTGTACGTGAGTGGGGCTCCTAATGGCCCTGTGATAATTATCTTTTTTTCGTTGGTTGGCTGGACGTTAAAGTTTCGTGGCGTTTCTTGTAATCCGGCGCAAGTACAACGTTATTAATTAAGCCCTCGGGTGAGGCAGGGCAAATTGTTTGCACTCGGGAGCCACAACCAGCACAATTATTAGCTGTTATCCATTTAAGCATTGGTCGAAAAACCCCTAGAGAATTAGGAGTTGTGAGTAGCGAAATCGCAGTGTTTAATAAAGCCTTAGGCACACAAGTGTAAAGCCAATGTTTCGGGATTTACGATGGAGTATGTTGCCATTCGACACTTGATACCCTGTGCTAAGGAGTATTGATTAAAGGTGAGTTCAAAAAGTGGAACTGTCTAACATACAAGTACCTTGCCGATGTCCTTGGCGTTTGAAATGCGAAAACAATTACCGCAGTATTGTGAATGCTTATCTGGGGAATTGGGTCCTTAGAAGGTTGGAAAGTTAATTAAACGAGAGATGCTTTATAATTGAATGTCATGTCAATGCCTCATGATTTTATTTTTTAAATAAGTATATCCGTACATACGTATAATTTTGTATAGTATATAATTTTCTTTTCTTGTTTTCTTGTTTTTGTTTGTTTTTTTTTGCAATTTTATTAGTTTAGCTTTTTTGGAAAAAGGACTTTTATTTACATACACGTAGGGCAATCAATTCGTATTAAATTTATTAATGTACAGAACGTAACGTTTAAATGGTTAATTTGCTCGGTAAATTCCTTGTTAATTTACACAACACGTGGCGTATTCATGTATCGAAGTACTTGCTTGGGTAATATTTCTGCTTTTGAACTACTTTAAAATCGTTATTTATTATTATTCGTAATTCGTTATTCGTTATTCTTTACTCGTATGATTTGGAACCATTTGTCGCTGGATAGCTTAAAACTTGAACCCCTCGACAACGCAATTTCAATAGTGACCAAATGCAGCAATGCGGCTTTAACGAAAGGAGCGTGTGAACAGTACTTTCGGCACTATGCTAATTCTATTTGAGCATTTTGTTTTTTGCACAACGAAGCAAACGCAATGAACGTAAAAACCGATTTCCGCCCGCGGAGAATGTAAACCACAATTAATTGTTTTTTTTAGCGGTAATAGTTGGTAAACAAGAGTTGCTTATGTGGATAAAAACGAGAAAATCCCATTTGACTAGTCAATATTGCATGCGATTGATTAATTAACGTCGACCGTTAAAAAGAATTATTTAAATTACACATAGATCACTATCAAATACGCATGCATGCAATTACGATTATAATCCATAGCAGCATCGGTGTATTAGCAAAAGTTTCGGCTCATTCGATCTCTAGTAAAGGGTCTAGTACTCGTACTACATATGTAGTACGAGTATGTGGTATATAGCATGTTGCATGGGGTAATGGGTATAGTATGTTTCACATTAATCGGGGGCGTTTATTTTCAACAGTATCTGTGAGAGAGGTAGCATAAATCGTTACATACACCGTTGGTTATTTTCGATAAAATAGAGTTCAAATGCGAGTACATCTAGCAACGTGGGAGTAAGTTTGTCATCTTGTCATCAAGGGAGTATGTGCACACACAACATGCCTGCCTTGTAGCCAGCCATTAGGAACCGTCGATTTGCATTAATAACCCTGCAGCACTGGGAAGCCGCTGGGTGCCCCTATCGCATCGTATTCGTATCCGTATCGGTATCGGTATTACATATATCTGTATCTGTATTTGTATCTCCATCTGTATCTGTGTCTGCATCTGTATCTGTATCTTTATATCTGTGTTTGCATCTCAATCCCCACCTACTTAATTAACATTATGCTGACTTTTGTGAAAGCGATAGGGAAAGGACCAGGGCACGCGTTCATTTGCATTAACCACCATCACCTCGTTCGGTTCCTCGTTGGCCCAGTTGGGCTTGTCGTCCAGCACCTCGAACCGCTCCAGACCCAATCCCAATCCCAGTCCCACACCCAGTCCACCCAGACCCAGACCCACACCCTCGGGTCCCACGTCATTGTAGCTATCCTCGCCCTCGTCGTCGTCATCCACCACATATCTCGCCGGGTTTTTACTGGCCCCATTGCCATTGCCATTGCCATTGCCATCGTCGTTCTCGTGATTCGTTTCGTTGGCTTCATTTCCGCTGACCCGATGCCTGGCCAGACCCATTCCGGCCACGTCCAGTGGCTTCTTCGCATAGCTGAGCAGCTGCAGCTGCAACTGCTTTGGGAGTGCCTGGGACTGTGGTCCAGTTGGGGCTGATTGCTGGGAGTCCACGAACTGTGACTGTGACGACTCCTTGTACGCGACTGGCGACTGGGCCCATCCGTAGCTCCACAGTTGGCTGGGGAAATGCTGCTTCCAGGGCAGCAGCTGTTGACGGTCCAGCTGCTCCTCAGGAACTGCCTCCCACTGCCTTTCCCGCTCCAGTTCCCGCTCCACTGCTGGCCACTGCTGGCGGTAGCGCCTGCTCACCTTGGGAGCTAATCCTCCTGCTCCCGCTCCTCCGCCTCGCACCCTCTTGCCCACGTTCTTCAGGATGGCGCGATTCAGTTCGACCTGGACACAAGAAAAGGTGACACGGTTGACATGAAATGCTGGTAAATGCTGTTAAATGCTGCAAAATGGCTGACAAATTGCCAGGGAGGTGGGGGGTAAACGCAGTTTTCCCTCATCCCCATGGGGTTTTCATGTACGTTTTCCGGCAAAGGGAAAGCTAAACTAGATTGACATGCATGATGGATGACCACATTGGCAACGTTGTTAACGCTCCAATTTGGATCGCAAATCAAATGCCAGTGCGTTATTTCATTAATCGAGGATGTGGGTTTGAACCCTTTAAAGCCCTTTAGTTGCTGAACTTAAGAGCCACAGATACTTTGCCTAATTACTTTATAGTTACTGAAAGTCGCAGGTGCTTGCTTAAACTTACTTTAATATTTAAAACCAAGATGATTAATCGCTAGGAGTGCATAATCTAATTGCTTAACCCATCTTCTACCTATAATTCAGTCTAGCTTAAATCCAATTTAAGAATAAATGCCAACTTGCAGTTTCACACCTTGGAATTGCATTCTTTTGGTGCTTCGGATATTTATTTAAATTCCTGTCTGTTTGCTAACCACTTTGCAGGACTTTTAAAGAGTCAGTTGTTTGCATTGAGCTGGGGATTCGGTGTCTTACTCGTAAGTTCAGGTGGCATTGCATTTCCACTTTTATTTTTGGCCATCTGAATGTCCACTCTCCTCTGCTGGACACAACCGGGCACAAACCGAAACGTGATCTATTCCTTGAAGCTGTGAATAAATGTGATTCGCTTAGCTTGCATTCAAATTCCAGTGGCGAATGTCTGTTCGCATTGCCAGCTCCAAACTTTCGAATATAGGGTATTCGTTTCTAATTTTAACTCGCCTCTAATTGTGTGGCCATAAATTTGGCAATTTGCTCTGAAATTTCACTTTCATTTTATTTCATTTCATTTTATTTTTCTTTTATTTGCCTATCTCACCGCAGGATACTTGGAGTCCCAGGTGTTTGCATGGAATACTCAGCTCATCTTTCTTCAAATTGCTTTTCGGGATGCACGGATTAATTTATAAAACCCCTTTGACAAATCAATATGCTTATCTGGTTATGTGTGGCGTATTATCTGGCGTAGGTGAATAGGTGGCTATGCGGATGGGCACATCCATGGGTGAACATGACCCTCTTTTACGGAAACTCGTGGGAGGAAAGGTGAAGCTATCAAGGCAAATCGTTTGAATTCCTCGTATTAAATCGTTTGATTTTTTTTCTCTTTTTTTCTACATTTTGTTTGGCCTTTTTGTCTTTTGTGTGCGCCTTTGGGGGATCGGAACGAACGTTTTGGGTAACCAAATAAACTCGCTTTGTTACCGAGCAAAAATATTTGCGTTACACATACGCAGCGTTGGCTTTGTTTTTGCCACTGAGCCGCCTGCATATATGTATGTACATACATATATGTACATATGTAGGTATATTTTTGGGTGTCAGGGCCATCCGAGGTGCTTAAGCCCCGATTTCGGGTTCGCCAGGATGTTGTTTACTTTACATACATTCCAGGAGCAAGTAGGCATGTGGGCTGAACGGAGTCATCCATTCAGGTCCTTGGCATATTTATTAGATACGCCGCTGACTGCGAGGAATTAAAAAAGTTTCTGCACCTGCGTTTTATGCGCTTTTATGGCTTTCGCAAAGTATTTCTCATCAGGCATTCTAGTTTTGATTAGCAGCTACATTTTCATTTATACTTGGCACCGCTTTCCACTTAAGACGCGCCATTGTTCTCCGTTTGCCAAAGTTTTCCCCCTCCTTTTTCCCCCTCCCCCCAACTTTGCAGCTTATTAAAAAATACCTGGCCAAGTGGTCAGCCTGCCCCCGTTTAATATTGCAGAATAGGAAACCCACCTGGCGGGAGTTCTCCTTCATTTGCCTGCGTGCGATTTCCAGGAGCAGCCGCTGACGCAGCACATCCAGCGGATTGACAATGGACAGCGATGGTTTGTTCCTCTTGGCCAGCAGAAAGTCATCCTAGAATCGGGCGGAGAAACAAATACATACATATTTAGTAGCTTACATTGGCTGGTTCTGATGGTTTTGCTGGTTTTTCCAGGATTTGTTGGAGGAAGTTTCCTAGCGCATGGCATAATAAAATCTTGACGAGGTAATGCAAAAAGTTTTAAGTCCCTGTGTACTGTATATAAATACAGTTCCGCGCTAGAAGTTTATTTTTTATCTTTTTCTTTGTTTCGATGGAAATGAAAATTATTATTAGCATCGATGGAGGGTCTTCTTAAGGGCCTGGGCTATCGCATTTATTATATCACCTTTTGTTTTTCCCACCATTTGCGAAATTATCGTTACACGAAATCTAGGGATCTTATCGCCGTGTTGTTCTACGTTTTTTCCGCGATGATCAATCGGAAATTTCGTGATAACAGCTCTTCACTGATAACAGTGAAAATCGCCAGCTAATTTGTGACTCACACGAGGCGACCAAATAAAATCAAAATACAATCACCTTTGGGGGTAATTAGAGAACACCTGATACTATCACTTCATGCTCCGCCTAACAACAATTTCTGTGCACCACACATGATCCCAAAAAATATAAGATGTGGATTTCGCTGGATCGTAAAGACATTAGGCGAAATTTATACAGAGTCTGGAGTCAAGAGCTTCTTTGGAAAACCTTAGTATTATCTCTTATTTGTGGGTGTTCCAAGAAGTATTTACGTGTCCTAAGTTCAAGGCAAACAGTAAACAACCAATCCGAATTCTGGGCTCAGATAAATATTATAATTACGATTATTGTTGGTCTGACTATCAGACAAGTTCTTTGCGATTAGATAAGACTGTGGCAGTATGGCATTGTGAGGTCGAAATGTCTGGCAGTGAATGGAAGTGGCTATCAGTTATCAGCTTTCTATAAAAGCTATGGCCACCTGCAGAAACCGGTAGTATAATCGAAACAATTGCGAAATGAAGGTCCTAACTCTTCTCCTCCTCACCGCCTTGGTGGCAGTGGCCTCTGGCCGCCCGAACGGCGGTTGGTTTGGAAACTTAGGCGGCAACTGGGCCAGGAAGTTCGGCTGGGGATCCTCCAGTGACGAGGAAAGCGTGCAGGAGCAGAAGTGGATTAGCCAGAATCAGTGGAATCCCAATGGTCAGGGTCAGTGGAATGCCGGCAATGGTCAGGGTCAGTGGAATGCCGGCAACGGTCACGGACAATCTCACGGAAATAACCATGGAATCGGAAACGGACACAACCATCATGGTAACCATCATGGTCATGGCAATGGTCATGGTCACGGTGGTCACCAGCCTCCTCCACCACCACCACCACCAACGGATCTGCCTGAGCTGACCACCGAGGACGATATTGTATCCACCACGGATGTGACCAATCCCGCAGAGGAGACCACCCTGGCTCCCGAGCTTCCAGAGGAATCCACCACCCTGGCACCGGAGGAAATCACCACCGGCTCTGAAGAAGGTAGCGGTTCCGCGGAAGATAGCACCACCCTGGCCCCAGAAGCCCCTGAGGAATCCACCACTCAGGCGCCGGAGGAAATCACCACCGACTCTGAGGACGGTAGCGGTTCTGAGGACACCACTCAGGCTCCGGAAGAAACTACCACTGAAGCCGAGGACGGAAGCGGTGCTTCTGACGACACCACTGTGGCACCTGAAGACCCAGAGGATTCCACGACCCAGGAGCCGGAGGAAACCACCAGCGACTCTGAGGATGGAAGCGGTTCTACCGAAGAATCGACCACTGAGGCTCCCGAGGAATCCACCAGCGAGGCTCCCGAGGAATCCACCAGCGAGGCTCCCGAGGAATCCACCAGCGAGGCTCCCGAGGAATCCACCAGCGAGGCTCCCGAAGAATCTACCAGCGAGGCTCCTGAAGAATCCACGACTGAGGTTCCCGAGGAATCCTCCAGCGGGATTCCCGAGGAATCCACCACAGATACTTCCGCGGTCTAAGAAGTTGATTTCGTAGTTCCCAAGGCTCCTGGAGCATTTCCTCAAGAATCGTTCAGAACTGGACGTTGCCAAGTAACAAGGCTATTAAACAAAACGTTGTAAAACGATCTATGGTGCAAATATTAAACTGTTACAGCTAAATTATTAACGTGTTCTCACAGAACGACGTGAAACCGTTTCTAGGATTAAGATTGAAGTCTCATGCAGCCACATCGTGTTATGTTGTCACGCATTCGCCATTTAGCTTTATAGTTCTTACAATCTGAACAATTAAACCACCCAAAAAAGAAAGAAAATGTCCCAAGTCACGTTTATTTATGCGGCATTACTCAAAAGTTTAAGGCCCTAAACGCATTAAATGCTTATCACCTAATTGAACTTTCGCTCTCGGGCCATGACAATATTGTTAGTTGTTAGTTGTTGGTTTCGCTGGTTGTTTAAGCGTTGCGAACGGATGATAAACTGATTGATTGACGTACGTACATCAGTCAATGATTCGCTACTTGACTGATTAGTTGCCAAATCGACCCTTATCGATACATACCTACATATGTACATATGTACGAACACATGTTTGTGCTCAGGATTGTGTCATTTGTGTGGTCGTACAAATGGAAAATTTCGTAATTGGCTTTTAACGTCGCCTGGGGGTTGTATATTTTTAATTCTGCCCCATCATAAAACACCATTTCATTTCTTTCAGTAAATAAAATTAAATTGTTTACGCGTCTTAAATCTCCAATTTCACAAACGAACTTGCCTCGCTCTCCAATTTCCCCGAACAACGAATAAAGAATCAGGAATCAAGTTAACAAAATTCGAACTTCTTGAAACTTTTGATTGTGGACAACAGGAGTTGGCCAAGACAAACAGAATGTTTGGTTTATTTTTTCCCAATTTGTTTACCTTTAATGACGCCTGCTCGAAATCCTTGACGAAAATTTCCATTTGTTTTCAAAACCAAACCCATGGACACAATTCAATTTGGTTGCCATGTTCGTGTGGGTTTGGGATTTATATGATCTTATTGTTCGCCCCAAAGAAGTTTCACATTGGGGTATTCGAGTTGCTCAAGAGCCTAGATTAGATTGCACCCAAATCCAGATCGGAGAGCCTATAGTATATTATAGATTTCGAGGAAATCGCCGAATTGAGATTTGCCACTATTATAAAATACCTAATGTACTTCCCATTCCCCATCTTCATAAGAGTTTAATCTTCAAACTAACTTAGATATGCGCGTGCAATAAACTGCGTATCTGATATTCTTCAATCCATTTGTACTTATGTGCGTATATTTAACCCTTTTTTAAAGGGTTGTAAGCCACAAATTGCGGTCACATTTGCTGGGTTCTTGCAAGGGTTTACGCATTGTGGCGAACAATGTGTCAATTTGTGAACCGAGTGAATGGAACCAATGACGCGTGTCAAAGGAGCGATGAAATCCGATGAAGTCCGTTTGCGAAATGCAAAGCCAATAATTGAATATGCATTCGGAAAACATTCGAGCAAGTGACGCAAAAACTGCTGCCACTCACTCACAAAGGGAGACAGCCAGAAAGAAATGCACTCCGCTGACCAGGACATTGTCCGTGTCCACTCCCCTGCCCATGCCCATTCCCCTGCCCATTCATATGCCCTTTTCCATGCCCATGCCCATGCCCACCTGTGTGTTCCGTGTTCCATCCGGGTAGTCCAGAGGATATCCGTTTGTGCGGCCGCTTCCGCCGACCTCTGCTCCACCCGCTGTCGCTGCTGATCCTCCTGCAGCTCCACCTGCTCCTCCAGCGCCACCAGCTCCTCTTTGGGCCGTGCAGACGAGCCTTGTGGCACACAGTAAAGTTAATAACACCGGACAAAACCACGCTGTGGCTTTCATCATTCTGCAAAAAAAGGAGAAAAAAACGCACAGTTGCATGGGTCAGTGCACAATTCACGGATATGCATGTAATGCCAAATAGTTGCCGTGCAAAAAAGCACGAAAATCTATCAAAATAAATAAAGAACATGAGTACTGACATAGATTTCATTCCAACCAACTCTAAAACTATGCAAATTTATTTATAGGGGTATAGGGTATAGAGTGTAGAGTGTAGGGTATGCTAAATACCAATAACTCAATCTGATCTGTTCATTTGCGTGGAAAATTGAGCTCATCTGGGGCTATTATTTTTCGAATATTTTCATATTTTCATATTTCCAGAGCCACTGTCTTGTGCAAACTTTGACCTCCGCCGCTCTCCCGCTGGAATAGAGTGAAAATGAAATGCTGACAGCTAACCTGTGAAAAATGCGCGCAATATTCTGACAACAAGAAGTGCTCTCATAATTTATGGGTCACGTAAATATGTGGTACTTCTGCCAGTGCCCGTGTAGTTCTTTATGTACTTCCGAATATGCATACATATCCATCTCAGGTCCCTCTGGACTCCTCAATCAGTTGCCCAGCGGGGTGGGGGGCAATTTTCGAAAGGTGCACAGAGGAAATTAGGTTCTAAATTGAAGACGTCGACTGCTGAACGGCAGCACAACTAGATTATTTTCCTGATGCCAAGCTAAATTTACCAGTTACCGGGCGGAAAACTTGTTTCCAAAATGGGGAAAAGGCAGTCAACTTGGACAGTAAAAGTTTATATAGGTGGGCAGACACTTTAGGGCACATTACAGTCCATCTACACACTCCATTGCTTAGATCGTTTAAAAAGTGTAAAGCAGTGAGCTCTGGAAGAGCATTTACAGTTTACTTCCAGCTGAACGAGGGTTTCTACTTATGATCTATAAACAAACCCGTGTAAATGCATAATTAAGTGCAAACCCTTTGGCGCTTTCAGTAGGTTTTTTTCGCCCTCTGTTCGTTTACTTTCTCCCACATTTAGTTAACATATTTTTCTTTGCCGCTGGTTTTGCATCATAATCCTTTCATGAGGTCACTTTTAATTGCGTGGAACAACTGAAAGTTTCCCTTTGGTTTGACCCACACCGACGCAATGTAATGCAACCATTGTTCTCAAAATGAAACTTCCCTAATCCCAGTAACTTTGTGTAGCTAACAAAATTAAGCAACAATTGCCACAACAAGGCAAACTTCTTGCAGTTTAGTGCGTAGTGTGTGCGTACGTAAAAGTTTGTACTGCCATAACTCAAATTTCTGCCTTACATTAAATTAGCCCTAACATGCGTACATAATTTATAATCCCAAGAGCGATGGCCAGTTTAAAAAGAAGCCAATTTCATTACTGAAATTTACACATGAGTTTTCGAATTTCCGAATTTCCAAATTTCAGCAACTTGCCAGGAACTCAAACTTTCAGCGTGGAAACCCCATTTTGGGAATTATGGCGGCTCCTTTGTCTTCGGTGGGGGTAAGTGTATTAGGGGGGGTGGCATAGAACTCATATAGCACCTGTCACCAGGAGCATTAGACATCGCAGATAACTAAGTGCTCCACTGGCAGCCGCATTAGTCCTGCCGGCAATCACATGTCATACTCGTATGGATGCTATTCGGCGGACGGGGATTTACGAATCCGTTCGAAATCCGTGGGTGGCTGCTGCCACTTTCGGCAAACGACAATTGATGGCTATTGATTTCCCCTAATAGATCGCCGCCTAAATGCTGGCCAGAGTTGGGTGATGAGCCACCCAACCTCATCCGTGGGCAACCAGCAAAGTTGCAGCGGAAATTGCAATCCAATTGAATTAGGGATCTCGAGGGAAGTGAGGAGCTCCCGTTCCCCAGCCGATATAATGAATGAATTCTTACATTTGAAGTTGAGCAAATATTGATTTTCTGAAAGTAATATGGCATTCAAGGCAATAAAACTGCCCTGCCCCACTGGAGGATTGTGCTCCTGACAGCCATAACAGCCATTGTCATACGTTTCGTGGCGACTCCGGCACTCTGGCACCCGGAGACGGAAATCGTGATTGCCCAGGGCTACTTGCCAGCGCTTCTTGTCCCTTCTTGTTTTATCGCCAATTCTCAGGCAGTTCGGGCCACTCAGAAGGCGGACCTCGGCACAAGGAAATGAAATCCCTGTTATCTATGCCAACTCGAGTTATTTACATACGTATGCAAATACGAATACGAATACGAATACGAGTATGTGAAAAGTTTTCCAGCTCCTCTGGTTGTCTTACGGTCTTACGGCCGCTTTAAAGGCCGTAAATCCCATTTGATTGGGCCGTAAAAAGAAATCAGCACAAAAGGCCAATCATTTGGGAATCTGGCGTCCAGGCGCCCAGGGGAGCCAGGAAAATTACAAGGTGTGATTGCCGACCTTTCGCAAAGCTTGTTTGCAGTCTATTAGGTTTCGGTGTACGCGTTACCTGAAACCGAACACAAAATGCAAAACTAATTAGCTTAAACGCTTTTCAGGCCATCAATCAAGCTCGCCACCTTTTGGCCATTCAATTTGCGCCACATTTCCGCCGAGGTTTTCGCCTGAAATCTGATATTTGGTTTCGCAAAAGCCAAAGCCTAAACACCTAACACGTAACATTAACTCAAAAACATGGGAACATCACTCTTTCGAAAATGGTCACATAAAAGAAATCACCTTATCAGTGGTAATTGCCTCTAATTTCGTGGGATCTGCGGCACTCGAACGCACACTCGACGGATTGATTTATGACGATCGAGATATTGGATGCTTCGCGTGGGCTTTCGAATTGTCTTATTTGGCAAGGAGCCCCTCTGCTTTTATGGCTTGTTTAGCTTTTCTTTTCTTTTTGTTTGTAATTTATTTTATGTATTCACGCGTCGCGTCGCGAAACGTTAACTGATTCGGAATCTTGAACTGTTGCTGGCTGTGGCTGTGTTTCCTCTGATGGATTTTCACCCAGCATCGAAATCGAGTGGCGAACGCAACAGGCTGACGACGAGCGGAGGACTCACGGAGTATAGCGATTACGGCGTGTTTTTATATTGGGCGCCACGAAGCAGCCGCCCGAAGTGCCGGATCCGAAATCCGAGTACGAGTACGAGTCCGAGTGCGAGGCGACAGGACGACAGGATGGCAGGATGGCAGGACGAAGGAAGGAAGCACGAAGGACTCGCAAGGAAAGGAAGGTGCTGAAGCCACGCGACGAGTTATGAATGAAAACGTGCGGGTACGGCATGTTGCCAGGATGATGGAAATCGGTTCGGAATCAGATGAGGCGGTTCAGAACAATCCCCCCTAATAAATCACCAAGGTGTGCTAACGCATTACGAAATTGACGGATTGCTGGAAGTGGGTGACCCAGAGTGGGGTCACCAGTGTGTGTGTGTGTGTGGGGTGGTGACCTTCCCCAAATCAGGTGCTTTAGCAACATGTTGCGCGAAGCCGCAACCCCATCATCTCTGTAATTATCGAACTCAATTAATATTTAATGAGTTTTATTTGCACATTAATTGTTCGATTTAAAAGTGACGAGGATACGGACTCCGGAGCACTCAATGTCATGTCAAGAGGTGCTAACGTGGCCCGACATTCCGCTTGGTCGCCAATCGGGCGTTAAATTGCTCGCCATAAATCCGTCAAACGTTAGCCACGGGGATCCTGGCCAGGAGATGGGTTCCACGCAGGAGGTGCTCCGCCTGCTGGGGGCTTCGTCTTATTTCGGGGACCAATCAATTTTTATTGGAATATAAGAAGGTTACCACAGGCCGATATCCTTACTATTTTCGGTAAGAATCATTACTACTACTGATTACCTTGAAAAGGCAATAAAAGGATTTCAATTAAGATTTAATTGTTTGGCACATTGTATACGCAGCCAGATAAGCAATCTAAGTTATGGAGCTACATATATGTTGGGAGCCCCAAAAGTTTTCATGCCATCAACTAGTTTGGCTGGCCCACGCATCACTCAGAAGCAACAGTGTTGCCAGCTTTCGCAGGACGCAATTGTCCTGCGTCCTTGGGCGCGTTGATCACCCACTTTGACATACTTTTTAATTGCTCGGAACACGTGTCTTCGGGCTTTTATGTATGCAGAATGTGCATGCGTCGGCTTGTAATTAAGCACGTAGGCAAACGCCTCCATTTCCTGCCCAGCAGGATGCTTTATGGCTGATTGAATTCCGTCAAAATGCCACTCCCGCCAATTTATACGTGCTTTTGTGCCAGCGGTAATGCTGTTTTGATAGTGCGATAGTGCGAGTCATAATTTACTTTCCAGTTTTAATAGAGTAACTGCCTAGCTATGTTACGTTCCTGATTAGTTTTGCCTGGGGATTCAAGAAACAGCGAGCTGTAAGAAAGGACATCTTTACTTGCTTCTTAATGGATATGCTTATTAAGTTGAGCACTGAGTGCAATCCCCACTCAAGCGCCGGCAATTACAGCCCACTTGGAGCCACTGGCCACCCAGAGGAACTTCTTTTGTCCGATTTGCGTAACAAGTCAATGACTCAAGACACCCCTTTTTCTAATAGCCCATCGAGGATTTGACAGGCGACTAAGCGGTAAACGGGCATTTAATGAGGAGCAGAAAAGGCAGCCGCCTCATTTCATCCAATTATCCTTGTTATGGGCAGCCGATGGTCCCATCCAATTATTATGCGCGTTTTGACGATTGTGTGAGTGTCAGGGAACTTGGTTTCGGTCAAGTTTAATCATTAGTAATTAGGAACGTCTTTATTGAATATTTAAGAGGGACATCACACCGCCTTCAAAACATTCAATTAACAGAGTTACCGAGTCCTTTAGCCGCAATATTTGGCTTCCAGTTGGATATCTTTGAAAAGCGACTTTCTTTGCCGTCTAAATGAGCGGATTATTCCTCGAAGCACCTCAATTAAATCCAGTTACGGACCATTTAAGCAAAGCGAAGAAAAATCAAACAGCAGTAGAAGTTAGTCAAAAAGTTTGCCCAATATATATTTCGGCTAATCCCAGAAAAGTTTTCCTAACTTGTTTCATCTTTGAGCCACTTTTCACGTTTCGGCCTGCGGAATTTACTGCAGACAAACACACTCAATTTCTTGGACTTATTTGCAAGCGATTTGCTAGACTTCTTGACATATGAGAGCCACACTTTAGTAAGTAAAATTAACAAAAGGTAAGCAAATCATTCTAATTAACTTGACCTTTAGCTCAATCGTTTAAGTCATTAATTTAATAGTAATTTATTTATATTTCATTATTGGTTACAGTAATCACTAAAAGCGCTCCCCTTTGTTATTCATGATGTTATTAAAACATCAAAACTTTCCCTTTTTCCAGCCATATTTCACTATCTAACCCGCTTTATTGCGAATTTCTCCCAGTTGAATGGAAAAGTTCACATACCAGAATGTTCCATAAATTGGTAGATATTAGTTTCGATGACTAACCCTCTTTTTTTTTGTATTTTCGATTGGTGTGTACCGAGCACCACACGTTCAAATTTACAGGCTTTTAGAATTTTACCTATTTACGCCCACTAAATGCTGTGCAAATTGTATTAACCAGCGTTTTGTGAGTTTTGCTGGAAAATTCTATGAACACATATTAAAACGTGGGAATGTAATTTAATTTTATTTTAACAAAATCAACGGATTAATACAAATTTAAGACTTTAGATTCTGAATTATATGTAGGTGTAAAATTGAACGTTAAAATTTTGTATTGCTGACCATTACTGAGTATTTAGCATTCAATAATATGAAAATTAATAAAGCAAGCCCACTGCACATAAGTATAAGTAGAATTTACAAATCTTTTAATTAAAAAAAAGGTGTTTTTCCCTTTTAACGCTATTTTCAAAAATCCTTTAGTTGCTTCGATAACCTTTTTCGATAGTCGCATTTGTTGAATATTTTCATCGTTTCGTGACCAGTCACGGTAAGCGACTATCGATAGGCGCGAAGATCTGATGGTCACCACTAGAAAAACAAATATGGCGGAACGGTGCGTAAAAGTAAAAAAAGTGTAAAATTTCGCAGTTTAACCGACTCCAACTCAGCTAATTTCGCGTTGAAACCGCGTAAAAAGATCCGCGACATCTGCTAAATAGAAAGTCCGACCTTTGGTGAACCAGAAACTAATTGTGCGGTGCGCGCTTGTTTTCGTTGAGTGATGCGATGCAATTTGACCACCAATTTGTTATTACGTGACCTCAAGAACGCCGCAACATTTCGCCAGGCCAAATCGAAAGAAATCGGAAACTAAGTGCAGTTAAACAAGACTTGCTATTGTTGGCAAGTGATTCCAGGCAGCCGCAATGCGATTTGACCGCCGGATCGGAACACACGAAATCGAAATCGCCTGAGATGCCAAGGGGCTTGCCGGCGGGAATCAGCAAGTGCGACTACTAGGACAGCACCACGGGAGTCACGCGAGAAACCATGTCGGGCGGACGTGATAGCAGCACCAGCAGCGGGAGCAATTCTGCTGCGGCAGGAGCCAGTACGAATGCCACCTCCTCCGCCTCCTCCACATCCGCCTCTCCTGGAAGCACAACATCGCCCGCGTCCACGCAACGGCAACGGGGTAGACCGGCCAAACGGGCCACATGCACCTGGTGCGGCGAGGGCAAGCTTCCGCTGCAGTACGTCCTGCCCACGCAGACCGGCAAGAAGGAGTTCTGCTCGGAAACATGCATCGCCGAGTTCCGCAAGGCGTACAGCAAGGGGGCGTGCACCCAGTGCGACAACGTCATCCGGGATGGGGCGCCCAACAAGGAGTTCTGCTCGATCATGTGCATGAACAAGCATCAGAAGAAGAACTGCTCGACCAGGCACAGCGGCGGATCGGCAGCGGGCAAGGGTCTGGCGGAGAACGAGCGCAAATTGCTGGCCAGTGGAGCGCCCGCACCAACGGGGCCCTTTCAATACGAGAGCTTTCACGTCTTCGACTGGGATGCTTATCTAGAGGTAAGTCAAGCTGGGATAACCCTTGAAATCCAATCTCACACTTTTGTGCCTTTTAGGAAACGGGTAGCGAAGCTGCTCCTGCCAAATGTTTCAAACAGGCTCAGAATCCTCCCAACAATGATTTTAAAATCGGCATGAAGCTTGAGGCTTTGGATCCGCGCAACGTCACTTCCACCTGCATTGCCACCGTGGTTGGAGTGCTCGGCTCCAGACTGCGGCTACGCCTGGATGGAAGTGACTCACAGAATGACTTTTGGCGGCTGGTCGATTCCACGGAGATCCATGCCATTGGACACTGTGAAAAGAACGGTGGCATGCTGCAGCCGCCTCTCGGATTCCGCATGAACGCATCCAGTTGGCCCGGCTATCTGTGCAAGATCCTCAACAATGCCATGGTGGCGCCAGAGGAGATCTTCCAGCCAGAGCCGCTTTCGCCAGAGGAAAACCTGTTCAAGGTGGGCCAGAAACTCGAGGCTGTCGACAAGAAGAACCCGCAGCTCATTTGCTGTGCAACAGTAGATGCAATCAAGGATGATCAGATCCATGTAACATTTGATGGATGGCGGGGGGCATTCGACTACTGGTGCAATTACCGATCGCGTGACATTTTTCCCGCCGGCTGGTGCGCTAGAAGTTGCCACCCCATGCAGCCACCGGGCCATAAATCGCGCATGGACTCCAGCTCCAGCAAACAGCGATGCCCTCGACCTCGCTACACCGTTGTAGCTGAATCAGAGGCTATGGTTCCCGCTTCCCCCGCCACAGCCCACTTCCATCCGAACTGCAAGGGCGGTCCGTTCATCAACAATTCCAAGCTGCCCTGCATGGTGACGGGGCCTACCTACCAAACGCTGGCCAAGCTCTGCCTGCAGGAGGTTCTAGCAGCCAGCACGGATACGCAACAGCTCTCAAAGTTGTTGTTTGCCCTGGAAGGAGATGTTCACATTGTGACGGCAGCGGGGAAAAACTTTACAGTGAGTTCAACATCAATTAAATCAATTGAACACTCTCTTTAAAATGTATTCTTCACTTCTTAAAGGTAAAAATTCCATCGCCAATGCGAATGAAGGATGACGAAAGCCTGGCCCAATTCATCGAAACACTGTGCACTACATGCCGGGCATGTGCGAATCTCATTTCCCTGGTCCACGAGACGGAGGAGTGCAAGAAGTGCGCGAATAGTCGGAAGCGTCAACTGACTCAGTCAGCCACACCGCCTTCCTCGCCAGTGCTCGCCGACAAGCGAAACCGTCAGTCCAACTCGGCAACGTCATCCCCCTCTGAGAAGATTATCAAGCAGGAAGTTGGTGTTAAATCGCCAGTGGAGACCAAGTCGAAAACTCCGACGAACAATGGCAAAGAGCCTGCAAGCCAGCCAAACAACCACAGTCTCAACAATAACAACAACAGTGCCAGCAAGTCCAGCAACAAGGTGGTCATAAAATCGGAGCCAAACGGAGCGACCGCGCAGACCTCCTCCACAACGCAGGCTCTGCGGAAAGTACGCTTCCAGCACCACGCAAACACGAATAGCTCGGCGACAAATGGGAACCAGGATACGAGCCAGACCACGCACGTTTCTACCAGCCATTGCAGCAGCTCGTCAACGTCGTCCAGCACGAGCCTTGCCGGAGGATCAGCGAGCACCAGCACAATTGGCAAATACCTGGCGCCTCTGGTGGCGGAAGTTCATCCGGAGCAGGCCAATGTCAAACCCTCGAATAGCTATTACAAGAGTCCAACGACGCTCTCGTCAAGCGCCTCGTTGCCGACATCCGTGTCCACGCCGTTCACGGGCTGCCAGTCAGCCTCGTCCACTGCACTGGCTGCAGGTGGAGTTACAGCGGCAAAGGCGGCCACCGCGCCGGCTGGAGCAGCGGCAACTGCGGGAGCTTCTCCGAGCTACACCGCAATTACCTCACCCGTGAGCACACCCACGTCTGCTTCGGCAAACTCACATCTGCGGTCGCAGCCGATCGACTGGTCCATAGAAGAGGTGATCCAGTACATCGAGAGCAACGACAACTCCCTCGCAGTTCATGGTGATCTCTTCCGAAAGCACGTAAGTAATAGCCACTACCTCTTTGAAGCGATTAACTCACCCTTTTATTTTTTGTTTATAGGAAATCGATGGTAAAGCTTTATTATTGCTAAATTCAGAGATGATGATGAAGTACATGGGCCTAAAGCTAGGACCAGCCTTAAAAATCTGCAATTTAGTCAATAAGGTCAATGGTCGTCGAAATAATCTGGCACTCTAAGAAAATCACTAAGTTTCAGGCAGCGGACTCTGTTCGAGTTTGACTTATATAGAAATTGTTAACAAATTAGTACCTCCCTTTAACGTAAAGCAAAGCAAACATGAACGATATTCATAGATGTGTTATGTGTTGGCCATTCATGAAGAAGGAATCCCTACCCTACTTTATTATATTGATAATATCAAAAACGCTATAACAAATGTAATCGCGAAGACATGGAATTCCGTATACAAAATCAGTCGCATAACAATTTATAGACAGTCAAGCTCCGGTTTTCAAAACCATTACTATTAATTTTTGTTCAGCTGCTCGTGTTTCATTTTCGGAATACGAATTTACAAATGTAATTATTTAGACAAAATTATGTACTTTATAGGTTTATTTAACTTTACCCAGTTAAAGGAGTATACGTACACAAACAATAATTAGTTTAACCATCTATTTCTAAAAATGTGAAATAGTATTCCATTATACACAAAATGATTCGACTCTTTCGAAAACTGGAGCTCGGCTACCAAAATCGCAATGCACATACATTATATTTATTACACATAAACACGCACATTAGACACCAAAATCTATCCGACACAAAACAAAAATGATAATTAACTTTAGAATAGGCGAGAAGACAACAAATATAAAATGATTGTACATATTTTACATATAATTTTGTAATTATGTATCAATTGCGTTTCCTAACTATAACAATATTTAATTAGTCATTAAACAGGTTGATGATATAATTTCTATTAAGTTATTAAAAGTGAATATCAGTTTTTAGTTAAATCAACTGCAGTTAAGGTCATTTTTTGAATATAAGAACCGCTTCCTTTCAAAGTTTTGCAATATATGCGATATATAAAGGTAACATTCGGTCGTGTAAAGTTTTGCAATAAGTCTCATTATGTTAACACAACAACCCAACAACTTACAAATACAAAAATTAAATAGAGCCAACTGTATATATCATTACGTAATAAACATATTACAATTTGTTCTATTTTCAACAGTAAAATAACTGAAAGAGTAGTCGCATTGGTAAGAATACTCATGCAGTAAAAATTCCACTTGCGGATGTTGATAATTGCTTATGAGAAGTGAAAATGAATCACTTCAAGCGTCAGCATATTTTGAAAATATCTTAGAATTTAAAGAACGAGGTTAAACAAGTTGTATTATTGTCATATTTATTTTTAACAAACGGATACACACGAATCTTTTCGCAATTAGGTCATTCGTAAAAGTGCTTCTGCACCCATCGAGGCAAGGCAAAGGCGGCGGAATGAACCTCTGAGGAGTAGTACCTAAGATCTAAGGCATCGATTTCGGACTTTCCAAGTTTGGGAGTAGCAAAGTCCTGCTCCTTGTTCAGGGAGCCCATGACGAAGCCAATGTGGCCGCAGGGATAGGACGGAACGGAGGTGACGGCATAGGACACCTTAGCGAAGTGCTCCTTGCAGCCCGACATTGTCTTCTTTATGTAGTCCAGGTCCAGCCAGAAGCTACCACCCTGGGAGCACACGATTCCGTCGTCCTTCAGGGCGTGTTTCATTAGCTCGTAGTAGCTTTCCTGGAACAGGCTCACTGCCGGACCAATTGGGTCCGAGCTGTCGGTGATGATGACATCAAATTCGTTCTTGTGCTTCTTCATGTAGTCGAATCCATCGCCAATGGTCAGCTTCAACTTCTCGTTTGCGAATCCACAGGCCATCGCCGGGAGGTATTGTTTGGACAGCTCGACGACACGGTCGTCGATTTCCACCTGATGCACTTCCTCGACCAGTGGATGCTTGACCACTTCGCGAGCAACGCCGCCATCGCCACCGCCCACGATTAGGACCTTCTTGGGATTGGGATGGGCGCAGAGGGGCAGGAAGGATATCATTTCCTGGTACGAGAACTCATCCCTGGCCGTGCACTGGATGATTCCATCCAGAATCAGGCACCTTCCATAGGTTTCGCTGCAAGAGAATTATCGAATTATTGATTCTGAAAAAATCAATAATTCGCTGCAAGAGAATTATCGAATTATTGATTTTTTCAGCGGCGGAAGTGTACCCAATGTTCGACTGGAGGAATTCAAACCTGAAATACGAGCTGACTTGCTATCAGTATTCTTTCTTTCGTTTTTGGCCTTAGATGACTCCATCGATAAGGCTGTTGGTGCAGATCAAGAATAAACACACGAAAACCAAAGGGTCCGAAAATGCTGTCTGGGCAATTTGTATTTGTACAGCCAGTGGAAAATTTTCGATTTCTACAATCTACGTTTTAGGGACCTTCAATGTAGGATACATATGGGATTAGGCTATTGCAGTTTGAACCTTAAAATCTTTACAGCTTAAGCTGTTAACAATTTCAGATAAGTGTGTATATCGTCTCATTAACCACTTTTGTTTAATTTTTGTATCTTAATCTTGGCCAATTTACTTTGCTTTAGATCTGGACTGAGGAATTTCAGATGTAAACAAATGGGAGCGTGTGTGGGATTGTGTTTACAAGTATTTGTTTATCAATTATTTGTCTTACGTTTCAACGATCTGGATGTCCTGAAACTTGGACTTCTCCTTGTGGATGACCTCCTTGACTTTCAGGGAGAAGGACTGACCAGGCCAGAGATCGGCCTGCAGTTCGCTGAACCATCCGTTGTTAAGGGAATCCATTTGTTTAATGCCGCATTCGAATCGGCGTTTGATAAGATTGGCTCAACACGTGGGCTCCACACGAACTTGCCGTATCTGCCACAAAGCTAGGTCTTAAAAAATACCTTGGAAAAGGTACTGCTTTAAATACCAAAGTGTTTTTATTGTAATTACCTTATTTTTAAACTTAACGATTTCGGGTTATAAAGTTGTTGTATCATTAAATTGCCAACAAAAACTTCAATTGCTTTTCTTATGCACCTAAAATGTGATAAGTTAGCCTTTATAAATATGAATGTTCTTAAACTACACGAAATACAGATGTTAAGTATTAAAATTGCTATATTTGATTATAATATGTTTTAATGCTTATATCTTATGACATAACTTCTTAAATACCATGGATTTCTTTGGGTGAAATCTTATTTGGTGACTAGTTATGTAAGTGTGAGTAAAAAATTTTAAAAAATCCGTTAAACCGTTAAAAAGCTCAGGAATGTTCTGGAAACTTTACTTTTATAGATATAATTGCTGTTGTTAAGCAGAAAGGGGTATTGCATCTGGCACTAGTGTATGTTTTGCCATCATAACCAGCTGCAATCAATTAAATGTACGACCGAAATAATTAATTTTATATTTTTTATAATTTAATTTCCTTAACAAATGGTCACTTTAGTGTTTCTAATTCCAGCTCAAACAATCGATAGCGTCAGGGCAGCATGCGATTGCGTATCGAAATCAGCCCTGGCCGGTGGAAACGAATACGTAGACATCCCTGATTGGCTTGATTTGGGCCAATGAAAACGTTCCAGCAAACCAATCGCAGTAACCATCCGTCCCGCTCCGACACGCACAATTCAGATGCAATAAATAAATAGCACTTTCTTGCCGGCATTTAGCACTTAACTTTAACCGAGTTCGGACAGCCATCGGAGTTGGAAGAGTCAGTCCAAAAAGTGGTGCGGGATCGTTCACATGATGTGGTGCAAAACAGTGATAGTGTTGCTGGCGACAGTCGGCTTTATTAGTGCCGAGGTTTATCTGAAGGAGAATTTCGACAACGGTAAGTGGTTGGAAGTCGTCGCATTTTATGCCCGCCATGTGGTCCTCCGCTCTTCAATGAAAAACGAAAGGAGACAGAGAAAAGAAAAAAAATACTAAAATCACACCCCCGCTTGTTCCCGCAGAAAACTGGGAGGATACGTGGATCTACAGCAAACATCCTGGCAAGGAGTTCGGAAAATTCGTCCTCACCCCCGGCACCTTCTACAACGATGCTGAGGCCGACAAAGGTAACGTATATGTGTCGATGTGTCGTCACTCCCTTTTCCAAATCTTTCTCTTCGCTCGTTCTGCCATTTTTATTTTTCGTCGGCGTGTTATCTGCATTTGTATTTGTATGTGCCTGTGTGGAGAACATGGGCACGAAGCAGAAGAAGAAGAGGTTGAAGAAGAAGAAAAACCACTACGTGTACGTTTTCGAGTAGCTATAGTAACTGTATACACATTTTTTCTCGCCCCCCCTCCGCGCCGCGCGCATTCGTATTGATGTGGACACACATATAGGCATTCAGACCTCTCAGGATGCACGATTCTACGCAGCCAGCCGCAAGTTCGATGGCTTCTCCAACGAGGACAAGCCCCTCGTGGTGCAATTCTCCGTGAAGCACGAGCAGAACATCGACTGCGGCGGCGGCTATGTGAAGCTGTTCGATTGCTCCCTCGACCAGACCGACATGCACGGCGAGTCGCCGTACGAGATCATGTTCGGACCGGACATCTGTGGACCCGGCACCAAGAAGGTCCATGTGATCTTCAGCTACAAGGGCAAGAACCACCTAATCAGCAAAGACATCCGCTGCAAAGATGACGTGTACACCCACTTCTACACGCTGATTGTCCGGCCCGACAATACCTACGAGGTGCTCATCGACAACGAGAAGGTTGAGTCCGGCAACCTGGAGGACGACTGGGACTTCCTGGCCCCCAAGAAGATCAAGGATCCCTCTGCCACCAAGCCCGAGGACTGGGACGATAAGGTAAGGTCTACACCGCCCAAATCAGACTTTAGACCCCTGAAAAACCGGTTTAGCTCATTGTTATTAAACAACATGTACACATCTATGTAGGCCACCATTCCCGATCCCGATGACAAGAAGCCCGAGGACTGGGACAAACCAGAGCACATTCCCGACCCAGATGCCACCAAGCCCGAGGATTGGGACGATGAGATGGACGGCGAGTGGGAGCCACCAATGATCGACAACCCTGAATTCAAGGGCGAGTGGCAGCCAAAGCAGCTGGACAACCCCAACTACAAGGGCGCCTGGGAGCATCCCGAGATCGCCAATCCCGAGTACGTGCCCGACGACAAGCTGTATCTGCGCAAGGAGATCTGCACCCTGGGCTTCGATCTCTGGCAGGTCAAGTCCGGTACCATCTTCGACAACGTCCTGATCACGGACGACGTGGAGCTGGCCGCCAAGGTTGCTGCCGAAGTCAAGAACACCCAGGCGGGCGAGAAGAAGGTGAAGGAGGCCCAGGATGAGGTGCAGCGCAAGAAGGACGAGGAGGAGGCGAAAAAGGCTTCCGACAAGGACGATGAGGACGAGGATGATGACGATGAGGAGAAGGATGATGAATCTAAGCAAGACAAAGATCAAAGCGAACACGACGAATTGTAAGGACGTTTAGGGAAAATTACGTCGAGAAATATTCGGTATTTTTTGTGTGTTGGTAGCTGCTTTGATGTTCTAAGCAAACGGAAACCACAATTACAATTTGTAAGACTTATAATTTATAAACATACAACTTGTTGTTTTATTTCCATTGCTCTTTGGGCCGTTTTAAGGGTTGATTAGCTTGTTTGTTTATGAAAATGGAGGTGCCACGTGAACAAAATCACGGCGCGTTGGCAACGCTGCAATCGTGTCTATATCGAATTTCGAACGAAAGCGGTGCTGCCACTCAAAATGGAATTCAAAAAATAAATTAAAAACGCCCTAATTCCATTTAGTCCAGCTATTAGCCATAGAAAGATGCACATAAATTATTTTAATGGTATGTAAACATAACCCAATCCTAACCTATATATTCGATTATACCGACGTTTTTGGCTACGTATTTAAGGATTGTATCACTTCAACTGCGGTTCTTGGTCCCCATCCCGATGCTTGCCCAGAAAGTGCCGCTTGAGATGGTGTTTCTCCCGAAAGTCCTGCTGGCAGATAGAACACTTGTAGGGCCGTTCATCCGAGTGGCGTCGCCGGTGCTTCGCCAGGTTATTGTTGTCCGAAAAAGTCTTGGGGCAGTGGGGGCATTGGTAGGGTTTCTCACCCGTGTGTATGCGGATGTGGACCTTAAGGGCCTGCTTGGAACGGAAGTTGGACACGCAGAAGGGACAGGCGTGCGGCCGCTCGCCCATGTGGGCGTGGATGTGCACCTTGAGGGCCGACTTGTTGAAAAATCCCGTCTGGCAGTATGAGCATTTGTGGGGTCCGTTCCCCTGTTTTGAATCCGTGTGGATCAACAGGTGAACCTTAAGGTTCTGTTCGCGTGTAAAGGCCTGCTGGCAATGAGGGCACTGAAAGGGCGGATGTTTCTGGATATCCTCGCATTTGTGGCTTTCAAGGCTTTGGGTACTTGAGAAGACCTTCAAGCATACGGAGCACTCAACAGTGGAATCGCTTTTGCGATAGCATAGGTGCTTATCCAGGTCGGCCTTGAACAGAAAACGCTCTCCGCAGCTTTGGCATACGTGGGAATTGCTGTGAACTCTGCGGGATAAGATAAACAATTGCAATCATACAATTGATATCATTAACATTGGTTGTACCTACTTCATGTGGTCCAGGAGGTTTCTTTCGTGCTTGAACTCTTTGACGCATAGCTCGCACTTGATAGACTTATTCTTTCTACTTCTCAGCTGCCTGCCAGCTCTACTGGTCACCCTGGACTTGGTCGTTTTGGAAGCTGTTTGATCTGACTGTTCAATTTCCTCGACGACCTCCTCCTTTGCTTCCAGATTGTCGTTGTAAAGGTTTTCATTGACTAGAAATTCCTCCTCGTTGGGCTCCTCCTTGATGACCCGCCCATCAATTATCGCCAAATAGAACTTCCTATAGGTCTCCTCGCATCTTCGCTTGAATCCATAAGCAGTTCGTGCATCGTGGACACAGGCGATGCAGATTTTTTGGGGCATGGCATCGTCGGGATCCAACTGGACGTCGGCACATGTCCTTACCATCTCAGCGAGATTGGCTTCCACGGCTCCTTCAAAATGTTCCTCCTCCTGCTCGTCGAAAATCCCCACCAAGGTTCTTGAGTGGCCGCCACAAATTCGACACAGGTCCTCCATGGTTTAATCGCTGTTTAACTACAGGTCATATTTTTAGTAAACAATAAGCTAGCTTAAATCTTTGTATGCTTCTTTGTTTGTCTTTGGCTTAATAGCGATGGACATTTTATAGCGTGACAGGTAGTGTCCATATAATATCGGATCACGGTTTTTTAAATGAAGAGTTAGCAAAATTAAGTTACGTTTTCTTAAAATAATAAGGAATAACAAATAGTAATTCATGCATAGCTGATAGATCAGATTCACTGCGTCACGGTTTTTAAAAGTACAAGCTATCGATAATTGTACCCATAATCGCCTATCGATTGCATTTAAATAATGGGCGCGTTTTCAGTTAGACTCAAAAAAGCAAATAATTGCATTTTAAACGGTTGCGTGAAATTGGCCTGGCAATGTAGTTTGATGTGGAAAATGTAGTTACTAGTTGTTATCTTTATTGGGAACATGAACAGACTGAGTGTGAATATAATACTATCCTTTATGCTGTCTCTTCTGATATGGCAGACCCTCACATATTACTCGATACTTGAAAAACTATGCCAAGAAATAAGAGAACAGCTTAAGTTAAATATGAAAGGGGTAAGATACTTGCTCTTTAAATTATATATAAATAAAAACAAGCTTTGTGCAAACCTCTTGCAATAGTTCATAAATACGTACATTAAAAATGGTAGAGAAATAATGAAAACTTTAATAGCCTTCATAGTATTTTTAATGATTAAACCTAACTCCTTCGCAATATTTGCAGTTAGCCCAAAGTGTTAAGTATAGTATATGCGAATCTGTGAAATGACTGCTTAGTTAAGCTTTTTCAATCGAAATGAGCTGAGTTCAGAAACCGGCTTACCTGCGAGAACGACGAAGAGAGGTGGTAAAACAGCTCTACCCCTTCCCAGCTCGCTGCTGGCCGAAATTAAGCACCGAATGTGACAAAACGGCGCTCAGTTGCTCAACTAAAATCGAGTCCGACGGTCGCATACACTTGGGCTTGGCATTCGCTGCGGACACAGAAGCCTTCATTCCCGCACTTCATCGAAGGTCGATCGATTTGCGCACCCCGAGCTCCAATTACCAGTCACAAGATGACGAAGTTGGCCACTGCCGCTAGCCTACTGCTCCTCATCCTCTCCTTCGGATGGGCTGAGCCCGAGGAGAAGCCCCGGGAGAAGCGCCAGTCGAACAAGGTCTGATTGCATTTCACCGCCTTTTGCGTCTTTGTTTACATTGGCTACAAATGTTTCTACCACTTATCTGCTACTAAACATTCTATAAAGCTGTGTTTTGCCTTCATACTTACTATTCAAATTGGCCGTAAACTAGTCAGTCGTAGGAATAGTTTAAAAGATTAGGAACATTTAAAAGCTACAGACCCAAACTCTACTTTCATTATGTAAATTTCTCTGGATCTAGGTTCTAGAAATATTCAGTAGCCCAAAATTAATATTTAGGTGTATAATGCGAAGCATAATTAATAGTACCGGTGAAAGGCAACCTAGGGTTTTATCTGTAGACTTAATAATTTAAACGCTTTTTCTTTTAGCTGCACATCACCCTCCTTTACGAGTCCTTGTGCCCGGACAGCAGGAACTTCATGCACCAGCTGGGACCCGTTTACGAGGAGTTTGAGGACTACATCGATATCCTCCTTGTGCCCTTTGGCAAGTCCCAGTCGGAGCGCAATGGAGCCATCTTCCACTGCCAGCACGGACCGGCTGAGTGCAAGGGCAATCGCCTCCAGAGTTGCGTCATCAACAGCACCGGAAACCAGGCGGCACAGGTGAAATTCGTGGTGTGCCAGATGCTGGCACCGGATTACTCCCGCATTGATCAGGTAATCTACCTTCCGCGTACTCGTTGTGCAGTGTTTGCCCAACTGATTAGCGCCTATTGTGCCCATTATACCCATTATATGTACCTATATCATTCCACACGCAGTGTGCCAATGAGGCGGGCCTGCTCACCGATGTGGTCCACTGCCTGTCCAGCGAGACGGGCACCAAGCTGCAGCTGCAGGCGGAGCTGGTGACCAAACAGTATAGTCCGAGCTTCATTCCCACCATCGTTTACAATGGCGTAAGTAGCCGCGATCAATCGTCGCCGTAATCGAATGCACTCAACTGGTTTTCTTATTCACATTCACATTCGTCTTCGTATTCGTTTCCACATGCAACAGGTCTTCGATCAGCAGCTGCAGGACCATTCGCTGCGCGATTTCCGCGGCACGGTTTGCTATATGTTGCGTCAACAAAACTTGCTGCCCAGCGGCAGCACAATCTGCCAGTAGATCTGCTCAATCTGATATGTTCAATGTAACTGCCTCAAGTTTGGAATGAAATTAAAATTCATAAACTGGTTTCTTTAACCGCACAAGAATGCCTGTCCTCTGGGGGGAATGGTATCAATATATTCACAAGTGAATCAATAAGGTCACAGAGAGAACAAACATTACGAAATTGGTTTAGGTTCTGTCTATTTTAGGGCTATAACTCGTTCTAAATGTTATGGTAATTTAACCAATTTTGTTCACACTTTCCTCTGTGCAGCACACACCGTTCAGATAATAATTTATATTGATACATAAGATACAGTTCATCAATTACAATTGTGTAAATGTATATAGTACATGCAGTGCGTAGGGCGGCTAATTTATTTACAAAGGCATACAATATAAATTCATTATTTTTGGATCAAGGGGCACAGATTAAGATGATGGGATGGGAAATGGGGGAATATCGTTAGGCTTTCCTCTCGATGAACCAACAACAAATGACTTAACGGCTAGGTGCTAATGGCTAACCTACAACTAGGATTTCAATTTCTTGCACTTTGTGTGTTTGCTGTGGGTCGCTGACGGGTGTGCAGAAATAACAATTTGTAGACGGGTTTCCGTTGTGATTAAAGCATTTCGCTCAGACGGCGGTGCCCGGTGCCTTGCCAGCGGATGAGCCCGCCGAAGCGCCGGTGGTGGCCACCGCGTTGAGACTGAGCGAACGACGTGGAGCCGGCTTTGGTGGTATCTGCGGCTTGACGGTCGCAATCTTGGCCAGCGTCACGTTGGCCTCGCTGATCAGCGGTTGCTGACCCGGGCGCTCCTTCTCCTGGAACTCCACGTAGCCGCTCTCGTCGCTGTCGCTGTTGTCGTCATCCGGATGGTCGCTCCTCTCCTGCTTGTCGCTGCCGGAATTGCTGCGCTTCAGGGTGATGCTGCTCGAGCTGCTGTAATTGGTGGCATCGCCGCTGTTGTTGCGCAGCTGCTGCTCCAGTCTTTGGTAGATCATCATCTGCTCCAGCACTTGCGCCTGCTCCAGCTCCAAGTCCTGCGACTGCTCCAGCTGGCCGGGATCACTATCCCGCTTGCCGTTGTACTCCTCGTGGTTGGCATTTGTGACTGTGCTGGCCGTCTCGCAGCCGCTGGATATGGATCCCTCGTCGCTGTCCGGACTGGCCAGACCCTGTTGGGCGGATCCACCGCCCGCTGCCGCCGAAGTGCTGGCCGTCGTCGAGCTGGACGCGTTGGAGGAGATTGAGGACTGCGTCTGGTGGCGGTACTTGAGACTCCCCTGATCGGCCGCCCGCATCTTTCGCATCGAACTGCGGTGCAGCATGGTCAGCATGGCCGCATGCCGGAAGTAATGGTCGTCCGCATCGTCCAGAAAGTCCTCCTCGCCGTCGCTGCAAACTCCACTGCGTCGCGGCGCGCTCACATCGTGATCCTCGGCATTGTAGTCCGCCTCCGGATCGGCGCTGGGATCGCTGTTAATGGTGGGCAGAAGGCTCAGCGGTTCGCCCTCCTCCTCCTTGAGTTCGCTCAGGCTCACCATGCTCTGGCTGCTGTTCTTGTGCAGCTGCATGTCGAAGTACGGCAACAACTCATTGCTCAAAGTCGTATCGAACTTCAGCAGCTTCTCAAAGTCATCCGAATCAGAGCCATCATTGGCGGGACTGCTCGCCGCCGCCATCTGCTTGGTATCCTCCTCCGGCAACTCCTGCGCCATGTGCGAACTGCAGCAGGGCGAGGAGGCCTGAATCTTGCCCGTTCGCCGAATGGAGTGCCCGCGACGACAACGACGTCGGCCCAGCGTCATGGCCGGATAGAGGGAATCCTTCTGACAGCACGGCATCATCTCCGGCTCATTGGTGTCCTCGATCTCATCGCCCTCCTCCTCGCCAATGGCCTCCTCGATGGCCATCAGCTTGGGCGCCGACTTGGAGCGTTCCAGCGGCGGTCTGTAGTTGTTGCCGCCCACACTCAGCATGATCTTGCGGCGCGGCAAGCTCGGATTGTCGTAGACGGCGTTGGCCAAACTCAGGCGAGCGTTTTGCTTCAGAATTTTCTCACGCTTAAATTCGCGCAAAGCGCTCTCCAGGTTTTCCTGCAAAATATAAAATACTTTAGAACATATCCAAAATGAGTTAAATAATAATCTCTGCAGGAACAGATACATGCGCATTTAAGTTGACACAACTGGAAGTTCCCAGACTTAGAAAAAGTTCACTTTGATAAACAAAACAAAACGTTCATTAAGATTGGAAGAAAAGTGAAAGAAAAAAGTCCATAGATAAACATAACTGGTTGGTCATGCGATTACTTGACTTCAAATACGAAAAACCACTTCAGTTTAATCTGGTAATTTATAGATAGATTCATGTATGAACCAATTGGCAGTCATGCTCCACTCATGCAGGATTAGGATCAGCAGGAAGCACTCACCCGCAGGGTATCGCAAATGTCCTGGGCGATCTTCTCCTTGCTGCAGAGCACCGCATGGCAGCGAAGCTCGTGCTTCAGCTTCCTGCCCTCGTGGCGGTAGATCCAGCAGAAGACCCGCGGATAGTTCTTCGGTGCACAGCAATAGGTGATCCTGTGGGCCCAGTACTCCGTGAGTCCGTGCTGCCGGGTGGTGGCCTTCAAGCCGGAGGCGCACACCTTCAGGCGCATGATCACGTCCGGCTTGGAGTGCTGCGTGTAGTTGCGCCACAGCGTGTTCAGCTGCTTCTCCACACAACCCTCACCTGCTAAGGATGCAACATTAGTATGGATCCACTTGTGCTCAGATATGTGACTCACCCTTGGCCCAGCCGGTCAGGACGTTGCCCAGGTAGGAGACCTTGAACTCCGGATCGGGTGTGCTGATATCCACGCTGTGTGTGCGCCTCCAGAGTTTGCCCAAGCTCCGGGTGAGCGTGCGATACGCCTTGGAGGTGAGCTGATCGTTCTGGTCATAGCCCCCAGTGCGACCCACATGTTCCTGCCGGCTGCCGTAGAGCAGATCGCGCGAGTCCGTGGTCAGGGTAATGACGTTCGTGACCCTCACGGTGTCATCCTCGCCGGCCACATCGCCGTCCTCCTTGGACACCCGCTTGAATCGCTCCAGGTAGGGACCCGCGCGACCACGCCTCCCGCTGTAGGTGTTGAACTTGCCGCCCTCGGATCCGGAGGCCAGACGCTTCTGCTCCTGCTTCTCGAACTTCTTGGCATTGTAGGTGTTGCCCAGCAGTCTGGCCAAGCTGTTGCTCTTCACGAACTTGTACTGGCGCGGTGGCGTTCCAATTGGCACCGGCGGCAGGGGAGCAGGCGTGGTCGCCGGAGGAGTATCCTTGCTGCCCGCCTCCTGGCTCTCCTGTGACTTGCTCTGACTCAGCTTCTTGCTGCTGCTGCTCCCGAAATGGAAGAGGGTGCGGCGCTCCTTGGCTTTCTTCAGGGTGTTGCTGTTTGGTTCGTTGTTTGGTGTTGCTGCTGTGCATGTTGCTGCTGCTGCTGCAGTTGTCGCTGCTGCGTTTGTTGCTGCTGCTGTTGCTGCTGCGGTTGTTGCTGCTGCTGCTGCTACTTTGGTGTTGATCACCGCCTGACTCACGCTGCCCAAATCCTCGTAATCGTTGTTATTGTTGTGCGTGGCCACTATGAAGTCCACCTCATCACAACCCGCGGCATCGAGCTCCATGGGGGATTTGCTACCGTTGCTGGCTGCCATTTTTGGGGCTGTGCTGCTGATGTACCCAATCAATATGCGTTGGAGCAGAGCATGTTACGGAAGATCTGCAAGTGAAATAAGGAGATGAGTTAATAAATTTATTTATTACTGAGCGCAAATAAGGGAGAAATCGGTCGTAAACAACTAAATTAGCCCATTATTCCATTTCAGAAATATGTCCAGGCAAATTAGTCAACTAAATTAGCAATTAAACATTAAAACACCAAAGTTGTTTGTTAAATAGCTGTGATTCAGCTGTCAAAAATTGTTATAAGGCAGCGAATCTGAATATTTTCAGTGATTCAATTATTACATATATGTTTTTCATATTTTATGACAAACTGTTGTTATATCCGAATGATTTACAAATAACTCATACGACGCAAATAAATTCCATTATCATAACTTAATCCAATCTTTTGTTTTATGCTCCGAAATTAGCACACTTTTATTTTCGCAGACATGAATGGGTGTTAGGGGGCTAAATCCCAAATGTAAGCCACACTTTCACCCATCATCGGGTACAATTCGCACTCCCAACGCGCAACATTACCACCAATTCACACCCGATTTCGAGTGAATTTTTCCGCAACTGCGGCCAAAAAGTGTCAACTGGCTAATAAATTACCCCATGATTAACACTTGGCAGCAGTGGCAGCAGCAGCTGTAAAGTGTTTTTTCCTCTTGGTCTCACAGCTTACAATATGCAAATGTTTACGGTATCAGGTATTATAATTACTATTTTTTGTAGCACTGTTTCTGTTTTTGTTTTCATTTCATTTTCCCCCCTTCATTTTGCTAGATGAAAAACCCAAGCACACGGGCCCTCTGTTTTCTGTTTTCCGTTTCGCATTTAACATTTTCACATTATTTAGATGGCGAATTGTTTGCTAAAGAAAAAAAAAACGCCACTTGAAGATGCAACTATCAAGAGTCATTAAGTACGTGTATTAAACGGCTGAAAAGCACTTAAACCTGGCAATAATTATGGGGCGACAAAGTACATTCTCCATTCGCTTTACCTGGCTGTATTTAGTCGCTGTGAGAAGCGTAATTAAAACACAATAAAGTTGGGCAAACACCACCGTTTCCTCGCCCCAATCCGATCGAACTGAACCCAATTTGCCAGCCTAATCACTCACGTACCTGGCCGATTAGAGCACCGATTAGTGGCCCTGGTGAGCTAGCCTAACTCACCCAGCTCACCTAGCTAACCCAACTAAAGGGTAACCTTTAAGATCCATCACTTTCGAGTTGCTTGGTCTAATCGCGACGAGGTGTTTTGGCCAACTAACTGCAAGCGAGTTCTGGCTGTAATCTAATCTAAGCTGTGGCTATTTTGCGGTTCTGATTTTTATGGCCAACTTTATGGCTGCAGACAGTCGTGCTCGTGATTTAGAATTATAAATATTAAACTGTTCTGCGGAATGGAATGGAATTTATGGTAATTTACGGCCAAGTGGCTGGCAATTCTCGCAGGCGCAGCGAATTCATAGGAAGTTACAGTTGATACTCCAGTATTCAGTACTCAGTATTCAATATGCCATATTCAATATTCAATAAGCTCGGACAAAAGGCAATTGGTCGGGTCTGTGGGGCCATATCATTAGCTTCGAGTTTTTCTATGCAATGACCTTGGCGGTCTGCAGGTGTCTTTGGTCTTTTGGTCTTTGGTCTTTGGGCGGGCAGTCAATAAAATCGCTGGCTTTCACTTTTTCCCTCGACCGCCCCACTCCATCCATTACGTTTGCCTATGTTCATGCAAATGTCAACCGAAGAGCCATTCATACATGTAGTTGCGAACGCCGGTGAGAAAGCCCAGTAGTCATCGCCATACACCCCCTACCATCCATCATCTAGCTGCCGCCGACTATCTGAAGAGATCCCTTGGGGCAATGACATCTGCGTCTCCGTCTCCGTTTTCTCCGCCTCTTGTAAGAGCGGCCAAAGAAAGCGCGCTGAATTTGTAAGAAAAGGTAAATATACAACAAAAAATCAAAAAAAATATATATTTAAAATCGAAAAAAGAAGAGGAGAAAAAACGAAGTAATTGTTTTGCACCGGCCCAGCTCGGCCCTGCCCCACCCATTATCATTTATGCCTCCGCCTCTGGACTTTTGAATGCTCTCTCCCCTTTGTCCATAATTGCAAGACTTCAGGTCTCGAATTGTGCGTGAGCGCGCATTTTAAACACCCAACTCACATTAAATGAAATACGAAAATTATAAGAAAAGTACACTTTGTGTGCCTTAACTTGGCAAAAAAAAGACAAAAAAGGAAAAAGACTTGGCAAAAGTGAACACAATCATGCAAAAAGCGTAATGAGGAAGTGCGGCCATGTGGACAGTTTCAGTTTGGTGCGCAAAATATTAACACCCAACTAAGGAAACCAGGAGCGGTTCAAGGCCCCCGCGGGCAAGTCTCTTGGATGGGGGAGAAATTTAGCCACTTCCTCTTTTTTGGCCATGCGATTAGTGGCAGCGAAGAACTTTTCGCCAGCCCAATAAATACGCGTATTTAACGACATGAAAGTGGCACTGTAATTTGCTGCGATCATTAATAACAAAATTGGAAAAAAAAAAAAAAAGGAAAATAGCTGACTTTTACTTAATATGACAATATGCGCGTGTATTTCCGCTACTCTTCGCTTGGTAACAACATCTGTTGGCTTTTTGATTGATCATCGTATCTTATAATTAGGTAAACGCTTTTAATTTATTTATTTGATATTTCTATTTCGGTTTCTCCGACTTCTTTTGTCCAGTTTCGAATGCAAACAATGGCTGGCGCAGAAACTGCTTGGTCATTTATCAAAATGTATTTTTAACCATTTTGTATTTGTTTTTGCCTGTTCTTGGCTGTTAACAGCTAAATTTGCGTTCGTTTCCCAAAGCCGAGAACTGGGATTCGGTGTTTCCCAGGCAGCTTAAAATGCAAAAGCCACAGAGAACCACAGCAAAGTTATTTGTTTGGCCACCAAACACTTGAAAGTGCTCAATAGGCCAAGTCGCAGCGTTGAGCAGAAAATGCAATTTATTATTGCCGACGAGGGCCCGCAGATAGGTACAGTAAAGCCTCCTGAAGCAGCATGTAACTTAAGAAACCAATTGATTCACACCCAACCATTTGGCATCGTAACACAACTTGTAGCAATAGGTTTATAGAAACCCCTTTTACATATATCTTTTTGCACACTGGTACTTCATATTAGAAGCTCCACTGTAATCGCATAGCTTTGTTCGGGGCTCAGGTGCACCGATTGGTTGTTGTTGGCGGCTTGTCTAGCATAAACTGTGTCAACTGCAAGTTTGAAAAGTTGATTCTAATGTTTACTTAGTGTGGGCCCCACTCGCACATAAATATCAATTTAGCCATGCTCCTCTGTGTGTGGTTTTCCAACCCCCTTTCCGCTTTTCCCCCCCTCCAATGTCAGGTTGAATAAATCGCACATTCTGAATTCTCTGCCGAGATCTCTGGTTTTTGGAGTCTCGGCTCAGGCACCCAAGAATGTCTCAAAATAAACGAATAAAATGCGAAAAAAAGTGACTCGCAACTAAATTAAACAGTTTCGCAATTCGCATTCGTCAGATGTATTTTATCATTTTCGCTTATTTGTTTTGGGCATGTGTGTCATGTGCGGTTGTCGCCTAACTTTTGGCCATGCTGGAGGAGATTGGGGGCTGGGGGCTGAATCCGGAGGAGTCATATAGAGAGTAAGTTGAAGGAAGCCTTTCGGTACGTGCGAACGCATCGGAATGCATTTAATTGAACAAATGAATAAACTATAATGTATGGCATAAATTTGTGCAGTATTGTATTCCCTCGATAATTGATTGGCAGCACACACACCTCAGAATCAGACAAAACCGGGCTTACACCAGCATCTACATTGGCATTCTGGCAGGCATATGGCCAATGAAGATGGCTTAGAAATCAAGAGTGGAAAATGCTATCTAAGCAGCGAGTGTATCAGTTTCAGCATTTACAAGAACATGTACATTCATACGATAAAACTTAATTAGTTTCAGAACTATAGCTTGAAGATATTACCATAAAATATACGGGTTTGCAAATGTTTTTCCAGGAATCTTCTACTCACATAATGCCACCATATCAAACATCTAACTCGATTACATATCCATCCCCATAACCTTGCTGCGCAACTCACTTTGGAAACGAATTAAAAATTCAGTTCTCATCTCAGAGTGAAACAAAGGAACAAATGACATTGACTTTTGCTTGCCTTTGCTTTTCTTTTTTTACTTAACTCTTTTTCGGCCCCTCACTTGGCGATAAAGAAGCAAATTCCCTCGAATTCGGCACTAAAGCTTGAGCATCTATCTTGGGCGGCAATTAATAGTGTAAAAACCCACACAATTTGTTTTAATTCTGCTTATAGACAGATAATAAAGTAAATTGTGCCATAAAAACAGATAGGAACAAAGTGTGCAGAAAGAACAAAATGCTGGAGCAAAATGATACTGCGTTGAAAAATATGTGTTTGGAGTCGAAAGCCAGAAGTTCGTGAGATCTACGAGAGTATGTTTCGGTTTAATGGGGTCGGTCTACGGGTAGCAGGGATCCCGACTTTAATGGGGGGCTCAAAAGTTGAACCAACACAATATGTTGCTGCTGTATTTTGCTTTTTTTTTTTGTTTTTTTTTTACTTTTGTAGTTGAGCTAATTGAGTTGAAGTAGCCGCAGCAGGTTTTTGTTTTACAAATTATATATTTTTTATATGCCTGCGTAATTCTTCTCCTCTCTTTCGTTTTGTATTGAAATTTCTTGCTGCTTTTGAAAGTGAATGCCTTGACATCGTTTTGTAATTTATTTTCGCTCTTTTGTTCAATGAAACGCCGTTCAAAATACCAAACTGCACTTCGCATGTCTTCGCCCAAATCTCAACTATAATATATTCATATTTGCTTGGTAGAATGCGAAAAACACAAACCTTTTAGGGGGACAAACAATGGAGCTTTGCCAGAATTAACTGCCTAAGACTTGGCAAATATTTATGCACACAAAAGTTATTTAATTAAAGTGCCCCGCGGCAATATCGTGTGTGTTTTGCGTCTTTGGGGTGAAAGTTAAGCTCTTCTGATAGCTTTTTTTTTGCTAATTACCGCGGATATATCTACAGTTTGTTATCTGGCAAACAGAGAAATGCGCCACAGTTCCCATATCAATTGCCGACTTTGACGTAGGATTATAGCCAAACACTCAGACATTGGTAGCCCGTTCCCGAGACAATGGCTCATTTGAAGGCGTGCCAAGATGTCTGGGCAAAATGGAAAAAGATGAAAAAACCCATGTAAACTGTTTGTCATCATAAACACCCCCCACCCCACCAACACTTTGAAAGCCTTTAGCGTAGGCTCGAAAATTTATTAGCGCCCAGAAAAATACCATATAAGCGGGTTAATTGGGCAATGCCAAAATGCAAAATGCAAAACATGCTAAACATGCAAAATGATGCCTAATGTGTGTTTTGTATGCGTTTGCACAACTGCAACAACAATGCCAATTGCATGCGGCAGCAGCAAAAGCAACAACAACAACAGGCGTGCAACATTTCAAAGTTTCCTCCTCCAATGCAAAAATTGCAACAAATCAGTTTGGCAATCACTGCAGCACACAAGACCACCTGCCATCCGAAAAAAACTAAGAAATACAACATTCTCAGAGTTAAGTACGTGTGGATAATGCTAACAAAACGAGGCTTTTATTGATTATTAACCATTAATAATAATAACAATATCAGTAACAACGTAAGTAAATATGTTAACTGACAAACATAAAGTAGCATAATAATATTAGTTTTAGCTTCATAATACTTAATATTGTGATAAAGAACCAATGATGTATGCACTACAGTTTTAAAGTCATTCGATGAACATACAGTTTTGGAATCCTCTGTTCTATGTGATCGCTTGACATTTGGCTGCACTGCATCATTCATTGATTGTGGACTTTATTTCGTAGTTTGATTTGATTTTTATGCTGGCTGATTGCCAGCTTCATTTGCTGATTTCAATTAAAGTTTTCAGTCTTATCTTATACTTTGGTGTGGGACCTGAGTGGATCCAGAGAGCCCGAGGCGGTAAAAGTTGGCCAAGGAATTACAATTATCGGCTTATGGCGGACTTATAGACCGAATGTTTGTGAGAAAGCGTTTCCCTGGGGCAACGAAAAATCTAAAATATACATGTACGAGTATATATTGGCTTTCCTCAACTAATCCTCCAGTGGTTGAGCAATGTCAGTGAAGTATGTATTTTCAAACACGGAACTCTCTGGCTGTATTCAAACTTAGTAGGCCGCTCACTGTGGCTAAACTCCTTAATATTCACAGAGAGCCACATCCCGATCGAGTCGACTATTTATTCATTCAAATCATGGCGGCGTCTAATGATGAATGCCATGAATAAAAGGCTCAAGAACGCTCGCTCGGACACGATTTTCAGCTTTATTTATCACCTCGATGCTAACAAACGCAAACGTAACAAAATCGAAATACAAATTTCAACTAGATGGAGCCACGAACAAGAAGTGCCAAATTGTGCCTCGATTGTGGCCAAAATGAAATTATAAATATTAGGCGTTATTATCAGCGAATGAACGGAGCAGCAGCTTCTCGCTTCCAATACTGCCAATTGATGAGCGTGTGCATCATCGATTAATAATAAATACAAGTCGAACAGGTAAAGCCATCGCATCGCTGCGAAGCAAAAAATTGATTAAATCGAATTTGTTATTCTAACAGAATCCATTAAAAAGTTAACGATTACACGGGACAGGTTGGGCTGGTTATCCTCCCCATTGAGCGGAAAGTGAAAATTAATCGCGATGGCATATATCGTATATGAATATCCACAATCCACAATCCAGGGTGCGGAGCTTCCCAATGGAGGAGGCATTGGGATTGAGATTCGGATTGGAATGGGAATGGTCAGTTGTTGGGTAAACAACATTTTTGCGCCATTAGAGAAGGAGTCACTTTACAATTCTGTGATCGAATGGCAAAGGTATGGCGATGTTAGCGACTTGTTTGTTCGCCTGAAGATGACTTCATGTCTGGCCCAAAGGGTTGGCATCATTACTATTATTGTTTTAGCATGGCTATAATGTGCTTGACATGTTTGTGAATTAATGAGGACCTAGGTGCGGAATTCTGGCATAAGGAATTTGAGTTCCCACTCGCGTGTAAATATTGTAGTAGCAAACTCAATTGGTTTGTTATTAGCAAAGAAAAAGCCCTTGGTCATGGTAACCATAATCCCTTGTTTGTGTTCATTTTTATTTGGCTATAAACTATAATTGGGGAAAATTTTCCCAAAACAAAGTGTGCGGTAATAATCAGCCAGCTAATATCTATAGATAAAACGTGATTTAGCACACTATCTGGCAATCAGAATGGTTACTATGTACTAATTTCGCAAAAACACTAATAGTACACTATCGGCTCGTAAATTAAATGCAAGAATTGAGTGCGATGTGGAAAATTTTTGATTTGCCCACAGGTTTGCCACGCAAATTGTTTGGTAATAAAACGAAAAACATTTTAGTAGTCATAAAAATGTAGTAAATCATTGAGCTGAGCTATTAGTAATTAACAAGAGAAAAATCAATACAAATACTGGGGGTGTTAAGCAGCAAATACTCTATAGTTTCTGGCAACAAAGACGTTGAGATAGCATATGCATGTGTTATTACAATCTGAATTCAAGATCTGAAAGCACAAAAAACCCGACAAATTCCCCCCACAGCATTCATTGTATATTCTTGTAATTTTTGGATACCTCTCACCCAACAGCAATTGTGCGATCGTCGAGTACAAATGAATGAATTATCCATAGGTGTTTCGCGGTGACACCCTTAACAGAGAAGCGAGTGTCTGACACCGAAGTGATCGAGGTGATTGTGCAAAATGATAATTTGGCCGGCCAATGCCAATTCTTGGCGGCTATTTACTATTTACTCGCTTCTTTATCGACGGGCCCATTCGACGTTTTATTCGCGAAAAGGTTTATTTTGTCAAGCAATTAACGGCCATTTGTTGAATTTCGTGTGAAAATTTTCCACTAAAATTCCGACACAGTATCGCCTTTTTTTTGTGTTTCTTTTAAGGGGGAGGGGAGGGGGTTCAGTAGTGGCCAACTGAAAGAGCAAGAGTCAAATTCTTGGCCAAGATAAGCGGGCAGGGCTTAGTCATACTGCCAAATTGCAGGCACACATGCAGGGAAAGGCCACTCAGCCACCGAGCTGCCTCACCACTGAGCCATTAAAAGCTCAACTCAGCTCGGCTTTTTGGCCAAGAGAGCCGGCCGATATCGCCCATGTCAGTTGCCGTTGACTGGCCATTAGCCAAGGCTGTAGTTTGTGTAGTTTGTGTTGCTTGTGTTGCTTGTGAAGTTTCTGAAGTTTCAGTTGCTACTTGCAATCGCCTTGCCTGATATTTAGAATCGGCCAACAGCAGCAGCGGCTTTAATCCCCTCTTATGGATTGCGCAGACGCCAAAAAATTGGCCCACAACAAGTTGTTTGGCGCACTGACAAAACTATTGCCAACCCGTTTTCAAATCAATTGAATGCAACGATTAAAAATGTAATCAAGTTACTCATATCAACTTATTCTAATAACACAATAGAGTGGCTTTTAAAAATGCATGTTCAAAAAGTTAAATTCTAAGGTTATCCCTGGTTTCTCGCAGTGCCGAAGTAAATTACTTGGTCCGGTCTTGGCGGACTTTTCAGTTTTCTGAAAAAGTTTTTCCCGATCCATGTCTGGCTGGTGTACTTGTTACGTGAGAAAATTTTTGTGCAAAAAACTAGCATTTCGTTTTGGTTGTATTTTAATTTTATTTTTATTTTTTGGCCCGTCGAGCAGCTGCCTGAAAATGTAGCATTTGAGTATCATTTTTTGTTTGCTGGGTCGGGCTAATAAATGCATTCCTCCGGCAAAAACCGGGCTAAGAAGAAACCTTGGCTCAAAAAAAGGGTTCTCTTGAATAAAAAATGATTCGTTTTTACAGAATATGACAGCAGCTCGATACCCAAAATTTACAAGTACACATTTATACTATACGACCTTTTATACAACGATTTGGAGCGATTTATGTGTTTACTTTATAAGTAAATGGCATTTTAGGACATGTATTTGTTGAATATTTGCATTTTTTATACAGAAATGTAAATCGATTTGCGTTGTCAAAAATTACAATTATTCTGAATAAATAAATTGATTTTTTCAACATTTTATTTCAGTATGATTTTGCAATTTATATGCATTGCACAAAACAAATGTAGATATTTATACCTATTGAAAGTAGATTTAAGAGGTATATAAGATTCTTTGAAAAGTAGTAGTAAGACTCAGATTCAATACTTAAATGTAACTAAATCAGCCTTGGGCTGGTAAGTAGTCTTCATTCTTTAATGCTCCATCTCTCACGTACTTTCACTAGATAGGTCATAGGTATCTGATAGTCTAGACTATATCGTTCTCTCTGATTTGCATCGTATTTGGCGCAAAATGTATGATACTCCTTACTTTACCTCGTCTGCTCCGTTTGGACGTGAATTGAATTTCAATTACCGCTCAAATTGCTTACAAATTCCACTTGCCATTCCAATTTCAATAACGAAATAATAATAAATAAAAGTGAACAAAAAATAATTCGAACTCAATGCGAACAAATGCGCATGAAATTAATTCGAAGGAAAGATTGCAAATACCAACAACAAATTAAAAAGTTTATTAAAATGGATGGCACAATAAAGAGGAATTATTTTAAGTCAAGTGACTGGCTTTTGAATTATGCATTGATAAGTGACTTTTGGCACTACGCTAAAACACAATCGAGTCCATTTTATAAAGCAAATATAATCCATTGAACTATATGCAAATTATTTCACCAATTTGAAACGTGCAGCCAATATTAAGTTTTCGTATAAGCTTTTAATAAGGCTTTATGCAAATTAATTAAATCGGTAATTGAGTGTTTAGTATTTACTCGCCAGACAGAAAGATATTCTAACAAATTAAACCAACAGTGCAAAATGTGTTTTCTATTTATCAGCAACCTTTGTTAAAGTATTTGCTATGTACTTTGTTGAATTTCCCAGAATTAAACGCATAATCCGATTAAATTCGAATGATTTTGGTAAATAGCTTGGGTTTTTTAATCAAGAAGGTTGGGAAATGCTAACTACTGATCTCGAAACTAAAGTATATGACTTAGTTTCCTGTATGCCCTATGGGCCGCGGGATATATGTACTTAGGTAATAAGAGTTTTAGAGCCCCCATTACACGATTATCCAATTAGAAAACGAGTCTGAAGCGAGTCGAGGTAATAAATTCGCCATTTTAGAACCCTTTTCATTTCACAAATGCGCAATTTCCCCCAGAACCGAGAAAATCACCGTGCAAAGGCAAATTAAACTCACGCTTTATCGTAACAAAAAAAAACGAAAAACAAAACAAAATAGTATGGAAAAAGTACATTTTAAGCAAAAGTAAGAATTAAGCAATGCGATAAAAATAAATGACATGACAAAGGTTGCCGATAATAGCAAATTGTTAAGTCGTTTTGGCCATTTCATTTCATTTCATTTCATTTCAATTCAAAATTTTATATTTATAGACCGCGTTCCGGTTATTAAGCCGCCTAAATGGAGCTCCGTGACAAGCGATTTGCCGTCGTTGTAATTGCATCAAATGCGATTTCGAGGCACACAAACCCACTGTGCGGTGCACACGCAACTTTTGAGTAGAAATATGTGGCTAGGATTAGGGTGGACCATCTTCCTGGTTTGGCCAACAGCACTTCGAAGCATTTCACACTCCTTTGGCTGAGTAATTGTGCAGCCAGCGCAACGATAATAGCTCCAAATAAAATGGCAATAAATAATATTGCCGAATAACAAATATTCAAATGCATAAAAAACCAGTTTAGAGGGTCTATAAAATAATCAACAGCAATAATCCGCACAGCAATTTAAACGAATATAAAACCAGAAATCACCACTTTCGCTACTTGAGTTGTAAAAAGAAATTCAGTAATTAAAAGTAAACCAAAAATCAATGGGAATTAACTATTTCCTTATCGATAAACTATTAAGCATGCGTACTTACTTGGTAAGCTTTCTATTGGAGAAACATTAAGATATCATGCTTATAAATATAAAGTAATATCCAAAAATAGATAGAACTATAAAAAACCCTAATGGGTTTCTATTAGCGGGGTTTCTAGTTTTCAATTTAATTTAAATGGCACCTTTAATTCTTTGAAGTAATATCTTTGCGTTTGGGAAATTCCCTTGTCGTGTTCGCGATTCATAAATAATTTATTAGCCTCGCTTCATTTGCGGCTTCTGCAAATTCTCAAATTAATTATTACGAATTAACACAAAGCTCACGGAGCACGCGTCTTATAAAATTAGAAGAAAATAAACAGCACGGGAATAACAGATAAATAAATGAACTTATCACCTGAGGCACATTGGCCACTTTTTTCCACTTGTTTCCATTTGCCATTTGCCATTTTTGTGGTTTGGCTAGTTTGTTGTCCAGATCAAACGAATCGCGTAGATTGGGGGATAAAGAAGTTCTTTTTATTTGTGTTTCTTGCTGACGCACATTTCACGAATTTCGAAAAATTATAGAGAGCTTATAGAGACGGTAGACCGCCCCGCCCCCTTGTAAGCATAGTATAATTATCAAAGATTCGGCTGGTTAATGAATTTATAATGGTTTTATTTTTATCTCGCTGGCGTATCCGATCCGAATCCAGACAGGTCTGGCTCTAAGCAGAAGTTGTTTTTGGCTGCTGGCAAGAGTCTTGGCTTTTGGCTTTTGGCATGTGCCAAAACAATTTGCCACCTGCTGTCTGCTGTCCGAACTTGAGCTCGTTTTCATCCCAAATCGCATTTATACTTTTACTGCAAGAATTTGCTTCCGAAACTCTCACTGTGCCCAAAACGACCGCCTGACATGTCAGGCATGTTGTGATGTCAAATGTCCATCGGAATGACTACGTGCCGCGGCCAGGTGAAAACCAAGTCCAAAATATCTGGACAGCCATTTCCATGTCCATGTGCGGCGACATCAAGTTGAACGCCAAAAAACGCAAGTGGAAATTAGACGCAGAATAAGATAAGCTGGCAAACTCTTACTCCAGCTTCAGAATCTCTGCGAGATGAGTAAAAGTGAAGCAAATTAAACGCAAGTTGTGTTCGGGGAAAGTGGAAAGTGTTTACGATTTGGCAGCTTTGAGATTTATGCTTCTAAAGTTCTTAAAACCCTTTTGATCATATATATGTATAATGAAGTAATAATTCCAGGAATCACGGCAGCAACGAGTTTTATTGATTTATTACACCATATTTTGTCATTCGATATTCATTCATTTCATTGCTAAGGTTGTTTACCAATTCGAATTTGCATATGAGTGGAAAGGCATTCGAAATTGTCAATAAATTGGTGGGCTTGGCCAACCGAATTGTTTATCATTTATTGTTAGCTCAAGTTCAAAGTTCATATGTCTTGTTGAAAGTGATGTAAATTGGATTTCAGTTCATTTCAATTTCTATTAATCCGATTTTTTTAATGTAAGACGATTAGAAAAACCAGCTTAGATGTTGTAAAATAGGAAACATTCAATTAGAAGTTACTAGAGATAGATCAAACATGGAAATCTTGCAATTAAAGGCTATGGCAAATAAGTTGCTTAATTCTAGCGGATATTATTTATCAGATACTCGTACATGGGCAAGCCGAAAATGACGCAAATTTATGATCTAAGCAAATTATACTCATTGCATGTGAGCAATTGTTAGTCGCAGATCGTTTCCGTTGACAAATTCACATTGTTAAAGCCCAATCACGGAACAATGAAATCCGCGGACTTATCGACTGCAGGCAGCCGCGCATGAAGTCCAAAAATAAAACACAAATTTATTTGATTTAATAACGATACAAATTTGCATCAACTCTTTCACCGCAGTTGATGGGCACAAACAGTATCGATCAGTTGGAGCTCAGCAAAAACAAGAGCAAAGTCCAGCAGGTAAAGATACAGATACAGATACAGATCGTTGATCTCCAGCGACCTCGATTCATGTGCGTGGATTTGCAATCGATACGGCAGAAAAACGCTGAGATGGGGCAAAAAAAAAGAGGTAAGCGGCTAAAAGGGCCAACTTCTTGAAATGGGTTTCCCGCTGCAATTAAGACGCACACAAGCACCAACGATTCTGCGCTAAAAGACAGTCCAGACTCAAGACTCAAGACCAGTAAACCAAAAACCGGCAGTCAGCAACGGTCAGTCAGCCCGGCAAATTAGCATTTAACTGCCACTCAACAGTTAGGCTCGGATCCGCCGGCTCCATATGCGAATGCGAGTATGACTAGCGGCAATTAGAACCGAACTAAGGCTAGCTCTAGTCAGCAGGTGCAGTTTCCTACCGACTACAGGCTACCTAGTAGATAAAAGGTGCTATAACAGCTTTAATGCCACATAAAACACCTAGTTTATAGTTTCTTATTAAATAAGCCAGAAACAACATACATATGTGGTGCAGTTCTAGTTTCGTACATTTATTGCAATCCAAACACGGTGCATACCCTGCCACGCAGACTGCAATGTCTAACGGTCAGTAAATTGTAGTACGTCAAGAGTTACGTAAGACACTCTGTAGTGTGAGTAATTGACCCATATTTAAGGTTCTCAATGCGAGCAGTGAGCCGTGCGAAAGTTTGCGTGCCTCCAGCTTTAATGGCACCAGAGTTATGAATAGTGTGTTCGAAGCACTTAGCTGCACTCGAGTGGGGCATGTGGACTAAACTGCAACATGTGTACGCCATGGGTGATCCACACTTGCTGCTGGAGCCTCTCCCCAAAACCCATTGAGTGTTTGGAATTTGATATAAAATCAAATATGTTTATGGCTTATGTTTATGGCACATATATACACACCTGAAAACATCCACACAAATCTTGAAGAGCTTTTTTAGGTGTGTTCCGCGGAATGGGGCCTCCTGCAAGAGATGAACGAGAGAAATGATTTGAACGAAATGAAAGAAATATTTGAAGGAAACACAAAAGATATATCAATTTGGAAATGCGCTGATCAAAAGCGTTTTTCACACGCCTCGTGAAATGAGATAATTTGACGGCAGCTTTCACATCGCGGGGCTTGGTAATACCCCCCGGAGTGCAATTATAGAGCGATTTATTGAAAATGAAAATAAACACTCTCGTCCAGACACACAAATACAAATCGAAATCAAATCAAATCAAATCAAAACGCGAAGCGAGTCAAGTTGAGTTGAGTCGAAATCAAAACTTGCACAACGGGTGGAAAACAAAGCAAAACAAAGGCCAATCAAGTGCAATCAAGAGGCAACTTCGAGCTGCAGTTCCTCCACTGGGAACCCACCAGATGCGTCACATAGCCGCAGCTCGAGATACAAGATGCAGAGATACTGCGATACCCAGATACTGCGATACTAAGATACAATATACTGCGAGATACTTTATGTAGGCTGTTGTGTTTCGTGTGCTTCCTCCTTCCCCTTTCCCCTTTCCACAGCCGCTTTGCTTTAGTCATGAATCAAGCAATTGTCGAGGCACTTTTATTCTGTCTTAAGCGATATTCATGCTGGCTCATGGGGCGGGGTAATTGGCCTGGCAAAACGGGTTAACGCTGACGTTAACCCAGAAGACGATGAAGAAGAAGAAGAAGAAGTAGTGTGAAAAGGCGCGAATATCTCCCGGTTACAGATACAAATTGCGAGGGCCCCTCCCTGACTAATTGTTTCTGTTCTCCAGCCGATTCGGCGGCGTATCTTCTCTGGTATTTTATGTTTGTTGTTCTTTTTTTTAGCTTTTCGTTTTTTGTTTTGGAAAGTTCTGGTTGTGACCTTGTTTTTGGTCTCTCGGACAAGCGCCATCCAAAACTGTTGTCATTGGGTAAATAGCCGAGAAGAGAGTGCGGCCAATAGAGCAAAATGATCACAAAAAATTCACTAGAAATGCCCGGCCAAACAATGCGGCAACATGATTCCGCACTTTGCCACTGTTTCAACAGTTGTGCAAACAAACCGACGAACAACTAACCCATACCTATTACTATTACTATTTCTATTTCTATATCTGTTTCTATTTCTATTTCCATTCGTACTCCAATTCCCCGATTGCTCGATTCCCCGATTCCCAGTTAACTTTCAGCAGCGAAACCAATGCGACGGAACCGGCGACGCTGTGGTCCATTTCCATTTGGCCAAACCAAATTGATCTTTGCCACCAGAAATGTGTCACACTTCCCCGCAAGCAATTGGGTCAGATATAATGATGGCACCCCAGAATGGTGAATCAATTTGGACATGGTATCACTAGACTCGACATTTCCCCCCCTGCGGCGATTCGACTGTTAGGCTGGGAAATGCATGTGTCTCTGGCCACTCAGCAGGTTTTAAGAGTTGATTCGGGCATTAAATTTAAATTCTACAATCAATTATCATAATAGTTCACCTAGAATTTCGCCGATACCTTCATCAATCATTTTATGGCCAAGAATATTGAGCGACTGACTGATGGTGTTTGCCTAGTCGTTTATGACCATTGAAAGGCTGTGCAAAGATTGATTAAGTTTTGACCTTTAATATTCATAAATTTACAAGTTATTACAAGTAAACAAATAACTTTTGAGTAATGACGGCGGCTTGACCTTTGGCAATCGTCACACCTGATTTTCCTGAAGTAAATAATTTAATTTCATTTATTTACGTGTTCGGATTCCAAACAAACAGCTTTGCAAAGTTAAAAGGAACGTAAATTTGTATTAATTTGAGATTACTATTTACGCTTTAATGGCACCAGATACTTTCAGCTTTACTGCCTTTCCCCTGCAATCTTTTAGCTAAAAAGTTAATGGGTCTACGCTCAAAGTTTCTGCTCCACTAGGTAGGTGTTCCAGTTTCGCACTTTCCCTGCACCCCAAGTCCCCATCGATTGCCATAAAGTATAAGTATAAAATATCTGGCCCATAAACCAATTGCATAAACGATGAGCTCCACTTGGCGTAGGCTGTACCTGTATTCGTATTCGTACCCATTCCGAGGCAGCAACCTTCATGATTCCGATTCTGTATCTGTATCTGAATCGGTATCTGTATCTATGCATAACTAGAGACGCAGAACCCCGGGTTCTAGCTGGCTCCAATGGGTTGGGATTTGAGTTTAGGTTTGGGGGCTGCGTCGTTGATAATTTATATGTGTCGTCCAGCCCCCACAATCAAGTGGTAACCAGCAAACCAGCATGGCCTTTGTTTTTACGGCCGGGGAGGAGTGAGTTTTATTTCCGTTCCGAGCCACGATGCCCCCACATCGTTTTCCCTTTTGGGCCGCGGCGGCATCTGAGAACAATCTTACATATGTAATTGCAATTGCCGGGCCACTCACGACAGTCGAACAACCAAAGAACCAAACAACCCAACCACCGAACAACCAAACAACCAACAACGAGTTCGACAACAAGCTGGGTTCTTGGGTTCTGCGTTTCGGGGAGGGAACATTTCTACCTTTTAATTTGTGCGGCTTGCAACGAGAATATTTCCCTACACACAACAAAATATTAATATGATTGCGTGGCATCCGAATACAGAATACCCATCTAAACCTGATAAAGTAATGAAGAAGATAGTTTGATCGCCACTCTCAAAATCAAGATCTTACCAATCCCTTGGAAACCTCACCAATTTTTCTTTCTCTGTAAGCCGATGTTGTGGTTTCTCCCCTTGGCTGCTTCATTTTAATGTTGTGTAAAGTTCTAAGACCCCGACAATTGCAACGGAAGTGCGTTCATTATTTTTAATGATTTTATTTAGTGGCTCCGCCGCTGCTGGCTGCTCTACCTTTCTGCATTTGAATGCCATTGGACAGGACTTCGAGGCATTTGCACGCCGAACTCTCGCCGCATCTTATCCTGATCTTGGGCTAAGGAATGTCTGGCTGGCTGACTGGCTGACTGGCTGAGCTTGTTGTGCCCCAGCAGACCGAGACAAGTAATTAGTGGCAGTGGTGGACGCGGCGATCGGGAATCAGGGATCGGGGATCGGGCAGCGGGGATTGGGAATCGGGGATTGGGCAGGAGGCATAAACAAGTCAAGAGCTCGTTGATTCCCACTGTCCATAAAGATTAGGTATTTATGACCGCACCGACTTCCGTCCGTCGAATTGTGAGGGTGGCTCTGTAATATCTTAATGGCACACAAAACCTTAGACATACGAGTATCTCGCTACCTGCTCTCAGATTTCTAGACAAAAGATAGTCTCCTCTAGGTGTGTGAACCCTCCTTCGATTCCTCACTACTGCTCACTATCTCTACATCTGTCTCGGACTTGCAGTCTGAGCGGCTTTAATTGCATCTTTCCACAATTAGCGAGAGCAGGGCTAATTTTAATAATTGAATGGAAAACAACTGAAAGTCAGAAGGGCGAACGGGGTTCGGCCACAATTGACATTCACATGGGCACTGTCAGTCAACTTTGACCACAGAATTAAGCGGCAGCATGAGAACAACAAGCTGATTTCTTAATACCCTTACTCATTTTACAGCTCATAATACACTGAGCAAGAGATTGCAGTCATTTTTCTGACGATTCAGTTTCTAAAACAAACTGAAACTGATATTTTGTTAAAGAGTATGGCAATTAGTGGCCCTATTTGAATGTTTATTGTCAGTACTTGCTTTTTTCCTAGCGAACACTTGACTTTAAGGCTGCTAATCAAAAGGTTGTCAGAACACGTAAATGGATCATTTAGACTAACGATGCCAACATCATAATTAATTGCAATTATCCGCAATAGAACCAGTTTGATTAACCGTGCAATGATGATTAGATCAGACTGTTGTAAACAGATTTTTCAAAGTTCTGGATGCACTTTTCCAATGCTCTGCAAAAGCTAGTTTCTTTTACAAGATTGTCACAAAGTGACCGACAAAAATTGATTGTTTAATATATATTGACTGGATCTGTAAATACCTTGAGTTCTATTGTTGAAGCTATTGTTCAGTTCACAAGACTCATGCGCTTGGAAGTCGATCACCTGCATACCCTTTGTGTGAGTGCAGCCAGAGGTGAGTGCTGGGTTCAATGTGAGGGGGCACCGAACGCCCCTGACTGACAAGTGATCAGCAAACATGAGAGGCAGGGTGGGGGGATTATTCGACGAGGGGCTTGGAAGAAGGGGAGGTGGGGCTGTTGCACCTGAGACAATTATAAACACAAACACAAACAAAGCACGAGTGCAGCCACAAAAGGGCGAGAGCAAAACGTTGCATGACACGCCAGTGGCAGCGGCTGCGGCAACAATCGACATCAATTGTTGCATGTGATTTGCAAGTTTTCTATTTTGACGTTTTCCGATCCGTGGATGATGGAGACTCGAGACGAGATGCAGACTGCTACCGGGGAGGGGGGAGGCGTTCGATTTACATATTACTGAAATCGGCATAAAAGGCAACAAAGGGAGTGAGGCAAAGCCACAGCCAAAGCCAAAGCCGGACAAACGTCATTCAAGAGTCGACATCGTCGTCTTCATTTGAATCAATTAAACCAGTTTGGGTCTACGACTGTGGGACTACATAGGTACATACATACACATGTACATACATATGTATTCACGGCTGGGTGTGTTTGTCAGTCGTAGCCGTACTCATTAGGTATTCATCTGCCTCCACTGATGCTGCACTTGATTGATCATTCGCCGGGGCAGGCCGCGCCCCAAAGTTGGGTAAAAAATTCCATGAATTCGATTATAAGAAATCAAATTCTCATAGACCTTATTGGATGGATGGACAACCGCCCTTCTTTCCAGGGCATTAAAAAACCAACATCAAAGGTGCGAAACACCGACTGCACGGGGGAAACCAGTCCCATGCACATGCATCTCATCTCTCTCTATCGGCTTTTCAGTATGCTAGTTTTCTGTTTTCAGTTTTCAGTTTTCGTTTTCCATCCGATCAAAGAATGCAAGATTTTTGTTTTTTGTTTCCAAATCCAAATCCCCGCAGCCATCGTGTTAATTTTCGGCATCCGAAAACTGGTTTCCTAGATTATAGAACTCCTCCGCCGTCTGGGCACCAGAAACAACTGGTATTTATAATGTTTTAACGCTTAGTTAGGAAACAAAAAACAAAAACCAAAAACCAAAAAAAAAAGAACTAAGAGTGGGGGAAAAGCAAACGTTAAGTTTAAGCTGTATTTAGGAATTTTTATGGAATGTTTCCATTGTCCATGTTCTAAGACGCCTCATCTGTTGTCTGCCCCTTTGCCTTTTCGTTCCAACAAAGAGTCGGACTTCATCGATTCCATTTTTTACGATGTTTTATTAGCATCGAGACAATCAATTTCCCAGCACTCAAACACACCCAGATGAATCATTAAAGAACTAAAACTAATAGCCCCCCCATATATCATCCAGCGATCATATATCAGTGGAAAGCAAGAGCCAAGTCTCTGATTTATGCGCAATTTCATATGCCACTGCATACTTAATGAGTGATAACTGAGAGAAACAACGCCGAACCAGACTTCCCGCACAGAGGAAAGATTATTTTCCCCCATGCTAATATTCAGTAATAGCTGACTTTTTCTGCATTTCAGTTAGTCTGTGTTTGCGCAACAATTATGTGGGAATTGCCAGAGGAACACAGAACACACTGCACCCGCAGATCTGTAGATACAGATACGGATACGGATACAGATACAGATAGATCGTAGCCACCTGTTTTCCAACTACATCTACATGTGGTATTCATCAATCGAATGAGCAGAGGATTAGGTTCTTCAAGTGCAAGTAATCAACGATGGAACTTTGGGATAGATAATACTTTACCATTATATATAATACCCATCTTGTACTGTGTTAAAGATTATACAACCCTTTGGAATGGCGCCCATTGAGGAACTTTGGCGACGACAACCAGCAACAACTGGATCAACAACATAGCCACTAAAAACACAATGGGAATACTAAGGCAATGTGCAGTAATAAGCAATAAATGGAAATAAAGGTCAAGTTTAAGTGGCGGCGATGACGAGCGAGGCAAAAAGCTGAACTACAAAGCAAAAAGAGCAACAGAATCCGCAGATGTAATGAAAAGCAAACGAATAGCAGAAATATTGAGTGGGTGGGCGGTTGTGGAAGTCGAACAACAACTGGGGGAGCAACTGCGGAGGCGTTCTATGAATGAATGAATATCTTATACAAAAGCTGGAGCCATGTAACTGGAAGCAAAGCAGCCAGATAGCCAGAAAACCAGAAAGTAAGGCAACCTAACTTTGGGGAATGAGTAAACAGACATGAGTCAGGAAATTCCTTGGAACTTGAAAGCTCATAAAACTAACATATTCAAACAAGAGGTATAGAAATCTAGCAAATCTAGCATATATCAACCGATTTTAAAATATATATTTTGATAGGAGAAATGTAGTTGGCCATGCCTAACCCCCAACCCCATCGATACAGTAATTAGCCAAAAACACCGCCTTCTTGCCTTTCGGGGAGCCACCCCCAATTGTAATTTCATTCATTAATTTGTGCCGTTGACTGACTCCGTCGTCTTCGTCTTCGTTTTTGTCTTCGTCTTTGAGGGGGTTAAGATTCAGCGAACCTCGACCACCAAAGAGCAAGTGCCAATTAAAACAGTGGGGGTGTTAATTAAAATTGAAATCAATTGTTTCAGCCAGCCAGCCGCAGTTTACGCTTCAACAAATGTCTTTCCTACTGCCCCCTGGCTGAACGGCAATCATTCTTTTATATGTATAGTAGGTCTCAGGTTTGCTTTGATATGATATGCGCTTGGGGGTCCAAAAATAGCGTGGAGCCATCATTTAAGGCGTGATTGAGACTCGCACGAGGACTTAAATTGTCGGCTTTATGCGAAACTGTCGCTAAAAATAGGCGATATCTATCGCCCGAGCTCTAATTGCCTTGGACAACTGACAATGGCTATAACAGAAATCCAATTAAATGCTAGGACACGACGCGTCCGGTGCGATGGCTCTTCCCTCTTCCACGGCGCCGAGTGTTTTTATCAGCCATCATATGTTAAGTGCGTGATCAGATATATGGCTGATATAGCTCACGAGTGCCAGGGGCGCACTTAGCGGGGGTTAATAGCGAAAGTTGGGGGCACAAGTCAGGGCAAGAACTTAACATACCTCTCACTTGGATCTGTGGAATTCATTTCACAGATATTTTGAATTTTACAATATTTTTATAGCCACCAATTGGGCCAAGTCAACAGGCATGCAATCAAGAACAAGTAAATACAAATGCTCTGCAAATAAGATGGGCATTCTGCAAATACGTCATATCTTTATTATTTAACTTTATAGACGTGCACTGCTTTTTATACATCCATATACTTATTTGCCCTATACTTTTTAAGCCCTTCTATGTAAACAAGTCGGTTCTCAACTAATTCAGCGCACGGGCAGTGACTTTATCAGGCACGAGATAGGGGCACTTTCATAGTTTGTTCGGTAATTACACTTTCAAGTCTTTAAATACATTTCCAGTAATTGTTTAAGCAATTTCAGTTAATGCCCGTCAAGTTGCCACTTGAACTGTTTCAGCTATTGCGCAATTCCAAAAGAGATTTGCTAGCTGTAAGGCATTCAAATATATTCGGACATTATTTATTAATACTTTTTTTTATGCTGCATAATCATTGAATATATTTATATATATTTTGCTTAAAACTTCTGGTTTTTCTATCTAGTTTCTGGATGGACTTGGGCAACAATGGAAAGGCTGGAACTTATACAGTCTGGACAGGTTTTCAGAAGCTCGAAAGAGCTATTTAGGATATTTATTGTTTTATTTTATTGTAATTATACCAAATTGGTAACGAAGCATCTCCGCATGATGGCTGCCATCATTTTATTGTATTTTTCGGTTAATAAAATAAATGCTTAGAAAGAAAACAAGAAAAGCAAATCCAAAATGGCCACTAGAAAAATGTTAAATTACAAATTCAATGCACATACAACAAATTGAGGCCTTTGGCCGGCTAAAACGGCAGCAGGCAGCAAACAATTGAAAAACCTTCATGAAAAATTAGCCACGATGAGTGTTTTTTTCTATATTTTTTTTTTTTTTGTTTTTTGGTGTTGTTGTTTAGCCGACTCACGAAGTAGCCAAAACGCTTTTGGCCGCTTTGGGCCGCGTTTCATTCATATGGGCCAAGAGTTTTGGCTGCGAGTTTTGTTTTTCTTTCCAATTTTTTTTACTTTTGGCGCACAAATCAATTGACAGAGTCACGTAATCAGCGCAATCATGGCTAAAAACATTTTGCGGCTTCTTCGTTTTTCAAGCTTTCAAGCACCTTAAATCAATCAAAATGTCGCACCCAGTCAGAGGAGTAAAAGGTAAGCGTAGACAAAAACAGGTTAATCGAATTATGTTTGGCGGGATGCAAAAACATTTAGTGGGGGGAAAAAAAGCCGCAAAAATAGTCGAGACCTTGAGCCAATTGATAAATGCATAATCAAGAGTTCATTTGAAAGGCCTGTTAACTTTCTCATCGTTTTGCTAGTTGCACAACGCAAAGTTAATGGCTTAAAAGTGGCCCAAACGCAAAGTAAATATGTTTTGCCTTTTCTGTTTACTGCTATTTTGGCAAAAACAGACACGAAGATGGAATGGAATGCATTGACCAACTTGATTTATCTCTGCTGGTAATAAAAATTCTCAAACATTAGCCAAAAACCAAACAAATTGCGTGCCATAAATAACAAATTTAAATACTCACATGTATGTACAGCGAAAAAAAATGATTGACAGGCTTGTTCAAGGTTTCGCCTTGCTAACCCACAAAAAACCTGCAGTAAAAAATAAACAGAACACCCGCAAAGACCGATAAAAAAAACATTCCTCCAAAAAAAAGTAATACAACAAAATAATAACATCTAAAGCAAACAGAAAACCTCGCACAAATGATTGAAAAAAATGTTCGCTTTGTGTGTTTATTCGCTGTCTGCTTAGAAACCAACAAAGAAAAAGGCTTAAACCAGCTGAGATTTATATTTGGGCTACAAGTATTTCAGGAATTCCACGTAAATGTGAAAAACACATCTCACTCAGCGCCCATCGACGTCCATAATTTTCCACTTGATTTTAGCCATAACTCTTCCCGGCTTTTTCCTTTTTCAATTAGAGCAACATCAAACGGCAATTGCCACATTAAAGCGCGATTAAAGCTATGGAAAAAATTCCCTTTTGTAAAGCAATGTCTTTAACCTTTCCAGCGCCGGAAATTGGTGTAAAACTAGTCTCAGCTTGCTGCTGCTTGCGCTGCTGGTGCTGCGCAGCAAAGCAAAAGCATTTTTGTATCACATTGCAAGGCGTTTTCAGGTTCAAGCCACTTTTGTGGTCAACAACATTTCACCGCGGCAGCAACTTGTGCAGCAGCAGCAGCAACACTTCCGATAGCTGTTGCCACACTATATGTAGCAACTATGGCTTGTGGCTATGAATGAATTGGGTCCGATCCGATCCGATGCGATGCGATGCGATCCGAGTCCAAGTTTGAGTCTAAGTCTGAGTCAGAGCTGAGACCTGACTATTCCACAAATGAGTTCATAACGTTCAACGGTTCGGGAGAGGAAAACACGAAAAGAGAAAAACTTTCATAATTACAAACCAGGCGCACTCCTTGCACTGCACTGAGAAAAGTTATATAAAGACTCTGCTTTGCAAGCATGCTTTGCTCGCGTGTCACCCAGAATCATCCGTGTAGAATCAACAGAAACTGATATCTTTAAGTTACTTAAGTTAGCAAAAGTAAATATTTGTTTTATAATATTTATACAAGTTTATAGTTTGTGCTTAGGTAATCCCATTTTTCTCTGTGCTGTGGCGTTCAACTCACCGCAGTGACTGTTGTTCGGTGCAAATGTGCGAAGAGTGGTTTGCCGTCGACTCTGGTTTGCTTCAGTAGCTGATTATTTAATCGAAATGATTATGTTTTGGCGTTGCCCATTAAATGTAATCATGCAACTAAGTGCAACACACTACAGGCTGCAGTGGCAGCAGCAGCAGCAGCAGCAACAGCAACATCCCGAGATCCGCGTCTTGTCTTCTCCGATCTCTGATTGTTTATAATTAGCCGTGGCAGGCAGGAAGTATCACAAGCCTGGTTGCCGTAGACAAAGCCAGCAATTTGCGTTGTAAAGTGAAATAAAGCAATCAAATGCTCAAATTGTTTGGGAGCCAGCAGCTCCAGTTCCGAAATAGGAGCGCTGCCAACCCCAAATAGGTAGAAAAGCAAAACATAAACCAAAAAATTATAGCAAGTGCAGAGAAAATCAAACAATGACAAATTGCTGGGAATGGCTTTTCTTTTCCATCATTTTCCCCATAATGCTGGGTATGCAGAGAATAATTGTGCGTAATAAACCGCTGGCAACCGCTTCCTCTTTGCAGTGAAAACGCTGACGAAAAGCAGAGATACAAAATCTGGACAGGAAAGCAAGGGAGAAAACTAAAAAATGAAATTATTATCAAGCCTTATCTATGCCTTATTTGAGAAGATTTGTTGGCCTGCATTTCTTATACAACCAACTTTAATCGGTATATGCATTTGTTACATCTTATATTAATATTGCCTTCCTTTTTTATTCAGTTTTATAACTTGAGTGTATTTGGTTTGCCCAATTTGGGACGATAATGGCGATAATGTCGACTACTTGAGGCTGCTGTACTTAATATTTGGCTCATTTGCTGCAAACTTATCGCATTTTTTGGCTTATCACTTAATCCCAAACACGCACTTCCGCCTAGATAATACTTCGCCAGATGAGAATATTATACTCGCAAGTTAACAGGAGTTGCTATGGTCAGTGGATACTAACTTTATAGAGGGGGTTTGGTTTTTGTTTTCTGGCTTAGTAACACTATGGACTGCACGTGCTATTTGCCTAATGGATTGTAGCGCCAAATCGAGCCTCTATCGTTGCCAAATTATCGGCAAAAGCGTACGCTACATAATGCGAATATTTTCAACACATTTGCCATTTTATCTTGCTCTAGGGCAACTCGCACTCGTTTTTAGCACAGCTGCCAGCTGCTGTTTTTGGATAGAAACTCGGCTGTCTCGTGTGATTTTCACCTAATTCTAGCCACTAGCCTAGGGTTCTATAAGAGTCAGTTGAATTTGTCACAACTCAAGTGGCTTAAACGCTTTGGCATGGTTCTGAAAAAATGTAATGAATAAATAAAAGGCAAGGGGGAGAGACCTAGAAAATATAATTAAATATTTATGGGTTGACCGGTGGAATTTCAGCTTAAAACAAATCAATTAATTAAGACGCACGCAAGGTATTTGTACAAATCATACTTAATAAGGTCAAATTGGCAATTGAACAAAAACGAAAACAAAAAAAAAAGCAGCAAAAGCCAGCAATCCGAAAACAAGTTGGCTTATAAAAACGTAAAAACAAACGTATCTTTTATCGGGCTTTATGCAAATTGAGAGGCAAAAAGCTGCCCCGGCCAGCGGACAAAAAGATCGAAGCCAGTTAAATAACAAATTGATAAATATTAATAAGGCCAGAGGGTTATTTGTCGCATTTGCTTTTGCTGTGAGCGTGCGTGCATTGCATTTACGCCTGGCTGTGTCTGTGTATCTGCGTATCTAGCAGATACAAAATGTCATCACTGCCAGTTACAGTTAAGCCGAGTTGGCCATTTGAGCGGGCCTTTTCATGCAAAGCACATGTGGCATGGAATGTATCTGCCAAATACAAATTGCACTTGCAATCGAGTGTAAACAAAACAAAGGCGCAAGAAACACGCGTGCGCTCGTAACTCGACTCGCGATACAATCTCGTTTTTTCCTTTACCCCCAGATACATTTGTATCTGCGCGATTGCCGCAATCTAATATTTATTAAGACACCGTGTGACTTATGCACCGCGATGCCCTGACTTTAGTCCACGTTTCGCCGGGATGCAATTGTCGTACCCATCGGATGACTCAAATTGGGTCACCAGATAGTGGCTCAGATATGTCTCCCGACATTGTTTACCTTTCAGGCAGCTCGTACGACTTAAAGTACCCCGCAGCAGATAAGCGGCAAAGGTATTAAGGTGATTTTATTACAGCGTTTTGTTCGTGATTCACCTGCCACTTTGATTCGCTTACACCAAAATTAGAATGAGTAATGAGTAACCCAAGCTGATAAGACGACAAGACCCTCGACTGAAACTCGAAGACTAATTGATTCTAATCCAAGTGCCGAGCTATCGAATAAATCTACTGATATGAAGCATTTGGCAATAGGCTGCTAAAAGTAGCTAATTACGGCATTTCCATTTCCATGGTATCTCAAATTGCCAAGGATTGTAAAAGAGCCTTACTTCAGGGGAATTCAAAGTGTACTCTCTTGGAGGTGCGATTATTCCCTTCTGTATGAATGTTGAGGTTTTTCCAACCAAGTCTTCTTTGGAAAGGCCAATAAAAACTTATCGAAGTAGGAATTTCCAGGGCAGTTTATGAAGCAAGGCAAACACGCCCCTTATCTGATAAAATCACCTACCTACCTGGGCAGGAGTTTCTAGCCTGATTTGTCGAGAGGGGAAAGCCAGAGACTTCACCTTCGAATCGGGGCTTTCCACTCCAATAACTTTGGCCAATGGCTCCCGCCCGAAGGCAATTCCATGGCGATCCGCCCAGAAGGCAGTTCACAATTCACAATTAGCCAAGTAGTAGCCAAGTTTCCAAGTGGCCAAGTATCGAAGTAGCCAAGTATCGAAGTAGCCAAATATCCAAGTAGCCAGCAGTAACCTCAATGGCCCCACATGTCTCCTCCACTCGTGTCACTTTGCGGCAACCTTGTGCTGCGGCTCTGGACATACGAGTATAACTATATCTATATGGGTATGTGTACCGCATATGGGATAAGTGTATGCCGATCGGCGATCGACGATCGACGGTTTAGCGATCGGTGTTCGTAAGCGACACATAAGCCATAATTAAAAGCGCAAAACTGTTGGCCCCAAATCGAAGCCACCGAAAAAACCAGTAAGCAAAACCAAAAATGCGCGCGCGCTTGCGCACTGCGCACCTGTTTTTGTCTTGCTTTGGTTTTTCTTAACCGTAGTCGTACTCATACTCGTAGTCGTACTACCCCCCCCGTTATTGGCCATACCCCTGGGATCTAGCACCACCCTCGCCAGTTGAAGTTGGCCAGTTTCGTGAAACAATTACGAATACGAGTGCAAAACACAAGCAAAGCGAACAAAAACCGATCCGATCCAAACCGATACGAACCGATACAACGCAAAACAAGCTGAGGCGAACGGCAAGTTGGCCAAGCAGTTGGCCAAGTTAAGACGCATACTTGGCGACTACTTTTGGGGCGAACCAGGGGGTGGGGAGTGGGGGGTGCAGCTTGCAACGTTCGCCGCTGTTGTTTGGTGATTGTTGTTGCTTTCGTTGGGGCATAAACACGGCCACAGTGGATATAGGGTCCAAATAAAACTGAGTAACTAACTGATGTTTATACAAGAAACTAAACATAATATACACTAAAGTACAATACATAAAGATTCGGACATGCCAATTAATATAATTTGTAGTAATTCCAGCTTAATCGCTTGTAGCTTAGCCAGTTTTTCTTGGTTTCAAACGTTTGTCCGCTGCTTTGTTTAGACTCGCGTCTAATATCTTTCAAGGTGAGAACGCTTTGGCGTGTGCTTTTCTGGAAATGCCTCACATGAGTGGCTATCGGCAGGGGTTAACTCCCAAGATTGCTGCGCTTTTCGGCCCACAGTGCTCGCCAACTGGCCCGGTTTGCCTACGAATGGAGTAGACTCCCCCCACCCCGCCTGTCACCCCGCTGCGCCTTCTGCTTTTCCAGCGCCGCCCCTTTTCATCCTTTTCATTCAATGCTGCACGGCAAGAAAATATTGGTAGCATTTCAGCAATATTTGTGTTTCTATTCAGATATATCTAATTTTCAAAGAAATAAAATGCGGAGTGTTTTCGTTCGAGAAAGTCTCTTTTTTTAAGTAGAAAGAAAATTAATTAAAATTCCAAAACAAGACTTATGTCTGTTATAAACATGTTTTAAACATTTCCATTGTTTTAAATCGGGCTTTCAGTTTTAATGCCCCAACTTTTCTCTCTGTGCTTTCCGATCGCTTCGATTTCTGCTCGATCGCTCGCCTTTTTAGCTTTGGCGTAAAATTGCAGAGCGATCTTGTTGCCGTTGTTGTTGTTGCTTTTGGTGCCATTAAGGCAACAACGGCTAAAACACACACACACACACACACAGCGAGTAAGGCGCACACACACATGCACGGACAAAGAAACAAACAAACAAATACCAAGTAAGAAACCTGTAGAATTTACAATTACAACAACATTACAGCAAACACAGGGCGCGTATCTGCGTCAATGCTTTTTTAACGTTTTTCTACTTTGTTCGCTTACTGGGCGCATTTGCAATTGAAGCGTGGCTCACACAGATACGACACTCACACACACACACACACATGCAGGCGGCTAACCCACTTGGTATCGCCATCCCGCTCGCACCGAGCGGCTTGGAGTCTGAACGTGTTTTTTATATAACTTTTTTATGCGCATAGTTTTGCTGTTCATAAAAGTTGCTGTTGCTGTTGTGGTTGTTGCTGTTGTTGTTGTTGCTGGCCGCTTGTTTTGTATTTTCTGCATATATCAACTTTTTTGGTGGGAATATTTGGCATTTTGTTTTCTTCACGATTGAGGAATTTTGGTTATAGCCTTTTTGTTTTTGTTTTTTTTGTACGTCTAGCTCTAGCAATAAGTAGATGCAAGATTGGAATGAATAAATGCATTTGGCTATGAGTCATATGGAGTCGGGATTGGAATGGGTATTTGCTATTTGCTATTGGGTATTGGGAAATTTTCAAACAAGTAAGGCTTCCCAGAAATGGATGTGGCTAAAACCAATTTGAGTCGCTCGGTTTCGCACATGCCATGCAGTTTAATTTCACATTGATAGAGATAAATCATTTTCGAATCTCTTATCTCATTCAATTTAATGTCAAATTGGAGCTCCATCGATGCGATGCAATGCGATTCGTTTCTATTCGTTTCGATTCGATTCGAAACCCACTCGACAATCCATCCACATCCACTCAACTCTCATGACTTCATTTGGTCTTGTGCAATTTACTGATTATCTCATAACCATCCGCTCGTGTGCTTCAATTTGCGGCCGAAAGAGACTTTTTCTCCGCGGCTTAATGATGCTTGGAAATTAACCAGGGATTACATAAATGAAATTAAAATTAAATAAAAATGAAAATAAAATAAAAATGGAGATCGAGATGGAAATGGAAGTGGAAAACAAGCGATGAAAACGAGAAGACAAAAGCGGGCAACAAATTTGAAATTTGATTTTATTAACCTGCGACTGCATTTCAATTTTGGCATTTACAACATTTTCTTGTCGCGTGTGTTGTTTTCGTGCTGATTTATGCCGATTTATGGCGCTTTTGGCCCAGCCGCCTTTTCAGTGAAAGTTGAGCGGGTTCAACAGCAAAAAAGCAAAACAGCAAAGCAGCAAAAACAGCAGCCAAAGGTTGTGTCAATGAACTGCGGTGGCGAATTCCCCAATTTCCACCGATTCCCCCAACTCGGGTTGCCTAATGTCAAGGCATGGGGCTAATCTTTTGTTAACAATTGGCTTAACAACTTGGCTTATCGATGGAAGGCCTCTCACGTGACTTGGCTATCAGGCAGTTCCAAATATAGGCAGTGACCGACTGAGTAGAATGAGTTGCCCAACACGAATTGCATTGGTAACAATAAATAACATTTAAGGCTACTTGAAATCGGCAAATTCATACAAGTCTCTTAAATATGGCACCAAATTATGGTTTAGTGGCACTCGAGGCTCATTTCAAAATGTGTAAACATAATTTACGTTATATCGGTTTTAAATGAGCCTTGCCGTTTGGAAAGGTTCATAAATTGTTGATTGTAATAAAGGCAAAAATAAACGTAGCTTCGAAATGGAAGTGCTAAGTTTTTAGATTTACAGCTGGACAATTACCTAACTTGCTTTTATATTGCAGTTGAGTATTTAATGGCATTTCATTTTAAACGTAGTATGTACCTAAATCACTGAGGCTTAAAACATAAAATATACCAATCCCGACAAGCCATCGTTTACTTTTTAAGAGGAACTGTTAGAAAATGTGGAAATATATTTTCAAGAGTACAATTCAACAATTTCCCCTGAAATTCCTTGGAATTTGTTGTAGGTGCAACGTAAACAATATTCACAGATAGCCGGTGGTCCTATTGGCCACTTTCGGCTGCAGAAGTGTAAAAAGGGTTGATTTTATTGCTCACCTGGTGTTAATTGTTGCGGCAACAGGTAGTTCTTCTTGTGGAGTGGACTGGAGTGGAGTGGACTGGACTGGACGGCCGATAAGAAGGAGGCCACGCGCAGAGTTTGGGCAATAGCAATATCGAAATGTAATAAACCAAATACCAAATACCAGAAAGGCAATTACTCGTTCACTTTCGATTTGAGCGGCCGATAAGGAATTTACAGGGGAAAACTCGATGTCAACACACGTTTGAACAAAGAACAAACACACTTATTTTCGGTTTGCGTGGAACAAAATAACAAAAACCAAAATCTGAGAATATTATTTTTTCGTTTATTATTTATCTACTTTTATACGTTGTTGTTTTTGTTTTTTTCACCTTTTATGTGAGTGTTTTGTCCCGCTTGCTCTTTTTGGGGCGCCTTTCTCACTCTTGTCCGCTTTAACCGGTTTTTTGGTTTATGTTTATGCTGCTGCTTCTACTGCTGCCGTTGTTGTTGTTGCTGGTGTTGTTGGTGTTATTTCCCTTGCTCTTGGCTTGGCTAAATGGAAAATATGCTGCAATTGCAGCTAGCAAATTGTCGAATGTTTCCAGCCACTTGCTTGCTTTCTTGCTCGAAATCGAAGCGAAAACTTTACAAAACACCCGCGATGGAGGTAAACAAAATGGGGAAAACTAAATGAGGCACACACGCAGGCGCAGAAACGTAAAAAAAGTGCAGGAATGTTGGGCGCCGAACAGGTGCAAATGATTCACGATTGCTTTGCCACAATCCACTGTTTATGCTATGTTGCTATAGCTCCTCCGTTTTCCGCACTGCGACTTGAGGGTTTTCTTTGGCTTGGCGAGCGCTTTCCGCGCGGCGATTCGTTTAATTCGAGCGTGTTGTTTGCGATTGAACACCTGTTGCGCGTTCGATTTTCATAAAACTAACTGTGTGACCGTCGGGTGCTAGTTGAAATATACCGCAGACGGTGCCTTCGCTCAAGTCTGGCAGCACTGTCGTTAATGTTTAGTCTCGCAAATTTTACAACACTGAACATGTGACGGTTTTCCGATTGCATATATAATATAGTTTTAAATTTATCTTTAACAACTTTGTATTTCTACATATTGCAAAAAAATTTATTTTTACTGTCGTACATTACTCATTTTGTTTATGAAATCTAGCTATAATTTGGCAAAATAAGGTGTTTAGCTAACAATCGATAGACGTTCATCGACGGAGACCATCCTATCGCTGTCGTGCCATCGCTAATAGCAACAGCAACAATCGTGACGACATTGCTATTTTTGTTTTGAGTTTCACCACGGCGAGAAAGAATGTCGGACCTTGCTTACCTGGACACGTTGGGCAACAAGGAGCTGCTGGCCAAGTGCCTGCAACACGGCCTGCCCGGAGTTCCCGTAACGGACAGCACGCGCAGCGTCATCATTCGCCGGCTGAAGGCCGCTATCACCGGGGTTCCGCTGAACAAAAGCAAATCTGCAAGTAAGAAAGCGACTCCAAGGCGTGAAACTGTACATGGTAGCCAGGTTGCTACGCCCACATCGGAGCCAGTACGTCGCACGCCCGGCAGAAGTGCAGGCCACACCAGCAGCAACAATAACAGGATCAGCGAGCACAGTCGACGCACAATCGCCTATGGACTAGACAACACCTCAATCTCGGGAAGATCTGTGCAGACTACAACCACGGTCTCGGATGTGGGCTCCCAGTCGGAGGATGATGACTACTACATGGTGGACTCACCGGGGCTTAAGTACGCCCGCGACCAACAGCCAAGACGCTCCGTTTCTCTAACCAAATCCGGAGTTTTGACCACATCGTACACACGCGAAGTCGACCAGCCGCTATACGAACAGGAGGATATACCACGCAGCTACACCTACGAAAGACCCCATGTGCCAGCCGCTACTCCACATACACTTCCGACATACGAGCCACGCATCGAACCCTCAACCTACAGACGCACAGATTTGGGTTTCGAGCGTCCTCTGTTGACCCAATCCAACTTAAACTCGACCAGCTACCAGGAGGCATCGTCATTCAATCCAAAACTATCACCCGTTTCGCCAAGAAACACTTTCAGCGGATCTGCTAGACCTTTTGGTGGCCCAGCACCAGCTTCGGCACCCATTCGCCAGCGACAGAGTGTTCCAGTAAGTGGATCCAATCTGGCCCGTGGTCGCCTTCTCCAGCCGACCACCGCAGTAAACACCCTATATCCGCAGCTGAATCAGTTCTACGATCAGCCAGACACCGCAGGCGAACCCATGGACACGGAGAGCGAGTCCGAAGTTGAGGAGCCGCCCATCAGAAGTCATTTCCAAAACAAGCGCTTCTCGCCGCAGGCCAGAAAACCTCTGGTAAGACACCAAGATCAGGTTTCGCCCATGGCGCAGTTCCGTGCACTGGCTGTGTCGTTGGATCAAAAATATAATCTCAAATTCTACCTAATATTGGTAGTGTCAGTGATGCTGGCCACCATGGTATACGTGATAATGACGCCCAACGCCTGAGAAGCGTTCATATCAGGATAAAACATTTGGTTTTGGTTACTCCACGCATTTTGACCCCAGACTACAGCGGAGGAATATTTATAAAGACTTTGCACCTTAAGACTACTTTTAATTCCAAACATGTTCAAAATTAACATATATTCAATTCAAATTGCCAAGTCTTTAATTGCTTGTTCTCGCATATTGTTTCTTTTTATACATAATTAGAAAAATGTACTACATTATAATTATTGTATTGTATTAAATAAACTAATTAAATGTAAGTGCTCAGTGTGTTTTGTTGCGATTCGTGTGTGTGTGCTACTCTCTGACAACGGACCATGGGTTTATTTATGCTTTATGCTACTATTTACACGCCATTTAAATGAACAAAACAAACAGTGTAAAATCGTTGAAGGATATCGGGGATCGCGGCTATGACATCACAAAGCAAATGGCTGCTGGCTGGCTGACTAATTGAAGTGGAACTTGAACTGGAACGGCGACCCGTGCTGGAAGTGTCCAAACGGATGTTCGCCATGGAAGCCGCCACGCTGATTGCTCTCAGGATCCAGCGGATCCTCGCCGTTGTCGAACTGGCGACGCTTCTCGGGATCCGTGAGTACCTCCTTGGCTGCGGCGATGTCGATAAACTTCTTCTCGGCCACCTTTTTCTCCTCGTCCCGGAAGTTGTCCGGATGCCACTTTTGCGCCGCCTTCCTGTAAGCCTTCACGATCTCCTGTTTGCTGGCGCTGCGCTTAACGTTTAATATCTTATAGTAATCCCTGCGTTCTGACTGCTTCTGCAGCTTCTTCGCCCTCTGGATGCCTTCTTTCGCGCGGGTGTTGCTCTCCTCCAGGTCGAGAGCTGCTTGGAAGGAGTGTATGGCATCATCGTACATCTCGGTGCCCAGCAACGCGTCAGCACGATCACAGTAGACCTGAGCATCCTTCATAATATCTAGTGCCTCCTTGCACTGCTGCAAAGCCTTGCCGAACTGCTCGTCGGCCGTGTAGCAAGTGCACAGCACCTTGTGTCCCTCGTACCGGATCATTGTCTCCTCCGGCTCGTTACGCAGCACTGCCTCTCCCGCGGCTATGCACTCGGCAAACTGCTTCTCCTCACGCGCCTGCTCCGCGTTGACCAGCTGCTTTTCCACCTTTCGCAGTTTTTTGTAGAAGGGGAAGCAGAGCTTGTGCTCCGGGTCGAACTTCAGGCACTCGCGGATCTCTTTTAAGGCATTCGTGGCATGGCCAATGGTGTACAGAAGCTGGGCGATGTTGTAGTGACCCTCAGTGCTGTCCTGGGTGAGACGGTTCACCTGCCGCAAGTCAGCAATGGCTGACAGGGGATCATTGATGGCAATGTAGGCATCAGAGCGAGCCTGCCGGAAGGGCACTGCCCACGGCGAGATCTCTAGCAACTGTGTGATCATGGAAATGGCATTTTGGTGATCACTGTGCTGAATCAGCTGCTGCACAAGAAGCCACTGCTCCTGGGCGGGGGCCAAGCGGGAGTAGTGCTCCAGCACCAAGCCGTTGTTGGGTTCCTCTTGCAGCACTTGATCGAAGTCCAGGAGCGCTTGATCATACTCTCCGCTCTTCATGTGAACAACACCACGCTGGATGCGGGCGGCCGTGAAGTCTGGCTTCAGTTCCAGCACCCGGCTGAAGTCCTGGACGGCGAAACGCGTCTTGCCCAGCGCCAAATACACGGTGCCACGCTTGAAGAGCGTCAGGTAGTTGTTGGCATCGCCCTCTGTGTGGAAAAGGTAAAGGTTAAATCAAAGCCGCGGGCAGAGAAAGGCTGGGATATCCGTGCACAAAATAAAGGTAGCTCTAACCAAAAGTTTACCAAATTAATTTAATCAAATTCAAGTCAAAAGATACAAGTTTGCCTATCCACTGCATTTCTATATGGAAATAACCAGTGTGTTGGCCTTGACAGTTGCAAAAAATGGTTATGTTTTATTCAAACCCTAAGATTCTATGATTCGTTTGGCAAAAATAATTGAAATCTTTATAAAATATTTAAATTCAGGCAGCTATTGATAGCGATGTTATGTAAATTTACGTGAGTTTATACAAAATAAAAGACAGCTGCCATGGTAAAAACTGAATATAAATTAAGTGCCATGGATATTCCGAGGCTTTCATGGGTACAAGGCAGTTATATTTACCAACAGCTGCATGGTAGTGCGTCAGTGCATCCGACAGCTGTCCGCGGGCAAGGAACTCCTTGCCCAGCTCCAGATGGTTCTCAATGTCCGCCGGACTGGCCGTTGACTCGGCGCCTGTGCGAGAAACCATGACGTGTATTTGGGCTGATTTAGGAGATAAGGATTTCAAGTACGTACCTTCCAGGAAGAGCTCCAGAAGGAGGAGCACCAGGCAGGCGACCAGTTTCTTCTCGCCGCCGCCAATCATGAGCAGGTCACTCAATGGCAAGGCCATGACGATGGCTACGTGTACTTAGATGCCCCCGCAGAAAACCAGTGTGGGCGTGATTTGGAGTTGACTCTCTATCGACACGCACGTCAGATCTGCTTGGCGTGGCAGCTGCTAATCTCTACGGTCTTCCCCTGCGGGCTTCCCCTCTTGCACATCCACTTTCACTGGCGGCTTTATTTTCAGCTCGCTGTTATGGATTTTGCATCCGTTTTTGGTAAACTTGCGGCGCCGTCTGCGTTTATTTCGGTAATTTTGGTTATTTCTGACTTGGTCAGCTGGTTGTTTTAGCCGTCTGTATGTTATGGAGTTTAGCTGGTACTCCCCGTGGGCATTGCTGCCACTTCTAGTTCGGAATCGCGACCGCTGTGCACTGAACTTTTCGCTTATAAATATTACAAACTAAAAACTGACGTGTTCACGTTCTCTAGAGATGGGCGACGTTTGGCCGCAGGTGATACTAGTCACTGATTCTACACGCAGTCACGGGTCGCAACTATCGAATGGGGACGAAGGCGGTGCTGGCAGCATTTGGCTGTTTTCTAGCTAAAACTTTTACTCAAAATGAGTAACGGAATTTCAAAATAAATAAAATAAATATTTCAGAGTGCACTGCTCGCTAAATTAGAACTAGCTGTTTAAAAATAGTTCTCAGAAAGATACTAGAAAACGTATTTTGGCAAGATGTCTAAAGTAATCGACTAGTGCCGCGCCATTTAAAAAGTAACGGCAATTCAAACTTTGGTCAAATGAATGTTTATTCGGAACATGAATTTGGTAAATATATCTGCAACTACATATAAAAAAATCCATAGTATATTGATATTTTAAATTGATAATTGATTTTATATTGATAAGCGGGCCTCGCACTCCGGACAATTGTACGGCTGCTCCGGATCGTGGCTGGCGTTGATGTGCTCCAGCAAGAGTTGCTGCAGCTGGTAGCTCTCCTGCGGGCGCAGACAGAACTTGCAGGCATAGCTGATGGTCAGTTCCGGGGGAGCAGACTGCTATGTGATTGGTTCGTCCAACTCCTCATCATACTGCTGCTCCTCCGCCTCGTCGATGTCTACGGCATCCACAAAAATCTCTATGGGATCACTGGCAGTGTTTGGTTGTGTTTCGGCTGAAACCGTCGTTGTTGCTTTGGATGTTTCCGATTCCTGATGCTCCTCCGCCTGCTCCAGGTCCTCGTGGTGCTCATCTTCCAGGCTGCTGGCATCGATCTTGTCGTAGATGTTGGACAGCTTCAGCTGTGCCTCCTGGCAGGCGACTCGGAATGCGTTGATCGAGCAGAACTTGGTGAAGCAGTCGCTGCAGATCTTCTGGGGCAGTCCATCGTTGGGAGAGATCTGAAATGGATTCACTGGTTTTAGTCTGCTGCATAATTAAGTAATTTTATGGACCATTGAAACACTATATATTATAATAACCATCAAATTAATCCAATCGCTTTGCGATGCTAAATTAGCTAGTTTAATTGGACTTCCTACGTTATTATGAAAGTTTTGCAATATATTAAAATCCAATTTAGTTTAGTTAATGTTGCGACATTATTGCATGATGTTGAGGAATCTACGCTGCCACTTAATCTTCATTTTAGGATTTCTTTTTATGGCTGAAAAGGTTGCTATCTCTAATTTGTATAAATTGCATTCAATTAATCGATTTTCTTGCAGATCTCCTGCAAATTTGAATTCACCAACCTGCAGTGCACATCGCTCGACAAAACCTTCGCTGATTTTGAATTCTGCTATTTAAGATCTGTGAATCGGAGCTACAAGTACATAACGCTAAAAGTGAACTTGTTCAAAACGCCAGTTACAAAAGTTAAGGTACGTAGATATTACACAAATAAAACACTTTTAGGGTCACTTTAATCGTCATTATTTTTCTAGTTCAATGGTATACTATACAAGCGATTTAGCGGCTACAGACCCTTTATGTTCAATATCACAGTGGATGCGTGTAGATTTTTGAGAAACCCCGACTCGAACCCAGTGGCAAAATACTTTTTCGAATTCTTCAATTCCCACTCGAATCTTAACCATTCCTGCCCCTATGATGTGAGTATATCCTTGTGTACTACAACCCATTTGATATCATTTTGTACTTTAGCACGATCTATTTTTGGACAAGGTTCCCATAGACTTTGTAAACCACAGAGTTACGAAGGTTCTGCCCTTCCCTGAAGGCGACTATCTACTGGAAACCCATTGGATGGCATATGAAATCGATCGGGCGGTAGTCAAGATATATTATAATATTTCGTAATTTCTTGGAATACCACAGAATAGTTTTGCATTTTATTGACAACAAATGGAAAATATATAATTGTATCATTTATAATTGGAAATTCCATTCCATAAGAAGGCAAGCGTTTTGAAAAATTTATGGTTCCGGAAAACTGAAGATTGACAATTTTCCAAAAGCTTTGTGGTTGACAGGGAAACACGGGTCGCAACTATCGAATGGGAACGAAGGCGGTGCTGGCAGCATTTGGCTGTTTTCTAGCTAGAACTTTTACTCAAAATGAGTTAAGGAATTTCAAAATAAATAAAATAAATATTTCAGAGTGCACTGCGCGCTAAATTAGTACTAGCTGTTTAAAGATAGTTCTCAGAAAGATACTAAAAAACGTATTTTGGCAAGATGTCAAAAGTAATCGATTACTGCCGCGCAATTCAGAAAGTAACGGCAATTCAAACTTTGGTCAAATGAATGTTTATTCGGAACATGAATTCGGTAAATATATCTGCAACTACATATAATAAAATCCATAGTATATTGATATTTTAAATATTCTTATACATTTTCGGTAATTATTGTAAATACTTCTCGGTTTCATCTGGAAATAAATGCATTTCTTGAGCATTAAAAGTTTGCCGCGAAGCTTAGATTGCTCGTATAACATCTTGTTTGTTCTCATTGCTTACATATCGCTTATCGCTAAGTGGTCAAATGGATATATGTGCTTGGAGAGTTTTGAAGGCGTTCTGTGAGATTAATATGGATCAGAGATAGAAAGAGATATGCGGCTGAAGCGCCTAGGGACCGATCGAAGAGGAAATGGACAGAGATATATGTACGGGTTATGGCCTACGGAGTATCTTCTAAATAAAGCTCTAAGCACATCTGCGATCCTAGGATCGCTGCGTGCATATGGTCTAGTGAGTGGATGGAGGGTACATGTATGTATATGGTCTATGTAGGCTTGAGTTCCGAGAGCTAAGCTCGCAGTGCATTGCAGTTTCTGCGCTGTGCTTGGCTATGACAGATATCTTTGCTGTTCCACTTGGTTAGGAAATCACAATGTTGATCAGATCATCCAGAGGGTGGTCCGCCGCGTGCGGCTGAGAGGCGTGTGTCTTTTGCATGTGAGCTGGAAGTGATATTCATCTAGATGGAAGTGCATCATTGAGTGGTTTCGCATACGTACTCTTAAGCTTAATGTGCGTGACAAATCTTTCCTGACAGAGATCGCATTTGTAGTAGGTTTTGCCCGTGTGAGTTCGCTGATGCAGCCGCAATGACTTCTCGAACAGATAGGCTCGACCGCAAACGTTGCACTTGAAGTTCTTCTCCAAGACTGCAAAAGATTGAAGCTTACTTACGTATTAGAGATCTTAAAAGAGACATGTGGGCATACTTACCCTCATGACTCAGCCGGTGCTGGGTGAGCACATACTTGAGGGCGAAGGCCTTGCCACAAACATCGCAAACATTGGGCTTCTCCTTCTCGTGCGTCTTGATGTGCCACTTCATGTCCTGGGCGCGCTTGAACCGCTTGGAGCAGTGTGGACAGGCGTGCGGTCGATCCTTCTCGGAATGCACGGCGGCGTGCCGCTCCAGAGCGGATTTCATGTTGAACCGCTGGCTGCAGCTGCCGCACTGAAAGAGTCCGGAGTACTGGCGTTCCCGCTTCTGCTGCAGCACCCGCTTGTTGTTCGCGATGACCGGAGCTCCAGGTCGCTGCAAATGCTCCGCGGACATGTGGAGGATCAAGTCCGGTTCGCTGGAGAAGGGCTGGCGGCACAGCATGCACTCACTCCGCTCGATGGCCGTTAGGTTCTCCCTGTGCCGCTCCAGCATGTGAATCCTCTTCTCCGCATAGGATGCAAAGACTGTGGAAGTGGACACAAAATGGGTTTAGTATCCATTGGTACAGTGTTACAGGGTGGCTAATCGTAGGGTGTCATGAAGTAGAAAACTCGGAAAAATGCATCGTCCTGAAGGTGGGAAGTGAACTTTGTTAAAATCAAAATCATATATATTTCAATAATGGATGAAATTCCTTAAATGCAGGACGATTATCTATGTAATTGCTGGCATGCTGCTCTCCGGGGATTCGTACGGTGGATGGAGTTGATTATGCATTTGGTTGATGGGTTTTGATTGGTTTAGTTGGTTAAAACGCTAAGTGGCTAAGTGGAAATCAAAGTACAAAACGTTTGCCGTTCGTTAATCGCATGCGATGGCTAAAAAGGTGTACAAAATGGAGCTGGGTTAGCCATTATCTTTACCGTTGCTCTTGGCTTGACTAAAACACACTATATAAGGCGGCAGAAGCAGCCGGTCTGGGCCCAGTTTCTATGTTCTTAAAGCGCTTGTTGGATGTGAGAATGTTGATATATATGATGCGACAGATTGATATATGGTTAATGCTCATGTTTGTGAATCGTTTGAATCGATGGATCTTCCAATACCAGAAGATCCCGTGTGGGTGTCCCCGAACCGGAGGATCCAACTTGACTTACCCTCCGTGCAGTTGGCACACTTGTAGGGCTTCTCGCCGCCGTGCTGCCTGTAAATGTGCCAGCGAAGGGTCTTCAGATGTATGAATGCTGTGTGGATATATTGGTCAACATGGCGTATAAGCAGTATTCAATGCAATTGGTGATTCTTACTCTTGCCGCAGAAGCCGCAGTGCTCGCTCTTCCGGGAGCTGGTGCCCGAGTGGGTGGCCTCGTGGCACATGAGATGCCGCTGGCTGATGAAGAGTCGCTCGCAGCCGCTGTGGCGACACTTGAACTGGCGCTCCGGATTGTGCCACTTCATGTGGTAGTTGAGGCTCTTGCGGGTGTAGAAGCGCTTCTCGCACAGCGCGCACTCAAAGTCCGTCTCCGAGTGGTACTTCTCCACGTGGTGGCGCAGATTGTGCCTGTCGCCGTACTTCTTGCCGCACACCCCGCACGCATGTTGCTTCTCCACGTGGCAGCTCTTCAGGTGCACCGTGCGCGAGGCGGCGTCCTGGAAGCGGGCCTCGCACTCCGGACAATTGTACGGCTGCTCCGGATCGTGGCTGGCGTTGATGTGCTCCAGCAAGAGTTGCTGCAGCTGGTAGCTCTCCTGCGGGCGCAGACAGAACTTGCAGGCATAGCTGATGGTCAGTTCCGGGGGAGCAGACTGCTCTGTGATTGATTCGTCCAACTCCCCATCATACTGCTGCTCCTCCTCCTCCTGCTCCTGCTCCTCCGCCTCGTCGATGTCTACGGCATCCACAAAAATCTCTATGGGATCACTGGCAGTGTTTGGTTGTGTTTCGGCTGAAACCGTCGATGTTGCTTTGGATGTTTCCGATTCCTGATGCTCCTCCGCCTGCTCCAGGTCCTCGTGGTGCTCATCTTCCAGGCTGCTGGCATCGATCTTGTCGTAGATGTTGGACAGCTTCAGCTGTGCCTCCTGGCAGGCGACTCGGAATGCGTTGATCGAGCAGAACTTGGTGAAGCAGTCGCTGCAGATCTTCTGGGGCAGTCCATCGTTGGGAGAGATCTGAAATGGATTCAGTGGTTTTAGTCTGCTGCATAATTAAGTAATTTTATGGAGCATTGGAACATTATATATTATAATAACCATACAATTAATCCAATCGCTTTGCGATGCTAAATTACCTAGTTTAATTGGACTTCCTACGTTATTATGAAAGTTTTGCAATATATTAAAATCCAATTTAGTTTAGTTAATGTTGCGACATTATTGCATGATGTTGAGGAATCTACGCTGCCACTTAATCTTCATTTTAGGATTTCTTTTTATGGCTGAAAAGGTTGCTATCTCTAATTTGTATAAATTGCATTCAATTAATTGATTTTCTTGCAGATCTCCTGCAAATTTGAATTCACCAACGTGCAGTGCACATCGCTCGACAAAACCTTCGCTGATTTTGAATTCTGCTATTTAAGATCTGTGAATCGGAGCTACAAGTACATAACGCTAAAAGTGAACTTGTTCAAAACGCCAGTTACAAAAGTCAAAGTACGTAGATATTACACAAATAAAACACTTTTCGGGTCACTTTAATCGTCATTATTTTTCTAGTTGAATGGTATACTATACAAGCGATATAACGGCTACAGGCCCTTTATGTTCAATATCACATTGGATGCGTGTAGATTTTTGAGAAACCCCGACTCGAACCCAGTGGGGAAATACTTTTGGGAATTCTTCAATTCCCACTCTAATCTAAACCATTCCTGCCCCTATGATGTGAGTATATCCTTGTGTACTACAACCCATTTGATATAATTTCGTATTTTAGCACGATCTATTTGTGGACAAGGTTTCCATAGACTTTGTTGACCACAGAGTTACGAAGATTTTGCCCTTCCCTGAAGGCGACTATCTACTGGAAACTCATTGGATGGCATATGAAATCGAACGGGCGACAGTCAAGTTGTATGGTAGAATTTCGTAATTTATCGGAATAGTTGTGCATTTTATTGGCAACAAATGGAAAATATAGAATTGTAGCTATTCGCGTAATGGAAGTTCCATTGTAAAAGGACCAACGTTTTGATGGTTCCGGTAAGCTGAAGATTGACAATTTTCCAAAAGCTTCGTGGTTGACAGGGAAATAACCATCCTATGCATAATTAAGCCCCAAGTGGCTCGTTTGTGAAAACGTGGCCCACACACAACTTTCACTTGCGAAAAGTTGCAATTTTAATAGTGAGGGAAATACAAGCAACCAGCTTGGCACACAGTAAGAAATTGGGAGCGTAAAGTGATATTAATTCCCAGATTGACATGTTTTGAGACTCCAAATCCCAAAGATATATCATATGTGATATGAACCCATACTGGCGTCTTCCTGATCTTAAAACCCATTTATCACAGAGCGCTCACCTTTAGATTCCAGTTGGCGAACTGGAGGCGTATCTGGGCCATTTCGCTGGGCCAGCAGTTGGGATGATGGAGGTCCAGGAAGTGGCTGTTGTTTACGCCACTCTCGAAATCGCACACAAACATGGAAATCGCACAGGTGCGGCACGTTTCCATGGCGTTGGCCGCAAACAAAGTGGCCAGCGAAAATGCGGCAGTGCATCAAAAGCGGCGACAACGTTGGCAACGATATGTGGCCAATGCAACTGCAACTGCAACGCCCAAATTCGACGCGCCAGCCATTCATGTGCGGTAATTATGCAACTTTATGAGTTACGCTGGCTCTGCTGCTTGCGTGTGTCGATGCGAAAACCACATCCAAATCCGCAGCACCAACCACGAAATGCAAAGACGCAGTGGCTCCAAAAAAGCATTTGCACAGTGGCATGGATATTTTCACAACAAATATTATTGCGCACGCTTTGCAGGCATTTGGATGCTGATTGAGGCTGATTGATGCTGCTGGGGGGGAAATTGGGCAAACGAGGACTGGGGCACTCGGAAAAGTTTTGTCTGTATCCGGGTGACGACCTCTGGTCCGCTCCTCCGCTCCCTGTGGCCCGTGTCCTGGTGCGCCCACTAGCCAAGCCAATGGTCCGTGCTCGCCATCCGACGAAGTTCGAGCTTCCGCGTGAACTGACCTTCGTCGCGGAGCAATCTTTTGGAACTTGCAGCGCCAGTGCTCCCACTCCCAGCCCACACGGCCCGCACGTCCCACTGTTGTTTAGCCCACTCGGAACAGCTGGCTTTGTTTGTGTACTTGCGCAAAAGCCCCGTGAGGCGGGCGGGTAATCAAAGCTCGCGCGTTAAAGCTCCTCTCCCAAAACATTGAATCGCGAATTACGGGTGATACACTTGCAGAATTAATGTGTCAACTAAAATGTTCAATTTATTGAGGGAAGAAAACCACTTCAACAATGCCACTAAAATACGAAACTTGCATTTCTTTAAGGAACTAAAAGTATACAGGTAATTTACAACTGAAATCAGGGACAGCATTTAAGTAAATAGTTTGTAAAATTAAAAAAAATATTCATAGAGGAGTAATAGAAATAAAAACGTTACGTGTGCATTAAATTTTAGTAATTTTAGTCAAATTAACAGATAGCATTAAGACTGGGTTGGACAGAGTTTAGGATCAGATGTTATAAATATATTTGTCTCTCCACCAAAGCAGACGAACACGACTTTACAACTTAAACTTAGGGCTACTTGTATGTACAGTTGGGGGATTCTTTTATATTCACTATCTAGAAATTAGCCTATTCGAAGTTCGATCACTAGCTGGGCGGAAGGATGCCTAAGGCTCGCAAGCATAAGGTGGCTGCGTTGAGTTTCGCCTCCTTCTTGTTGTTGCAGCCGCGATCCGGCGTATAAGTCTGTCCGTTAATCTCGACCGAAAAGAGGAAGGAGCGGTTGTGAGCGGGTCCGATATCCTGACGGAGCTTATACTGCGGCGGCGTCCACTTGTTCTTCGAGGTCAGTTCGTTGAGCACACACACGGGATGCTTATCCTGGGTGACCAGTGGCGATGGCGCCGGCGGTCCTGGTCCCGCTCCTTGCCCCGGTGGACCGGGTCCGGCACCAACTGGTACCGCCATGTTCTTATTTCTTCGCTGGGCAGCTGACGCACGCATTTGCGGCGGCTTTAAGTCGTCGCGCGACACCAGGCCGCGTTTGTCCAACTTGACATCCAGCAAAAGTGGCTGCAATGATCCAGTTTTACATCTGCCCAGTCCCTCGCCTGGTTTCCAGCCCATCTTTTGCAGCAGCGCCATTCCCATGCCACCGGTCACCGGTTTGGTGGAGGTCATTTGGTCCTTGCGCACCCACAGCTGCGGACCACTGTTCAGCTCATGGGCCTTCATCACCTGGGCGCCCGTGCTCCCCGTAAACTGACCAGGCAGGTGCTTTGAGTTGGCCCACGACGACATGTTGCGTTGCGCATTGTACATCATTTTCAGAGCCTCAGAGTCGGCAGGATTGTCCTAAGTAATAAGCGGATTATTAAGTTATACCGTTAAATGACAAACGGTTTTAAAGCTCACCTGCAGGCGACGTATGGCACTAAGACGCTGGGTGATTATGCTGGATACGTCCATGGAGGGCGGCGTCACATCCGGAAAAATGGAAGCACTTTGCGCAGGCGTAACGGCCGTTGTAGACGGTATAGGCACCTCGGGAACGAAGGGAGCAGCCACAGGGGCGGGCTCCTTTGGTGCGGGCGGCGGGACTGGTTGAGGAAGAGTGGGCGGTTGAGTGACAGCTGGGGGTGGGACTAAGGATGCTCCTCCCAGTGACTTAAAGGCGGGTTCCTGCTGCTCTTGCGAGGGTATCGATTTTGCGAATACGTTCTTCGGCGTTTCCTTGAACATATTGGTAGCCTGTTTGGCTGGCGGAAGGGAGGGCAACGGCACTAGCGAGTCCTTACGCTCCACCGGCACCCACACCTCATTATTGCGATGGGTCTGTCCCGACGACACCGGGAACTGCATGGTTATGGCCTTTGTTTGCTCGTCGATTCGAGTTGGTGCTGGAACCAGTGCCGTTGAGTTTCGTATATGCATCACAATTGGTTCGCGCTCCTTCAGCTGAAAGGGATGATGAAAGGCCTTCGCATTACCATTCTTATCCACATCGGACTCGTCTTCAGAACTCAGATCCGACAGTCCGTCGCCGTTGGAGATTTTCTTGCAGAAGTCGGTCAGATCTTGAACAGTGCGTCCTCCGTAGCGCATCTTGACGAGCACCTTGTCCTTGACCTCCGCCGTCATGTTAGCCACGCCAGGCATTGTTCCCCGTTTGAACATGTTAATGGCATTCCGTCGCGCGATCTCGAGCAAACGCTTTTTGTCGATTCCGAGCTCACGAGACCGAGATCTTGACTTTCGATTCCTCCTGGAGTTGGATTCGCGCACGTTTCTCCGGGGTGAAACCGAGGGTTCCTCCTTTCCGTCATAAAAGCTGTTGTGCGGCCGTCTGCGGCCGTTGGAAGCCTTTTCCCGAAGGTACGACTCCTCATCGGAGAGCGAGATATCGGAGAGATCTGGTTCCTGCCGTGGCTTTGTACTTGCAGCTTCAGATCCTTTCGAGCGATCCGCTTCACGGTGGCCGTTATAAAAGCTATTGTGGGAGCGGATGCGCTCCTTTTCACGCTCCTTTTCCCGTTCCTTTTCCCGTTCCTTTTCACGCTCTTTTTCCCGTTCCTTCTCACGCTCCTTTTCCCGTTCCCTTTCACGTTCCCAATCGCGCTGCTTGTCCCTCTCATGTCGTTCCCGCTTTTCGGGATGACTGGCAGGCTCCACAGCGCTGCGCTTCCTGCTCTCAGACTTTTCTTTCTCCTTTTCAAAGGGAGCTTGTGCTGCCGTAAACTTATCTTTGGATTTGGCCCTATCCCTGTCCCGATCCTTCTCCTTTAATTTCTCCGTAACGCGGTCCCGATCCTTCTCCTTAGATTTGTCCCGGTCCCGGTCCTTCTCCTTGGATTTGTCCCGGTCCCGGTCCCGGTCCTTCTCCTTGGATTTGTCCCTGTCCCGGTCCCGATCCTTCTCCTTGTCTTTGACCCTGCCCTCTTTGTGTTTGTGCTTCTTACGTTTGTGCTTGTGCTTGCCTTCCGCCTCCGAATCGCTGCATTCGCCATCCGATTTGGCCGTCTTCTTTTTCTTCGCCTTCTTTTCCTTCTTTTCCTTTTTGACCTTTTTCTTTTTCTTGAACAGATTGTCGTCTAGCAGTTCCTCTGGAGGAGCGGCGTTGAATACGCCGAACAGCTCAGCGAGGATCTCGTTCGAGGACTTCACCGGCTCAATGCCCTTCTTGTCGTCCGCCGAGGCGGAGCTCTCGCTGTCCCCCGATTCGTCCCTGTTTCCTAGTTCTTTGCTGTTGCTCCTCCGCTGCAAAGTCACCATCTCCGCCTTGATCTTGGCATTCAGGGCCCGGAGTTTGGCCTCCACCTCTGCGTCCGGTCGTTCGCTCTTTACCTTAATTGGCGGAACCTCGACCAGAGTAAGTGGCTCCTGTTCCGGAGGATTTGGCTGAGACCCCGCCACTTGCGGCGTTTCCACGCTCGCCCCTTTCTCTGTATTCTCCGTCATTGCACTCTCGCTGGGTGCGGATCGTCCTAGTGTCCATGCATGCTGTGGGAATACCGTCACAGATCAGCAAATTGGTCGCTGTTTGCGATTAAACGTTTTTTGCACACCTTGCCTGGACAGAATAGTTTCAATAATAGTGATGGAACTCCAGAGGGTATCGATAGCGCGCAAGGCTTTAAAGTATCGATACTGTGCTAGGGATGTGTTGAAGAACTAGCACGACAAACCAGCTTGAAAAATTCAAAACAAATACAAATATTTTAATAATATAATTGAAACAAGTGAACGTATTTCTTAAATCAAAAGTTAACTGATCCAACTATGTAACGGCTTTACTGCTTAAGTTCTTAGAATTGCGCACCACAAACTAATTTTAAAAATTTAGTGACTATAAAATAAAGCTAGACAAGTCGATACAAGTCCAGATCTGACGATAGGCACGTTAATCGACCCTGCCTATGAGTGGACAGTCCCGAATTGTCAACCGCAGCCAACTTCACTCACGTCGCTGTCACTGATTGCAATTTTTATAAAAAAAGGAAAGAAATTGATCACTTTTAAAAGGCGTAGAAAGTGTGTGTGTCGTGGGCGAAACCCAATTTACGAGATACAAACGTAAGTACCCGCTACCGAGGACAAAGAAAAACACTTTTTTCGCCCCTAGCATTGCTAATTTTCATGTATTTTTTCGCCATTTCTTTTTTCATCGCCTGCGCCATCGTGCTGTGCTGCAACTGTGTTGGTCGATTCTACGTTATTTTTTCTTGTGTGCGCGCTGGTGTGTGTGCGATTAATTTTTCCCATTGGCTGGTGTGCAATTGAAACAAATAATTGTACATCGAAAATGCCAGGAGGCGTACGTCGCCATCTCCGCACCTACATAATTGTTTTTAACTTACGCATTTCCAAACAGTCAAACGCAATAGCGGCTCCTTATTGAAGCGGCATAGAGGAAAAAAAAGAAAACCGACAAAATGACGTCTCTGGAGCAAAATCGTTTACAAAACTTCAAAAACAAAGGAAAGGATCAGGATGTAAGTAGTTGAAAGTTACTGCTGAAATGGAAAACATTGTAAAACTTATTTCCGTGCAGGAAATGCGACGTCGGCGAAACGAAGTCACCGTCGAGCTGAGGAAGAACAAGCGCGAGGAGACGATTCTCAAGCGGCGAAATGTGCCCAATCTGGACTCGAACACAGATGAGGACGAGCAGTTGTCCTCGTCCATTAACCTGAAGAAGCTTGCCCAGGCAGCCGCAGACTCCACCAAGCCGGAGCAGCAACTGGTCGCCGTTCAGGCTGCCCGCAAACTGCTCTCGTCGGACAAGAATCCACCCATCAACGATCTGATCCAAAGTGACATTCTGCCCATCCTGGTGGAGTGCCTCAAACAACACAATCACACAATGCTCCAATTCGAGGCCGCCTGGGCCCTGACCAACATTGCCTCTGGCACATCGGTCCAGACCAATCAGGTGCGTTTATCCTACCATCTTCGCGCTTTCTTTGTTGTAATGCAAGATAATCCTGTTTAGGTTGTTGCCGCCGGTGCCGTGCCGCTCTTCCTTCAACTTCTCAACTCGCCCGCTCCCAATGTTTGCGAACAAGCCGTGTGGGCCCTGGGCAACATCATCGGCGATGGTCCATTGCTCCGCGATTTTGTCATTAAGCACGGAGTCGTGCAGCCACTGTTGTCGTTCATCAAGCCGGACATCCCCATCTCATTCTTGCGCAATGTAACATGGGTGATTGTAAATTTGTGCCGCAACAAGGATCCGCCTCCCCCGGCTGCCACCATTCATGAGATCCTGCCCGCACTGAATGTGCTCATCCATCACACCGACACGAACATCCTGGTGGACACGGTCTGGGCCATCAGCTATTTGACTGACGGAGGCAACGAGCAGATCCAGATGGTCATTGAGAGTGGAGTTGTGCCCAAGCTGATACCACTGCTGGGCAACAGCGAGGTCAAGGTTCAGACCGCCGCACTGCGGGCTGTTGGCAATATTGTGACTGGATCGGATGAGCAGACACAAGTTGTGCTCAACTATGACGCGCTCTCCTACTTCCCGGGCCTGCTCTCGCATCCCAAGGAGAAGATCCGAAAGGAGGCGGTTTGGTTCCTTTCGAACATTACCGCTGGAAATCAGTCGCAGGTGCAGGCCGTTATCAACGTGGGTCTCCTGCCCAAAATTATCGAGAACCTGAGCAAGGGCGAGTTCCAGACACAGAAGGAAGCTGCCTGGGCCATCAGCAATCTGACCATTAGCGGCAACCGCGAACAGGTCTTCACCCTGATTAAGGAGGGCGTTATTCCGCCATTCTGTGACCTCCTTTCGTGCCAGGATACGCAAGTTATAAATGTAAGTCGAATCTGCGACTCATTGTCAAAGTGTTCATAGAGTAACATATTTTCTCTTTCGCACAGGTTGTTCTGGATGGCCTGAACAATATGCTCAAAGTGGCCGATTCTCATGTTGAGGCGGTGGCCAACTTTATTGAGGAATGCGAGGGTCTGGCCAAGATCGAGCGGCTGCAGAGCCACGAAAACGTTGAAATCTACAAACTAGCTTATGAAATCATTGATCAGTACTTCACGGATGAGGTGAGCCAAAAGTGTAACTAGCCCTTGTTATTATTCTAAAACGTTTTTGAATCCTTGCAGGGCGAACAGACTAACATGGCACCGAGCTCCGACGGCACACAATACAATTTCGATCCGAATGCCGATAAGCTGCCCATGAACTCATTCAACTTTTAACGATCCAAACCGAGGGCAGCCGCAGTAGCAGTGAAGTGAAAACCAAACACGTGCAACACACATAACTTGGCGTTTATCCGTACACAATTCCTTGTGTATGAACAAGCCCGACGAGCCGCCAACCAATTCACATAATAATAGCATTATATATTTTGTCCACCACACAGCAGCAATTAGACAGCCGGGTTCGTATTAGGGACGAGAAAATAGGAACTCGGGAGGATACACAACGGATAATCCGCTGCAGCCGTTTTAGCTTCTCTCAATTCTGTGTTATCAAAATTACAAAATTCACACATAGACACACTCGTGCGTGTGTGGCTGTGCGATGCAAGGACTTATCCGATTGGAGTGACTCTCCTATAGATCATCCAAAATATATACACACAGGAATGAAAAAAAAAAACAATTTCAAAAACAATGTAGACCTATTTGATTTATATGGAATTATTTAAATATGTACGCTTCTGATTTGTAATTGAAATTACATATGTATACATTTCTAACATGAAAACGATAAAAGCAAAAGGCCACTCATCATTTTTTTTCCAGCCAGATAAGTTAAGTGGAAATTTATAAGCACAAGTCATAAGTCTGTCCAGTCGTGTCGCGTTTCAAGACCAGGCATTCGAGTTGTCCGTCGCGTCGGCCGATCAGCTAAATAATTAGCGTTTGTTTGAGCTAGTGCGTCACTTGAGCACGTTTCCCATTAATGCGCAATTGCCCGTCTACCTTTTGTAGGGCAGCTAAAAAACAGTTTTCACATGGTAACAGATCAAGTAAATATTTGTAAACAATCAGACCGATCATCCAATTCGGATTGCAACAGCAGGTACTGGGCGTTTCCCCCAATTGATGGATCTAGTTATGTTAATGACTCATCTGGAAGGCATCAATTTCGCTAGTCTTCAGGTGAGACCGATAGTATAAGATACTTTAAATCATGTAGCTTTAGTTGGGTAATATGGTCTATGCTTTACTTAATAACCTTGAGGAGTGTGGAAATAAATAGCTCTTTAATTTTACATATGCGTTCTTTTATTAAAAGTATTTAAGGAGCTTGGAGTTCCCCTGGCGGTTGTTTTTTGAACTACTCAAAATATTTACATGTAAGTTACATATCATCTACATGGACTCCTACAATCTGTTATGGGACATTTAAAATATTGTATTGGAAACTACACTTACAAAAGTGGATTTTTTCAGTCAGCACAAATCTTTTAATAAATGGCCCTCATTTTTCTTAAATAAACTTTTAGCTACGTTTTCAACTTGTATATGCAAGCAAGGCAACGTTTTGCAATACTAGAATTAGAGAAGGTAAATTGTCTTTAGTACGCCAGCTGTTGTAGGTGTAATAAATTTTTTTTTAATTGTGTAATTTTATGTTTTTAATAAACTATTTTATTTGCGCTTTAATGTATATAAGATTTAGGAATACATTTAACGTATTTTGAAATCATCACAGGCGCGAGAAATGGCTCATCACTAGGATCGCGTGACTCCTAAAAAAAAACATGCATTTACGTGCTATTTATAGAGATATTGCTCGTGTATGGGTAGCGCTGCATTCGATTGAGACACTTTTGCTTCCGTCAACATTTAGCTGCGGAAATTGCGGAAATTGGCACACTCTCCTCAAGGTCAAGGATGTTGTGCGGCAGCTAATGAACCTGTGATCGGGCAAAAACCTGTTCCTAAAGAGCCTAAATAGATGAATGCATGATTTTAGCAGTTTTTAGAAAGTCAAGTACGAGTTGTAGGTGCAATTGTGTAGGTATTTCCTTAACGTGTCAAATTAAACACGTTAGTAAATAGCGCGCTCAGCTGTTCGAGTTTGCGGTTGTGTGGGTGCTAGTTCTCTATCTTTTGCTCTCTTTCCCTCTTTCGCTCTCTCGCTAAGCTTTTTGGCTTTTGTTGTTTAGCGTTTCATAGTAGATTTTATTTTGTGATTGCCAGCCAACGAGTTTGGACGCATAAATTACCATCACTGCGACCCGTGGAATTTTTTCGCACAAATAGCAACAACAACAAAATGTCGTCCGCCGCCGTTCAGCCACCACCGCCCGTTCCCCCGCCACCACCATCGGCCGCACCTTCCGCCGGAAAGGGCATCCACTCCAAGCTGTACAACGGGATGATTGGCGCCGCCGACAAATTTGTGCCCGCCAAGCTGCGCCCACTGTGGATGCATCCAGCTGGTAAGGCCCACGGACAACTATGCCATGTAGAGCCCCAACTATAAGTTTGTTTTGATTCCAGGTCCCAAGACGATATTCTTCTGGGCTCCCGTCTTCAAGTGGGTAAGTAGGAGACAGAAAGCCAGACGAATGGGATTACATAACTCGGACAACGCACGACCTTCGCTGATTTTCATTATCGCACACACACTATAGTTCACCATAAATCCGAAACGACGGTAGACAAATCTGTGCGCAGGTGCCATTAAATGAAATTATTTGATTATTTCGAGCAACCTGCGCTTGATAACCGCATGCGGTTGTGTTTGTGAGCGGATTGCTTTCTGGTTGCTTTCAGCTGTGGAGCCCTATAAAGAAAGATTCCCGAATATCGCTTGAAAAATATCAAATACTCATCAGAAAGCTGAAGCACTTTATCGGCACCTCAAGCAGCTATATACCAGGATTATATGCATTTGTTTATGTTTATTTCGATGGCAGCTATATCTTAAATATAGATGCCTTATACTATTATTTGTACATATGTATAGCAAACAGCAAACGAATAGTTTGAAAAACAAAGAAAAGCCATTTGTGATTCCTTAATACGGTAACTAACCCATATTAAGCTTCAGTATATGGTGGCATCTTTTTATAAGAAACCGATACAAGCATTCTAATCCGTTTTTACTTTGCCAGGGTCTCGTTGCCGCCGGCCTGAGTGACTTGGCCCGACCGGCCGACACCATCTCCGTGTCCGGATGCGCCGCCCTGGCTGCCACGGGAATTATCTGGTCGCGTTACTCGCTGGTGATCATACCCAAGAACTACAGCCTGTTTGCCGTGAATCTCTTCGTGGGCATCACGCAGGTGGTGCAGCTGGCACGGGCCTACCACTACCACCAGGGTCAGGAGAAGCTAAAGCAGGAGCAGCCAGTGGCGCAGAATTAGAGACATATCAAATCGAATACCGGTGCTGTCCCCTTCATATAGACTTCAATCGAACTCTTATGTACATACAAATCCCACAACGCACAACGTAAACGAAAGGATTAAGAGAAAGCTGTGCTCGCAGATCGGGCATCTGCGTTTTACAATTTGTTAACCATTATTATTTATGGTACACCGCCTTATCGACGTGATTCGTATTACTTAAGTTGTAACCGTGGAGGCTTTGCGTATAGTTAAATCGAAACGAGAATGATAAACCAATATATTATAAGACTTTAGTCACTAGAGTAACTCAATTGTTCGTTTTATTGGATTGGATTTAAGGCAACAATGGGTTAGAAATAGAAAAATTAATTCATAATAATTAAGTGTAAAAGCAGTTTTCTGGGAACTATTTTCCTTTAAAGTATTATTTTCAGTGTTTACTTAGGAAAACTTGCCATATTATCACAATCCAAAAGTAATCAATATCTATTTCTTTGATTAAATACAAAATGCAATTATGCTCGAGTGATCTAAATTAAATGTGTAGTTAATAATTGCGAAGGAGTATAATTCCATAGAAACCTATTGAAAACGGATTATCAAGAGTATCACATCACTCATACGCCATGTGTGCTGAATGTATTTGCACATTGGTTGTACGATAACTGTTTTGAGTTTTACTCAATTACTCATGAAATCACTAATTAATTAAAAATCAATAAAAAGAGAATATAACTAACAACTTTTATTAGTTTTGTGGCAAAAGCAAAGTGTGAAAAGAGGGGCTGGCGTCGTATACTTGTTGCTGATAATGCTGGTGATAACAGGAGCTCTAAGCTAATAACTAATAATACTAGCGAAACATAAACATATGTGTATGGACGGCGAACCTTTCGGAAAGCTCAGTTGTAGATGGACGCTTCGTTGGAGCTGTTGTGTCTCAGATTGTTCAGGAGCACCACTTCCCACCTGGTTTAACTCAATACCAAACGATTGTTATTCCCGCGCTTCCAGTCAATCAACCCATACTCAACAAATACTTGATTAGAGGTTGGCTATATAGATTTCCTCTCGACTTGCAAATCTAACAGCAGTTTCTCTTTGCAACTGCGATCGGTTGGACGTTGGAAAATAGAGGGAAAATACCTGTGATCCGGAATGTCTGCTACTCCTCCTACGCCGCCTGCTCCCACAGCTCCAGCTTCCACCGGAATGGGTCTTCACTCCAGGGCGTACAATGGACTTATCAACGCCTGTGACAAGTATGTGCCCGCCAAGATGCGACCCTTGTGGATGCATCCTGCAGGTGATAATTGAGGTATTTCGAGCACCGAGAAGATACTAACATATCTTTCCTCCAGGCCCCAAGACCATATTCTTCTGGGGTCCAATCGTTAAGTGGGTAAGTTTTTGGCACTACTTGCATAACCATGAACCCTGTGTCCTTAGCCAATGGCCATTATCACCGTACTGATAAACAAATCTGTGGGCGCATATTGTGTTTTATTATTATTTGCTTAGTTCTCGGCAAACCTGTTCAAGCTCGCGATAAATTAGTACGTATATGTATATACCATTTTCCTCTCCACGCGCGAGATTCTGATAACTGAATGATTGTGTGGTTTTCGTGGCTCATGGAATATTTCATAATACTTTTGCTGTTTTGCCTGGAAGCTTTGGCAACATGCCATTCAGATTTGCAGTCAATGGGGGGATTTACCCTGCATTATCGGCCTGATCCCCCTAATCTCCGCACGCATTCTATCTTCCACTCCAGAGCCTCGTTATCGCGGGTATCGGTGATTTGACGCGTCCTGCGGACACGATCTCACCCAATGGATGTCTGGCCCTTGGGGCAACGAACCTGATCTGGACGCGCTACTCCCTGGTGATCATACCGAAGAACTATAGCTTGTTCGCGGTGAATCTCTTCGTGAGTCTGACGCAGCTCTTCCAACTGGGACGGTTCTACCATTACCAGTGGGAGCAGTCGAAGCTGCAGAAGAATGGCGGCGAGCAGTGCCCGACTATTGAAGCTAGTTCGTAGTAGACCAATTTGTGCATTTTAATCGATTTAGTCTAAATAAAAAATAAAAATTTTAAATTTTAAGGCTTTTAACGGTCAATACTTTTCATCTGGGGAATTACAAAATTTATAACAAAAAATAGCTAAAAAATGAGCCTTAAATCATTTTAAATCATTTATATTATGTAAATTTTATAAATTTTTTCTTCAATTTTAATAAATAAAATTAAATTGCTTAAAACAAACAAAAAAAAAGCTAAACGCACATCACTGTTGATTTAATCGATAGTCGATAAATGTAAATAAAAACCGGCGAACATTGGGCTGTTGGTCACTTGTTAAATGAAATAAAACAAAAATAAATAAACAAATAATAATATGGCCCTCGTAGACTATGGCGGCAGCAGCTCCTCCGCCTCCGAAGATGAGGACTGCACCGAAACCATACAAACTCCAGCACTGAGCTGCTTGAAAAGGTAAAGTGCTTTACTGGAATACCCGTAGATTTCTACATTTTAACCGCCAAAGACCGGCCCTGCCCACAGCAGCCGCCCTGCTGGGCCCCAAGAAGCCCAAGCCCGAGGAGTTCGTCGAGGATGTGGTGGATGATCCCGCGCAGCATGGCGGCCGCATCCGTAGCTTCAAGCACGAACGGGGAAACTGGGCCACTTACGTCTATGTGCCGGCAACAGCATGTGCTGACCAGCTGGAGGAGTTCCAATCTGAGGCAATTGCGCGTATGGAGCCACAGGTAGAACTGCAGCCGAACGAGTCTCTCCATCTGAGCCTGAGTCGAACAGTGGTGCTGCAGTACCACCAGATCGATGAGTTCTCCCGATCCTTGCAAGCCGCTCTCAACAGCTCTACGGGGTGAGATTTTTGACCCAATAGCAAGAAGTAAAGTTCATAACAAATAAGCAATCCTTTTAGATTCGCCGCCACTTTGCAGGGACTCCGGATCTACACGAACGAGGAGCGAACCAGGACCTTCATTGCAGCGCCCCTGGATGCTGCTTTTGCTGAGAAGATGACTGCCATCCTACAGCCCATCGACCAGGTGATGCTGGACTACCGGCTGCAGCAGTTCTATGATCCGGCCTCGTTCCACGTGAGCCTTCTTTGGTGCGTGGGAGACCAAGAGAAAGTGCTCAACGAGAAACTAACGGATCTACAGGAGCTCCTTGAAGACCAGGACACACTCTCTCTGGCGGTCAATGAGGTGCACCTGAAGAGCGGCAATAAGGACTTCACATACACGCTAAAATAGGATATTGCCAGTCTAGAATTAAATAACAATTATTCTTATAAATACATAAGAATAAGAATATATATAAATCAATATATATATATGCATGCTGCTTTCAAATAGGATGTAATACCAAATATATTGATTTATTAGGTATACAAGTTTATGAAAAATGTAATCCCATTTTAGTTTATAGATATAAACATATACATTGTAGTTTCATAATAAATGCAAGATTGTAAAGCAAGCCACAGCGTTGAATGAATTGTAACCATTAGCAATCCAAAGATGTGTCCTTATAAATTAGGCTTAAATATAAGAAGTGCAATGATTACCTTTCAATTAAGACCCTTTTTTTTTGTTACCATTTCCCTGCTTGGCAGCCTGGGCCTGCTCCTCCAGCAATCGCTCCTCCTCCAGCTCCAAAAACCGCTGACGACGTCGGCCGAGTGGGGTCTTCGACCACCAGGAATCGAAAGCTTCCTCCTCCTCGCGATAGACAGGATCTCGTGAGCTGCAAGGCATGGAAACTAATATGCATCTTGTTTCGTAGTTTAAACTATATACCACAGAACATTGATCAGTTCGGCGTTGGTCAACGGTTGGGTGCGCAGCTGGAGCTTTCGCTTGCAGGTCATCACTTCCTTGAGGCAGGCATCGATGGACCCAATGGTGTAGCCATCTGATATCTTGGCCATGGCGCTGGTGTCCAGATTGGAAATGCCACCGGAGTAATCGCTGTCGGGGTACAAACGACATCAATAGATTTCTTTGTTAAGTACATCACCAAGTTTACGAACTGCAACAATGTTTTCCAGGCATGAGACATGGCTCCGTAATCCGGTCGTGGAATATAGATGAACCGATTGTAGACGGATTGCAGTAGCTTTTGATCCGCCTCCCAGGGCAGATTGGAGGTGCCGATGAAGACGACGCGATCCTCAGGAGCAATATTTTTTATCAGCTTGGGTAGATCCTTCTTCAGCCGCTTGGGATCTGTGCGATCCGTCTTCGGAATTTTCTTCATGAAGGGACGCTCCGCATCGCCCATGTATATCACCGCAGGTTGGAGCAGCCGTGACACCTTCAGTACCAGATGGATAAGCATTATGAGTCCCGATTTGCCAGGATACTTTCCCACAATGTTAGCAGGGGTCAGATCGAAAAGCACGGCTCCCACCTCCGTGCAGATGGCGTGGAGCAGAGCCTTCTTTCCAGATCCTTTGGGTCCGGCCAACAGGATGGAACGTATAAGTGGAGTACAGTTGTGGATGGCATCGGATCCCAGCGGAAGGATGCAGTACTCCGTGAGAATTTGGCGGATATCGCCCGGCGAGGGATTCGTGCCATTCCTGGCCGTCAACGCCTTGTCGCCCAGGAATTGCTTCAGCCTTAGCTCCGGATATTTTCGTATTATGCCATTCGTGACCAGCTCTTCGTACAGCGACTCCGTAGTGCGATCCGGCGTCAGATCCTTCTCCTTCTTCTTTTTGCTCTTCTTGCCGGATCGCCGAGTCTTTTTGCTGCTCTTCTTGACCTTCTTGCCGACGGCCGTTTGAAGCAGCTCGATCTCCTGGCGCATCACATCGTCGACGGCGCGCCGGAACTCCAACTCCACCTCCTGGTACTTGTCGCTGTAGATCATGTCCTCGTAGGCCGCTTGGCTAAGCACACCGGTCTCATCCTTATCCCGCCAGGTATCGTTAAAGCTGAAGTTGTAAATAGATTCAAATTAGATTCACTTATGAATTCCTTTACTTACAGATCGATTTCAGCACGGATGTCTGGTAGGCAGACGGATGGCGCCGGCTGGAAGCTCACTTCCTCGTCTTGGTTTTCGTTAACGTTGAGGTCACCACTGCGTGCGGGTGATTTGGACTTATCCTTTGTCTTTCGCGACTCCTTGGAGGAGCGTGCCGACGATCGGCTGTGCTCGCTCTCAGTTCCAGGTCTGCTGAAGATATGCAATGACCCACCCTGATCCTCGGAGGGAAAGTCCGGCAGCTTGCCAGTCTTATCGTAGCAGTCCCTTACCCAGGCCCGAATCTCATCGGCAATGTCCTCCTTCATGCTGGCTCCGTGCTTGGCCCGAATCTCCTCCTTCAGTGCGCACTGCCGCTCCTCAAACTCTTTTCCGTAAAGGGCTTGCGCCTGGTAGCGCTTCTCGTTGTGCTGCAGCTTCTCCAGTTTCTCGGCCCGCTCCTTAACCACAGCCGGTGGTGGTGGCAGCATTCCGATGAGGATCATCTCCTCCATCTTGCGGCGGCGCGTAATCCGTCGGGCTGTGTGCCCTCGCCACATCTTCTGAATCTTCATGGCAGCCAACAGACCGGAGTCACTGCGCTCCTTTTCGGTGCGCTCCTCCGACTTGCCCTTTTCCTTAAGGATGCGGATCTCCTTCATAAAGTGCGCACGCAAGCGTCCTTGTCGCGCTCGCTCATGCATCTGAAGCATCCTAATGGCCTCGATCTCGGTGGTCACCGTCTCCTCCATCTCGTGCTCTTCAAGCCAGCCCAGCTTCGTTAGGATCTCGTGCATGGTTTTCTTACGAAACTCAAGCTCCTGCTGGCGCTCGCGAAGAAAGTAGCGGGGTATCCGCAGCTCCGTTTCCATGGGCGTCAGGCGCAGGCGTTCCACCACCTCGTCGTTGTAGCTGAACTCCATCAAATCGATGTTCACAAGATCGTGTTTCAGCTCCACTACCCGACCCATACAGGCGTCCAGTAACTTACGCACCAACTGACGCTTCTGAGGCTGAATCATCTATGGAAAGATGGGGTGCAAGTAAAAGTCAAAGAATTGGAAACTCTGCATGTATCCCATTTTTATTTGAAAGGTCATCTTAGGCCTTACAAAGTCGTATACCCACATTATCGTAGACATCCTCCAACCTATTGCTCAGGCATATGTAGCGCAGATAGAACTCGTACAGACTTGACTGCAGCAAGGCCTTGGCATCCGCATCGGCGGCTACGGATCCGACCGCGGCATTCATGGTGGCCACCGTCGTCTCCACATCCTGGTGCTGTCTCTCATAGTCAATCGTGGAGAGCAGCTCGCATTCATGCTGGGATTGGTGCCAGATATCGTTGAAATATGTGCTGGACATGATGGTCAATGATACTCCAATGAAAAACTGAAGCTCTTGTTTGAGCCCAACGAAACGTTGCCTTGGAGTTGCCAAGGAACTTTTTGCCGAAACGGGGTGCAGTTGTTACAAAAACAATGAGCGTATAGTATTTTTGGACACACATAGTTGAATATAATACATTTTGTCCAAGGCGTTGCCTTGTGTTACCCTCTAGAATAACAATTAATATGTTTACAGGTATATTACATGGATACGCTTAAAAGGTTAAATAGTCCGATGGATTTGAATTGGTATAATGCATGGAATAGACTTAATAGATAATGCACATTCATATGTAGTTAATAAATAGTTAACAATATAATTGGGGCTATCTAGTGAAAATAGGCTTTAAATGTTATCCGTGGAACAGTACTTGATCATGGATTTGGTGTGCTTAAACTGAATGCCACTTGTGGAGGCCATGACCTCTTGTATAAAACTCTGCGAGTTATGGATGGTGGTGCCGCCAAGGATGACTTTATAGCCGGCGTTGTTTAGCTGGTGTACGGCTAAGGCTTCCTCGTACGTGGCGCCGCCAATAATAAACACAACCACCTCCTGGGGTGGTCGTCGGAATGGCACGAGCTCAGAATTTATGGCCGGAAAGAGAGGATCCAGTTCGCGACCTTTGAACACGTCCTCTAGAGTTTCCTTTAACAGAGGTGTGTGCTGGGTGAAGACATTTTCCACACCCTTAAGGCCCTTAATTAAGTTCCGTGTCAGCTTTACGGCGTCCGTTATGCGCACCATATTGAACAAATCCCCTTGACGTACGTGTGTTCCAGCATACTCGATCAGCGAGGGCACTATGGCCGCTCGTCCACCGCGCGTTTTAATGATCTGCAGCAGTCCAGATGTGTCGCAGTTGGCGTGTCTCTCGTACCGCAATGCATAGAGTGCCACCAACTTTAGGGCATCATCGATGGAAACCCGTTCGTCTGCAATCAGTTTCTTGATTCTCTGCAGCTGGGCCGAGTGCTCTGCCTTGCAGGCAATCTCCTGTTCAAGCTCGGAAACCTCGAACAGATTCCTCTTGTTGCTCAGCGCCGACAGTTCGCCAATCACACACAAATGCTTCTGCACGGTGCCAGACATTTTCTTAAACTGCGGATATGACTCAATAAAGTTCTTCATGTCTGATATGCTCTCCACCTTTTTGTGGTCGTTCGCCTTGCGTTGGAACTCCTCCATCAGTTGCTTGATGGTGGACCCGATTTCGCCGTAGTTGGCGTACATGTTGTTGCCATAGAACTCATCCTGATCACCGGATAGAACCAGCTCCTTAAAGTCCTTCGGCACGTTTGGGCGATTCGACAGGTCCAATCGATTGTTTTTTATGTGCAGCAACTCATGCACCATGGCCTGGTATGTCCACTGATGCAGGAGGGGCGTCACAGGGTCGTCCCTGCGGTCCAGCACGAGGAGCAGCGGCGGCGCGGCGCCATCCATGTTAGAGCGAAAGTCGAATAGTGAGGACTCTTTTGTGATCTGCTCGTAGATAAGCTTGGCCAAAAGCTGAGCCGCCTGAGAGCCAGCTCGGTAACGGATGACTGGGTTCAGTTTAAGGGACAGCAGCACAGCTGTTATGCCCTGCATGCTGCGGTTCAGTGCGTCCGGCAGCCAATTAAGATTCGCCATGCAATTGGGAATGCTAAGAGAGAACAGATTGGGGTTGACACACAGGTAGTCCGCATACAGCTCCTTCACCTCTCGCACAGACTCGGATTCGTCGCACTCTGCCAAGTACTTAATGTCCGTCCGGGGAATGATGTTGCTGAAATCTATTTATGAGTTTAGTACTATTCCGAGAGCGCTTCTCCTGACCCACTTACAAATGTAGTAGGCGCTGTATTTGGGGTTCCGCAGCTCGTTGGCCAGCAGCTGGATGTTCTGCTTGGTAGGGCGAATGAAGACGATGCATTTGAGATACTTCAACCGCTCGTTGGATCTCCCCGAGTCCAGGCGTTCGAACAGGTACACCTCCCTCTGCAGCATGTCCGATTGGCTAAAGGCCATCGAAATGATACTGGTCTACGAATGATGTGGATTTTCAGTCATATGGCAGGGGATTTGGTTCGCAGTACTTGTACTTACCGTCTCCTTGTCTAGCAGGATGATTTTCATGCCCGGTCCAGACTCGGAGCACATTTTCTCAATGTACAACTTGATGCCGCTTATCAGATTCATGTTTGCTAACTAATTTACGGCGAAAATCCAAAATTAATGTTTTTTTCGCAAACAGATGGGATAGAGATGAGCTAATTTCGATATCTTCGTGATAACAGCGGTAACTGGCCATTCGCTACATCTAGCTAATGTTGTTCATGAAATGTAAAATATGTAAATAAAAACTTCAATTTATTTGATAGTGTAACCTAAATGTTAATAAAGATGATAGAATTCCGAATAAATTTAGATTTTTGTGCAGCCAAACTAAGCTTAAAGTAGCAGCCCTTATCCCTGGCCAGCAATCGATAAGGCGCCGATATGCTCGAGCGATATATCGAGTGCCCAGTAGTTATCAGTCTGAAAGCACTCTCAGCAGTCGGCCAGAAATTGTGGCATATATTTTTGGATTCAAATTCGGATGGCAAAACATGCAGGTGCACTGTTGAAAACCGGCTAAATACAAGAGTACGAGCGAGCAAAGACTAGGACACAATGGAGATGCATCTGGGAGCAACGCTGCATGTGTACAAGGGGGAGTACGGACTGCCGTCCATAGATTTTGAATGTTTACGTGCTCTGGTAAGTTCCGTTGCATCACACGGCGGCCAGCACGCCTGTTTTGCCCACTATCGCTGTAACTGATGAAACCGCCTCTTTGCCGGGTAACAGTGCCTCCTGCGATTCACCCGCTGTCCCATGGACGTGCAGACGAGCTCCAATCCCCTGCGTTCGGGAGCCGGAAAACTGCCCTATCTGCAGATCGGCAACCAGAAGTTCGCGGGCTATAGGCAAATTAAGCGCGTGCTGGATCTCGAGGTGAGTGCGCGAAACAATGCCGGGTGAACAAACTGCAGGGTCTATTTATAGGTATGTTTTCTTATGGGCTTAATTCGACGTATCATTCTTCCAGGGTTACCCGATAGATGCGCATTTAAGCACTAAACAAAAGCATTTGTCCACCGCCTACGCCAACTGGGTGTTCACCAATCTGCACGCCTACTACCACTACTTCCTGTATGGAGAGCCCCACAATTTTGACACAACCACGAGGGGTCTCTACGCCAAGCGCACACCATTCCCCTTCAACTTCTACTACCCGTCGTCCTACCAAAGGGAAGCCTGCGACGTGGTCCAGGTGATGGCCGGCTTCGATGTGAACGACAAGTTGGACAAGCACGAAGGCGACTACGTGAGTGCTTCCGATTACATATTATCTTATTCTACATAACTGGTCTAATTTGTATGACATTTTTGTTTATCTAACCTATGATTCACGTCCAAATTGCCTTGTGATTTGAAATGTTTAATCAGATGCTTATATTAGTAGACAACATTTTCCAAACAGTATTTGCCATTTCATCATATATTGACCTTTTCATATTAATGTCTCTAATCAATTTCATGAACATTAATTGATTGTTTTTATTGAATATTTTTCCAGCTCGTTGTCAATGCCAAGAAGGTAGTTAATCTGCTGTCCAGTAAATTGGGTCGCAAGGTGTGGTTCTTCGGCGACACCTACAGCGAGTTTGATGCCATCGTCTACAGCTATCTCGCCATCATCTTTAAGATCGCACTGCCCAACAATCCACTGCAGAATCACATTAAGGGCTGCCAAAACCTGGTAAACTTTATAAACCGCATCACAAAGGACATATTCCGCAACGAGGGCTACAGTTCCGTCAAACTCACAAAGACACCCAGTGGCACGGAGGCAAGTCTGACGGCCTCGGAGCGCAAGTTCATGGATTCTGAGCTCAACACCAAAATAGTGGCCGGCGTGGGAGCAGTGTTGGCCATGGGAGCGTTTGCGGCATGGCGTGGGATTTACAACCAGGTGGGAATCTTTGGCTGAAATTTGTAGTACTTAACCCTTAACTGCCTGGAGCTTATTTGATAGTTCTGGTTCAATGTCTTTGTTTGGCTCCAGACACTCATGTAGACCACAACATACCAGACCAGGTGCAAAATTCTCAGTTAATTGCAAATTCCGATTGCTTCATCCCTTGCAGCTAACGACACGCTCTTCGACGGACTACGATGGCATAGATTACGAGGATGACGAGATGGAGGAGGGCCTAGACTAATCGCATCTCTGCAACGATATATCTACGTGTATAGTATATATTTTAAAATACAATGTGGGGATGAAGCACAAAAACTGTCCAGCCTTAAAGGTTTGCGTAAACACTAAAGAAGTTCGATTTATTTGGCCATAAATCTTTGGACCGAAAAGAAATCAAAAGGTCGTTTCAGGTAATGATCTTTATTTAAATAAAAGATCCTCGTCTTGGATTGCTTTTGGTTCCAAAGATTTGTCATACAAATTGACCGACCTAGTATGAATATTCGATTTATGTATTATAGTTCGAATTCGTTTTTAAACCGTCTTGTATAAAATAGCATTTTAAAATCCTCTGAGCGTAATAAAAAAGGATAACAGAGCCCTGTTGTTATGGAAAAGACAAGCGGATCGTTCTTAATGTCCAATAAAAACCTCGATTGGAGTTGGATTTGGTTTATTACACACTAGTCTTAAACGTAGATTTCGAATAGGGGTCAATACGATAGAGATGTTAGAGCCTACAATGGAATTGGTAGATGCATGAGGGATGACCATTAAAATCATGTCTTGAGTGCATCCTGCAGCTTTCGCCGCGCCACACCGACTCTATCCTCTTGTTTGCGTATGTCGTCCTCCGAAATGATCACCGCGTGCATGAGCGGCTGTTCAGGATTCATGAACGCCATGGCATTCTTGGTCAAATCAGACTTCGTAGAACTCTGGCCGTGAACGCCGGCGTTGAGCATATGCAGGGCCGTGGCCACCGACTGGAGAACGGTCTGTTCGTTAACATTGGGGCCAACTGTGCGTATGGTCTTGGGCAGTGAGATGTCGTCTAGCTCCTCGCCGCTGTCGTGGCAGGCGCGGAGTCGTTCCAGCCGCTTTTCCCAGAACAATTGTTTCGGCTTCTCCCGGGTGCCATGCTTGGGATCATTCTTTGCTTTGGCGGGATCCTGTTTGTGGTTGCGAATCACTGTCACCGGTTGCTTGAAGATCGAGGCAGTCTGTCGGATTGGCGGCACCAGGGAGACATCTGTGCGCAGGGCTCGGCTGTAAGGGATTAAAGATAGCAAATGTATTAGAGAAATGCTTACAAATAGCTAAAACACCGAACAGCACATAAGACAAAACGTCAAGTAAAGCTTAAGCATGCAGAGATGGTGAACAAAAATCTCAGGTGGCACAGAGCTACAGCGTTTTTGAAGACAACTACGAATTGTTGGCCAATTGTGTGTTTCTTTTTGGGTCATTTTGATTTCATGATTTTTGATTCCCGCAGGCTGTAGACCTTGCGTCCTGGCAAACAAGACATGACACGCTGGCATGCAAGAGTCAAGTGCTCCTCCACTTGGCTCTACCTGAGTTCGATCTGTTGCTGCTGGCGATTGGCAGTTGATGGTGAAGCAGATGCTGCTGCTGTTGTTGCTGACGAGGCGGCCGCTGCCGGAGGAGCAGCTCCTCCTGCTGCTGCAACGTTGCCTCCTTGGCTGCGGGCGAACTTGCGCTTGAGGGCATTGGCCGCCGATCCGGTGGTGGCCCCATTACCACCCCCGCTGGCTATGGGCAGCGGCATGGCGCTGCAGCGGTACAGCGAAATGGAGGGCGAGGGCAGGGCTCGGTGTGCCATCTTGCCAGACTGGAAATCGGGGATTGCAATGTCCTGCGGCTTTCCCTCCGCCCTTTTTCCTGTGGGACTGCTGAACAGACACGGCGGTGGATGGAGATTTGGGTGGGTTATGTAGTTCGTGTGTGTGTGTGTATACATAGGCGTGTGCGTGTGTGTGATGTGTGGTGTTTGGTTTATGCGGATGTAATAACAGAAAGGTAGTGAAAGTGATTAAACGTTTATCCGATTCAACAGCGTGCAGTGTTCCGATTTTAGGTAGTATATAGTACACTATATAGTAGTGTTGCTCTTCTTCTTTACCTGTAGTAGAAAACATCCACCTTGTTATTGTTGTTGTTGCTGCTGGCTGTGGCACTGCTGCTGTTGTTGTTGCTGCTGGCGTTGCTATTGGCGCTGCTGCCGGATTTTCGGACCTCGTCGCGTTGCCATCCCTTTGGCAGGACACTGCAGTCGACGCGTTTGCGCTCGATTGTGACGCTCGGGTTCATTTGCATGCTCGCCGAAGTAAATAATTAACAATTCCACAAAAGCAGCGTCTGGACTAGCAGCAATGTGGCCGTACTGGGGATGGCGGCAAATGCCAAACCGCTATAGAGATGCTAGTGTATGATACGAAACTATTTTGAAAAACATATGTTATTCGAATTAACAGGAATCAATGGTTTAAAGGGTAATGTTCAAAAATATATTACGTATTGAAATGCGCAATACGTAATATATTTTTGAAACTTTCAGCTAAGTCGCTAGGAAAGCACCACTAAGCTAATCTCACCTGGCCACACTGTCCAACACCTGGTATATTCATTTCACAACACTGGTGCGCAAACGATTAAGAAGAAGCAGCAGTAGAAAAGGCGACGTAAGAAATTTCGGAGTTTTCATTCGCATTTTCCAGGCCACGAAACGGAATATGTGAATCCAGCCCATCGACAGACCAAGCCCACTCATCGACCCAACGCGACAGTCGCCAACTTCTACGCGCAACGCCTGCCGCGAGCAGTAGAGCCAGCCAAGCGACCACCCACTCGATCCAATTGGGAATTTTACACCTGGGACAAGTGGCAGCTGCTGGGAACCAATAGTCATGTCTTCGTCGGCCATTTTCGTTCTGGACGTGAAGGGCAAGGTGCTGATATCGCGGAACTACCGCGGTGACAACATCGACATGGCCGTGATCGACAAATTCATGCCGTTGCTGATGGAGCGCGAGGAGGAGGGCATGATCACCCCAATCCTTCAGACGGCGGAGACTACGTTCGCCTACATAAAGACCAACAATCTGTATATCGTATCCACGACGCCGCGCAATAAAAACGTGAATATCGCTCTGGTCTTCGTCTTTCTGCACAAGATCGCCCAGGTCTTTGTGGAATACTTCAAGGAGCTGGAAGAGGAGTCCATTCGGGACAACTTTGTGATCATCTACGAGCTGCTGGATGAATTGCTCGACTTTGGCTACCCTCAGACCACCGACTCGAAAATCCTACAGGAGTATATAACACAGGAGGGTCACAAGCTGGAGCTGCAGCCCCGCATCCCGGTGGCCGTGACCAATGCAGTCTCCTGGCGATCTGAGGGCATTAAGTACCGCAAAAATGAGGTGTTCCTCGACGTTATCGAGTCGGTGAATCTTTTGGCAAACGCCAACGGCAATGTGCTGCGCAGCGAGATTGTAGGTGCCATTAAGATGCGTGTCTACCTATCGGGAATGCCGGAGCTGCGACTGGGTCTCAACGACAAGGTCCTGTTCGAGAGCACAGGCCGCGGCAAATCCAAGTCCGTAGAGCTAGAGGACGTCAAGTTCCACCAGTGCGTGCGATTGTCGCGTTTCGAGAATGACCGCACAATCTCGTTCATTCCTCCGGACGGTGAGTTCGAACTGATGTCCTATCGTCTGAACACGCATGTGAGTATTTTAAAGTACTTAGTACCAAAATGATTTTCCAATCATTAAACAATACAAGACTAACTAAACCCTTGTTGACAGGTCAAACCCCTGATTTGGATCGAATCGGTGATCGAGCGGCATGCGCACTCCCGTGTGGAGTACATGATTAAGGCAAAGTCTCAGTTCAAGCGAAGATCGACGGCCAACAATGTGGAGATCGTCATACCAGTGCCCGCCGACGCGGACTCTCCCAAGTTCAAGACAACCATTGGCAGCTGCAAGTACGCACCAGAGCAGAACGCAATCATCTGGACGATCAAATCGTTCCCGGGTGGCAAGGAGTATCTAATGAGGGCACATTTCGGTCTCCCGAGCGTGGAAAGCGAGGACAATACGGAGGGCAAGCCGCCAATTCAGGTGCGCTTTGAGATTCCCTACTTCACCACGTCGGGAATCCAGGTGCGCTACCTGAAGATCATTGAGAAGAGCGGTTATCAGGCGCTGCCGTGGGTGCGGTACATTACGCAGAACGGCGACTATCAGCTACGCACCAATTGAAAGGAGCAACTCCCGTTCCTGCATCATTCCAGCCAAGCTTCAGCGAGTCATCCTGCAACAGGTAGCTTCATCTCCACCCGCGTTTTTGTCTGCGATGCGTTGCGTTAAGTCAAAAGTATATATTTGTATTCGTATTGTTTCAGTATATGTATATTGTATGTAAATCAAATTTAATAAATTTTAACACCTTTTCATAACACCTGCACCAGAGTGGGTCACTTTGAATGTGCAAATTAAGACCTAGGATGCAACCAAGTTAATTCTCTTCATAAACCAGAGAAAACCCAATAAAAGTGTCTAATTTCACATATCCACCGACCCACCTGCACAGATGAGTCATAACAAACGGGTTGAACCCACAGAAAATTGTTTGCCTATTGCTTAATCATAATAAATGCACTTTCGATCGAGTCTCTCGGTTCGCTTTGATTTCTGAGTTGTTAGCATCTTTCTGGCACGTGGAATCTATTTCTCAAAGTTCTTCAAGGGATAGTGCTCCTTGTGGGCCTCGATATGTTTTTCCAGCTCGGTACGCTGCTCTATCAAATGCTGCGGCATCTCCGCGTAGACACCTTCGAACATCTCACGCCAGTTGGGCTTAAGTTTCTTCTCGGACACTGCAATCTGCTTCAAAACCTTTTTCCTGATATCCTTGACGTATTCGTTTTCGACCTCCTCGTCGAACCAGCCTTTGTGCACCATGTAGCGCTTGAGCTTCGATATTGGGTGCTCCACCGAGTTCCAAACCTCGATCTCCTCCGCTGGTCTGTAGGCTGTACTATCATCTGAGGTGGAATGGTGGCCCACTCGATAGGCCAAGGCCTCGAACACCACCGGCTTGTTCTCCTTAAGCACATACTCCCTGGCAGCCTTCATCGCATTATAAACGGCGAAGACGTCTGTGCCATCTACTCGAATGGTAGTAATTCCATAGCCCATAGGTCCGCGACCTGCGATTCCATCGCCCTTGTACTGTTCATGGGATGGAGTGGATATGGCGAAACCGTTGTTGCGACTGTGTGGAAAGGTACGTCATAGGGAACATATTTAAATAGAGCAGGGAACATTCAATGATATTTTTGATAAGATACGAATTACTTCAGCACACGTTATCTAATCAAAGTAACGTCTTGTGTATCCTAAAGTTACTCACCAGAAGAGAATAACTGGACTACCCAAAGTGGCAGCAAAGTTGAAGGCGGCGTGTGCATCTCCCTCAGAAGCAGCTCCCTCGCCGAAGTAACAGACCACACAGGCATCGTTGTTTGGCTTTAATTTCATGGCGTAGGCGGCTCCAACGGCCTGAGGCATTTGGGTGGCTGCAAACCCAATAGATCATAAGCGTTTGCTCTTCTATTAAATTACACTATGTAAACTCACAAAGTGGACTGGATATGGTGACAAAGTTAAGTTCCCTTGAGCCATAGTGGACGGGCATCTGCTTGCCGCGACCCAAGTCTTCCGTGTTGCCGTAGCACTGATCGATGAACTGGTCGATGCGAAAGCCGCGCCATACCAAAACACCAGCCTCGCGATACTGTCCATAGATGAGATCCCGCATCTCCAAGGCGGCGGCACTGCCAATGTGTGAAGCCTCCTCGCCAAAATTGGTCATGTAGAACGAGATTCTGCCCTGTCGCTGGGACTCGTACAGGATTTTATCCATGGTGTTCAGCAGCACCATATCGCGGAACATTTTCTCCACAACCTCACGGCCCAGCTGTGGATCCTGGGTCTCATCCGCTATATAGCCATCCTGGTCCATCACCCGGTAAATTGGTATTGGTGCATAGTCTTCTGGCTGAATCAGGTTCAACTTGCTGACGAATGGAGCCTTAGCGCCGGGAAAATTGGCGTAATCCTCCGATGGCTTTGAGCTGTAGTCCCGCGCAGCTGTCGAGATCGCTCCTCCAATCTGTCAGTGGAGAACCAAACAAATAACAACAAACCCATCTGATCACTCCAAGTACTAACCACTTTCAGGTGCTGTTGGCGCCTCGCCACAGAGCCCAATAGGTGCACCGATTTGCGCAGGAATGACATGATATATAATTTGTGTCTAAACTATTAAATGCAACAGGTAATTTTAAAGATTCAGCTGCGTGTTTCCCAGCTGATTACGCAAGACATTCGTTGTTACCATATCGATAGGTCTTAATCAATCCATGTTTTTAGGGATTGGTTATCGAGATCTGCAAATAAATTATAAATAGTTTTAATTTTTCTGGTACTTTCTAATAAAAAACTTTATAAGAAACCTTATAAATTAATATCCTTTTAATAATTACTATGACTAACGCAAGGTAATATGCTAGGAAGTTTAAATACGCGCCAAGCAAATATCGATAGGAACAGCAACCCATCGTGCGTATACTTAATATTCGCGATTTCATGTGCCACCTTCCTTTTTCAACACCATGGCAGCAGTAGAAGAAGCACAATTCTGGCAGGCAATTGGAATTCTGATCAAAAACTACCATGCTTTGAATAAAAAGATATTCGAGGTAGTCATTACCCAAGTGAAAAAGCAGCAGGATGGACGACTGTGTGAGTCCAGTGCGGAGGAGCTGGCAACGTCCCTAAAGGAAGACCCAAACAAGCGCACGTGCACAGGATTTACGATCGGATTCAAACTGCTCCCCAAAAAACTGGCGGATAACATCCTAGGCACCGGAACTGTGGGTGGGGATAATCAATGCATTTGTTATTTTATAGAGAACTTATAAGCCTCCTAATTACAGACTTTGAGAAATGTCTTTATGAGTGCCAATTTGCAAGCGATAGCATCGAAGACTTCTCTGTAAGACTTCTGGAGGGACAGTTTCAACTGGAGTCCAAATCTAATCCCAACTGGTTGGAGTTTGTGCTCAGGCCGAAGCTGTTAAGCTGGTCCCAGTCCAGGCAGGATGAAGCAAAGGTGAAGTCATTGGGATTGATAAATGTGGAGAAGTACAATGATCTGTACAAGGAATTGAAACAGAGGCATTCACAACGCCTTCTAGAACACTGGAAAACCGCGCAGGAATCAACGGATCCGTTGAAGTTCATTTACGAGGATTTGGCCATTGCCGCATATCTCATAGTTTTGTGGAGTCAGACACAATCGGAGCCGAAAGCTTTCGCAGACTTGGGTTGTGGAAATGGTCTTTTGGTTCATGTGCTGAACGCCGAGGGCTACAAAGGGTATGGCTACGATATAAGGAAGCGAAAGCTATGGTCTCTTTATCCGCCGGAAACCCAAAAGAGCCTCATTGAAAAAGCCGTGGAGCCCAACAACTTCCGCTTGGATTTTCCGGATGTGGATTGGTTGATAGGTAATCATTCGGACGAGCTGTCTCCTTGGCTACCGGTTTTGGCTAGTCGTTTGAACATCAACTACTTCCTACTGCCCTGCTGTCCCTATGAACTGTCGGGAGCCAAGTTCCGCCGGCGAAATACGAAGATAAGTGCATACCAGGATTTTTTTCAATACGTCACTCAGGTCTCTCATGAATGTGGCTATGAGATCCTACAAGACCGCCTCAAAATACCGAGCACCAAGCGCTTGGCTCTGTTGGGAATTAAAAGAAAAGCCTCGAAGGCACTTGAGGACTTGGAGTACTTTGTCCAGGAAGAGCTACGAAAGTATAAAACCGGAGATGCCGAAATTAAGCTGCGCGAGAAGGAGGAAAGCGTTCGCAACTGCACGCGGGTGGATAAATCCATAATTGATGCTTTAGTGCTTAAGATATTTAAACTGATTCTGGATTCCAACGAAGAAAAGTGGTCTGGTCGTCTGCCCATGCGACAGATTGCCCAGGCTCTCACCAAAGAGGAGCTGAGTGGCATTAAATCAGAGTGCGGAGGCATCAAAACATTGCTGCGCAATAAGCACGAAGTTTTCCAGTTCTGCGGTGGTGATCTCATAGGAATAAAAACCCCTAAACCAACAGCTGCTCTTCCACAATCCCATCTGACCATAAAGAAACGTAGCTGTTTTTTTAAGCTTCATCACCCGCTGGGATGCCCTCTTGAGGATGCTGAGTGCTCGTTTATACACTGAACCAACTCTCTATGTGTGTGGCCTCTGCTCACGTTTATTATTTGAATTAAAATATAAAGAAAAGTGCAGTAATCGTGTCAATTGTAGAAACTAGGAGTCGATCGGTGTCCTCTAACGAGAGCTGTCACTGCTATTGCTGCGACGTCGTCGACGAATGGGAGAGCGGGAGCGGCGACGTGGTGAACGTCGGTTCCTAATGGGTGACTGACGACGTCCGCCGCCGCCGCCACCACCTCCTCCACGATTGTTGAACCTGTTAAACTGGGGTGGGGATCGCCAGCGGTTATTTGGTGGACGACGCATCGGTGGCGAGGGACGACGCATGGGCGGACGCTGTTTAGGTATGACAACCGGGGATACCGTGATCTCCTGGCCATCTATCTGCCCGCCATCCATGTGCTTCATGGCCGACTCGCAATCCTCGGCCGTGGCGTATTCCACAAACGCCACGCCGCGTCCGAAATTCGGGTGATAACGATCTACGGGGAACTCCACATTCTTCACATCCCCAAAGCTGCTAAATATCTCAAACACATGGTCCTTGGTCACGTTGCGGGTGAGCCGACCGACATGAATGCGCACCGGTTTGGGCGTAGGCGACCGTGTGCGGCTGCGCGACCGGGAGCGCTCCCTTCTCTTCGGTGGCGGCGTCCTCTCCACGGAGCCACGACCACGCCGACGTGGCGATCGTGAACGACTGGCTGAGCGGGAGCGCTCGCGTTTAACATTATTGCTATCGACCGCTGGCCTATCGTTGGATCCAGCACGGCGGGCACGATCCCTCGACCGACTACGACGATCGCGATCTCGCTCCGGCTCCTTTCGCGTCTTGCTGCCCGGTCTGGGAGATTTGGAGACGCGCCTGGGGGAACGGGTGCGAGAGCGGGAACGTGATCGGGCGCTGGGCTTATCCTTGTCCTTGTCTTTGCCAGCAGCTCCGCCACGTCGTCGATTCTTGTCGGTACGTTCCGAGTCGCTGGACGACGACGATGAGGAGCTCGAGGAGTCGCTGGAGCTGCTTGAGCTGGAACGGGATGACCCGGAGCTGCTGCGCGAGGAGCTGCTGTCCGATGAGCTAGAAGAGGTGAATGGTTGTACTTATTTTTAGCAACTAAGAAAACGGCAATAAGGCTTGTAAAGAGTAAAACACCGTTTAACTACGTTAAAATTATGTCTATATATAGCATAAAAATTACAATGACTTTTAAAAATTTTATTCGTTCGAAAGAATATATCTTCCCTCTACTGTTGCCTTTATTTTGCCTAACAAGAAGGACTTCCTGTAAGAAATAACCCTTATTCTGTGTGACAGATGGCAGCCATTGTGGGGAACACTATTGCCGGCTGACTTACCTGCTTCTGGAGTCGCTGCTGGAGGACGCCGATCCGCGGCGTTTGCGCTCGCGGTCCCTGCGCGAGGAGCCGCTGGTCGCCTTACCGTCCTTCTCTTTGGCGTCCTTCTCCTTGTTGTCCTTTTCCTTCTCACCCTCGCCGGCGGGACTCTGGGCACGCGCCCTGTTTTTTTTTTGCGGCCGAGAAAAAGACGAAATGTTTTAGCCCTTTTAGGGAGCAAAGTGCGGTGCAATTACTTACATTTTCGTATCGCCGATTTGTTAAACGATTAGTTTTATTGTACCGCACACTCTTTTAGGAGCAAGCCGAAATGTTTTTATTAATAAATCCTGATTTTTTCAACAGGAGTTAAAAGCGAGTAGCGTTTTCAGTGGAGATTTGTGTGACCGTATTGCAAACGTTCGAAAATCACACTAAGCCTTAAAAAAATTTCCTACTGTTATTACTGACAAAATAAAGTGGTTCATTTCTGCTATTAAATAACTGCTTTGTTAATATTTTTAATCATTGTCAGCTAAAAATAAGTTTACATTTAAAATTCTAGCATACAAATGTTTTCGGATTATTTCTGGTATATTTGGAATTAATATAACAGACAGCACATGGTAATTTCCCACAGTCTCGCCGCGGCCACACTCTTTGTCAGGTCGAACCCAAGGTAAACTCCCATAAAGCGTAAAAATTAAAGATACTTTTTCTGCCCAGCAATCTGGACTCGATACCAAGTAATATTGTATACCGTGTAATATGAATAGTGCTTGTTTTCGTAACGTACGTATGTAGTGGAATTACATAAAACGCAATTGTTTTAAGGCCAGCACTTTTTTTATCTGCTGGTGACGAAGTGGTTGTCATTGTGAGTTCACATCCGTGTGCCTGTATGTGTGTGAACTTGTGTTGATTTTGTCCGTGCGAGCAAGGGAGATAGCTAGATGGGGCGGGGGGCTGGCCACAGCCACAGAGTTTCGATTTTCCATCCATATATCTACACTCGCAGCGGAAAAGAGAGTGAGCGAGAGCGTGAGAGGGAGAGAGGAGCGCCCCGTCTGGTCTGGGCACATTTTACCACACTGCGTCTTTGTCTGCCGTCGAGTCGGGAGCTCCGCGTCTGGTGTGTAGTATTATTATTCTAATTATTCGGAATACTCCGCTTATAACTCAATACTTATATCAATACCCCTCCCCGAATGCTATGCTTATAAAACCATATCTCGGTGTGTGAGTGTGTGTGAGTGCAAAGTGCAGTTATGCTGGGGCAGCAGCCAATGCAAATTAACCCGTGTCTATACCACAAAGGCACAATTTTTAGCCCCATCATCGTGTTTTGAAACGCCACAGCGCATCGTAATTGCCAAAAACCAGCTAGCCAACAAGCGTTTCGTTGGTATACATATCCATATATTCATATAATCAATGTGTGTAAAGAAAACGAAACTAAGAAAAACGAAAAAAAAGAGCATTGGATGAAGTTGACTGCCATGACTACGCAATAGCAACAACAAGAGGAGCACCCACACACACATATGCACAGCTAGGTGGGTCCTCTCACGCGCTCTCTTTGCCTCTCAGTGCCGCTCTCGTTTCTTTGTGCATCAGTGTGTGTGTGTATGAGTGTTGGGGTCCGGACTCCATGGGAAAAGCGAATATTTTGATGTCTGCTTGCTTGTGTGTATATGCGTATATTTTTTATAATTTATTGTTTTAATTTTGAGAGGGCGTAGTGTGACCCCAACTCGAACACCGACCCTGCCCAAGTATGCATAGAAGTAGCCGTTGCTATATAGCTTTTCAATCGGAGTTCGGGAGTTGGAGCGCCGCCCTGGGCCATGCACACACACACACAGTTGTGGTCAAAATAATAGTTAAATTACGGAAATGTAGTCTATTTACCATGTTGAAGGGGAGCACCAAAGAGGTCGCTCTTTATATAAATCGCTATGTTATCGCTCCATTAAGTCTTATAATCTATGTTTAGAAATGCACTTATCTTATCTGTATAATAACATTTACCCCAAATACCCTGATTAAAGAGGGTCTTTATGCCGTGACACAGTCGTTATACAAAGGGGGTGCTTTCGAAATTTGTAGAGTTTTGAAACCACTTTAAAGGCGTCGAAATGTATGCTATGAAAAGCGGAAGATAGCCTTCTTATGCTAAGAATATATTGCAGCATACTTTCGGAGGCTCTAAAATGTGGTTGCAAGGCAGAGTTTTGACATCTTTGGGCTACATATTATAGAATTCAATTATTTTGACATATATTTCGTTTTCATTCGAAAAGATATAAAATATTTGTACTAAAATGACTGTTTTAAGCAACACTAACCTTATTCTTAGAAGAAACTTTACTCCACTTCAACATATACAAGTAACCATTTCTCAGAGACTACAAACCAAAAATAGTTTACAGCACTATTATTTTAACTGCAACTGTATATTGAACCACAATTACAACCATTATCGTTATGATAAACAAGCATTTGTATATTGTACTGCCTGCCTATTTTTTACGTCTAATTTGCATTACATTGGCATTAATACTCATTGGCCGCAATTAAAACCGGGCTTTATATATATATAGATCTATATTTTAATATTATCCCACATATACATACATTTATTGCTAACCAAACTAAACAAACCCAAGTAATTAGTTTCTCAACTGAATGTAATAGCAATGTTTTCTTTTACTTTTATTTTCTTTGTTTTAGCATACATACAATATTTTATTGCTGGTTTTGGTGGTAAATTTGCATTGTTAACGGCCGCGGCCAGACGTGCCCCGCTTCTTTAACACACACGTCTCTCAAACGAATACCGATCATCAAGTGTTTTCCCTATTGACTCTCGTATATAGCCACATGTAAAAACCAATAAATAGCGATACTGATACCGAAAGCAACTAAACCGAAAGTGTATACTAAATACATGCCCGTATGTACCACATAAGACTGCCATCTGCCCCTTGCGTTGCCGTGCCGTGTCGTGCCGTTGACACTTTTGTATCTGGCCGTATCCGTATCTGTATCTCAAACTCACTGACCAACTACCGCAAGCGCAAATGCAAATGTAATCTGCAAACTGCAATATGCAAAATGCAAACTGCACACCTGAATCTCAGCGCAAGTCTTAAACGTTTAATCCTCGAACTGCCTACAATACCAACCAACCTATCAGCCATCCTGTGCCAATCAACCAACCAACCTATCAACGGTCTACCGCCACTGGCAAACCAAACGGCTTTAGTTTGTAAGCTTTACTTTTTTTTTTTTTGTAAACCTGTTAAACATACTATCAAAGACTGAAAACTGAAAAGAAGTACAAAGTACGATTAGACATGTTGTAATTATTTGTAATTGTCCTTTGTTCTCCTAATGGTTCCAAATACGATCGATCTAACCCATCCATTTATGCTATATACTATATACGACAACACGACTTTGTCACACTGTTTGTTTTACTTTGCACATGTTCGTTTTCTATTTTACGCCTAGTATTTATATTACCTACTTATAGAGCACACACACACACACACAACCACAACACACGGCCTATGTACGTTAAGTGTAACCCTCTTTATCTGTCGCTCTCTTGATCTGGAATCTTTCGATTGTACTAACTGCCCGCCGGGCGATAAGTGATAAGTTTGTAATCAGTCATCCGCCCCTCAACCTCGATCCATACATATCCATCCAATCCGAAGCCGATAGCAAAACAGAAACCGAAACCTAAACCTAAACCGAAACCGATACCCAAAAACAGAAACCACTAATATTGTTTTTGTTCAGTTGACACATTCATGTAAAACACACACATCTAGAGATAAATATGTATGTATATATGCGAGGGGCGGCTTAACGATGGGTTATCGTGTTTAACAACTGAAAATGGAAACGCTGGAAGTGTAAAATTTGTCGTTACCACTTATTATCATGGGCGAACGGAGTCGGCGGAGTTAGCTCACATATACACATACATATGTACTACCTATGTACCCGTAACTGTTAACTTTATATACATATCTATATCTATATATATCGTATCCGTATCTGTATCGGCAGCTTTTTCACATACCCCCAAATACATGACTTTATATACATTTATATCGTACTTATACCTATAGTTGAAAAACTAACCACGCACGTATCTCATCTCAGTTCCATATAATTGACAACCTATTAAAGCTACACTGTTTAAACAAACTGAAAAATTGTTGCTGTTTTATTTATTACGATTACAATAAATATTTACATATATCCACACATAAAAACACACCCACACGTATATATACATATCAATATATACACATATATAAATATTTTATTATCCTTGCCTAAGTAAGTATTTTGCCTACTAGAGAAACCATAAATGTTTTGTTATTGAGCATGTTGGCTTGTTGGTTGTTTGCTTTCTGTTCTGGAGCGCGGGTCCGGCTTAGAATACTTCTTCCTAAACAAATAATAATAAAAAAACACCAAAATGTAATATCAAATACCACCAATTAAAATCCACAAACATCTAGAGCGTACAAGACCTTTTTCCGTTTTCGATTATAATCTGAGTTGGTGGCATCACGAACTGGAACGAATTCTACTTTTTGAATGAAATGCAAAATCATTGTCTTTCCGAATGACTTGCAAATATCAGCTAATAGTAATAGCCATCTTGCACTAGATTTCTGATATGATATTTCATATGCTCAAGAATTCGCGGAAGTAAAGTAAATTTTGTTGAGTGATTCGGTCCAAAAAAGTGTTGGCTCTTTTAGAACAAATGGTATCATACCTTAATGCTTGCATTCCTAGTCTTGAGTCACGAGTAATTGTGATAAAAAAGTTTAAATTTTCATCAGTTTTGGATGGTCCCAATCGTATTCAGATTGCAAACGGAACGGGGCTGCCTAGTTAAGTGTTCAAGCGGCCACTTTATAAGCAAATCGTCTCGTTTCCTTCTCGTTTTTACTCCCGCCCCGCAGCTGTGTGATTACGAGAAAAGTCCAAAGAAAGCTCTCGCCCAGTCGAAAGTCGAATAGCAACAGCAGCAGCAGCAATAACCACAACAACAACAGTGCGGCAGCAGCATCTGCAGCATTATGCTGAACTCGAATGCCACCGGCGGCAACAACAACAACAACGGCAACAATCATGGGGGCAGCAGCCGTCGGCCCTTTTCCCGCAATTCCTCATCGGTCCGCTCGCAACGCGGCGGTGGGGGCGGTCTGGGCGGCCGCATGCTCTACTCGCCACACCCACATACGCACCCGCACGCCCAGCAGCAGCAGCAGCAACAACAACAGCAGCAGCAACAGGGGCAGCAGCGTTCCGGCAACAGCAACAACAACAACCTGTGGCTGGGCAACAGTCCTTGGTGCAACGTAAATTTGAATGGTGGCAACGGCAACAACAACAACAATAATAACAACAACGGTGGCAACATCAACAACAACAATAATAACAACAACAACAACGGTGGCAACATCAACAACAACAACAGCAACAATGTCAATAACAAAGATGGAAACCCAAATTGGTAAGAGCCGAGAGCCGCTTGTGTTTCCGAACCATTTCCACCTACTCACTCGAGATCCTCCTCTGGAATCGAGCTCTATGTTAGCCTTAAGTGACATTGAAATGAAAAGCGAATTTGAAACGTACCCCCCGTCCAATCCGAACCGCTCCCGAAATTCCCAAATGAAAATCCATCCATAATTAACAAGACATATCCTTGTAACTTCCCCCCACGACTAGAACAGTTTATCTACTTTCTATCTCTATCTCTATTACACCTGAACTGAAAAAAAAGAAAAAAACAAGAACCGAAAATCGCTTTTAGGCTAAAGGGAGAATTTTGTAATTAATGTCGCGTTCAGTAGTGCAACCAAAAACATTTTGAATTGGTCCTAACCGTTGAATTTTCGAAGCACTAAACAACAAAAAAAAGCTTGCCTCGCCAACTTGATGGCGACACATAATGGAATTAGTGTTATACGTTATACTTCTCGATCATTTGTAACTCTATTGCGTTCTCTTGCGTACTGTACATTTTGTGTTTTGTTCCTCGTCGAAATTGGCACCCCAAAACCACCTCCTAACCCACTCAGTTACCATGCCATACCATATATATACTAATTAACGTTGTAACTATCCCAGCATTGACATGAGAAACTACACATACCCACACCCACATTATACTATCCAGCAAGAACTGAGTTTTGATTTGAATTTACTTAATGGTTTACCTATACCTATCGTATGTACATTTTTTAACCGCTTTTATTACCATACCCGAAATTTGAGCAGTGTGAAGTTGCGTAGAAGATACCGTATGCGTATTAATCGAATCAGAAACTCTTAATTTCCATAATAACTTGTAATAACTTGAAGAACGTTCAATGTTTCATAGACTTAAGACCAATCAAAAAGTTCAGTTCCCTAAGAAAATGCATGAAAAGCACTTGAAAATGGCGAACCAAACTTATTACGTAGCAATTTCTTTTTCGTTTCGTAGTCGTTTCTTTGTCCCCAACGCTTCTTCTTCATTTTGAGTAAAGCGCGTCTAACGGACTTAAGTACTTACCAGCATGCTATCTCCCTCTCTCTCTCTCTCTCTCTCTCTCTCTCTCCCTCTCTCCGTCACTCTCTGGCCCATTCAGTACATCCCCAAGGACCTACCTTAAACGCCATCCTCCATCTCTCTCCCCCTGACTCCTTACTGTGTGGGTAGTCTAGCTGGCAATTACTACCATTACCTTAGTTTATGGGCTTTCAACTCTTTAGAGCAGGAATCAGCAGTAGACTTAAGTGAGTTCTAATTGATTGGTCAAGGAAACTTCACGGTGGAGCCATCGGCAGACGACGTTTGTAAGGAATTAACAATTAAATAGTTGGGTGGGTAAGTGCTTTTCATGCAGCCTCGAAACAGGACTATCTATGTATATTCAAGTGGATATTAGAGTTACATTCAGTCCAAGCTCCTAAAGTTGTTTCTATTAGAAATTTATTTTGCATGGCCATCAAAAGTTGACTTTAAAACGTTTTTATATATAAAGCGAATTTTATACTATCAATAAAAAGATGAAGGTCAAGATTGTTTCAAAAAAGGAGAGTAACAAAAGATTTGCAGGCTTCCACTGTAACATGTCAATCAGACTTTGTTATTCCTGCAGGCAAAGATCCCCTAAGATGAACTGATACTTTCAAGTTAGCCAAATATATATACACTTCTAAACCATCAGATCGAATTTTTTACCTGCTCCCAATTTCAAGACCTAACCCCACCCACAACATTTTGATTTGAAATACGGTTTTATTGAATTTTGATTACCTTACTTTCGTTCTGCGCAATAGTGTCGCTTCACGTTTTATGCTATTCGTTAAATTATTATTAAAACAAAAAACAGCAAAAACCAAGAACAAACATAAATGCGATGATAAATATGTGAAATGCAACCGTGAAAAGTGCAAGCCAAGTATGAATTTAGTTACAAAATTTCCTCTTTATCCAAACCGTACCGTAACTAGTTGTAATTTTTTTCGATTTCGACATTTTATGAATGATGCATTTTAGTTGAGTTTCTTGATTGATAGCTAAGTATATTGACGACTATTGATTGATGTATTTTGCTTAACTTTGCGTAGGTCGAGGCGAACCGAGTCGAGTTTTGCAAATGATCAACAAACTCAGCTTAATGTTTTACTTATTTATTTGCATTTTGCACACTGCGGCTTAGAATGTTTGACAAACCAACCTCATAGAAAATCCAAAAAAAAAAAAACCAAAAGTTAACTCAATTTAACAATGAAAACCGACAAATTACCGAAAAACAACTGTTAAATCAACTCTTTTTAAAAAGCTCGAGCATATCCTTCTCCTTTTGATTTACTCCTTGCTCTCTCTCTATAATTCTCTCTTTCTACTCTCTTCTATTACTGACTGTTTGTGTGTGTGTGTAACTTTAAGCGAGCCACAATAATAATAATAACAATAACAAGTACAGCATTGTATGGTCATTGTCACACTCTGTTTATCAAGTACTTTTCTTTGATTTGTCGTCTACCTGCAATACAGCTGTGTTTAAATAATAGTAGTGGAAAAAAGAAGCACTTTTAGCAAATATACTATTTTCAATCTTAGTTTCAAAAGTTTCTGTTTGTGGCATACAGTTTAAATGTCACTTGTAAATTTTATGTTTTCAAATCTTTTTTAAGGTTTTTAAAGTTCTTACATATTTATTTTTCTTTTCTAACGAGTTGCTCACTGCTTTTATCCAAAACACAGCTGTACGTACATTAGTTGTTCTTTAGCCAGTTGCAATTGCAGCTTTTGCATCTAGACCGTAAGAGTTACTACGTTACGCTGACACCGGCTTACATACGTTACGATTAAACTAAAACGTTCGGCGCTTAGAAACGCCCCTTTTCCCCCACTCTCTTGCTGTGCGTGTACATAAGTAACTATACATAGGCATAAGAAATACTTTATGGTGTGTGCCCAGCTCGATCACAATCTCTTGGATCTCGTTCTGTTCCATTTCCGTATCCGTTCCCACCCCGCAAAAAATAACAAACATAACAGTAATTCGTAATAGCTTTTTCACAGGCTGAAGAAAAGCTCAAGCTTACGTACGAGTTGTTTTTGTACCAGTTTATTTACGTTTTCGGTTTACGTTCTCTTTCATATAGTTTTGGAGCATGACCAGCACTTTCTCTCTCTATCTCTCTCAAATATATATATACGTATCCAATGTATTTCTCTCGTGTTTAGCTAGTGAGAACGGCCTATTACGTTACAGTTGCCTTTTTGCCGTTACGTTAAATTTGAATAGTGTGAAGAACAGTGTGCGATTGGCGTTTCGTTGTTTTGATTTCCGTTTCCATTTCGATTTTTGGTAAGCGTAGTGTGCATAAAAACAAAGCGAGCAACAAATAAATAAATAAAATAGAAATCTAACCAAATTTCCACCTAAAATGCATTCAAAACAAAAGAGCAGAACTAAAAAAAAGGAAATAGAAAATTCTGCAAACGATGTGAAACTAATTAGTACGTACGTATTTGTTTTATACTAAATGTGTGTACATATCGATATTATATATATATATATATATCTATTAAACTAATATCTAATTATTGCATTTTGCCATTTACATATATATTATTTTTATCTTTTTCGTTTTTCTTTCTTCTTCATATAAAACCAAAAAAAAAAAAACCGAAAACTACTGCAAAATAAAAAACTATATAAATAACGTATGTGTGTGGCTACCACTCTGCATATATACACCACTACTACTACTACCTACTACCTGTACATGTAATATGCATACAAATAACTATATATGGGTTGTGTTTAATACTACCACACACTGCTACTGCATTGATTTGATTGAACAATTTTCAACTGTATCTCGTACAACCGAATATTATACTCTCTATATATACGTATATATGTATTACATATTATCTAAAACAAAACTGCAACTGCAATCCTCAAAATCGAAAATCCAGCGATGTACAAACAAGTAATTCTAGCGGAACTTGTATTTATAACAATAGCAAAGCGCATCATCATCACAACAACAGCAACAACAATGGTCACACTCAGAGCCACAGTCACACTAATCATTCCCCCCACCAAGGTCACCATCACCCCCAACACCCCCACCACCCCCACCACCCCCAAATGCACTCACCCCACCACCCGCATTCGAGTTCACCACAGCAGTTAAACAATTACCGCCAATACCCACCGCATTCCTACTCCCCCAGCTCCCCACACAGCAATGGTCATACAAACAGCAATGCTAGCAACAATCCCAGTAGTCAGCGTAGTATTCCCCAAGTCCATCCTAACCAGCATCAGAATTCCCATTCCAATTTCTACGATATGTGTACGGGAAGTAGGGGATCCCACACCTATGGATCCATGTCCGTTTCCCTGGTGAGACTGAATCCCGCCCGTTTGTGCCTAACGCTTGGTCCTGCCACGCCCCCCGCCCAGCGAGTAGTGTCCTTCGGCCATAGATCCCATTCCAATTCCAGTTCCAATTCCAACTCAAGTTTTAATTCCAATTCCAACTCCAGTACTAGCGATCAGAATCAGCATAACCCACCGCCACGTAGTCAGAACCATCATCCCAATCCACATCATAGTCAGTACCAGTTCCAGAACCAGTACCAATACCAATACCAATACCGATACCAGTACCATCCGCCACACCAGTACCATCCATTGCATAGCCCACAGCAACAGACTAATCGCCAATCCCTCCCGCTAACACGAACGAATTCAAATTCAATCAACGCAACAACTTTCAATTCAACCAATCCAACAACAAATAGTAATCCTACTGATGTTGTGAATGTAAATTCTTGTACCGATATAATTCCTCATGGGTCTTCGTCATCGTCGTCGTCTTCGTCTGCGTCTTCGATGCCGCCCCAACAACAACAACATCAAATTAATAACGCATCCGCAACCATCAATAGCCACAGCCAGGGTCAAGGGCCCGGGAACTCGCCCAATCTTGGCCACAATCACCAACGTGGCTACAACAACAACAACAACGGTAATAACAACAACAACAACCGGGGTATCGGGAATGGAATCGTGAATGGAAATGCGAATGGACCACCCGACTATATGAACTACCGACGTGGCGTGTGTCCGGCTCTATCGCGGGACTACTCCGGCAACGGAAATGGAAATAACAACGGACATGGCCACAATGGACGTCGCTATATGTCCGATCACTTGAACAACCCGTCCTCATCCATGAACGGCCTCATCAATTCCGGACACCACCAGCGCAACTACAACGACAGGAACTTGAATAACGTAAGCGAATTAACTAATACGGGTATCAGAATGAATACAGTATAGTTAGAAGAGATATTTTAAAGTTGTGAATCCGTTTCTCTTCACCCGTAGCACTTTGGAAACTCTGACCAGAACGGAGGACCCGACCATCGGGATCGCGCTGAGGGCTCTTCGTACAACTTTATGCGCAACGGAGGAGGTAGCGGAGGCGGTGGCTACGGACGCAATGGATCGCACTACCAGCACATGGCCTATGGAAACAACAACGGTGCGTCCACTTCGACCGGCGGACCAGGACTTATGGGTGAACTGCCCTCGGGTTCGGGCCTGTCCGGCTCTTCGCTGTCGCTGAACAACGGACCAGGAGGCCTCAACTCGGACAGTCCGTCGCGCAAGCGTCGCCGCATCTCCGGAAGACCCCAGAACGGACCACAGCCCCAACACCGTTGTCTGATGGCACACGTGAGTTTCCACACATGTCTTTTTCTCAAAAGTTTGTTAACTTAACCGGTAATCCTCTGCAGATGCAGCAGGGAAGTCCGCCGCTGCGACGCCCGCGATTGCGCGATGTGGCCACTTCCACGCAGCAGCAGCAACAGCAGTACGGCCAGCAGGTTCATCATCCCCAGCAGCAGCAACAGCAGCCGCCATCCAACTACCATCCGATGCACCACCATCAGCCACAGCCCCACTACGTTCCTCAGCAGCAAGTGCCACCGCCGCACGTCCAGCGTTCTCCGTGGGATTTGGGCGGCAGTGGTGGTAGCTCTGGTGGAGCCACCTCCAGCAGCTCGGTGGGTCCCATTCTGCAGCAGGTGCAGGCGCCGCCGCAGCCACCGAGTCACCAGCAAACGGTGGGCTATCCACCAGCACCGCCACAGCCCGCCTCCCTGATGGTGGACCTCAATCTGAACCAGGTGCCCGTGAGCCTGCAGTTGCGTCCCTCGGAGCCCTTCTGGGCCTCCTTCTGCACGTACCCGATACCGGCGCAGGCTAGACTGGCACCCTGCCACCTGCACGGTGTCTACACGCAGCCCTTCCCCGCCGCCCCACCACCCGGACTGGCCGCTCCTCCACTCCAACAACAACATCAGCCACTTATTCAGGGTGAGTACTGAGTTCAAGAATCCAATGCTTATCTAATGTCTGCTTCACTGCCACAGCCCAGCAAATGATTGCCCAGGCCACGTTGAGCGCCCAGCAGCAGCAGCGGGATGTGGTGGCCATTGCAACGGCCAATCTGGGACCCATTGAAGCGCCAGGAGCTCATGGCCATCCACACGCCCATCCACATGCTCATCCGCATGCTCACCAGCTGCCGCCGGGCATCCACATTACTCCGTTGAGCGGTGCGGCGGCAGCGGCCGCCACCCATCATCTACATTCCACGGCGGCAGCTGCAGCGGCCGTCGCTGCCCAGGCCAGCGCCCAGATGTCCGCCGGGCCGCAGCAGATCATCATTTCGTCGGACCGCCGCACATTCCCGCCCCACCGCCGCATACCGCGTTTCTGGGCGGCGAACCATGGACATCGCCACGTCCTGCCGCCGCAGTCACTCGCCGCCCACCAAGCTCCTGTGCAGATCCAGGCCACCTCGGGCATCATCAACCCCGGCTTCTTGCTCAATTTCCTGTATGTTCTGCTGGTCACGTTTCTCTTTGTCCATTGAATAACCAAATGCTTATCCTTGTGTATAGGGCTATGTTCCCGCTGTCGCCTTACAACCAACATGATCTGAGCTCTGGCGACACCAATGAGACGGAGAACTACGAGGCGCTGCTCAGCCTGGCCGAGCGATTGGGTGAGGCCAAGCCGAGGGGACTTACCCGCAATGAGATCGATCAGTTGCCCAGCTACAAGTTCAATCCGGAGGTGCACAACGGTGAGTGAATAGGTCTCGTTGCAGATCAGAAATCAGAAAGCTGTTAGGTAAACTTCCAGACGTATATGTGAATATTACGCATCCGACCAGTGGACCAGCAACCAGTTTTGATTTTTAAAATGCTTGACAAATGAAGGATAAATTGTAGAAAAAGAAAATAAATTGTAGTTTCAAAAGAATTCTTAAGTTGATTTTGATAAACAGACACCCACGATGGCAACAACGCGTATACGTAATTTAGTGTGAAGAATGCCCGAGAAAGTATGCTATAAATTTTTATTTTGGAACAAACTTCAAATTATGTATACAGATGGCTTAATATACCAAAATTTAAAGTTATAGCTATACAAATTATTGATTTGTTTCAACAACTCGTCCATTACTTACTTACTGATCCCACTATCTTTCCTCCAGGCGACCAATCATCCTGTGTGGTGTGCATGTGCGACTTTGAGCTACGCCAGCTACTGCGCGTCCTGCCCTGCTCCCACGAATTCCACGCCAAGTGCGTGGACAAATGGCTGCGGGTGAGTGCTTCAATATATTTCAAAAATGCAATAATGAATCTAAAATACTCCATTTGCCCACCAGTCGAATCGCACCTGCCCAATCTGCCGTGGCAATGCCTCCGACTACTTCGACGGCGCCGACCAGCAGCAACAGGCGCAGGCAACGGCCGGAGCTGCGGCTGCTTTGAGCAGCACGTCGGGCGGCAGTGCCGGAGTGGCGGGAACGTCCGCGGCTGCAGCGGCCACCGCCAATCCCCAGCAGAGCCAAGCGGCCTAGACCCGAAACCCTATTCCACACACCTCCAGCTTTGGCTTTTCCGGGCGATGAGTGGTCGAGGCGGCGGAGCTTGCCGGGTGTGGTGGAGGGCTGGTCAGCGGCGGGGGAGCCACCTCCCACCACCGCCATCACTTGATGTAACGCGCAACGAATCCAACTGCCAAACCGTCGACGCTTCCTCCTCAGCTGTAAGCCCCCGCCCAACTGGCCACGAGTAATGGATCCACCCGCTCCGCTCCTCGGCCACGCCCACGCGAAACTCGCCGCCTCTTCAATAGCTTGTCTTAGACATTAGTTTGTATGTGAGTAATGGTAACCGTAATTAGGAGTAACCCATATATGCGTACCACCAAGAATTCAACTATAGTTAAACAGCGTATATATATACGAATATATATTTGTGTGTATGGAGAACGATAATAGCCGTAAAGCAAGTGTCTGTATATAAGCCAAGATTTGCATAAAATTCATATAAAGAATTTCTTTGCCTTTAAAACTCGAGGATATATCCTATAATCCATTCAAATAACTATATGCGAACAAACATAGTGTATTCAAATGCTTGGCAGCGATCACTCAAAACCCGGATGGTTATGGGGCATTCAGGAATTATAAATCCCCAGGGGCTTTTCGGGAACTTTTGAGGTATCGGTGCCAAATCAAAATGGTTTATCTTGAATTGTTGCTGTCCACACGCATAGCCATGAATAACTCTATATTATTATAGAATACACATTTAAGCAAAGCGAAATATTTGTAACTTGGACTTGTGTTTTCACGCTTTTGAGTTAGGCTTGCGTATTTACTGCTTCCTCTACGTATTTTGTATTTACTACCATTACTTTTAGTTTTTAATAACAACGTACTATATTTACCCTTATACGACTTACATAAAAAACCAGCATAAATATAGTGCATTGCATTTTATACTAATTGTACGAACTGAACCCACTGAAGAAGTTCTTCTTCTTGCACTAGCAAAAAACAAAAAAAAATGAAAACAAAGAAAAACAATGATAATGATATCCTATGAGGGGAAAAGAAGATCGTATATATATTTTGTTCGTTTCTACTGTTTGAAAATTAGTAACTATAAACGGAAGCAACTAACCTTGAAACATATAAGCAATCTTTGAAATCGACTAAACCAGATGAACGGAGGACGAAAAGCGTTTCAACAAATATACTATATATATAGATGCATATACACACACACATACACATACGAAGACACACGAACACACACTTACAGGAGGGAAAGCAACCATACGTATAAGAATTTAGCGTACAGGCATAGAAACAAACATACATATGTATATTGGTGGGCTTATTAATGTATTCGTAGTAGATGTGTGCGTAATTAAACATATTGCAATCGCTATGAGAACACAATCGTAACACGTATCGTAATATCGTAACCAGACTTTTCCAGGGCCAGCGTGCGTGGGTGGTGACCTCAGCCACCCACCGACCAGTCCATCCACTTCCGTAGTATTTTTGCCTTTTGAACTGTAACGTCTGTAGCTCTAAACACTCTAAAGCATTAACAAACACACACTCACACTCAAACACACACCTTAACCTCCTTCAATGTGACTTGTCTATTAAAATTGCATCAGATGCGAGCATTACGAGTATCATATATACACACATAGAGATTTTCCCTCTGATATACGCGATTTAAGCGATTTAAGCGAACTACGTGCACTAGCCTTTGAAGCCGGAGAAGGACAGCAAAAGCAAAACATTTTTACCAATATACATGTACAAGTACAAGTACGAGTACCATACAATAATTATCTATATCTATCTATCGATCGGTATACACAATTAACCAATTAACGTGGAACTAAACCAAACGAGAAATGAGAAGAACAAGTAAATTGAAATGATTCCTGCCCTCCATTCGTATTAAAAACCATTGAAACTAACTCAACAACTTTTTATAGCATATATATACTATGGATAGCATTGATTTTTTGTGAGAATGGATATACATAACATTAGTTTAGCCCCATCGGGATGGCCATAAGCCGCATCTATTGGCTCATCCGTTGCTTATAGCGAGAGTTTGCAGCACTTTTCCTACCCAAAGCCAACCTGTCCTAGCTCCCCCGTTCTCAAATCCTTAATAAAGCTATGCATTACTGAAATCTTGATACCTAGTATATGTGTAAAACGTGTGTGTATTTATTATACCCGGTATTCCAAAAGAATATATTAACGTCATGTCCGTTGTTTGTCCGTTTTAGAATATGGAAAATATATTTATCTTCTTCCTTTTTGGTGATACTTTCAATATCTATGTAGTAGCAATAGTAGATTGTCTTCACTGTTCTATGAAAATGTTGGTTATTTCTGAGAGTGATCCATCAAGCGCCCTAAAGTAGGCAATTAATTTTCGGCAGGATAATGAGTACCGGGTATCAAGTAATCGGATCACCCGATTTTAGCGTTCTTTCTTGTTTTTAATATATATGAATGGTATTTCCAAAAGACCATTGTAAAGGTGTTGTGCTTTTCTAGAATTTTATTAGTAGGAACATCAACTGAATGATAAACGAAAACCCAAATAAAGTTTATTTTTTGTCACAATAACAGAACGTTATGATAAAAGCAAATAACTATATATAGAATATATTATATACATGAATTGAATACCTTTTATACGTGCACTGACATAATTACTTACGAGTATGAGTATATGTAAAAAATTCAATCAACCAAGCTAAGCGGAAAAGAAACATTAATCAATCTTATTATTTTTATCCAGTTTCGATACTTTCACGCTATTCAGTTCGTTTTATAGCCTCCGTCTATCCTGAACTAACGCACTAATACTACGTGTTTCCATCGAATAGTTTTTTTCCAAGTCTCTTCGGGTTTTTTATTTTTCAGACTATTAACAAAAATCAAAAGCTTATCATAAAAATATATTTATAGTAACAAAACAAAATAAACAAAAAAAAAAACCAAGAAAAAACACAAACAAAAAAATTATAAAGTTTTGCTGTGATGTACGTTATATATATTTAATTACATAAAATGCAATAAAATTTAAAACATATAATGCATAATTCCAAATTATTACAACAACAACAAATAAAAGAAAATATGAAAAGAAGAATGATTATGAAATATAAAAACATTTTATGCATGAGAATTTCTCCAAAACAAAAAAGTAAAAAAAAACCAATATGTACGACATACTATAACATCTACACTTGTCTAGAATTTATGCAATTTTAAATGTGACTATTATTTTACATTTTTGTAGACAAGAACCGAGACACTCTTCTAGTAATTGTAAATCAGTTAACCATAGTATTAAACAAACGTTTTTCAGTGGCATTGTAACGGTGAGCGGGCGTTTTTAATGTTAATTGCATTAATTTCTATTTTCGGTTTTGTATTAACTCGCAAAATTTCAATAAAATTCAATGAACGTCAATAAAAAGTGGCTTTGTGTTCCTTTGTTTATGGGGGTGTTCGATAAACTAAAGCATAAGGTGCCATTATTTGAAACACAGCATTTTATGCTTGTGCTAAATTATCAGCATCTGGAAGTTCCAGAACCACATTGGCCAGTAAATTCCCAAACAAGTTCTAGAACAAAGCCAAAAATAAGACGCAAACTTGTGACAGGAAATGACACAACCTACATAACTATAGATATAAATCAATGTTATTGAACAAAGGTAATGAATAATTCAGTGAGAACTCAATGAGATCACAAGCCTATAAACTTCACCAAGCCCAATAGTGTAAGCCACATTACATGAACGCTTTCGATCCAAAAGTGAGTTTCTGAGCCCTGGGAAAGGATCCCCTTGAGATGCAGATGACAGGCCAATCTCCAACTGCAAACTTTATTGAACGTGGAAACTTTCGAGTGGGAAGCGAAGCGATCACATGATTCGGACATTCGAATCAATTGAATCGAATGCGTATCTTGCACACCCGAAAACCACACTCAAACTATCTGTAATCGTCCATGCGATAGCTTTCCATCGTTTTGGCCAACATTAGATGGCCACATGGGCCCGCAATCCACGGTTGTCACAGCATATGGCTCTGATTGGCATTACCAAAATTCCACATGACTTTGTTTCAACAGATTTGCGGCAGAAAGAGTTAACAACAACAGATGTTCGCCAGCGCAAAGCTGCAAGACAAAAAGCGAAAAAAAAACAAATTCGAAATTCGAAATACGAAAAAGGTAAACGAGTTGCCAACTAGGGACGCCACTAAGGCCAGCGAAAGAGAGCGGCGACAGGTCACCGGAGAGCGAAAGAGAGACGGTGGGGTATGCCAAACGCGTGTGAGCGAGCGAGAGAGCAACTTGTTTATTTGCCACCCACAACTGGATGCTGAAACAACAACAACAGCAGCAACAACAAGAACAACGACGGCAAGTAGGAGATGAAGAAGAAGATCACCTCTGCTGGCATTGGCAGAGCATTTTTGCAGTTATTTCTCATACTTTATTTTTTTAAGCGCATATTTTCGCTGTATTTGATTTTGATTTGTTTTCTTTATGCCATGTTGCTGTTGCTCCACTGACGTCACTTGGCGGTTGGCGGTTTCAATGATATTGCCTTAGCCATTGTTGTTATATTTGTTGTGGTTGACGTTGTTGTTGTTGTTTCTTTTGCCCACCACGACACTTTCTACAAGAAAATGTTGAGAAATCAAAAAAAGATGCGACAGCTTCTTCTCTATGGGCAGCACTGAAAGAAATAGGTACATTTTGTTAATCATATTTCGGCTACCACTTATAAATAGTCCTAGCATACTTACTATATCTTAAGAAGATAGGAATAAAATCTAGATAAATAAGTTTTTGTGGAATAATCCCAACAATAGCTAATATAAGTATCGTATCAAAAATAACAATCTGTATATTAAATCATCTTTTTTTCCAAGTGCACGCTTGTGGCCTCTTGCTTGATGGTGTATGTGTAATAGCCACAAAAGTTCATTGGGAAAGTGCAACCTGAACCTGCTGGGAAACAAGACCGCAATTGATTGATAAAGAAAACCCCATTTAAATGGCATAAACAATGATCGTTTGTTTCACTCAGCGGAAAGCAAATGCAGCTCATTTAAAGAAAAAGAGGCAATTTAATTGATGAAAACGCCAAGAATTCAATGGAAGAACGTGCCCGCAGTTACAGTGGGTGCCATCGGCGAATTACCCTTTCAAAAGGCCCCCCAATTGGGGTTGCTTGTTACGTGAGAGAGACAGAGTGAGGGGAAGAAGAGGAAGCGATCCCCCACAGCTGTTATCAATTGCACTCCAATAAGATCGCTGCACACGTTTGGTCTCCAATTGGAAGTACAATGTGCGGGTTCTTTGATCGAAATTCGCGTCCAACGTGCGTGGATCGAACTTTACGGGGCCCCTAATCTCTATAGGCTTCGATTGCTTGTTTTGATTAGTTCGTGCGTTTGGCGGGGGCTCTCCTTCGTGTGTATTCGTCAATAAGTGGGGATGACATCACCGACGCCCCACTCTCATCGGCTCGCATCTCTCTCTCAGTCTCTAACTCTCTGTCTCCGCTCTGTGCACTCTCTGATGGAGCGATCTCTCTTGGCATCCAACACCTTTTGGCGTGTATTTGTGAGCATTGGAGGCACAGTGGGCGTGGGATTATTAAATGCCCGATGACAGTTCTATTTATAATGCTGTTCTTTCACTTTCGCAAGATCATTGGATTTGGTTGGCATAGTTGTTGGTGCCACCAAAAATGTAAATCTAACAGTTTATGAAAAAATTTAGTGAAAACAAATAATATATATATATTTTTTTATATAATTGCAATCACCGTAACGATTTTTTCCATTGTAAAATCTAAAAAGGACAAATATTGCTCATACGCACTGTTGTCATAAATCTGTCAAAAAATTACTCATACGCCAGGTTGGCCACACTTACAAAGCAATTAGAAGTTTATAATTAGATACGAGATGAATTTACTAGGGCCTAGCCCACTGTGCCCACTCATGGCGAACCAGAAACAGACTTGAGGAGGTTGACTCGCTGTTTGTTGGCCAACAAACGCCGTGAGCGAGAGCGGGAGCCCAACCACGCGAGAGAGAGCGGAACGCCAACGCCGACTCTACGGTTTGAGTTGTATCTTCTCGACCTTTTTTTTGAATCAGTCTTTTGGAATTCGCGAAACAATGCGGTCGCCGTACGAAGAAAGCGCTGCTGCCGCCGACCACAAATACCAATACCAATACACCGCGGCCAATAATAACAATAATTACTATAAAAACTATAATGTGAATGGCAATGGGCAGGCGAATGGAAATGGGAATATAAGTGGAATTGGTAATGGAAATGGAATTGGAATTGGTAACGCCAACGGCAACGGCAATGGAAATGGAATACCTTATCACGCGCGCGAGAACTCGCTGCCATTTAGCTATGGCATAGCCAAAACTTCGACCCCGCTGCGCAAAACTCCGACACCGACGCGAGCGGATAGTTTTCTAGACTTTGATTTCGGGCCAACGAATACGAATGTGAATGCAAATAGTTCTAGCAATAATGTCGGTACTGGCGATATGATAAAGCCACCAACACGGCTGACGAGCCCTTTGCTGGTGCGCAAAACGCTGGGCAATGGCGTTAGTCCCACCAGTTCGACCAATACCAACACCATAGCCAATACATACCACTACAGGTCGAGCAGCGCAACGCCGACGCCGGTGAGAGATAATTTCGAGCAGCTGCTGCGGGAGCGACGCGAAAAGGTCTACAATGAATATAGGAATCTGGACAGGGAGTCGTCGGGGGAGCGAGCCCGAGTGGCACCCGCTCCGCCCCAGAGGCAGTACTATCCGAGCGATGGCTACGGCAATGGGCTGAAAACGGATAGTAATGGAACCCTTTACCGGAAGAGTCCCTCGTCGAATGGGAAATCCACGAAATACAACTACGATTTTGAGTTCAATCTGAACCTGGATGATGTAAGGCCCGAACCCAATCGGTATACGACGAGGAATATTCAGTTCGAGGATCTGCGGCTGGATCAGGATGTGCCAGATGGTGTGGTCAATCGGCGGACCATGGAACGCAATTATCACACAATTAACAGCTTGGAAACGACCCACAAACGCCAGCAGTTGGAGCCGTTGGAGCAACTGGGCGCCGTTTATGGCCAGAACCACATGGAGGAGACACTCATGCGCACACGTCGCGATCTCTCCGCATCCACATCGACATCCAAGTCCACCTCGCCATTGCCAGCAATAGGAGCACCAGCCATCGCAGCTGCACCAGCTTCGCCCATTTATGCCACCAGTACGAAGAGAGTGAGCAACCCAAATACCAATGGCCAACAGCAGATGACGCCTAGTCCCACCAGCAGGCCAGAAACGCCCGCCTTTCCGGTCACGCCGCGCACGCCTTTTGGGGCATCATCGTCATCATCATCTGCGTCTCTGACGACGACGACCCAATTGCCCCCGGAGTCCATCTACCAAACAGGGCCACGTCGTGGCCTACCGCCAGCTCTGCAGCCACTCGAGGTGTCCGCCGATTCCGTGCAATTCGCCCGGAGTTCGTCCCAGTTCTGGTACAAACCAAATCTCACGCGCGAGGATGCCATCGCTCTGCTGGCCGCCGCCCAGCCAGGCACGTTCCTGGTTAGGGACTCTACCACGTACAAGGACTCCTATGGCCTGGTGGTGAGGGTGGCCCAACCGCCCGCCGGTTCGCAGGAGCTGGTGCGTCACTTCCTCATCGAGCCGACGAAGGGCGGAGTGCATCTGAAGGGCTGCGATGACGAGCCGGTGTTCACATCACTGTCCGCCCTCGTCTTCGAGCATTCCATAAGCCAGCTGGCGTTGCCGTGTCTCCTCCGGCTGCCCGATCGGGATATAGTGCCACCGGTGCGGGCCACTACACCCGCCCAGCAGCATCTACTTGCCCACGGGGCGGCCACCAACGTGCTGTGGCTCTACTCCTGCGACACGGAATCGCTGACCGGCAACGAGGCCATCCGCAAGGCCATCCGGCTGATGTATGGCCAGCGACCCCTGCCGCAGCCCACGGAGGTGCACTTCAAGGTCTCCTCGCAGGGCATCACGCTCACGGACAACACGCGCAAGAAGTTCTTCCGGAAGCACTACACGGCGGATGTTATCTCGCACTGTGCCATCGATCCGGAGAATCAGATGTGGACCAGCGAGGGCGAGAGCGACAAGAAGACCATCTTCGCCTTCGTGGCCAGGAGGTCGCACAGCTCCACGGACAACCAGTGCCATGTGTTCTGCGACCTGTCCGTCAGCCAGCCGGCGGCGGCTATTGTCTCGTTCGCCAATCGAACGCTGCCCACCGAAAAGCTGCGCAACTACGTCCTGTAGGCGGGTGGGGGCGTGGCACGGGTCAACAGGTCAGCAGGCTGGGTTCCACTTCCAACCGGAGTGGAGTGGCGCACAAGCAGGTGAGACGCATGACGGGTGCACTTTTGTTATGGGTCGTAAATGAGCGTTTTGCGGATTTGGGTGCGGTTCGGCCTTGGGTGGAAATTGCCAATTACAGTAGTCCTTCGAGAGGGTGGACTTCGTCGCGAAATTCTAAACAAACTAAAGTTCCTAATAGTTTGGATCTAATATAATTTCTGTGTTCAGCGGAAACAGAATCTCTAGTAAATAAAAAGTACTTGAAAGTTGTGCCAACACTATTAAATTTTATGTTCATTTTTCTAAAGGTCAAACAATATTGGTCGTTAATGCTATTTGTTTAGAAAAGTACTTTCTAGAAACAATTGGTTTTCGGCATTTGTTTGTTTTAAGTATCGTATTTGTATTTGTCTGAAACAAATTGTTTTTCCGTGGCTGCTTGAGACATTTTTATTTTTAGAGACTTTCCCTTGTTGTTTGTTTTAAAATAGACATTAGTTGCGCTTGCGGAACTATAATTTTGGCTATATCTCACTGCCCTTCTTCGAATTTGTCCATAGAAATTTTCAATATTTGCCTTACCAAGCTGTCACTGTATCATCATCGTTCTGCGCTCCAAATGGGAAACCTATTAAAAACGCTTCAGTTTCTGGTGCCCTTCCGTTCGCCTGGGTTCGTCTTCAAATTGTTTACTTTACATAACGCCCTGGCTGTTTGTTTGTTTGCTTAGCGGTTTCCATATACTGTCGAGCACACCATCCAAGATATATGCCCATATGTACATATGTACGAATGAATCCACGAGCGCCATATAGAAGCATTTGGCTAACATTTCTGGCTACACGTTTTTCGCAACGGAAGTTTCTGTCATGAGTCAGTTGCCTATAAATGATTGAGTTTCGAATTTAGAATCGACGCAAGAAGCCAATCCAACACATTCGGCGCATCCACATCCACTGCGAGGTGGCCAAACTCTGGAGTGGAGGACCGCACCTATGTATATACGGTATATACGGTAGCACCAGCCCCATTTGGCATTTCTTTCGATTTGATTAATTCCCCCCGCTCCGTTCACGGTCATGTGCTGAGGTCGCCCGATAAGGCCGGATCGCTTAACTGTGCATTGCCATGCTACGGAGGCAAACTTTTCATTAGTTGGCAGCATATATTCGCTATCAGGCCGCCAGGTGATCCACAATGCTATAATAATAGAGCCCAACATTTGGCTACAAATTGTGGCGCCTATAAAAAGATCTGCCCACAGACGCGATATAGAGTTTATAGTTATTGCTGTGCTGCTCTGCTCTGCTCTGTTCTGTTCTGTGCTGTTTAGTTGTTTATTTGGCTCTAAAGATACATATTTTGGAATCACTTGATAAGAGTGAGAGACTAGTTGTTGATCTTGCTGGGCATTGTACTCCAACGATTCTCGTTCGATTCCACCTTGAATTTTTTCGGAATTTTTCACTTGAGCCATAAAGCGGAATATGCAAATAAACAGACGGCAATAGAAATCGGTCTTAGGTCTCTATATAGCGCAAAAGTTGAAATAAATTCAGGCGAACCGGCGGGCGTCAATTGCGCATTTCAGAAAAACCGCATGCCGAACATACAAAACTTTATTCCAGGCACGTTTGGGTATATTTTTTTCCAATTTCCAATTCCTCGCCCGACGAGGTTCGGAAAAAAGTTAGTGTATATGAAACCGATGGTCTAAAAATAATATAGATTTAATATTTAAACGAGCACCACCTTTTCCTCAGACCCACCCCATTGTTTGTTCGATCGAATGATCTATCTGATCCGCAATTAAGCAATTATCCATCAGCATGAACAGTTCGAATGGGTGGGTTGGAATTTACGATCTTGTTGGCAAGATTTAAATCGGATTTCTGCTTTCATCTCTTGCAGGCCAGTGGAACCGAACCAGTGGGTGATGCGGAGGAGGAGCCCAGCGCTGCAAGATGTACTAACTAATCACTTTACGAAATTGTGTCTTGCGATACAGTGAGCTTAACTGCGAATATGTTAACAGGAATGATGTCAGCCGTAGTTTATTTAGACACGCACACACTCAGAAGTCGGCGATATTTATGGCGAAGCTAAAACATATGTACACATGTGTACTATCAACTTGAATTGACTAAACGCACAGTGGGACAAGTGTATGCCCGAGTTTGATAAGATTGGCAACAGTTGGAGACGCCGATTCATATTTGTTTATACGCCCAAGGTATAAACAAAGACATGAGGATTGTGTTCAAATTTGAAGAACTTCCATGTGGCATTTCAAGGAATCTCGTACCACTGTGCTGGGGGCGAAGTGAAACTGATCACCGAAAGTTGACTGTTTATTAGCAAAAAAACAGTATGGATGTGTATATTATTTGCGAGTTGTGTGTTTTTATATAGGGTGCGCTTGTCAGACAAACGGAATTAAACTAATCTACCACATAATTTAAAACCGATTAATGTTAGTTTAGAAAGTTGTTGAATAAAACCCAAAAGTACAAGCTAACCCAGAGAGCTTGTACCCTAATTTATACCAGTAATATCTATATAAATATATATATATGTATATGCTTAAGCACTACTAATGCAGTCAATATAAATAAAGTGCAATGTTGTTAAACAGATAAGAAACCTTCGTATTAATCTAACTCCCTTAACTGACTTGCGAAAAATTCAGCTGACTCAGCACCCAGCATCTGTTAATAATTTGTTATCTAACTAAAAATACAGAGACTGCGTTCTAGATTTCAGGGCTGCTAATGTCATATATCAACAGACATGTGTGTTGTTGGTTTGGTTGCCTTTTGTTGAACAATTAATGGCTTCTGTACCCACGGGCAATGGCAATATACAATATGCATTTGTATGAACACAACAATTGTTTAGTAATTTAATCTTATCGTTTGCCAGCCATTCGACGCGATCTCTATGGTCAGCTAACCATAGGAAGTGTAAAGTTCCAGTCAGTCACCCTTGCCTCAATTGAATTCGCTTTTTCGCTTATTCCCGGCTCCAAAAGATTCGAGACACAAGTAGTCGTCTTTTGCCTAATGGACGAGTGCAATGTGATTGTACATACTTGTATATTTAAAAGGCAGCCCACAGTCAAGTGTGCCAAGTGAAATGAAAACGCGTCCGTCGACTCGACCTTGAGATCAATTTGTGGCGGCATGACGTCATCGCCAACGACAGCTGCCCCACGAGTTTTAAGACATTTCTTACAGAAATTTACAAATTAAATTTTAGGCTAATGCTCCCCAGCGATCTGTGCACCCACATTTTAATGATTTTGATTTCAGCATTTCATTCCATTTCTTGTTCTATTTTCAACGGCCTGCTAATTTCCTATATGTATTTGCCTTGTCAGGCGCCCCAAAGAGACCGAAACCAGTTTGTCATGTTCTTTGCCTAAATTCGATAATTAATTGAACGCCGGAGAAACGAGAGTCGCTGAAAACGGCGACAAACTCCGGTTGCAGCATGAACTGGGCAGTGTCGCCTTATCCAGACCTCTGGTCCGGTGACGAAAGCAATATCCATCGAGATTCCAAGCGAGACGCAGTGCAGGTTTTGTATCTTACATTTAATACATTTGGATTTGGTTGTGTGTACAAAAGTGAACATAAAATCAACGTTCGGTGTGTTGTTTTTAGATATCTACATAGCTACATACAATATCGTTCGTTTACATCATATTAATAAATACACTTTAATAATATATACTCGCATACGTATATATAACAAATAATACATCCAGATTTTGCAGACCCGCATTTCGGACCTCCCGCAGGCAGATTCAACATTTCGCGTGAAAAACAGAATTTTGTGTGTACAAAAATACATAATAGGTCCCACTTTCGATTTCGTTTGGCTATCAATTGCTGGAATGCCAATTGATATAATTTCGATTTTCCTCAATCTTGTCATGCTTCAATCTGTGGAAATGTTAAAGTTTGTCAATTTCATTCCGCATTGTGTTGTCCAAATCGAAATCAAGTATGGGGGTTATACTAAAAAGCTCTGAGAAAACTATGCAGGCTCCTCTATTCGTGTGCCTAATTAAATATGGTTTGGGTGTATGTGGTTGTCTCATATTTAAGATTAGTTACAAAAATTTCTCTAGTTTTTCACGAGCCTATTGCCATATGGCCATTTTTCGTTCCCATTTGCCGTCTACTGAGTGGGGAGTAACTAATTTGACTTCGCCGAGTACGGACTGGTGGAACCGACCGACGGAGGCGTGGGTGTAGCTCCACTGCGAATGCCATCGCCTTCGCACACATATTTTCCTGAAAAGTGAACGAAAGTTACAGCGCTGTTAATATAGAACGTATATTTAAACGTACCGGAAACAAAGCGCCGTTTGACCAGCGACAAGCGATAGCCACTGCCCTGGAGCTCGAACTCGATGCCTGAAAGTGTGGTGCCCTCGCAGTTGAACTGGGTGGCCAGGAGTGCCGGTGTAGACGGACCATCGTTGAGCTCCAAGCGTGCCCGCAGAGTGCCCACTCCGCCGTCTTGTGAATTCTGCGAGATGTCCGTGAAGTTCCACACCAAACGATTCGATTCTCCCAACCTAGAAACAATAAATGCGATCAGTTATAAGATAATATTTGAAGAAATGGCAACTTTCTTACCAGGCAGAGTGCGGCTTCGACTGGACATTGCGCACAGATCCATTGACGGGCACCGAGAGCGTGACATTCAGAAGGGGCGAGGCACTGGCCATGGCGTGGTTATTGTACTTGTAGTCCACTTTGAGGGCCGTGTAGCTGGACTCACACTTCCAGTAGCTGACAAGTTGGAAAGGGCACGAGCTGGCTCCCGGCTTGGTGCGCACCTGATACTTGAGTATGTCCACGTTAAAGTAGGAGGCTGTCGGGTTATTCTCCGCCTGCCTTCGGAGCAGAGCCGTTAAAGCACCCATATTGAACTCCAGCATCGTGCTAACAGAACTCGACTGCTGGCGATCTCTGCAAATAATCCGAATAGGATTATTTGATTTCTATAAATAAGATCACAAAACTCACATTTGGACCAGTTTTCCGTTGGGCACCAGGTTCTCCAGATTCTGAACGTGCTTAATGCGAAAACCCAGCTTGGCTGGATTTGGATTATTGGCTAAAAGGCCGGCAATGCCAGCTGGGAATGATAGCATCATATCACCGGACACTTTCACCTGGCAGCGCGACTCATCGCTGCCCCGGAAATATGCGTGTATGATTTCGTGGAATGCCACTGCCAGCGGTATGGTGTCCGAAATACCGATTGTGAGTGGAGAGGGTCCTCGCGAGGAGCCCACTCCCCCGATGGCCGTACGGAACTCCAGACTGCCAATGCTCTCGGCTCGATTCATGGCCGTCACCGGAGCCGGCGACATTCTGCCGCGTCCTGGCGCTGTCCCTGTTGCCGCCGGTCCAATGGCAATCATATCAGAGCGTCGCGATGGCGGTCGTGGTATGGCTATACTTCCACCTGTTGACGCTGACGTCGGTGTTGGTATTTGTCTTCCGGGCGGTTTTCCCAGCGTCGCCGATGACGGCGCCGACATACTCATGTCACCCAACTCTGAGAAGATATCGCCAAGATCGGCATAGCGACTGTTGGTCGTGGTGTTTGCGTTATTATTGTTGGACAGCGTGGGACTCTGCAACGGGGCATAGGGATGCACACTGGCCGTGGGAGTGGAGGCATTCGATATTTCAGGCGACTGTTGACGCGACGCCGGAGCTCCTCTGGCTGCTTGCAACTGCTGGCTGTGATGCTGTGTTGGAAATAGATTTGTATTTTTTAAACAAATTTATATAACTTTCTAGGTAGAGGAACTCACTGAAAATACTCCAGTTGGGGACAGCGAAATGTTCTCCACGGTGGCACGCAGCTCATCCACGCTGGCCGACATGGGCGCCTGGCCATTCTTCAAGGGCTTAATGCTCACATGGATCCGGCGTTCCTGCTTATCGTTGTCGGAGTCCGTATCCGAGTCGGAATAGAAACTGCCAGCTATAATAGTTAGGCATTAGTTGTGCGTTTGGCAAGCATTCCAGTTAAGAGCTTACACTTATCCTGGCCCTCCTCCCACGCTATTTCCTTAGCAGGCTGTATGCTGAATCCCTCCTCATCCACCTCATAGCCAGTTCCGGTGCCACTTGTGGCGCCCGCAGCCGTGGTCGAAGCCGAGTTGGTCAGCGCACCCGCATTGGGAAGGCTCCCACTGGCCACGGCGGCACCACCGCTGCCGCCCATGCTACTTGCACCTGCGGAATCCACGCTTCCTTGAGCTGAGGTCACCGACAGGGCGGCCAGGCCACCGCCTGCGCTACTGCCGCTGGAATTCTGCGTCTTCATGCTGCGCCCATGGTCGTCATAGTCCAACAGCGTGTTGTTGCCTCGATCCAAACTAGACAATAAAATGAGATCGGTTCCGGTTAATATTTTCGAAATTGAGGTATGTAGCCATTTTGTAGACCCACCTGGTGAGGCGTTCTTCCTGTATGTTCTCGGCGGCCTCATTGTCTTTCTTTTTCTTAGCCTTTTTAGTTTTTGTCTTGTCGCGACGACTGCGTAAAATGCCAGAGACTACCGGCGAAAGGTGGATCAGATTAATGAAAGCAAAATTAATAAGATTCTTAAGTGAATAAACAAGCTAATGGCTAATAGAATACACAGGAAAAGAAGGTGACACATCAATGTACTTCTGTATAGAGACTTTGGTGATGGGAATAACTTCTGTGTAATAGAAGTTTATAGTTGAAACTTAAATGCATTGTCTTCCTCAGAACTCAAACACCGCCCTAAAGTGCTTCAATAACAATTAAATGTTAATCGGGTATGAGAGAACAATAAGTTGAGCACACAGAAAAGCCTTTAAATATACATATTTCGGATAGGTACATGCAATTTTCTTTTGGGTGGAAATGCTGTACAAGTGTTTTTAGTAATTGGAGGGGTGGTGAAATGGGAGCCAATCACTTTCATTGACATTCTTGATTCATTTACCCTGAGAGTTTGATGTGAATATATTTAAAAGTGACGTTGCACGTCTGGACGTTGTCGTTGTGGCGGTTGTTGCTGCTGCAGATGTTGCTGCCGTAGCTGCTGCAGTCTGTTGTAGGTGCTCTTGCTCATTTAATGACTTCGATAGCTGTTGCTCGCTTGTCGTTGCGTTCAATTGCTTCTTCCCAGGCGCACTCGCCGCTGCAATTGCAGTGGCACTTGCGGTTGGAGTTAAGGCCTCTGCCGGTTGCTGTTGTGTCTGATCTAAAGTTTTGATTTCGATTAGTCGATCGGTGCATGGATGGGTGGATGTTGGGTGATTGGGATGAGCAGTGGTTGATGGATGCGATGGATGTATGTATGCGAAGCATGTATACGGAAATAAGACGGAGAAAAGCATAGAGAAAAGATTGCAGTTGTAAGTGCTATTAGTTCAATGGCTTCATGGCATTTGTGTGTGCGTGTGGATGTGCAGTAGTTTATGTAAAAAGTCAGGACAATTGTCTGATTGATTGGCTGGTGTTTGAGTGTACAATTAAAGATCGCATTAAACTAGTAAACGAAGATATAAAATAAAAATAGATAAAATCCATACAATTATTTACAATTATCATGGAAAAAGACTATTTCCAAATGCTTAGTACTTAGTCCATAAAACATAATATGGAAAATATCATGTGAATTTCATGAAAACAGTACTAAGAATTAGATCCCACATTTTCTTATAACCAATTAAAAAATTTAAGCAGTATGAATAGATACAATTTAGAGACGAACATAAACTTAAGTACATATAAGAAAGTATGTTACAGTAGAATAGATAAAATTGAAAGATCAACTGATAGACCCCACAAGTACATACATAGAATAAACTTTAACCATACAACGATGTAAACGAAAAATAATAAATAAAAACATAAACCAAATAAAATCAAAGAGAAAGAACCTTGATTGCTAGTATCCTCAGAATTAGGGGAGTTTTTGGTGATATTTGTGGTGAGATTATTCGTGCCAGTTGTTGTTGTAGTTGTTGCTGTTGTGTTGTTGGTGTTCAAGTTGTTGCTATTGTTGCTTGCTGTTGTCGTGGTGGTGGTATTGTTGGTGCTACCACTTCCGCCCATACCGAAATTTCCGGCGCCTGCAGACGGCTGCTGCTTGGCAGTGGGCAAAAACCAGGATCGCAGACTCTTCACCGTGGATGTGGCTCCACCAGTCGGCTGCGGTTGTATCCCAGATGCATTTGCTCCCGCCAGCATGTCCGGCGATGTGGGACGCGGAGAGCCCATAGCTCCCAGTATCGGATCCTCAGCAAAGGGAATACTTCCGCTGGCTGCACTTCCGCTGCCAACAGAGATTGCCGCCAAGGCATCGCCCCGCTGATCCATGGACACCGCACTGCCCGAGGCAGTCGTTGCTGCATTTCCAGTCCGCAGAGCAGCCTGAATGCTGGTGGCCGAATTTGAGTTCGACGCGCTGGCCGAGACCTGCGGCTGCTGGAGGCGAGAACCACTCGACAAGGCCACGTACTCTAGTTCAGGCATTTCTGCAATAAGAAGCATAAAAATTCATTATTCGTTCGTAAGGTGTTACCAAATTTACTACGCGTTATTGATTGCTGACTTACCTGGCTTCTCCAAACCCGTGTATTTATTGAGCACAAACTGTTCCAGCAGTTTATCAACAGACATGTCGACAAACTGCCTCTTGAAGTCGGAATGTACCTGACCCACCATATCGTGATTGTTCTGCAGCATTTCCAGATACGTGGACAGAAACTCCTTCATTTGACGAAGGTGCACCTCCTCAATCTCTTGAAAGCGCTTGAATTCAAAATATTATAGAAATTAATTTAAACTTAATACATTCAATGCAATTCTTCTTACCTTGCAGGTTTGGGTCATGCGTCGCTCAAATTCGTTCTTAATGGGGTTATGCTTATCCAACAAGGCCTTGTACTCCTCCTGCAGTTTTTTCAGCTTACCCTCCAGCTTCTCGGCATCCTTGTGCGAGCCGTTGTCCTTGCGCAACTTCTCCAGCTCCTGGACCTTGCTGGCGTACAGATCGCGCAACTTTTGCACTGCCACCGTCGACGTCTGGATGGCTTGGACACACTCAAGAGTCTGCGATTCCTCCTCCTTGACGGATTTGTGCTTCTTGTGCAGCTCGTCGGCATACTTGGCAACATCCTTGACCAGCTCGGTCAGCTTTTGCACCATCTGCAGGTGGAGCGTGGAAAGCTTCTCCGCCGATGTTCGCAGTATGGTCCAAACAGGTGCAAATGTGCTATTTAGTGTACCAGCCTTGTGCGCCAGCTTGGACATCATCTTCGAGTTCTGCTCCTCAATGTTTGACTTCTCGCGCAGAAACTCGGACAACTCCTTGCTGGCAATCAGGCCGAACTTCATGTTGTGGTACAAGACATCGTAGCCATTGTTCTTCTCCCCCTACAAATGAAATGCAAGTATATTTAACTGATGGTTTGGTATGTAGGTTATTTGACTCACCCAAAAATAATCGTTGAAATCGACCGTCATTTTAGTTGTATTCTTAATATTTCGATCTCTAGGCTAGTTGAGCAGAAACTTAATTTCCCTTTCCACTATCGGTTAACATAAAAGGCTTCTGGCGTTGTAATTGACTTGACTTCTCTAGGGGCCCCAGATTTGTAGTATGATCCTTACGATGCTACTGTCTGCCTGTGCTGGACTCCTCATCATCAGATTCAGCTCCGTCCTCAGCATGCATGGGCATTTGTTGCTGGCGAGTATCTTGCTTAGGCTTAGTGTGTTCTATGTAAATACTAGAAATTTCAATGAAATCAATTAATATTAATTCATATATATTTATATTAGTTTTAATAAGACATGTAGCTCAAAACTTTTTTAGTTATCCGTGCACTGGATGACAAATAAATAAATGTACCCCTTTTTTTCGATTCTAAGTAGGTATTTATTGAATATTTGACAGTCTAAAATCTTATAAAAAATAATAAATGTTAAATGGTTTGAAAAAACTAGAAGGTGAGACAGTTCTAATCTGCATTTAGCTTGGCCATTTCCGCATCAATTCGCTCGTCCAATGCTCTGGTCAGGATGGTACAACAGTCCTTGATGGCATGGTAGATAATATTCTTGATCTGAAGCTTGTCCTCGTGATTTGTGTGCGAGTGCGAGAGTCTTCTGAACTCGTGAGTTAGATGATAGCAGTGCGTGATGTTTTCCGGCGAGACAAAATCCTCGGCCACCTTGATGCAGTTGTGCAAATTCTGGACTTGATGAGGGGCGCCAGCTGGGATAAAGACAGCATCGCCCAAGCACTGGACAATCGGATGTCCCTCCACGCCGTACTCCTTGAATAAACGGGCACGCAGCTTGTCGTCCAAGTACCAATTCTGATCGTGAATAGGATCGTGATCCGGCTCCAGGCGGAAACCCTTCTCCAGGGTCACTCGATTAAGTAGATCTCTTATTTTGTCCGCATCTCGAGCTGGAAATATGTGCCAAAGGGCTCCGGGTAAGACATCTGGCGACTGGCAACGAGCTCTAGTGATGTAATCGCATCCGCCCAGAGCTATGGCTTTCTGCGTGGCCGCCATGTGAGGTTTAGTGTCCCCATCCTGGGGTATTCCCACATAAACCATTATGTTCACTGCATCCGAAATGTCCAAGTGGAGATTGGTTGTCCCCTTGTCTGGGTGCAGTGCAGAGCCGTAAGCGTTGTACATTTTGGGCCCTAAATCTGGTGGGACAAACATCTTGGGCAAGCAGCTGGCAATGTTGAGGTTTCCCGTGCGAAGAGTGTACTCCGGCATGGGTAGTCCCTTCATCAAATCAGCAAACCTGGTGGGCAGTATTTCGGCAAAATCATCACCCGGCGGCCAATCCTTAAGCTTCAAGAGCATGGGCTTGCCATTGGCATCTAGCAGACGCTTGCCCATACACTGAAATCCCTCCCAAAAGTGTCGCATCGGTTGATTGGGCACCAGATTTCCATTCAGGCAATTAATAAGATCATTGGGCTTGTCGCCAAAGTCCCGGCAAAAGGCTTGTGGATGCCATAGGTCCAAGTTCAGGGAGCGTGCCACCTCCGAAATCATCACTGGCTGGCCGCATTTCCAAACCTCCTGGTACAGAACTCGATTATCCGGATGCATGGCATCAGTGAGTCTCAGCAGTTTGCCATCGCAGAGCCACTCGTGCGGAACTCCTGGAGCCAGCTGAGTGGAGTGAGCCAAAGTCATGGCCCGTGGTGGAAGGAACCGTCTCAAACCGGCCAATCCCTTCCTTAAGAAGTTAATGTGCTTGAAATTGTCAAACGCCGTTGTTATGGGGTCCTTCCCCAAGGTTTCCTTGGTCCACACTCGTCCTGGGACATAATCTATACCTCTCTCTCTGGCGAACTCCAGCTTCTTGGCGTGCAGTTGATCGAGGCGCTGTTGCTGGTGTACCTTCTGCTCGGAGGCCAGCGACGAGTAGCTGGTGTGCTGTTTAAGCTGCGACTCCTTAATCATATCCTGGATCAACTCGTTTAGTTGTGCATCCTCCACCGCTTGCTTGCTCAGAAGGCAGCCGCAGACCTGAGGCACCTGCCACAACGTCCGCACCTCGTGCAGCAACCTGCCCAAGACGTTGAGCGCATCGCCGGCTATGATCTGTGTTAGCATCAGCTCGGTAAGGGCGTGCTCCTGTGGGCCACTGGGATCGCTGCAGAGCAGCCAGTGGTACTCATCGCATCCCTTTTGGGCAGCGTTCTCCGCACGGCGCAGACGCAGTCCCTCCTTGCGATCTTTGAAGCAGTCCAGACACACTCCAAAGCCACACTTGCGACAAGTCCAATGGTAGTTGAACAGCGTGGTGTCACACACGTCGCAAATCTCTCGGGTGCCTTTTACGGCCTTCTTCCAGGCAATGGTTCCGTCCGGATTCTGATGCAACCTCAAAGCCTCTGCTTCCTGGCGCCACAAATAGCAGAACTGGTCGCCGGCATGCAGCAGGATGTACCTGCAAACCTGTATGTCCATGTACCCGCTGGTCGGGGCTGTGTTTTTATCCGGCTGCCAAATGGCAATGTCCTCCGGTGAGGGCTCGCTGTAGGGATTTGGAAAGCCAACCACGCCCAGCTCTCCGTTCTCATTGAACTGAAGACGACGGAACTCATAGAAGCGGCAGTAAACATCGCTTGCTGCACTGGATTCACCCTCCTTCGTAGCCAAATTCCTTCTTCGGCACTCCCGACACTTGGGAATCGGTGAGGATCCTGCTGCTGGCTGTGCCTGCTGCAGCTTAAAGCAGGGCAAATCCTGCAGGAATATGGAGCCACTGGTCCGGAACTCATCGTGCCGCTGCTGCTCCTCCTCGGTCAGCGGTGGCACTTGCTCAGGGATCTCTTCTTCCTGCTGCAGTGGCTGTTCCGCTCTCAAGGTTGGATTCTCCACTTCGCGGCAAGCTCTCTTTGTGGGCGAGGAGTCATTGGATATGTGTATCTCTATGATGGATTTCGGTTCGGAGCGAGAGGAAATTGAGGATGAGGCCGAGGATACGGTGCGTTTGCGGCTCGTTCTTGTGGCGACCAGTGCCGCCAATTCTTTTTGTGACATTTCGGCTCCTCGGTCTTCGGAAACGAGAAAAGAGGGAGAAAAAAATGATCGTTGTTTGAGGTGGTTCTTTGTAGACTCTTCAACTGGCAGCCTGGTAATGCTTCCCATGAGGAGGTGGCTGCTGCTCCGTGCTCCATGCTCTTTCTGCATTGTGATTCAATAACATTGCGTCTCGAGTCACGTTCTTCTGTTCGCGTTTGGCTGGATTTCGCGCATCTTGCACACGATTACAACACGCCCGATGTTGCAACATTGCCGGTAATGTGGCGAACAACTTTCGTTGGCTTTCTTCTTCAATGCACACGCACATCTTAATGAATAGAGCAGAGCTTCAAGAGAATACAGCACAACTACTCACTGCCTCCACATTACCAGGCACACAGAAATCGCTTAAGACTACGTTAAATTTGCTTACATTAGACTAAAGAACTGGGTAATTATTATTGCATAGGTAGATAAGATTTCAGCATTTAAATTGATGGTAATGATAAGTTTGGAGAAGCAATCCCGCATTGGCAAGCAAATTATCGATTATTTAACTTTAACTTGAGGACCATTTTTGTTTGCGTGGATTCAGCTCTGGTTGTGTTTGTAAATAAACGATAACTAAGGTTCTTTATCAGTGTATGTGTTTGCCTAGTAGATCACGAGAAAGCAATAAATTACGGAACTTTAAATATAATTGAGTTGCTCCCAAAATATCACGTATACGACAAGATGTGCCAATTATATTAGAGTGAGTTGCCATAGTTACAGTTGTATATCTCGGTTGGGTGGAACCAAAATGAAAAACTTCGACCGCTAAAAGGTCGAACACATTGTAAATTGAAAGTAAATATAGCTGCTGAAATGATTTATACATTTTTTTTGAGACATTTTTGCCACTATTTGTCAACAAGTAAAAAGATAAATACATTCCATAAAAATAATCATACACATACATATACATACATATACATACATACATATGTATTTATCACCATAATATGGGCGTCGCAAACTAAAAACTGTTGGACTACTGATAAACTCCCCTCTAAAACAGCGCTAAATGAGTTTGGACAACCGAAAATTCAGCTATTTGCTGTTACTTTCATTATGAACATGATAATCAACCGACTGGCAAATGAGAGGTTATCGCACGATATGGCTAGGAGTCCAGGGGATTCGGATTGGAACTAACAGCGCCGTTAACAGGGGCAACAAGTGTCCGCAGAAGTCAGGCACAGCGAACACCGGAGGAATATGCAGAGCCCGGATAATTAAGGCGACACCTATAAATTAACCCCTGGTCACAAAAAGCAGAAGCTCACACACACACACACACGCGCGCATGGCGACACTACAAACAAACAGGCTTGTTTGTATTTTTTTTGGGCGTTCACCGTCATCGAGCAGAAAAGTTGTACGAAAAGTGGGAAAAGGGAAATGAGAAAAGCACGAAAGGCCAAGCGAAGAAAACCCTACAAGTTACTCCGCTGCGCCCTCCTAACGCTCGCCCCTTGCCAAATTGATCAATCAATTCACTCGCTGACCTTTTAATTCAATGATGTTCTGCAATTTATATAACACTGGCTGCGAGCATCCAACAAACAATTAATATGCCCACAGAGACACTCTCGTTATTAACAATGCTGCCTGATAAGGCAGTGAGATAAATATTTATGTACGCTACACTGCACTGCACAGCAATAGTACCAACAACTTGAAGCAGCTCGGCAACACTGTCCTATTACTACACCGTTCTACATTTGTTTTTTTTTTTGGTCATCCTGGCGTTAGTCTTCAATGAATTTGTTTTTGCTTGCCCGTTTGGAGGTGCAGATTGCTTGAATCCGCTGTGATAAATGCACAATTAATAGGCACTTGGCAGTGCAGGGAATGCACTCGCTGCAATTCAGAACCGCTGCCTTTGTCGAGTTTTATCAATTTAAATTTGTGTACTGAAACTCACAAACACCAGCACACACGCACACAGCCGCACAGGCACGCACACAGCCAAATGTCAAACTTGGCGTTCCTTGGCATACAAATTGGATTGGATGGAACAGAGAAGCTGACATTGCAGCGCGTTCTTTTTTCGGGGAGTGGCCACTTCACTTACATCTACTTATTGCATGTTGTGTAACCGCTTGAGTTTAACTTCTGTAATACTTTTGCCCGTGTTAACTTCACTCGATTTGAAGCGAAAAATTCGATTTTTCATTAGCACTGAGCGAAGCGCAACTAGAGCTGGCCAACAAGTCGATGCTGTAGTAATACTTATCGATTAATGGCAGTTGAAATGCATGGCAGCCCTGGATTGGAGTAGAACCCGGCTAACAGACTAGTACGCCCGCGATCCAATAAACCGATACTACAAATAATCGATTGTTGTTGCTCCAGCTGTTGTGTTCGGTCGGAAAAATGTCTTCGACGTTAAGAAAATGCTTTAATTTGGCAAAAACTGTGGGAAATGCGATAGTCAAGAGCTTTCTGGCAGCTCCAAAGCAGCCATGGCAGGCCTGCAGGTGCGTTCTCCTTCACAAACCCGACTTTCACACACAATAACTGATAAAAACGCACCTTTGTTTTTATGTAATATGTAGTGCGGCCGCCCTGCAAACGCCGCATGTTCAAATGCCGATGCAGATGCACACTTCCCCAGTTCGCCGGGATCTGATGGAGTTCTTCGACGACAAGAAGAACTGGAGCGAGAACGAGGTGAAGGTGGGCCGCGCCTGGCGGACGGAGGAGCTGCGCATCAAGTCCAACAAGGAGCTGCACCAGCTGTGGTTCGTGCTCCTCAAGGAGCGCAACATGCTGCTGACCATGGAGCACGAGTGCAACGACAAAATGGAAGTCTTTCCCAGTCCGGAGCGTATCGACAAGGTTGGCAATACTTGATGGTTAAGATCTTTTTCTACAACTAAAGAATTTCAGGTGAAAATCTCCATGGAAAACCTCGAGACAGTAGTGAGGGAGCGCAACAAGGCGTATCACCTGCTGGAAACAGGTGAAACGGGTGAACGGCCCCAGAAGGCGGTGAAGAACGCATTCGGCCTGCAGGTCTCATACAAGTCTTGCGAGCACGCCTTGCCGCCCTTCATGAACCTTAAATGGATCAAATCCCGCAACATTGGCTTCGGCGGCAGAGCTGTGAACAGATTCCTCCTAAAGTACAGGGAGAAACTCTACAATGCCAAGCGCAAGGCGAAGAAGTATGTTGTCTTTGGCTAAATAGAGAATCTCAATTAAAATCTTGTTATCTTGCAGCCGCTCCCGTAACGAAGTTATGATGATCCTGCGTCGCAACCCCAATTTCGACCTGAATGTGCTGCGTCGCCAGTTCCCCGATGTCAACGTGGACAAGCTGTGCAACGAGGACAAGATTCGTGGTCACTATGTGCCCAAAGTTGGCGTATGAGCTACCAAGCGGCAGTTATTTAGTTATTAAAACAACAAAATACCATCGACATGTTTAATCTTCGTCAAACTTAATTTTGGTGCCCTGAAACGCAGCAATTTTAGGTTTAAACTTCTGTTTGGCCACCCAAGAAGGATGCATGCCGTCGGTGGGCAAAGGAGCCGCAGTCGCAGTCGAATGATTGATACTTGGAGCAATAATTTCTGCCGCCTGGCCATCGTCGCCGAATGTAATCTTCTTGCCTCGAAAATCACCTATGATCGGCTTCTGCTGTTGCTTGGCCAGCCACGAGGGGTGACGGTCATCGGTTGGCTTTCTCGCTTTGAACTCTGGCTGTCTTTCGGGTTTCTCACGATATGTATTCGTCCGTCGCTCTTCATTGCGGAACTTCTTGACTGGCGGCGGACCTTGTTCCTCTTCAGCTTCGCTGTCATTGTCGCCGGAAAGAACCACGGCGCTGGACAAGTAGGGCTGGCCTGATTCCGTGATGAAGAAGGGATCAACGACATGTGTGGGACGATTATTGTCAGGTTGTGGTTCCTCTTCGTCAATGCTTGGCTGCCTTTCTAAGCGAGGCTTCGGCTTCTGCTCCTTGACTGGCTTTTTCTCCAAAGGTTTTGGCTTAGATTCTTTCGGTCTGCGTTCTTCTTGTTGAATTTTTTGAGAAGGTTGTGTGTTATTCTCCTTGATTGACTCCTCAATAGACTCCTTTTTGGGATTGGGCTTAGTTTTCTCCGTCTTGATCTGCTCGTCAAAAGCTTGTTTTTTCTTAAGGTTTTTATCTTTCTTGGCTGGTGTTTTAGGTGTCTTTTCCTTTTTGACTTTGAGAGGCACTGGAGGATTTTCGTTTTCAACTGAAGTCTGAGGGACCTCCTCGTCCTTAACTTGGCTGACTTCAAGAGTAGGTGTTTCCGCAGCTGCTCCATTAACTTCTACATCCGCCACTTTGTTCTGCTCTAACCACTCCAACCGGTTTTTGGTTTGAGCCTTCTGCTCCTTCAGCTCCTTGCGTTTCCGCTTCCGCTCCTCAGTGCGTTCTATTTTGGCCCGTCGCTTGCTAGTCTCCTGGATCTCCTCCCGCCACTTGGCCTCCTTGTCGGTGCTCAGCTTCAGGGTTTCCACAAACTTGTCCACCACTCCGTGCATCAATTTGTTTAGCCGCAGCATGGCAATGCCCAGTTCATCCGGCGTGGAGCGCTCGTTGGCAATCACCGCATTGGGATTTGTGCCCTCCTGGAGGAGCGATTGGCGCACCATGTCCATGCACTTTAGGGCCTTCAGCTGGGCCAGGCATTCTGTGTTCTTGCGTAAACGAATCTTTTCCTTTTCACTGTCTGGATTTTTGGTCAGAACATCTTTTGTTTTTCGCAGCTTCTGTACGACTTTGGCGATGGTCTGTGCGCGTGCCTTTTGAATGACCTTCTTGTTGGATATCACCTGCAAAAATTCTTGTTAATTAAAATGCTATAATTTAGGATAAAATTGTTTATTTACCAAATTATTGAATTTCAATCTGTCCATGCTGTTTTAGTTACAGTGGTGGTTGAAATAATAGACTAAGGTTTGTGTCCGTGCTAGGTGATGCCAACCCGATCAACTACAATACAGAATTTTTGAAAGCAGAAATCATCCGCTTGTTTTCACAGGAAGCTGTATGAATGAAATAATTTCCAATTTTTCTTAGTCAAAACTAATTTTATAAAGCCGCCTAACGTGCATGCACTGCTCAATATCAGTTCCGAAATAGCTATCGTTATCGCAGGTCAATCGATAGTGCCGGCCAGAATGCAGCCATCGCCATCGATAGTGCCATCGGCTTGGTGCCAGCTCTAGTATCTTCACAGCTACGTACAGCCTAGATTTCATCTGCATTTCACATACGGATTTATTGTTTTCCTGCGCTGTTAATTGCAATTACCGCACGGCAATTAAAGTGGTGCCATCGAGGACTACCGCCTGTCGCACCGTTAGCCGCGAAAGTGACGTGAAACGTGCCCAGCAACTGCGCCGCGCGCGAGAGCGAGAAAGGTGGAGCAGAGCAGAGCACTGACAGAGAGGAGCGGAGCGGAAAAACAAGGAGGAGCTAGCTGAAAAGGCAGCAACAAAGAAGGTCCGCAGCCCCGGCAGGCAAAAGAAAAATAAAGAAAAAGGCGACAAACAACGCCGCCGAACCAGCAAATTCGGCTAGTTAACAACTCTGCAGTGAGGGAGATAAACTAATTTGCATGGAGCGAATGAGTTTTAAATTTAGTTTGAGTCATTGATCTCTTTTTCCCATTTTTTTTTTGGTGCCCGTCTGGCTGTGTGCATGCAGTGGTGCGTGCGTGTGTGTGCGAGTGAGCGCCTAGTCGCAGTGACTCAGTGACGTGCATTAATTCCTGCCTAATTATGCGTTTAATTTATTTTAATCAATCTTAATTAATAATTTACTCCACTTGCAGCCCATACACGCACACTCACCCACACAAGCACACGCACACGCACACTAGCGTACGGAGAGAGAGACTGCATCTGCGGGCGCTCAACAAAGAGAGTAAGCATCGATCGCGAGAGAGAGACTGTGACAGCGACTGTGACTGCGACTGCGACTACGGCAAATCGAAAACGGACGCCACAGCCAAATGACGGAATACAAACTGGTCGTCGTTGGAGCCGGAGGCGTGGGCAAGTCCGCGCTCACCATCCAGCTAATCCAGAACCATTTCGTGGACGAGTACGATCCCACAATCGAGGACTCCTACCGAAAGCAAGTGGTTATCGGTGAGTTATACTAAAATCTGGTATTGCAAAGGGTGCAAGTCTCTAGAGATTTCTGCGCCCTTTCGCTGTTTTGGTTTCCCCTCTAAAGGAAATTTCAAGAGTAAACCAGAAGAGATCTTAAAGAGTCGCGATAATCAAACTCATTCTATTCCCCTGCAGATGGAGAGACCTGCCTGCTGGACATCCTGGACACCGCCGGCCAAGAGGAGTACTCGGCCATGCGGGATCAGTATATGCGGACCGGTGAGGGCTTCCTGCTGGTCTTTGCCGTCAACAGTGCGAAGTCCTTCGAGGATATCGGCACCTACCGTGAGCAGATCAAGCGCGTAAAGGACGCCGAGGAGGTGCCCATGGTGCTGGTGGGCAACAAATGTGATCTGGCCTCGTGGAACGTTAACAACGAGCAGGCAAGAGAGGTGAGTTCGAGCCTTCAGTATTCCCAGCGAGCCTTCCATTCATTATGTTTTGTTCTTAGGTGGCCAAACAGTACGGCATTCCATACATTGAGACATCCGCCAAGACGCGCATGGGCGTGGACGATGCATTTTACACACTGGTGCGCGAAATCCGCAAGGACAAGGACAACAAGGGGCGGAGGGGCCGCAAAATGAACAAGCCGAATCGTAGATTTAAATGTAAAATGCTCTAAACGGCCTCGCATTGGTTATTATTCACTTTTTATTTCTTCAAATGTCGCCTGTTTGTCTGTATGTGCGTCGGCGGATCGCCGATCGTCCCGGAATCGATGGTTTGTCCATTTTGGACACACAATGCGAAAAACACACACATGTGGGAGCGTGTTGGTCGGTGCAATTGTCAGATAAAAGATGAGAAATTGTAATTAATTTAAGTAACTAGAGTTTTATGTACGTCGAAATGATTTTGTGAATGTGTGTGTTTTGTGTCGTTTGAAAGGCTGCGAGGCGCCCTTTTAAGAGTATTAACAATAACAAGCAAACAAAAACGAACGAAGCAAATCGAAAATGAAAATGAATATGTACCTCTACATAAAAACTATGAATACTGTTGTAACTGCCTTGGTTCAGCTGCTATATCCGTTTGTTTTCAACCAGCACTTAACTTGATTCTATGTTGTTTGTACTTTAACAGATACTCCGTGCTTAAAACCGAAACGCGATGTAAACCAATATTGTGAATTTTTAGAGCCCTGTTATCTATTGGTTTTAACCCGACAGTCATACATAAATGCAATCTTTTTCCGCACACACGCACGAGCAGAATTCCATTAGTATTCATCATTAGAGAACAAACAAACAAATGCCGATAAGCTCACAGCAATTTTCGCACAAACGAGCAAATTCGCTAGCCCCAAACTAGATTTATGTTCAGTTAAACACATATTTGTGGTGCTACGATGATGAAATTATAATCCGTATGAGTTCTTGAGATATGCCTTTCTTTCTACTTACCATACTGACAGATCAATCGGAGAGAAAACAAACAGCCAATTAAAATTACATTATATAGTTTGCTTTAAGCTTTTTATACATACATACATACATTTAATATTTAATTTTTTGTATTAATTTTTGCCATACAAAAAGAAACGAAATAAATCGATTGTGTGTACTATTTATGCAATGTGGTTTCAGTTTAGCTGGGCGTCAATTATTTCATTTCTTGCCGATAATAAAAATTAGCCACTTAGGCATTACAACTATTACAATTATAATTGATAATTATTAGAAATAATTGAATTCCAATAATTTAAATGTTGGCGTTGCGCGCGTAAATAACAAAATGCTTACAATTCGATAATTCGAAGAACAGTTTCGAAAAGAGCCGATAATAGTCTAAGAAATCGGCTATCCGATAACAATCGACAATCTATCGATTGATCTGCTACCAATATGTCATTGTTGGGGTTATCGCATCACTATCAGCTCTAACAAAAAAATTCTGTGCGTTTTTCTATTGATCTCGGGAACTGTAGTTTGTCAAAAACGATTTTTGCATAATTATAACTACGCCGGAAGCAGCAAAAGAGAGATATACCCAGTATTAAGAGCACAGCCATAATTAAAAAGGTAAACTAAAACGCAAACAAAGAAAAGAACATTTGGCGAAAAAACGTCCATTGACGCGGTCGCCATTTTGTTTTCGCGGACGCCACTCCGGGTGTGTACTACTACGAATATTACAAAAACTACAAAACACATTGCGATTTCCTTGCAGTCGACAATGAGCATGGACGCTGGTAACTCCGTGGAGAACCGCGAAAAGGAGCGCGACCGTCGTGGCCGCGGCGCACGTGGCTCCCGTTTCTCGGACGCTGATGGCAATGGAAACGCCGGTGGAAACCAGGGAGGCGGCGGAGGAGGTGGTGGTGGCAACAATGTTCGCGACCGGAGCCGCGAACGTCGCAATTGCCGCGTTTACATTTCGAACATTCCGTACGACTACCGTTGGCAGGACCTGAAGGATCTGTTCCGCCGCATCGTCGGCTCCATTGAGTACGTGCAGCTGTTCTTCGATGAGAGCGGCAAGGCGCGTGGCTGTGGCATTGTGGAGTTCAAGGATCCGGAGAACGTGCAGAAGGCCTTGGAGAAGATGAACCGCTATGAGGTTAATGGCCGCGAACTGGTGGTCAAGGAGGATCACGGCGAGCAGCGCGATCAGTACGGCCGCATAGTGCGAGATGGAGCCGGAGGCGGTGGTGGAGGAGGCGGCGTTGGCGGAGGCAATGGTGGCAACAATGGAGGAGGAGGTGGCGGCGGCGGTGGCCGTGACCACATGGATGACCGCGATCGTGGTTTCCAAAGGCGAGACGACGACAGATTGTGAGTACCGCCTTTATGCTTATATCCTATATGTGTACTTTTTCCGATGTTCTGGAGCAGGAAAGCAGAGTTCATGGCACGCATAAATTATTCAATTCTTACAAACTTCCCAGCTGGCAGTGGTTCCATTTAAATTTTATCAACGATTGCGGACTCTGCATTGAATCGAGTTTAGTTTGATTTTTCATATATGTATGTAGGTCAGGAATAGATCTCAAGATATTCCATCCTAAAGATGCTGCTTTCGTATTTGTGTATAGGATAGCAGTTAGATTAATGTATTGCTATTATCACGAGCGAACTGAATCCGTTATTTTAAGGAATATCAATTGTCGTTCGTGAATCAACTGAATTTACATTCAGTCCAGTGTTCGTACTGTGAGTTAATCGAGGTTTCTTAGGTGTTTCGTATCAAATTGAACCACATATCTTTCGAACAATTTTCTGATCGCCGACTTATTGATAAAAAATGTTAATTTTTAGGAAGACATGCCGAAAATTCCCTTAGTTTGTAAGAAAAATAACTATTTCTATAGCTACGAGTTCCCAAAAATATAAATCGTACTTTTCATAAAAGTTAGTAGTAATGCGCAGGTATATATGAAGTTTGTGTTCATCTGATTACAACGAAGCCTCCGAAGTTCAATGATTTTTTCATTAAAAAGTGTTCCGTTTCGATCTCAAGTCAATTTTGTATGTTAAGTGTTGAGGTTGAAGGTTGATCACAGCATTTAAAGTCGGAAGTGTTTGATTTTTTGGCGCTGGTAGCATTATATGTGTTCAAATTGTCTTAAAAGATCAAGGATTGCTGGAATATCTGTTAATTACATCGGAGTTACTTCTTGCGCTGTTTTTGAGAAACAAAAATATTCGATATTCAATTATAATATATATAGGAGCTGAAGAAAAAAAGCGTATGATACGAGTTTAAACTGAAGGTAAAATGTAAACGCGTCTGAATATCCTGCGGCTCTCTTGGAATCCCACTTCTCGTAGCTGAAGCTTACTTGTGCCTTTTGTTATCTTTCTCTGGAAATCTGGCTTCTCTTTTTCTAGATCTGGGCGTAATAATTTTAACATGATGTCAAATGATTATAATAATTCGTCGAATTACAATTTGTATGGGCTTTCTGCTTCGTTTTTGGAGAGTCTTGGCATAAGTGGACCTTTGCATAATAAGGTTTTTGTTGCTAATGTGAGTATATTGTAATATAAAATTCCAATAATCCTATGTATAGTATTCAACTGGACCGGACCACACTACAAATATGCTGCGTTTTCTTTTTGCTTCGGGGTCCCTGCTTCGTATTTATAACCCATCTAGGTCACATCCTCCAGAAGATACTGTTCACTTCTTTTAATTCATCTAAGTCGATCCAAAGTAATGACAACTCCACGGTGTCCTTTCCTTTGCGACATATGTTTCTTTCCCCTTTCGAATTTGCGAATGGAATCGGATGTGTTGATGTGTTTAAACGACTGGGTGGAACTACATGGACCAGGGAAAGACACTGATACCCCTTTCTACATCGCTGTACACTGAATACATTTTAGTTGATAACAATACCACAGAATGGGCCCTACGTATACTAGTTTCTCCTCAGAAAGGTGACTTAAGCGGCAACCACAAATTGGGCTACGTAAAATCTTGTTTTCGAAAACGCATATTTTGTTTCGGTTAAGTTGTTTAATGATAATTGGTAAGTCAGCAGTTGCAATGACTCCTGGAAGTTCCCTGACTGCTTGTTGGTTGCAGTGTTTTGCCTCTTTCACACTTTTCACATTCGATTTTCCGCGAAGACCACCACTTCTTTTTCAAGGGTTATAAATATGAAGCAGTTACGGGTGTAGAAAAATTCCACGTCGTCTCTGGGCTATTCCGTTTGGTTTCTGGGCAACGTGTGCTGGACTGATTCTCCTGAGATTCTCGCCTATCGCCAGCATAGCTTTGCAGCAGCATGGTTTTGTCACTTGTTGGACAGACAGCAGTTGGAATCAACATGGGCAACTTTCGAAACTATTTCAGTGGCTGAGCCATCGAATTGACACACTGCTAATTTCACTTTCTTGACACTCCCTGCAGCTGGACTACAAGGTGGACAACAAGAAGCTCAAGCAGGTCTTCAAGCTGGCCGGCAAGGTGCAGAGCGTAGACCTTTCGCTGGACAAGGAGGGCAACAGCCGCGGCTTCGCTGTGATCGAATACGACCATCCTGTGGAGGCCGTTCAGGCCATTTCCATGCTGGATCGTCAGATGCTTTTCGACCGTCGTATGACCGTGCGCCTGGACCGTATTCCGGATAAGAATGAAGGCATTAAGCTGCCCGAGGGCCTGGGAGGTGTGGGCATCGGCCTGGGACCCAACGGCGAGCCACTTAGGGATGTGGCCCATAACCTGCCCAACGGGGGTCAGAGCCAGGGCCAGTTGCTTGGCAACGCTCAGCAAGGATCTCAGCTTGGATCGGTGGGTAGCCAACCCAACAGCAGCGCGGTTAGCAACGCCACCACGAACCTGCTTAACAACCTGACCGGTGTTATGTTTGGCAACCATGCGGCAGTGCAGCCATCGCCTGTGGCTCCGGTGCAAAAGCCTAGCCTGGGAAACAATTCCGGTACCGGCGGATTGAACTTAAACAATCTGAATCCCAGCCTTTTGGCTGCCGTCGTTGGCAATCTTGGTAACCAGGGAGGGAATTTAAGCAATCCCTTGCTGACCTCCTCGCTGAGCAACCTCGGTCTCAATCTGGGCAACTCCGGCAATGATGACAACCTGACCCCAAGCAATGTTGGTCTTTCAAACAACTACAGCAGCGGCGGCACCGGTGGTGGTAATAACTACAGCTCTGGCAACAACTACAGCGGCGGCGGCGGCTCCAGCAACTTGGGATACAATGCCTACAGCAGCTCTGGTGGAGTGGGCGGCGGCAACGGAGGAGTTGGTGTAGATGGCAACGACTATAACACCGGCAATCCTTTGGATGTCTATGGCGGCGGCAGCAACGTGGGCAACTCCAATGTTGGCTCCGGCAATGCTGTCGGCGGATCCCGAAAGTCGGACACGATCATTATTAAGAACGTTCCAATGAGCTGCACTTGGCAGACGCTGCGAGACAAGTTCCGTGAGATTGGAGACGTTAAGTTCGCTGAAATCCGCGGCAATGATGTGGGCGTTGTGCGTTTCTTCAAGGAGCGCGATGCCGAACTAGCCATTGGTGAGTGAGGCTCGAAAAGAGAATTGGTTCAATTTACTAAACTTCAATGTCTTTTCAGCGCTGATGGATGGCTCCCGCCTGGATGGGCGCAACATTAAAGTAACATACTTTTAAGTCAGGCAGTTAGGTTCCGAAATAGTTCTTCGTTTCTTGGCGCCAATTCACACTTCAAGCATGACCACATCCTCCGATGACCAATGAAATGAAATGAGCTGAATTTCCTTATTTCACTCGCAATACCGAAATTATTTTAACGAATCACACAAGGAGCTCATCCAAACGAGTGCACCCACATATTTGTATAACTTTTATATATACTTACGCATATTAATATACAGACTAATATGATTATTGACGTTCCAAAAAAGAAGTCCCAATAAACCCGAAGACGCGATTCAAATTATTTTTAAGTCATTGATTTAAACGAAATAAAATAATGTAAACCCTGAATTTCAATGGTCATGTTATGATGTGTTTATTGAACTTTCGCTTAATTACTACAAGCATTGGTGGCTTTTGGGGTTTGATACATGAAAGGTTCATCTTCCTGCTTCTGAAAGAATTTACAATTGTATTTGCTTGCTTAAAAAATTAGATTTGATTTCCTTAATTGGCGGACGGGGCTGTTTTGAATCTTTCCAAGCGAGCGCGCGCCTTCTCTGACCAGGCGTCCTTCGATTCTGTTGTGGCGGGCGTTGTGGCAGCTGCTGTGACTGCTGCTCCTCCAAATCGCTCCTTCCGTTTCTGGAGACGATCCTCGGCCTTTGAGTTCGGGGCTTTGTCGGGCACCACGCATCCGAAACGTTCGGCACGTCTTTTGAGTGCCTCCTTTTGCTGCTCATCCGTCTCCTTGTTTCCCTTGTTGGCCGTAATGGAGGCACTGGAGGATTTATTGATGGCCGCAGCAACTGCGGTTGCAGTGGTGGCCACAGCGGGTGCGGCGGTGGGAGTGATGCCGAACTTTTTGGCCCGCAGTTCCAATCGCTCTTGTGCAGTCAGCTGGGTAAGTTTCTTGTCGCCTGATGGCTTCTCTCCATCCGTCTTCGGGCCAACCACAATTGGCTTATGCTTCTTGGTTGGAGTCTCTCCGGAGGAATCAGTAGCAGCTGCAGCGGGCGCCTCGTTCTCCTTAGAAGGAGGTGTCCCCGTGCTGACCACAGTGCCCGTGGACTGCTGGGAGTTGTTTCGTTTGAGCACTATTTTCTTAGGCGGCACAGCTGCCTCTGAACCCGCTGACGTCTTCTCTTCCGCCAGCAAATCTGGAATGGCCACAGTTGTGGGCGTGCTAATCGGACTCTTCAGGAGCTCATCGTCGTTCTCATCGCCCAGCAGCTTGTGCTCATCCTCGTCGGTCAAGGACACATCGTCGTCGTCAATGGCATCCGCTATGGCCGAATCCTCCAGAGAAAGGTCCCCCTCCAACAATGCGGTCTGCAATCGGTCCTGCAGTTCAGTTTTATTTCCATTCACGGTGAGTCCACGAAGCTTCAGCTCGCGCTTCAAGTCCGCCACCTGGAACACGAACATATACTTGGGGTCCATCTCCAAAGTTTATTCTTTGAACCTACCTTCATTTTAGTCACGTCGTTTTCAGGCATTTTCACAGTTTTCGAAAAAAATTTACTCAAATGTTGTGAACACCCCGTACAGTTAGTGATGAGATAATTACTGAGCACAGAGATGTTATCGATTGCTCAAAATCAAGTTTGTGTGGCCTGTTACGATTGTATGCGAATCATATTTATTTATAGGTCGTTTGTTTTAAATTAACTTGAAACCAAATTCAATTAAAAACCAAAAATTGTATCTCAAAACTGAGTAGTTTGAAAAAAAAGGAAATAGAAAATTGAATTATTTAAATCTTTTAGCTATGACGTGAACCCAATATGATATTATTGGTGCGGGGGATACTTTCCGATATGTATAACACATAACAATCAATCGATAACGAAATACCAGAGCCCATAGATCACCTTATTTACAGTCCAGTATAATGGTTGCTGTCTTGGCTTTTGTTTTCAAATGAAGAACATAGTACATCTGATAAATCGGAGTTTTCTGGAAATCTTATAGTTCCGAATTCTTATGATTAGCATCGTAAATCATATTAATTTATGCAGGTCCTCCGTTCATGGTGGTCGTAGTTCTGAAGCACTACTAGGATTGCTTTCTTCAGACGCATTCCTTTAGCGCCTTTTTTATAGCTATATCTACTATATATGTACATCCGTCAACTCAGCATTGGGTTTTTTGGCACACAAGCCAACATCCGTTGATAATTAACGCTTCCTAAGACATTCAAATTAAATTCGCGTTCAAATCTTCGCAACTTGGTTGCTCTATGATAGGAGCTAAATTTGTGTTTTGATATTTAAAGGTACTGTGTTTCTTGTAGCACTTTGGCCTGAAAACCTTTTTGCCTGTAGTTAGTGGACAATAGGCAGATGTAGCTTTTCATATTTGTTTTAGGACTCAGACTAAGGTACAATGCCCTGCAGATTCTGAACACAGCCACACCAACAGGCGCATTTGATTGGGGATCACTCCTAGCTTTCCGCGATTGCTATTGGATCTGGTTATATACATATTTGTTTTTGTCACTTCAGCCCTCATCCCCATGAATGGCTGTGCCAGGCCGCTTGCACACGATAAGATATAAAATATGAGTGCTGTTCAGAAATAGCAACCGTGCACTCCGCACCCTTCGATCCGGATCCGCACAGACCGGAAACGGGAAATGGAGACACTCTGCAACATTATCTGGTCGCGCCCTCAGCTATTCTTAGTCGCCCTTTCTCCCTGCGAATTTGATTCTCTTCTTGTCGCTCCAACAGTATTTCACCCTGCGACCTTGGGAATCGTGCAATTTGCATCCCAGCCACATTGAATCGTTCCTTTGAGTGCTCCTTAGTGCACCGCACCTGCTCATATCTCCTGGTACAATGGCCATTGTCAAGAGGCTTCCAGAAGTATCTGTATCTGTATCTGTATCTTTGCAGTAGCGGCACACATGTTGCTCATGTGCTGCCACAAGTAGCTATCCCTAATTGGCACTGCTGCACATTCATATCTGTGTATTAATAATTCTCCGACTCTTCTCTTTGCTGTGACCGCCCGCTCGACTTTTTGGGTCGAAGCCTTTGTCACTTGACCTTTATTCCTTGTGGCTTGTGACTTGGGACGACAGTGACTTGTCCAGTGCAGTGGTGATTCTAATTAATGTAATGCCCCATCAACGTGTCGGCTAATTGAACTCTTACCCGTTTGCCGGTTCTGGGGCTTAATTACCCCTACATCGGCCAGATATAAAGCCTAAGCTTTGCCGCACGCACTGGCGGAATGTCGTTGATTAATGGCTCATGCCACATACTCCAGTTGCAGGGCGGGATATTACGCAACAGGATTTGGTACTCATAAAAAGCTTTAAAGTTGTGTTTTGCTATCTCAGTTAAGTAATTATGTGTGTAGCATAAGCTTATTGCTTTGACGTACTAGTGAGTTGTATTCATTCGCTTATTTGTAGTAGGAAGTGCGTAAATAGATGTATGCAAATATATTGATTAATACGAACTAATTTTTGGTTATTTTCTAAGAGAACATTAAACTTCACTTTGGATAGTCGAAACGAATACGTTCTCATTGGTGGAAAAAAGTTAGAAACAAATGATTTCAATTTAAATGGGAAGCATTGAGTTTGAATTGCTGACTAATGGGTTCTTGTCCACATCATTTTGGACTTCAATAATCATGCACTCCAAATGAAATGCCAAAAAATTTCGAGTTATTTTAATTTCTTTTTTAAAAACTCAGTGATTAGCCTGGTCCCCAGATCCCCAAGAAGCTATGCTTATCCAAGCCATTGATAAGGAAATATTATATTGTGCTAAGAGAGAGCTGCTCTCTTCGCTCGCTCTTCGCGTATCTGCCAGATACTCGTACTGCGGGATACTCGAACTGCGAGTGAAACAGAAACAACTCGCCGATGGCTGGTTCACTTCAGTTGTTTAACGACATCGCGAGCGATCGGTTGTGGCTATTCGTTTATCCGGTTTTTCGAGTAATCTCCAGTGTGGAACTGCGATCAAGTCGCACGTCATCGCCAGACGTGTTGTTCGATTGATTATTGCAAATAGTACGAGAGTGGATAAAAGTACGGGCACACAAGCCCCGTATCTATAAGTACGTGCAAAGCGACTACGCATCCGAACCCTCCAAGTTTATCCTCGCATGCAGATAGATGCAGCCAGTTAACCAAATATCAAACTCATCGCCGAATGAACTTAACACCCAGTGACCTTGCGATTTTTTGTGGGCGCTCAGTGGCTGGGCGGCTATAATAACAACATGTATCTTTTGGTGTAAACACTGTTTGCATAGAGCCCACAGAGTGGGAGAGCAGACTTCGTGATCGTTTCTTTATCACCTGAGTCACTTTGTATGGCGCTCACGTCACCGCCACCACCCCCACCAGTCCCCCCTCCGTTTCGATCCCCTCCACAGCTCTGGAATGCCAAGCAGTTTCAGTATAGGAACCCAACTCTCTCGCTTCTCGCCTCCAAACCCAATCCCAATCTCTCTCTGTTTCTCTCTCTTATTCTTTGGGGAATGGGGATCTTGGCAGGCGACTTGATTCTCCACCATAATGGGTTCGATACCATGTTTAGCTATCCACCAATTATATGGTTACACAGCCATTTAAAGGCCGTCGCAGGAAGCAGAGTACGTGAATCGCCAGTCCCTAATTCACGCATTCCAGACAATCCATAATCCATAATGTCGCTAATCAATTCACTGCGACCTATGGCACCTATGGCATCTATGGCACAATAAACACTCCGCATTAACCTCAATTAATTTAACTAATTGGCCGCGCGTGCCCTTGCAATCTGCCCGGATTCATTTGATTCTGGATTCGCTAGTTCTTCTGGCCAACCGACTAGGTAACCAGCCATTGGTTTTCGCCATGGTTCCACTTATCGCCGTTGCTCTTTCAAGTCCAATTCCCTATGTACACCGCACATCTATCTTATCTAATCAGTTTATTAAATACGAAAACCCATGCGAGAAACCATAAAAATACATGCACATATACAGCTCGTATATTTTTCGCAACAACGGGCAGAGCTGAATAAAAGTATTTTGTGCTCTGGTGTGGATGGTGAATAGGGGTCTATATAGAAGTGTACCTATATACTATGTAGTATATAGCCGACTTGGAGTTCCAATTCGATCTGGTTTTGGGCGGGAAGATTAGTTTTACTGCTCTTGTGCAATAAGCTATTCGAATGCAAGCTAATTTTAAACACTCCTGCGATAAACGCAAAAATTTCATTTTGATATATTATGTTCCACCATAAAATGAGATCTTGCTTTCTCAGAACACTCTAGCCAAGTAATCTCTGTTCTATAAAGGAATTACGTACCTATAGACCTCCACTGACGTAGTTTCTTATGCGTTATTATTTCATAAACTACACTTACTGTCCGGAACTCTTGGGATAGCAACAATTCCACAATAGAGTCTGATGATCCATGATGATACACACTTGTAAAAGTGTTCACTTGTAATTCACTTATTGACTACCGCCAGTCCGCCTCTGTGTAACTTGGTTATTTATGGGGTAAAACTAAGAGACCACATATTGAATGATGCATACCCATACACCCATACCCATACTAAAGCCATACTAAAGCCTTGCTAAAGCCATTCTAAAGCCATTCTTAAGAGGCTGCTGATAAGTCGCCTCAAAGCCGAGACGAGCTTTGAACTGCGGTGACCCGACTGAATTGCACATGAATATAGCCAGTATGTAGTGCAGCTATAGTGCAGATGTGTCGCTTGGAGACCTTTCCTCATCTTGGGCAATCATCGCCACCGAGTGCAAAGAAAGAGGGAGTGTGAAATGTGGCAAGTCTTCCGAGATTCCGAGAACGACGAGCTCGTAGCTCGTAACTTGATATGAAAAGTTTACAAGAGGCCAAGCCTGCAGATAACAATGAACTGGAGTAAGATGTTCAGGGACTGCATATGCATAAGCACTTCATGTTCCAAGGGAGTGCATTAAAGGCACAGCAATTATGTTTAAATAATTTATTATGTGTATTAATTTCGAGCCGCGCTCGATACAGTTTCATTTTCCATTTGCATCATCGGCCTGGCGCTTGATAAAGAGTTTCCGCTGTTTCCCGCACTGATAGAACGGCATAAGTTATGGTGCAGCAGGGTACAGGGTATCATGGGGCTATTGGCACCCACTTGGCGTTTCCACTTGGAAAAGTTTCATTGCTCACACACCTGTTTTTTAATCCACAAGTTCGCCATGATGTAAACTCAGGAAGCTTATTCACGAGCATTGCTTAATCAGCTGGTTGTATAAATAGAAAAATTCGGTAGCATTGGAACTTAATTATTTGCACTCTTCTGTAGTCACTAAAACAGCAGCCAAGGCAGCAGCTGTTTGTTTATAATAATTTAAAACGCGTCCAAAGAGGCCAACACAAGAGTGTGCTGTTTATTTAGTTTCGTTGTAGCTTTCTGACCAAGTTTGTGTGTGTTTTTTTGGCGCTGGTGGCTTCCTAATGGTCAATTGTTCATGGGGATTTGTTTACTAATTTGGCAACGAAAGTAGAAAAAAAGAACACTGCTGCTATTTGGGGATTCTGCTGCCATTTTGCTGGAACGAACTCATTCGACTCAAATTCGGTAACGTCATTCATACCGAATTGGAATATAATTTGCTTAAAAGCCTGATCGCTTGAATACATTTTTCACTATTTTAGGCAACCACCAACCAGCCATGAAATACGAATTTCATTGGCAAAATGCTTTGCCCTTCTTCAGGAAATGTTAGCAAAAACCCATACAGCACATACGAAATCAATAAAAAGTTCACAAACTCAAAGAGAATAGCACTTAACCCCAACTTAAAGCCACTCGCACCAATGATGGCACTTGCAATTGTAATTGTAATTGTGTTGACCCAGGCATCAAAGTGCGCCCAGTCAAAGTTCAGCATCTGTGGATCGCGTGCCAGAAAGCGTTTTATGTTCATTACTCACGCATGTGCCCCATCTCGCAGACATTCCAGTTATTGATGAAATGAGTTATATGAATTTTCAGTGTATTTTTGTACACTCGAGAAGTATAAATAACATTGTACTTTTCCCCTCTATTTACATTGCCAGCTTGGTTTATCTACAAAGTGTCATCTACTTATTGCGAACTGATAGATGGAAAATGTATTTGTTACTGGACTTGCTTGCTGGACTCAATCACTTTTATGAATAAGCTTTTGTACTTATAGGCGTAAACAATATAATTATTGTTTTATATGTACTCATATTATAGGGATCTTTGGCTGTGGTTTTGTGCTTTCTGTGGTCAAAAGTGAAAAAGTGCAGTGGCATCGAACGGTAAACGCTGATGAATGTCGCAACGCAACCGGTTTCTGATCTTCGCACTTTGAATAATTTGAGATGCAGCTTAAAGATGAAATTTGGTGTGGGTAGATTGGAAGACTTTTCCTGTCGCTGAGATGAGTCACCGACAAAAGTGTGGTCTAGCTCTTCTAATAAACGCTTCCAGCTCTCTGATTTGCAATTAAGTAAACTCAGTCTGAACCTCAGACAGCAACAAGTGTCCGCGATGAGTCATACAACATACAGTGAATAATTCCTGGTATTCGCATGAGTTTTCTGCTTAAGCGGATACCCCAAGAATTCCCACTCGCAATATGAATACGAATACCAAGACGAATACAAATACGAATATGAATACGAATACCTAACGGCATCACTTCTCATTTGTAAATCGGGCGGACAAATGTCTTTTGATTTGGATTTTGTGCTGTTTTGGCGTTTTTGTGCTGAGTAGGGAAATCTAGTCCATGTTTTGGGTCAACTGGAAACCGACGAAACCAGTTTTAATTAAAAAAAGGAAAATTTATGAAACAAATGCGGTTTTGTTAGTTTGTTTTTGTGCCTGGACAGATACAGATGGTGAAAGTCTTTCAGTTTTGGCCCGGCCTTTATTTAATTGTTATGTAAGGCGGTGGGGGGACAGCCATAAAAGCACATTTATTTCCATTAGAGATTTCGCAGAATCAATTGCGCTTGATGAATTCCAGTCCACACACAGTGCACACACAGTACACACACAGTTGGCCCCTCGTAAAAGCTCAAATTGCCCGCACTTTTGTCGTTTTCAGTTCAACTGTCGATTAGATTAAAAAGTTTTGAAGTTCATGTGCGCGATATGGGTTGTTGTATCATCGACATGGCTAATTCAGGTGGACTCTTTGCCATGGTGTAAAAGTAGTTTCAAAAGCAATATATTTCAATTTCAAAAAGAGCGAATGATATTCCAACAACTGAATTCAACTGAAATAGAATGCAGATTAGAATTGTATACATCATTCACTTGCTCAGCATTATTTCCAGCTAATGCTGTTGAAGTTCATCATACATTTTCATATTCTGTATGAGCAGTATTCCCATTTCTGCTGTATTCTGCAAGTATTGGCTTCACTCATCAGCCAGCTAGGGGCAAAGCCTGAAGATTTCCGGTTGCCTTCGGCGCTGGATGGATGAAAGTGTGGGTGCGCCAAGATAAACACAGTGCGCCAACATCTGCCACCAAATGTTGCAATCCCAAAGTGACGCCTCTATTTTGTCCTCCTTGCAGCACTTACCCAACCAAGAGGCGAGCAAAAAACAAGCGGGAATGACGACGAACGTATCGAAGAGTCCGCGCCCGCTGAAAATAACCGTCGTGGGCGATGGCATGGTGGGCAAAACCTGCATGCTGATAACCTACACACAGAACGAGTTCCCCGAGGAGTATGTGCCCACAGTGTTCGACAATCACGCCTGCAACATCGCCGTCGACGACCGGGACTACAATCTGACCCTGTGGGATACGGCCGGGCAGGAGGATTACGAGAGGCTGCGTCCCCTTAGCTATCCAAATGTGAGTAAATGCAAAAGTACTATCAAAGGGATGATGTGATACTTAAACTTGAATTATTGCTCCTTAGACAAACTGCTTCCTGTTGTGCTATTCGATCAGCAGTAGGACCTCATTCGAAAATGTGAAGAGCAAGTGGTGGCCGGAGATCCGTCACTTCTCCGCCCACGTTCCCGTGGTGCTGGTGGGCACCAAACTGGACTTGCGCATTCCCAACTCGGAGAAGTTCGTGACCACACAGGTTAGTAGTGTCATCACCCCAAACTTCTAATATAGTTTCATACTAAATGAGTGAGTTTTGTGCACTTTTTCAGGAGGGCAAGCGACTGCGCAAGGAGATACACGCATCCAACCTGGTCGAGTGCTCCGCCAAGAAGAAGCAGAGCCTGCAACAGGTCTTCGAGGAGGCGGTTAGAGCCGTTGAGAGGAAACCAAAGACGTCGTCCAAGCAATCGTGCAAAATACTGTGAACTAAGTGTATGCCTACTTTTAAATATTGTTATTATGCGTAATGTATTATGTTACTAATTTGCCTGACTATTTGTGCTTTGTGTAGAAAATTTAACGTTAAGTTTGTATTTTTAAGTGCCACTTGGGTGTAAGCCATGTGTTTTGTATGCAGCCAGGGCATTAATTGTAAAAAGATAAATAAAAACAGCACAAAATGAAAATTACATACACATACATAATATATACATATTAAAAGATAAGGAATTCAATTCAAATCGGATATGGCCAGCAATTGTATATTCCAATAAATCCCTAGTCATTAAATTGTCTGCCCTTCTTATTTAAAGAAAAGATATTTTTTCATTCTGCGATCACGATTTCAAATTTGGCGCCAAGTCGTATGTTAGTTTTTGAATAGTTCAACATTTTAGTGTTGTCAACAGTAAGCTGTTCGATTTAGTGAGGACATACACCACAGCTAGTGTGACGTACAACCAGTCACATGTCGTTATTAGCCAACACTGAAGAGAAACAAAACTGTAAGTCAGGTCTATCGATAGTCAGTCCGCGTAAAATCGGTAGCCTGTTATCGAATTCAAAAGTTCATATTGTGCAAATGACTTGTTTTGCCAAACTAAAATCGAGCTAAATATAAATTTTTAGTAGTTGCATTTTTGATAACCTCGGGAAGTGTGTGAAGTAGATCAGATCTGCAAATATAATTCTGAACCAAGTAGGAAACGAAGCTTTTGTCAGATTTCAATTATTTATTTTAGTAACCCCCTTAAACGATTGCTTATCTTGTGCCCTCTCTCTTAAACGAGAATAATACGTTTGTCGTTAAGACTCATGGTGCTCCACTCGACCTTTGATCCCCGCCAAGTTTCAGCGTGGCCTCCGTGCCACGCCCCCATCCACGCACATGTTACGATCACTGAGGCAAGAGGCGTAACCCATGGCGTGAGGTATAAAGTGCTGCTCGAATACTCCGGTGAAAAGCTGGGCATAAGGTCCACTGGCAAAGACGGCCACATCATCGCCGCCGTGCGTTTCCGACTCCAAGGGAACTGTGCTGGGGAACATAAAGTCCTTGTTCTTCATGTTGATGGCTCTCAGATTTTTCCTCCTCACAGCGCCACCCTCCCTGAGGTAGTTGCTATCATAGCCCGGTCCATTGGCATAGCTCAGGGTGGCATATGGTAGATCGTCCGCCGCCAGCTGTCCGTCATTGATGCCGAAGATATCGTTCTTCCTGCTGGAATAGCCCGCCAGCGACATGGTGTGCGAGTGATCCGAACTGACCACTATTAAGGTGTCATCCGTACTCGTGTGAGTCCTGGCGAATCGAACCGCCTTGTCGAACTCCGCCGTCTCATCGATGGCCCTCAAAGCCAAGGTGTCGTGGTGGCCATGATCGATGCGGCCGCCCTCCACAAACAGGAAGTAGCCGCGTCCGGCACTCTGACGCTCCAGGATTTCCATGGCCGACTCGACCATCTCCTCCAGGGTTGGTTGCTCCGCGGGACTCGCGTCCAGATGGTAGGCCATGTGGTAGGGCGCAAACAGGCCCAGTACGCGTGAAGTGTGATTGGATAGGTTGAGCAGCTGCCTGCGGTTCTCCACGTAATGAGCACTGTTCGTGTGCTGGCTCTTCCACTCCTCGATGAGATTGCGTCCATCCAAGCGGCGACCAGGTGCTCCACTGGCATCCGTTGTGCCTTTGGGCAAGAAATTCTCGCGACCTCCGCCCATTATCACATTGAGTTTCTGACCCACCGGACTGTTTATCAGCTGGGCAGCGCCGTCAGGACACAGATCTGGGTCACCATTGTCTGCCACCACCTCGGCGTCGTTCTCCCAGTTCCGGTTGGCCAGGTGGGCGTACACGCCAGCTGGCGAGGCATGCGTTACGGAGGTGGTGGTGACCAGTCCCGTGGCCATTCCCTGCTTCTGCGCCCAGGCCGCAATGGAGGACACATGGTGGGCGGCTTGTGACTGCGCCTGGCAATCCTTGAACTGCACCGCTGCAGTCACTCCGATTGTGCCGTAGTTGGCCTTGACGCCACCCAAATAGGCGGTGGCGGTGCAGGCGGAGTCGGCCACCTGCATGTTGGCACAGTAGGTCTTGCTGAGACCCACATACGGGAATTGCTCGAAGGCGAACTGCTTCTCCTCGCCGCCCAAGTATACGCGACCGGCCGTGATCGTGGGTATGGACATGCCATCGCCAATGAAGAGCATCACATTCCTGGCCAGCTGGGTGTTCAATCGCAGCTTACTGTCCAGCTGCTGTTCCAGCGTTTGGGCCGCCAAGCCCTGCCAGTATTCGGCGTACCGCTCCTCCGTCCTCACGGCATCGAAAACTATCTGGGGCATGGCTCGCTTGAATCGACCTCCTCCTGATGGACTTGATCCGGTGCCCAGTAGCGAGAACACCGGATGCATACGCCTCTCGGCATCGTGTGAGGATTCTGCAGGTACAGTTGGCTTAGTGTCTGGGTTACATTACTTAGATCTACCTATATGCGCACTTACCTCCTTCACTGACTAGAGCACTCAGGCCGAGGAAAAACAAGAGCTGCAGCCGCATGCTGTCTGTACTTTCTGCTGAGTTTCAGGGTTTTCTCAGTTCCTGAGCTGGCTTCTTCTGGCTGTACGCTGCCCAGCACGTTTCCTACGGCACTAATGGTCGTTAGCACGAGACCTGCGATATTTATAGCGATCGGCTGGGAGGTTCAAGATTTCATAATGCTATGCCGCCATCGACCTGATCGCCGGTTGATATGGAAAAGAGTCCCGCTGCCTTGGGTTCGCTTCGAATTTGTTTTGAAAACACGGAACAGTGCGCAGTGAAACCTCCTTCAGGAGATACCTCAGGCTAATTATACTAATTTAACAAGTTGTATTTCTTATTTTGGAAAATATGATATGTACGTACTAACCATTCAAGTTTGCAAAAAAGTGCAGCTTTAGAATTGACGATACATTAAGAGTGAATTATTTTTTTAACCCATTTTTCCTACTTTCACATTGACTAAGGCTAGTATAGTTTAGATAAACGTTTATTTGATAATTAGACTGAAGTTATGCAGGATTATATTTGGTTCTTCATTGGTGACCATATATGATGGCTTACCTCTGTTGTTGTGTACCATAAATCTAGGTCTCTATGTCAGCGAGTGCCTACTGTAGATGTTATTTGAACACTGTAGTTTTTGAGCGGCGGTTTTGAGCGGCAATCGTTATCAGCGACCGCCGGCGTTGTCTGCCTGCCAGGCCACCCGATACCCCGCCCGCACTTGCCGCCCGTCCCGCTCGTTTCGCCTGCCTGGCCTGCCGCATCCGCCTGCCGCTGGGAACACGCGAGTGCTTCACGTGATCGCTGATTACAGCAGCCACCGTGGCCGGGCTGTGCCCGTTTTCTATTTCTGGCTTCCAGTTAAGTCATAAACGCGGGCTAATTACCCCGCCAGCAAAGATGCTCAAGCAGATGCTGGGCGAATCATTTTGAAAATGCGCGCCAAGTGCCGCTGTGACTGCCGCTTTTCCGCCTGTCCGCCGGAATGAATCTGGCAATTCCGGCGGAGTGAAGAGATGGCGCAAGCGCCAGCATCAAAACAATGAGCAGGAGTCGTTGGATTGTATCTGCATCTCGCTTGCGCGCACCGTCTAATGTATCTTGCAGTGCGAAAATCGGAGAGCAAGAGTATCTGAGAGAGCGTATCGCAGAGTATATCTCAGAAAGCATCCATCCATCGGCATCCATCGGTTTTTTGGGATGCTGAGCGAGAGCTTCTGCTTTGGCAGCGCGCACTTGGCCAAAATAGTTGTTGGTTCGCATGCAAAACGTTAAAATCGCATTAGCTGAAAAACATTTTTATACCAACGGCGCGTTTTTAATTTTTTCTACACTACAACAACACGAAAAATATATAAAATAAACTAGACAAAGTAGATGGCGAAAAGTAAAACCAAATCCCAAAAAATAACCAAAAACAAAACAACAACGAGTAAACTAAACTTTTAACGTTCGACAAATTCATTGCGCATACATAAGTATAAATAAATAAACGCGTGTATATAGCGAAATACATATAATAAATGATAATTCAATAATTTTCAAACAACAAAAGGTTCGAGCAACGTTCTGTGACGAAAAGCAAAAACATGAGTGCTGGTGAAAATCTGGAAAATGTGGAAAACCAGAAGTGAATGGCATTGATTTTTTTTTGTTATAAATAGTTGACAGTAACCTAAAGTTGCAAAGTTGCAAAGTTGTAGGATTCTTGTGCATTCGTGTGTATAACTGTTTGAAATGCAAGGACTGTGGGTATTCTCGTTTCCGTTTTTTTGTGGGATCAGCAGGCAGAAGGATAAAAAATGTAATGGCACACGGGAAAATTCATACATAATACAATACAGTAAATTGCTAACTGTGTTTCGGGCCCCTAAAACTCGTGTTCGTGTGTTTTTGTGTTCGTCGGGATTATGTGACTCCTGCGTATACATAACTACAATGTCGCTTTCCAGCAATATATGTACATATATATGCATATATGTATATATATTCATTTGTATATACCTTTAACAAAGTTGGACGCCCAGCTGGCTGCCAACTCAGTTTCCCGCTTGACAAATGTCCTGCTGTGTGTGTCCTTTCGCATGTTTCGCTCGTGGATTCTGTGTTCGTTTCCCCTGCAAATGCAATGCCAACTTAAAGCTGCAGGAGCCACACGAAATTTTAAAGGGGAAACTCGTGCATTTCCTGCTCTTTGTAATCGCACAACAATCTGGCAACTTTCAATTGCTTTCATTGACAGTTAAAACGAAAGTTATCAAAAAACACGAACAACCAGCGAAGTTCTAGCATGATAATAACACCAACAACACCAATAACAGCAACAACTCCAACAACAGCAACAACACAAGCAGCGTTGACAACTACAGATATGGCAGCAAAAACAACAGCAAAAGCAACAACAACAATGGCAATTCAGAAGTCAAACACGAGACAACAACAACACGAGCACAAATTAAATAACAACGAAAAATAAAAGTAGCCAAAAACTTTGCCAAGAGACACACCCGCACCCACACACACCCACACCCACACGCACACAGAGTTATAAGCAAAAGGGCGGGGGGTGTGGCCGTCCTTTATGGGGAAACAAACTTTTAACATAGTAGCCCACATACACACACACACGAACGTACGACCGTAATGTTTCGCACACGCACACGCACACACGCTCACACTCGCACAGGATAAAAATGAAATGAGGAAAAGCAGCAAAGAGAAAAGGAATCGAAGCGGAAGATGAGGGGGAATGGGGGATAAGGACGAGAGAGGGGTGGGGGATGCCACAGGACGATTGCACACTGTGTCAATTCTGTAACAACATTCGGAATACTATAATGTAAAATGGAATGTAACGGTATCTTACAATGCCACTACAATGTACCGATAATGAGATGACTGTGCGAGTGTGTGTGTCTGCTTACAGTGGTGTGTGTGCGTTCCTTCTTCTACAGAGGATTTCAAGGAGTTTTGGCATTTCAAAGTACTTTTCAAATGGGAATGGATTTCCCGGCAATGATGGCCATTCTTAGCATTTGATCTCACTTGGCTTGTTAGCTAATTGGATTTTATTATATTAAAATAAAATTTACTTAGGCTGTGTTATTTTAGCAGCGAGACAAATCTAATTATAAAATGCATTTAATATATCAAGCAACTTACTGTTGCTTTCTTCAAGTTGCTTGCGACTTGTTTCAGTCCGTTTCGGATTTATTTTAAAATATACAAAGCTATAATATTTTTTTATAATCATAAACACATAGGCTTTAAAGTACTTGCATCTGTCTTTTCAAATGATAAAATTTCGTATAACTATCTGTTTCTTTGCGATGTTATAAAACATTGTTATGTATATATAATATAACAATCTATTCATATTTCATTGCTGCCTTGCATTAAAGGCTGTCTTTATGCGGAACACTCTCGCTACTTCAATTATTCTTAATCCATTACAATGCCCCTGGAAGCGAGTTCCTTCCTCGATTACCGCTGGGAATTCCCCAGTCTGCGTCGCTGATATGCCAGTTCCGTTCCATAGTACATCATCAGCGAGCATTGTTGTTGAGTGGCAAAGGATGCGCGATGCGGGACACACGAGCGGATGAAACGAACGCACGACCAGAGCAGTGCGGCACGACTGCTTTCTCTGTGGCGCCACCGCACTCCTCCCCGCCTCCTTGTGCCACCCCAAAAACCACCCATGCCACCCACTTCGCCCCCAAAAAGCACGCGCTCCAGCAGCGAGTTAACTTTGACGTTATGCTGTAAGCGTTGGGTGCTTCGTTTAAATGAGTGCTCGTTGAATGTGTGAGTAATTGGAGGGGATGCTGGCTGGATGGGGGTGGAAAGTGGGGGTTGGGTGTCTTTGGGGATGGCTCGGAATGGAAGAGCAAACGACAACAAGCAAAACATTGATGTTACTGGCGGAGGTTGCCAGCAGACGCTGGCTGGCTTTTATAGTTTGCCAAAGGAGTGAAATGGCGCCAGCTGAAGATTTATGCATGTATTTGTTTTCTATGTTCTTGTCTGTGCATATATGTGTGTGTGTGTGTGTGTGTGGTTGTGTGGGAAATTATGAAAGCATTTTTGTGTGAGTTTGAGTAAACATGACCACTGTTTGGTTGGGGGTTGTTTTGCTTGCCGCACGGCCCACACGGCGTATGTGTGCTTTTCGGCTGTGCGGTGTATCTTTCGCATGTACTTGTGCATGTTTGCTTACCTTCGCTGCATTTGCTGATTCTGAGGCCGCAGCATATTGTTAATGGCCTTCTGCCCAGCCCGCCACCCGATCCTTCAACATCGTTGATGAGGCTCACGGAGGCCATCCAGCAATGGCACTCACTGCTGACTGCTGACCTTCACCCATTTAACAGCACTTATCCGTCGACAAGCCGACCGAAAGTTGAATGCCATCGCAGTTTAGTTGCTATTTTTGGCCGCCTACGGGAGAACAGACTCAACTTTTCCAGCTGCCAGCATTGTTATTAAGAGATTTATTGTAATCTGGTCCAAACTCAGCTTGAAAGCAAATAATACAGATTTAAAGTTGTGTTCACAAAGTAATCCATAATACTTAGAGTGATATGTTCACCACAATACTCAGATTTATGCCATAGCAGTGGCAAAAGAACTTTAGAGGAATGTCTCAAAGGGAGATTTTGGTTTATGAAGAGTCATAAATATACATAATTTACAACAAAATGCAATGATATCTGTTATCCTTTAAGCGGCGCTCTTCGTGCTTCGCAATGGAAACCGCACAATGCACAAATGTGGGGGATGGACAGCTCAGTTTAATTATAGAATGGAGAATGGAGCTGTGCTGGGGAAATCGAATTGGATCCCGGGAATCGCCATGACAACGACCAGATGCAAAGTGGAGCCTTTGCAGGTGCAGGTGCAGTGCAGTACAGTTTTAGTCTGAATCGGGAATTACGGTCAAGTGGTTTGGTTGCTCGGTCTGATTGATTCGCATTATTGGCGTTATTAATCAATAACGCATCAAATTAAAGAGCCATAAAGCGCCGACAGGCAAGAAATATATCGCATAAAATGTATGAGCGGCAAAACAAATAGGATTGCTGTTCCAATTCACATACATTTAACGGCCAATGGCAAATTTAATATCATCCGCGAGCGGCGAAATTGCTGTCGTTAAAATATTTTACAACATCCTACAAAGATTGAAAACGAATCAGGCGAACGAACGAACATGCCATACAAATGGGTGTGTGCCTTTGGTTGTGTGTGTTTATGGGTGTGTGGGTGGCTTGGGCGGTTTGGGGGGGCGTGCCGCTTTTGGGGCAGTCCTCGTATCATAGATGTGTTGTTGCCTCGAAGTAAAACATGAAAATTTAAATACTGCCAGAGTCGCACGAAAATTGCACGTTGTTTATTTACATTGTTCGCTGCTGTAAAAGCCAAATGGCAAAAGCGCAACCAATAGTACTATATATGTATATGCCAATCTTATATGTATATCTGTATATATATATAGATATATCGTGTGTAATTAGGGGCCATCAATTGGGAGATTGAAAGTGCCTGTCGCTTGTGAGATTTGTGTGCCTTGAAATGCATAAAGGATTTGTGTGTTTACATTAGGGGGAATTCACTGTCTTATTTTTGCCTCTCATCTCGTGTAAACAAACGCGGAATGAGGAAGTGAAGCCGAAAAATTCGGAAAATTCGGAAAATTCTGACTGCTGCCAAAATGTATTCAATAGATCCTTTAAGGCTCCGTAAGCCGGGCCAACAAAACTTCTGCACCTGGTGGCAGTTTCATTGGCATTTAAAGCAATTAAAAAGTCACACTCAAAATACCCGCCCATACACAGAAAAGTTGAACTTAATGTGGCAACAAAGTGAATAACAATTTTAGACACCGCCTCCTGGGAAAGGACTTTTCCCACTTTCCTTCGCTGACAGACAGCTGTTACATGGAAATGAGTCTGAATTTCATTTAAGCCATTGAAATGCCGCTGTTTACTCAGCTTTACTTTTTACTTTACCTTTTTTCCTTGGCTTGCTGTTTTTGCAAGTTATTGAACCCGTAAAAGTTTTTAATTAAAATTCAAATTAGACAAATTAAATTGCCTGCTAGGTGGCAGCGATTGCCATTCGCAGTGGAAGATGTATTTTTATGAGGAGATGTCCTGGGAACGTGCGTTAAATTTTAATTGATTTTTCCCAGCGAATTGTGGGTGCCCCTGCGTGTCTCCCTGTGTGTGTGTGTGTGTGTGTTTGTGTGTCTGTGTGTGTATCTGTGTACCTGCTTACGCGCAAAGTAAACGAAGCGAGATGTGAAAACAGAGATGTGGAGTACAGAACAACAGACACAGATACACGGACGCAGCAGCACCCATACACATGCAAACCAATGCGAAATGGCAGACATTCTGGCGTGCGAATAAACGCACACACTCTCCCCTGCTCACACATACACCCACACACACACACATACACACTAGCGAACAGGACTCGGCATTCGTATTCGTATTCGGATTCGCACTCGCATTCGCATTCGGTTCTCTGAATGAGAAGCTGGATGTGGATGTGTGCGGTGGGTGGTGCGGGTGGTTCTGGGGGCGGGGGGCGTTCGTTGAAAGGACAATTCAAGGAGGCAAACGAAAAACATTTTGCCCGTCCTGTTCTGGCTGCTGCTGTTGGTGTTGTTGTTGGTAGGCTGTTTATTGCCCAGCCTTGCCTGCTTGTGGTTGTTGTTGTTGCTGTTGTTATCCTGCTGATGCTGTGTATCTATATAGAATTTATCGATTTATTTTGACTTCTCTTTATGTGCTCCGCCTTCCCTAATACATACAAACAGGGGCGCACCAAGGGATTTGCCTTTTTTCTACCATTTTAATCCGAAAATATCCTTGCTTACTATTTGAACATTTAAACTAAAAACTTCAATTATCATTTTTGTAAGCTTAAATGCTTTTCAACCACTTTGGACTATACTCCATGCAGGTTTTTCAAGCATTACGTGAAAATCCCGTTGATGCTTAAAAGTAGGCAACACTTTTTTGATAGCACATTCGTTTTATATAACAGAATGAAATATCAGTGGTTCCTATGAATTTCAAAATGTGAAAACCTAGCATTTAAACGATTTTTGAATAACATATTATGTAAATTCTGAAAGCAATTATATAATTATTTAAAGCCCCCCTGGAGGCGTGTTATCCCTCTGGAAAATCGGCTGCCGACGCCGCTGTGAAACGTATTATTTAATACGGTTTCAGAGCGATAAGGCTGCAAAACTCGGTTAGCAGGCAGCCCACTTTAGGGCGCTTCTGGGCGGTCGAGAGGTTGGGTTTCCCTTCAGCCTTCAGTGTTCAGCCTACCTCCCACCTCCTCCCTTCCTTCTTCCCTTTTTGGTTGCTGTTTTTCGCTTTACTTTTTGCGCTTAATGCGCCAATTCTGACAACAGTCGAGCGGCAATGGGTGGGGGTGCTGGGGATCCTTAGATGGAAGGCAAGTCGGCAACGACCCAAAGTCAAATTGAGTAAAACGCATTGAAAACTTAAGTAATTTCCCAAGAACGGCGCACAGTTCTTAAAAGCTTTTTTTCCTAGCTTTGTTCTAAGCGAGAAGCCCGAAGCAAGCGTTTCTGCCTCCTTTTTTTATTACTATTTTCTGTTTCGCTTCTTCGGTCTTGTTATTGCAGATGGCCAAAGTTGTTGGCCAAGTATAAAAATGTGTTTTATATTGTAATAACGAAGAATGCACTGAAGTCGAAACTCCGCAATGGGCGAGGCGGGGAAGAAACCAAATTCATAAACTGTTTAATGAAGCGTAGCAATTACATAAAGCCAAAATCGGAGTGAGCAAGTGCAGCATGCCGAAAATCCGAAAGCCAAAAATAAAGCCAATTAGATTTAGAGTGACTGTAATGGCCAAAAAAAAAGAAAACGAAAATTCCAGATGAACCAGAAATATCCATTAAGCGTGACTAATTTCAGTTTCATTTCCGCAGTAAGATGTTTAGATGTAATCGCAAAGAAAGTGTGTCAAGCCGTCCTCTTTACAAAGAATCAACCCTAAACTAAAGTAAACTACGACTTTTTAATGTTATAAACCTTGAAAAGGACTAACAAATCGCTGGTAGAATAGCTGAGCAAGGCGTGACTTGTGTGTGACTTGTGAGTGTACATAACGAACGAAAGTATGTGAAACCGGGGCGCAGGAATGGCCGCCCACTTGCCTCTGGCCCACCTTTTGTGACCGTGCGTGTGAAATAAAAGAGAAAAGTCAACAAAAAAAAAAAAAAAGAAAAAGAATACACGGAAAATCAAAAAGAAAACGAACGCAACTACTACAATCAGCGGCAATGGAATAGCGATTCAATGTCACAGTCAGCGAGCAGCATCTATGTGCACAGAATCAGATACAGAATCAGATACAGATACAGATACCCCTATACATATACCCTCACACCTACGACGAAACCTACACATGTGTAAACCGCTCACGTATGTAGAGAAAAGCCATAGCCGCAGATTAGTGAGCCAGTTTTAAGGGGCCGACATCGAAAGAAAGGCGAATTCGACGACGACGACGACGACAATCAACATTCATCATACGCACCGTGGGACGCGGCGCCAAACGCAAATGCAGCCCCTGATCGATCGGTAAGCCGAAAAGCTGCTAGAAACCAATTCCCCAGCGGAACTCTACTCTTTCGTGCCCCTCTCTCTTACTCCCTATTTACACCTTGCTCAAGTTTGATTTGAAATTTATATATTGATTTGATTGGTGTTTCCGTTTATTTGAGTACTAACCAATTGACTAACCAAAACGTATATACAATTCTAAAATATAATCAATAATGCCAAATTATTTATAATTTCAAACTTCTAACTTAATCTCAATGGTTACAAGTAGTTCCCTGGCAGACTTGCTCTGTTATTCAAGATTTTTCATTAGATAAACTATGGGTGTTCTTGTATACAAGTTATCAATAAACAATAAACAGATCTCTTGAATCAATGATTGCCTTTCGGGGATTAAAATTAATAAATTAATCAGTTCGACAAGCCCTTCACTGCGCCCAATATTGTGCTACATAACGATCGTTATAGTAATGATGATGATGACTTCTCCTTCCGTGATAAATGTTCCAATTTATTTATGGCTGGCATTAACAAGCATCTAAAATATGTGCTGACACAACCCACAGAAACACACGTACACGCACACCCTCGGCCAATGCCACACACACACACACAAGTACACACCCGCACACACACGCACACCCACACAAAAGCGCTATTGGCACCGAGTTTTGCGACAAAATTCACGCGGCGGAAACGTGCTGCCGACAAAGCAAAACGCGGTGTACCCCGCACTCACAACAAAAACCGAAAAAACAGTAAAAATACATAATAATAATAATAACAATGCTAACAAAAACATAAGCATCACCATCATCATCGACATCTACATCTACATCGACATCGAAACCATTCACGGCATCAAAAACAACAGCGACCACTTTTCGGTGTCCAAAGTTCAGTGACGTTGGCATCGTCATGCAAGCAATTTGTGTTTCCACCTAATGGAAAATTTTGCACTTCTCATGCGGCTTCAATTTCAACGGAAATTCATGGAAACCCCATTTTCATCGAACTTATTCCCAAGAACCAGTCCGAAAATTTACTTTGTCTGCTAAAGTTTGAGCTCATTTATGGAGAATATGTGAGGGTATATAAATACGAGCATCTTTAAATAACTTACCAGAGAATTAAACATTTCATACTAACCAAAATTAATCCATTTAATTAGAAAATTTAAAGGACACGTAGAAGTTTTGCATGTAAGATGATCATTTTCATTACCCTTTTTAGTATGCACTTAAGTGAAAATTACTTATTATTTTGCGGGCCTTGTTATCAGAGCAGTCACTTGGTCTTTTTGCGGAAAGATTTATTCTTATTAGCAATAGAAGTAACTCAATCCCAATTATTAAGGTTTCTAAAGAGATCTGAAGATTCTACCATTATTTTGCAAATATTTCTGTTTATTGTTATCGTAAAAGTAAATATAATTACAAATAAACAAATATTTTTGATTTGAATTTAAAGTTTATTTTGGCTAACTTATCCTTGTATAAATTGGATTTTAGCAGCAGTTCCGCGTTCCGCGTTTCATCTTATGACGGCGATTCCCTTCAGTGACCAATGGCCGCCCGTCAAATTTATGACTAAAGCGAAATAATAGACAATTGACGTCACCGTGGAATAGGTATAGGAATTTCTTTTTTATTTATTGTACTGGTAATTCTATTTGCTTTTACGCGGATGAGATGACTTTTATTTAATATACATTTGTGGCGTATGCGGTAATACTTGCCTCATTGCGTCAAGGGGAAATCGAATGAAAAACAAAAAAGAATGGAAAGGAGAGAAGAGAAGAGAAGAAAGAAGAAAGTGAACGATCTGCGGAGATGACTTATGGAGGACGCGGTGTTGATCTATTGCTGATAAAGTGAAAGTCAAGTTATGCTAGAAATGTAATTATTCATGTCGCCTGCGCGACACACAAAAGCGAGGCGAACTAACAAACAAACAAACAAACAAAGAAGGAATCCGGCTTGAACATGCTAAATGTGTTTAGTCGCATGTGGAATGTCAATGGGCAGCAGCAGCAGCAGTGGAAGCGCCTTTTTGGAAAATCTATAGTATTTTGGTGCGGCGCTGTAGTATTTCGCCTTTGCGTCTGGCATCTCGACATTTGATGGTCGTCGCGTCATTTATCTGTCAGCATTTGCCTCTGCATGATGAACTATTAATTTCTGGTTGCCTCGCCAGGAATTTATTTTCGTCAACTGCGGCACGTGTGCCTCGAACATCAACTCGGTTTCGGATTGGGATTGGGATACGGATGCGACTGCGAGTCCATAAAAATAATTTAAATAAATTCTACAATTCTACAGTAAGAGGGATAGAGAGAGTGACAAATCCCTTTCAGTTTGCAGCCGTAAAATATGTGTGAATATAAAACACGAAATTTGTGGAATATTTATCAGACATTTGAATAGAACCACCAGCAGCAGCAGCAGCAGCAGCAGCACACCCATTTAGATACGAAACGTTGATTTCGATGCTGTGCTCTGAATGGCCGAGCACATTTGTAATCCGATTTGCAGCAAAGCACAATTTATGCCTCGCATTTGAATGCGACCACAAATTCATTAATTATAATCCGATGCAAAATGCATACCTATTCTGTGTGCAAGGGCCTTGAATAATCAGTTGTGCCACAATATCGCATAGCTCAAACTGATTGAATTCTCTGCCTAAATTGCGATTAAATTGCACTCGATGCATTTGTTGCAGCATACTATGTGTGCGCTATTTATGCAGTGCTTTAAGGGCCTAATGGGCTACAACATTGTCTTGGGCGTAATTGGAAGGCGTCTGGCGGAAAAGATATGGCAGACACATCAAATCCGACAGGGACACAGGCAGCGGCTGCTTTTGTGTCGCCTCTCCTACTGACAACGACAGGTGGTCGTTGGCCCAATATAAATGCGTATTCACACACTCACACATTCACACATTCATACATTCATAAATATCGGCGCGATAAAGCGCAGCAGTACCAGAAGTAGCGGCTGACTACACGGCGTATGCGTGTTACGCCTCGAAAGGCGAAAGGCGAAAGGATGAGAGATGTGAGATGATCGCACAGGTTTCGCCGCATAATCTGCCGCTCGTTGGGGAGCGAGAGGCATGAGGTATGAGGCATGTCCATTAGCTGATTTAATGAAATCGTAAATCAAATGAGCGGACTGCTAAAAATACATCTGCCGCGTATTTTATGTTTTTTGAAGTGGAACCCATGTTATGTACAAGAGCAGCAACAAGCCGGCAGAATCGGTCGCAGGCAGCCGCTCTGAACAATAGATGAAACGTGGACGATTGTGCCAAAGTACGAATATGTCCCTGCCTTTTTGGGCAAATGCATGGGTGCACAGCGAAAAAATAAATATCCCATTATCTAAATGCACTTTCAGTGAAACACACTTAAAGCTGAACAGGTGCAAGTGTGGCATCTTTGCTTTTACAACAAGTGCGATTCCAAGGAAAATGATTAGGAACATATCATCTAGGAGAAAATCCAACATTAAATCCTTAAAAGTATCTACCATAGGTAATGAAGATCAGACCTTTCATATATCGTATATATATATATCTTTAACTTCAACCTGCAAAGTTCTAAAGTTACCAAAGCTGTGAACATTTCTTGGAATCTCCAGATTGTTCTTATAAATTCCATTTAAGAAATGTATTCCGTAGAAAATTCCCAATGGCAGACTGCAATTATTCCCTCAGTGCACTTATGGTATGCTCATGTTTTGGTGGCTTCTAATGATGAGCACATGTAATGCTTCGTATTGCAAAACTTGGCGTTTTATTTCGACATTTCTCGCCGTGAATAATGCATGCGATTCCTTGGTCGCCTTTCGTGCTGGTCTGCTTGGGCTGGGTTTTGGTTGTAGTTTTAGTATTTGGCTTTTGCTTGTTACATGTGTTTTTCGTTTTTTGTTTCTTCTGCTTTTCTTTTCTGCCAAAAGTGCAGCATTGTCGCCGCCGTCTTGGCCGTCCGTCTCTCAATAGGCGTGTCCAAGATGCTGTGGCCAAGATTTCGCTTGGCTGGCCGGCGTCACAGTTTTCGCGTCTGCGTCTGCACTTTCCCATGGATGTGAATGTGGATGGGGATTCGGATGGTGATGGGGATGGAGATGGGGTTGGGGTTGGAGATGGGGATGGGGCTGCCAATGGGTGTGTGCGCATCTTTATTTAATTAACATATTTTATTTGCCCAACATGCACACACTTGTCCACGGAGACGTTGTGATTTATGCCTGGCGTTCTGTGCACTTTATGTTGCCTTTCACTCACCGGCGAGATCATGGCGATTGTCATCTTTAAGTAGCTTCGTCCCAGAGCCACATGCCATCCTCTATGCCCCTATATCCCTACATCCCCCAGATTAATCGCCAGCATTAGTCAGCTTTTGGTGCCTTTGGATGTATCCGTATCTGCATTTCTATCTGTATCTGTATCGGTAGGTGTGTATGAGTATCCCATTGTTGGCACTGGCCGTGTGACTAATTTGATTACACTCACCAACTCACAAGGAATTTGAATATTTCGCGATTCTGACTTTATTTTGAGGCATTTTATTGTACTGTCCGCCCGAAAAGCGTCGACTTTCTGCATTAAATTAATGCTCACTTACTGTGCCAGCCATCCAATGTTATTTATATAGCAAATCAAATACGGCCACCGTCTGTGCGCATCTCTCGGATACTATCGCCAGTATCCGTGAAAATTCCTCAAATGATATGTCATCAAAATGTGATTAATTTAATGCCTTCCCAACTCACATGCAGTATGCGCGATTGTGAGGACTTCTAATATTAGTAGTGTCAACGAATAATTTCCCTCGTTGCAGTTCGAAAATAGGAAATCGTAGAGAGGCATCTCAAGGGCTTTGTGCTTATGAAATCGTACTTCAAAATGAATGTAGTATAAAAGCGGAAATTCTAGGCAGCTACTGCAAACTAACAAAACTGCAATCCATCAAGCTTGTTTCTGCAACAAACTAACAGAATACACTGGAATTAGTTGAATTTGGTTTATCAAAAGCTCAATTTAAACAAAAACACGCCCTCAAATGAAACAAGTTGGGGAAGCTAAAAGTTTATATTCCGCACCATTAAATCGAGCAGAAATAAAGGAAGACTCCACACACTCTGTACTCTGTACTCTGTACTAACTATTAACCCAATTCAGTGGGGAAAACAAAGGAAAATGCAACTCTCAAAAGCCATTTAAGCATAATGTGCAATAAAATTATAAATAAACGCCACTCCAAGGGGAATGTGGGCGTGTGTTTATGGGTGGCGCGTTCTCATTAGGCCAAGTGTTCGATAATTAAATAGAAATGTAAATCAAGGCATCGCATTCTACCCCACCCCTTCTCCCTTCTTGAATCCTGACCCCTTGCACGTGTGGCAATTAGCGCGCAGCTGTTTAATTGGCACTAAATTTGAAAAAAAAAATGGGAGAGCTTGGCGCAAAATGGGGGGAATTGTCCACCGAAGTTGTTTATCAAGCGGCAAATCAAACAGCCAGAAATGAGCTGATACGCAAACAAAACAGCAACATTAAATTAAGTATACATCTCCACTGGCTAATATATCTATAGATACTTATACTTAATATATATGTATGTATATATGGATGCGGATGTGCGATAACAGCGAAAATAACATAAGTGTGCTCGAGTCCCTGCCACCCACTGAAATGTGTTTATTTTCGGTGGGCGCGAATGATTTTAATTGGATTTTGATATGATATACCCACCACGCTCCATCCACATTATCCAATAATACACAATCTCCACTCACCTTGGCAGAGGCCTGCCGCTTTCGATCTGTCTTTGGCATTTTACGCGATTTTACGATTATTTTTAGGCACATTGGCCTAACATTGAAAACGCGAAATGCTTATATGTTTGCCGTCTAATTCTGCGCATAGTTATTAATATTATTTTTATGAGCATTTCTTGTTTGGATGATGCGGCTGCTGCTGATGCGGCTGCTGCTGATGCGGCTGCTGCTGCTGCTGTTGACATGGCCAGCGGGGCGTATGCGTTATATCTAAGTTTGCCGCCTCTTGTTTTCGGTAATCGGAGTGTGAACATACGGGAAATAAACAACATAATTGAGATGGAAATTGAGGAAACCACATGAACCACACTATTAAACTATAAAATTCACGATCAAAATATTAGAAAATTATAGAGAATTATAGAGGGCTTTCCGTGGAATTCGGGGGCCAACAGTGTTGTTGATTTTCCTTCTCAAACCTGTTTATTGTCGTCTTTTTTTTATCGCCTTTTGTGCCGGCGGTACTGGCGGTACTGCTGCTGTTGTAGTTGTTGTTGTTGTTGTTGTTGTTGTACCGCGCCACGGTCTTCTTCATTAGTGTGTTTTAGTGGGCGCCCTGCCAACGATTTTCCGAAACAAATCGACGTCGCGCTCGACAACATTCCGCACGCTTACGATACACGAAAGGCAGCGCCAGAGCGACCCACTGTGCCAGTGTACCACAGTACTAATGTACCACTGTAGCACTGTACCACTGTGCAGAGGCAATGTGCAGATGTACATACTTTTAATTAAAATCAACAAGATGCAGATACTCAGGCAGATACTTGGCCATTGCAGATACTTGGCCGCACACTAAGCAAAATATCCATGAAACGAATTAGATATTTAACACATTAAATTAAGGTAATATGACATACAAAGAATATATGTTTCACTTGATCTAGTTTCCTTATTCAATATTACGAATTTAAAGGGTTTAAGGCTCACAATGAGGCACCATTTTGGCTCAGTGCAGCTGCTGTCGAAGCAATGCGAGCTGCCTGCAAATATCCAAAAGCCAGACCAAATCCACATCCAAATGCAGTTGCAGTTGCAGTTGCAAGAGGCATCTGATGCATTTGGCATCCCCTGCCTGTTGCGTTTTGAGTACAATCCCGCCACCCCCCACACCCCGCCCCGACGACATGTCGCGCACTGTACGTGGCCAAAGCGATGCAATGTGCGTCTGATGCCCAACAACATGTGTAAGAGCGTGTGGCGCCCCCCCAACCCCCCGCTCCCCTGCGATGTTGGGCACCTAGGAGCCGAAAAGTTCCCTTGGCCAACTGCGCCTTTTGACGACGCTCGTGTATCTCCGTCTCTGTCTCTGTCGCTGGTCGTCTGTTTCGTTTTCTGATTTCGCAATCGTTTTCGGAATGCTCTACTTAGTGCCTCGAATGAGTGGGTTTCGTCACTCGCTTGGAATCCCAACTGGAACCTTGCCCTTTCAGGTTATTTCGGCTCTTAAATAACATGAAACTAATGCCTATGAGGTGTATTTAAGGTGCAGCATGCGTAAGATTTGTATCTTTGTATCTTTGAGCGGGGGGCGCATCTTAAGGGCCACATATCTTGGCCATAACAGCTAGTCACGCAGGGTATTCGAGTGATGTACCAATGCCCAATAGAGATTTGTCATCTTTGCCAATCTTTTTGCACAGCTTTTTGTGGCATTTGTGGCGCATGTTTTGCCAGGCGTTGCCGAAACGGGTGGGACGCAAGCCAAACATGAATTAAATTAAAAATAAAACTATAGAAAATTGTAATTAAATAACTAAAAACGAAAATAAGCATGCACGCTGACAGACAAAGACTATTGTGTACCAAAATAAAATTTCATGAGACAGCGGCAAGAAACTGACAACGACAACTACAACAAAAACGACAACTACAACATCGGGTATCGGTGAAAATGAAAAACGAAAAATGGAGGAAAAGCGTACTGCGGTATCGATAGAGGAAAATTCGCCAGAAATGCAAAAGAAGCGAGTGCATAGAATAATTGAAATATTCAATGCTGCAACTTGAGGATGGATGGACATATTCTGCCCTAAGGCGTTTTTCGAGCAAAATTGTAAAGTAATGTAACGTGAAACTTGGCGAAATGCGGCAGTGAAGACTATCAAATACAGACAGCAAAGCTTAATTGAAGCAGAGGAAACATTTTCTAGAAAATTTAAAATTGTTGTAGGTAGTCTGTATTGTTTTGTTTGGTATAGTTTCGTAAATATATTTAAAAAGTTCCTTAGGAAAGAGCAAGTAACTAATAAATGCCCATGTTATATATATATAAGTTTGAGGAAAAAATCCCAAAAAATCCTCACAAACATATTTTCAATGCCATGTTTTTTTTTTGTTGCCTTGCTAATCCTGCCGACAAGCTAATGCCTTTTGACCGATTAGCAAATTGCTCAGTCAATCAGTAAGTCAGTCAGTCAGTCAGTCAGTCAGTCAGTCAGTCAGTCAATCATCCCATCGCTCAGCCAACAATTAAGACTAACCGCCATTTTCGCCATTTTCCTCCGACCCCCCAAAGAAATCCCCAATTTCATTCTCGAGCAGTTTTTTACCAAACGATGTCGATTTTCCTCATACTTTTGATTGTGTTTTGCATCGTATATGTTGTATGTACATCCATGTGCGATTTTCCCAATGCGATGCGAGTGTGCCAATGTGTCGCCTTCTTTTTTGAGTATGTTTTTGCATGTGTTTGATTTTTTGATTTCACTTCGTTTTATGCGCACATTTTTATGCATAAATTTTGACATTTGTTTGCTCTTTGGTTCCTCTTCACGTTTTTATGTCACCCCGCAAAAATGAAAAAAAGTCAAAAAGTCAAAAATTAAACGAAAGAAAATAAGAGACGCCAGCTACGAATTCGAATATGTTCAATCCATACCAAACTTTTTTCAGATTTTTGATTTTGTATCCCCATCATCACCACCACCACTACCACCACAACTACAACAACTACAACAACAACAACTACAACAACCAGTACAAGCACCAACAACAACATCAACAACAACAAGAACCTCATCGACGGCGTCAATTGCGACGATGGCTGCCATAAATACGGTAAGTACGCGACATCATCAACCAAATAATAGTGAAATACAATGCAATAAAACGAAAGCAAAGGAAAGGAAAGGAAAAGCAAATCGAAGCCAGCAGAAATAACAATTATGGAGCATACCAAAAAAATAGCCACAATTGTGGGCAATCAATCATAGGAATACATTTTTTATGCCACATGCCGATATATTTATCAACATTTACAGCCAGGCAATTTGTATCTGACACAGCCAAACAATGTTTCATTTCTGAATCACTGACTAACGCTAACTACTTTAAGGACAACTTGGCCAAGTTATAAAGTAAAAGCGACTACTAAGCCAAAAGTAAATTACAAGGCGACCTACTTGGCAATAAATAATTGCCTGCTGTCACTTGTCTTATTTATGGAACCGAACAGCATTCCGCATTCCATAATTTGTTAAAAACATTAAAGAGCAATAAGTAAAAGAGATAAATATTAAGGCATAAATCATTGAACTTTCCACGTTCATAGAACTTTCAATATGTCTTATACCCGTAATTCTGTGTGGCGCGGGTAAATTATTCATAAATTTCCATAATTGTCACACTTGCGTAGACAATAATGTCGGCGACATAAAGCGTTTAAAATGCCATTTTGAAAATGATTAAACTGGTGATATTGCGCATACGGCATGTTGTACGCCAGCTGATACCCGTGTCGTTGAAGGCCTAATCATAAGCAAAATTGAAAATTGAAGAACACAAAAAAACAGAAAAACAGCAAGGCAGACAGATACCATGCCATATGACCGAGTTACCCGATGATGAATCTGTTCTTGATGATGACGACGACGCCGACGACGACGGCGGCTTTTCTCAGCCCTTCGCGGCGCAGAACATGTGTTTCAGCTCATTTTACTAATAAGCAGAAGGGAAAAGCGGGAGAATGCCCGATGACAAATTGCCGGCCAGCACATTCAATTCTGCGCTGACATCATCTCGAAATTTTCATTAACATATCGGCGGAATGATTGCTCGAACCTTGCCAAAATCCCAATCCGGCCAACAAGTCTGGCTGCAATGGAAATATGATTTTGGCAGTGCCAGAACTTTTCCTGCAACATGGGCTTCCCATTCATTCAGCATTCTTCGCCAGCTCTTCGCTCTTCGCTCCTCTCGCTTTTTTTCACCCGCTTGTTTTTTAGCCTGACATTGACATTTGATTGACACGCCGTGAATCACGGCGTAAAAATATGCCCCCGTCCACTCGACTCCCGGAGAGTTCAGCCGGGGATGGGCCACTGGTGTGGGCCGTGTCGCAACAGGATATATCACACCTCCCGTCCTCGAACTTTGACAGCCTTTGCTTTCCCGAGTGGCGACGCTCATAAATCTTCGCGCTTGTGCAAGAGAGCAAACATATAATTACTGGATTACCTGATGCCCGCATTGATTTAGCGTAAACATTATTTATGAACCCATTCGATTGGCAGATCGCCGACTCACCTGTGGGCGTTGAGGTTTCCAAGTGATTTTGCTTAAAAGCAGCATCAGGGTTATCACAACAATTGATAAACATAAATCTAATTTGCCGCTGCCCATTTATATCTCATAGCCGGGGACTGGCACATTTAAACATTTAAATAAACAAATTGCTGTGGCAGGGAACATTAAAGCGGGGGCGTGCCACTTGTGGCTCCTTTTCCAGCTCATTTTGGCTCATTGAGGAAACTTTTTCATTAGCTAGCCGTGTTTTCTTTCGCTTTTCTTTATTTTTTTTGTGTTTTTTTGTTTTTTGCCCGCAACTTAAACAATAATAAAATTGCTGTTTATTTATTTTACGTGAAATTTTATGCATCGTCGTTCTGGTTTTCCCAACTACTGAATACTGAATACAGACAACTGTTTTTGTTTTCTGTTTTCAGTGTTTTTTTTTTGGTTTTGCATTGTTGCCAGCGTCGCAGGCACTTTTGGAAATTTATGCTCTGCTGTTTTATTTATTTTCATTTGCGTTTCTTTTGCGGCTATGGGCAATTGCTGGCCACATTAATTGGGCATCGGTTGCGGTTTATAAAGCATTAATTGCCCCATCTAACAGCGGACTCCCCTGCGACCCCAATGCCCTACACTCGCTAGCCAATTTATGAGTGCACTTCTATTGCATTTAAATTAATATATGTCGAGGGGCACACTTGGCAGCCAAGTAGACGGGGCAAATAAATGACGGACTAAATATACAGCATTGTTTTGTTTGCGTGCCAAGAAGGCGACGAGCAGCACACTTAGAAAAAGCCATTGCCGCAAAATATGGCTGCATTCAAGTGTCATTCTTGCGAATGGCGAGCAATATAAAACTGAATTCTTTAATAAAAATTCGCATACTAATTACCTCTAATCAGACTGTACACTACAATACTTGTACAATAAGCAAAACTCATTCCATCGATGATATGGGCCACATGGCGTATACGCGATATGCTTTCGTACCTACCAGTACTGCCAGCGGGAATGATGGGCGTTGGCACAGTGGTCACTTGTCGTACTGCCAGTGAAATGCATTGAAATTACATCAATTATGCGACGCGTCGTCCATTGGGCGACAGTTGCGGTGAATTATCAATAATCTCGCCTAATCTCGCCTGACAGCCTTTTGGCAGCTACTCCACCGTTTTTCTCCCCTCGCAATCACCTCAGCTTGACCTAAAAGACACAGTTTAAAAGCCATTGCCATCTATTACACGCAGGTACCAAAGAGCATCCACCTGCCATTGACGACTCTCAGCAGCGCGCCGCGCGTGTTGATGTGCAGCGCATCCGTGGGCACCGAAGGATCCGTCACTCTGCAACTGCGTGATGCGAACGCATTGGAGGCAGCAGCCACAAAGACAGCAGCAGCAGCAGCGGCAGCCACATCGACGACGTCACCGAATGGCGCTGCAAGTGCGCCAGCGTCGACGCTAGAGAATGCGCTGACCATCGGCTATCCGGATCCGGAAATGTTGGCAGATGTCTTGGGCACCATTCAGACAGCCTGTAAGTGAACTCGCACTCAAACAGATGTGCCTGCTTCATCCGGCAGTTCTACAAGGCTTTAGCTTTCTTATCAGTAGCAGAAGTCGAGTTGTAGAACTGCTGGAGAGGCACAAGATGTAACCATACTGATTTCCTTGACGGCTGCTTACAGCTCTCAAGAACAACAACTCAATCACAGCAGCAACTTCAAGCAATAGCTCGACCAAGTCGACGAGCAGCAATCATCTGACAAATCCCAACAAGATAACCATCACCAGGCGGAGTGTGCAGTCGGTCAGCACCTCGACGCACAGCGGTAGTAGCATTAGTAGCTGCAGCAGCAGCAGTAGCAGCAGCAACAGTGGCAGTGGCAGTGGCAAGAGCAACACCAGCTACATCAAGAACTGCTTGATACGCAGCAGCAGCTGCAGCAACACGGTCACCAATGTCACCACATTGGCGCAGATTATGAGCAACAGCAGCACCAGCAGCGCGGCCAGTTTACTCAATCAGCACAACAACAATAGCAACTGCAGCAACAGCAGCAACTTCAGTACCGCCTCCTCGGTGGGCAGCAGCATCAGCGTTGGCAGCAGCCACAGCCACAGCAGCAACAGCAGCAGCAGCAACTGCAGCAACGGCAGCAACAGCAACAGCAACGACAGCAACAGCAGCAGCGGCGGCGGCCACCGATTGAGCTTCAAGGGCACCGGACGGCATGTGCCCACGAGCGGATTAGGTTCATCGGCGGCATCATCGACGAGCACGAGCGGTACTGGCAGCGGTATTGGCGGCATTGGCGGCATTGGCGGCATCATAAGCGTTGAGGCGCCCCGCAAAAATCGACCCAAATTATCATCGCCAACGCGTCACGGACCGCAGCAGTGTCAGGTGCGTACGCAAATCCGTTGCGGCTTGTGCGGCACTCATTAATCCAATATACATTGTATATGGTATGGTGCATATATGTACATATCCGTGGCCTAATCGCCAATTTATCGCCGCTCATTCTGAGCCATGCCAACATGTCGTGCAGACAGTCGTGCAATATTTATAAACAGACATTAAGGTCGTCTCGTTCGAGTGGCAGGTGAAACGCGCCCAGTTCTCAAAGTGCCTTTGCATCACCACCCCCCTTGCATCTATTCGTATCCCTAACTGTAGCTGTAGCTGTATCTCTATCTGTAGCTGTATCTGTATCTGTAGCTGTATCTCTATCTGTAGCTGTATCTGTATCTTAGCATGCAGCTTCACTACAGCTCGTTAAAATCCGGCGCACTGGCACTTGGAACTAATGTTATGGCCGCTGTCCGTCCGCTTGTGTTTATACACGGCGTTAATTGAGCGCAGAGCCCGTCTGGTTGGGAAGCTGCAATCCGTTGGCCAATCCACATGCGAGCATTGATAATTCAGGGAATTGTGGCACGACCATCAAAGGGTGGAAGTCATTTAAGGAGAATTCGACAAACACATTTGTGGCACTGGGTCAAAGCACTTAGATCGTTCGTTTAGGCGGCTATAAAAATGGGAAAAACATTTTATTCGAATGCGAGTCATAGTAGTAGTCTTTTTACATTAGAATCTCGACATCTTTTAGAAGTTGCCTAAGATCTTATACTTTCTAGCTTCATGCCACCGCCTCTCACCTCTGTCTTGATTTCGTTAACCAATTATTGATTTAAAGCGCTTTCTAGCTGTGTGAACATTTTCCACATCCAATTCAACGCGTCTCGACGTCTGTCAATAAAACTGACAGCCGCTCAAAGTGCTGCGGCTCCAAGTCCTCCATGTCTTTCCTCCTGTTCTTTTTTTACGTCTAGTGGGGAGTACGGCGGTAAAGTACATTTTATGACGCGTTTTACGATACTGCGGATGTTGGGAGCAAGTGTTTGGTGGGCGGTGGGAGGGGCGAATTGGAATTCCACTGCCGCTGCAGGGCAGGCAAACAAACATACTCTACTCGCAACACAGATGTTTTTGCAGATAGTTTTTAGTGGGGTTGTGGTGCAGCTTTTGGCCTAGCTTTCGGTTTTCGGGAATTCGTCGGTCGTAATTAGCATGCGGTGTGTGGTGGCCAAAAATCAAAAAAAAAAGGGGAAAAAACTGAAAAAAACAGAGAGCCAACATAACGTATACGCAATGTGGCTCATTAAAATGTTCGAACGCGCAGCGCTTTCAATTATCTAGAGGGCAGCCGACAGGCAGTGCTAATTACATTTCTCCTACGTTCTACACTCGGACTTTTTATAGATTTGTTGCAAGATCTTTGGAAATGCCTCGGCGCTGGCCAAGCACAAACTGACGCACAGCGACGAGCGGAAATACATCTGTGCGCTCTGCTCGAAGGCATTCAAGCGGCAAGATCACTTGTAAGTAAATGAGGCGCACTAACTGGGGTCTATTGATCTCTTGAGCTCTTGATCTCGTGATCCACAAAACCACTGAGCCACTTAACATCCACTCTCTGCTGCCCCACAGAAACGGACACATGATGACTCATCGGAACAAGAAGCCTTACGAGTGTAAGGCGGATGGCTGCGGCAAGTCCTACTGCGATGCCCGATCACTGCGGCGCCACTCGGAGAACCACCATGCCGGCGGAGCAGCCACGCCCACCACCAGCCAATCGCTTTCGCCCACCGCCAGCTCGAGCGGTGCCAGCAATAGCAGTGGTGCCGGCGTGGCCACCAGCTCCTTGAGTCTATCGCCGGCCACGGCCAGCGGAGATGCCAGCTCCCCGGACGGCGCCACCTGCATTCGAACGTACATTTCCACGGGCAGCTCGGTGGTGGACGCCGCCACCGGGATCGCCCTGTCGGACGAACAGATCAAGGCGATGAATCTGCCGATCAAGACGGGCGTCACCTTGCTGTCGCCCACCACCTCGACCTCGTCGAATGCCTCCTCCTCGGCCTCGTCCGCCAGCTCGTCGCTTTCCTCGACGGGTTCGGGTTCGGGATCGGTATCGGGATCGGTATCGGGAACTGGGTCGGGTTGCGGATCGGTATCCATGCCATCCCCGTCACCGTCGAGTGGCTCAGTGATAGCCGCTAGTTCGCCCACCATCACGCTCAGCGATGGGATGAGTCTCGAGGGCGAGGGTCTCACGCGGGAGCAGTTGGATCTCATCAGCAAGATAATGCAGCAAACGAAGCAGACGAGTGCCCAGGTCACCGTCTCCTCGCCCACCAGCGTCAGTTCCTACAAGATCAACACCAACTCGTCGCCATCGCAGAACAGACCGCGCACCTGGAACATGCAATTGGTAGGTGCCTTTTATATAAACCAAAGTATGTAAGAGCATGTATTAACATCACCCTATACTATGTACAGCTAAATAGTGCACAGAATGTGACTGTCACAGTCGAGGACAACTCTGAGCTCGCCACTCCCTCCTCCAACTCACCCGTGGAGGTCAAGGAGGAGGAGCTGAGCCCACAGCTGGTGGGCAACATGAATCCCCACCTGCTCAACATCGTGAAGCTCGACAAGCCCGTGGAGTGCAATCTCTGTCACCGCAAGTTCAAAAACATACCCGCCCTCAACGGGCACATGCGTCTGCATGGCGGCTACTACAAGAAGGATCCGGAAACCAAGCGCAGCGAGAAGAAGGACTCCAGTGGTCCGCCCCTGCAGACGGCCAGCATTGGCGTGCGCGCCCTCATCGAGGAGAAGATCATCAGCAAGCGCAAGGACATGACAAAGGTGGGTTCAAGGCGCAAAGATTAAGGCTTCAGATGTCTCACCTTTCACCAATCTTTTGCAGGGCTCCTTTGTGGTGCCGGCACCACCGCACAGCAGTGGCACCACCACCACGCTGCGGCGATCGATCAGCGACCTGGAGAGCTTCCTCAACCCGAAGACGAGCACCAGCAGTCACGCCCAGACGATGACCACCACCACGGGCACCACCACAGCGGTTCTGCCGGCGGCCACCACCATCAAGAGCAGCAACGGCCTCAGCATCCAGCAGATTGGCCTGCCGCAGAGCATCGAGATCTTCAGCGGCGGTCAGAAGCAGGCGAAGACGCTGAACCTGGGCACTGGCACCAACACGATCACGATAACCACCAACAATGTACCCACCACCACGACGATGAGTGCTCTCACTGCGCTGAAAGCGGGTGGCACCATCAGTGGCATCTCCACCGCCACCAACACGGATCCCAAGGACTCCACACTCATCGAGCTCCTGAAACGCGGCACTCGCATTGCGGTCACTTCGAAAAAGAGCCAATCCCATGGCCAGACGGGATCCAGCATAATGATGACCTCCAGCGGAGCGGCTACAAATGCAGTGGGTGCTGTCACCGAGCTGACCACCATCGGTGCCGGCGGAGGAGTGCAGACGGTGGGCCGCCAGATCATCACCAACAACAACCGCACCGTGATCATACCCTCCGATGTCCAGGTGGTGTCCACCAAGAGCAAGCTGAGCAGCTTGAGCAGTCTGGTCAAGAGCAATATGGTCGGTAGTGGCACCTGCTCCTCGGGCAATCTTTCGCTGGCCGATGGCACGCCGCTTTCCCTGACAATTGCGCCCAATCAGGAGGTCACCGGCGGTGGAGGCAACTCCGGCGGATCGGGTGGTGTGATCACGAGCGGGGGTGGTGGAGTCTACACGGTTACCTACACCAGTGATGGCACCGATCTCTTCGACGATGCCGAGGTCTACAACGTTTCGGACACCGAGATGCTGCTGCAGACGGTGGACTCCATGGAGCTGCTCAACGACGAGGAGATCAAGAGCGAACATTCCGAGGACTTTGCCCTGCTCAGCGAGGCCGGCGACAGTGCGCACACCCAGCTGGTGAAACTGGAGCCGGAAAGTGGGCAGGCCAACTCCGGAGCGGGAAGCGTATCCGGCGCCAACACCACGCCGCTGCCCACCTTCCAGCAATTCCATTCCAAGGAGCTGATCATGCAGAACAGTTCGCAGATCCAGGCGATAGCCAGCATGCGTGGAAGTGGTGGTGGCATCCTCGCCTCGCCGCTCCACTCGCCACTGGCCTATCCCACTCCGCCGTCGAGCCACGAGAACATGGCCCAGAGTTCGCCCTTCATCGAGGATGCGGCTGCCCAGTTTGTGGACGCCAGTAACACCTTCTTCGGCGACAAGACGGACTTCTCGCACATCTATTTCAAAACGGATGAGGGGGAGGCCACCATTGAACAGCTGAACGAGCACGACAACGAGAAGATCCTGAAACTGAAATCGGTGCTGGAGGAGAGCAGCTTCGATCCCTCGATCAAAGTGGAGGACCTGCTGAATGGCACAGACGATGACACGGAGTGCGATCTGCGGGAGTTTGCCGAGACTAATCTGTCGTTTCTGGACGAGGATCAGGAGTTCCTCAATGACTCGAGGAACGCCACCTCACCGCTCTCGGAATCCTTCTTCACCAGCGGCATCGGCTCCGCGGAGGATGTGAAGCAGGTGTTGCGAGAAGTCCTGCCCGATGAGAACATGCAGCTGCAGCTGAGCAGCGAGCAGCAGGGCGAGAACATCATCGATCTCTACTATCTGCCTGGCCTGGGCCTGCAATCCCAGATGATGCCCAATTCGGAGGACCCGCTGCTCTCCTCCTCGCCGCGGGAGTTTGGCCAGCAACGACAGCAGTTGGCCATGCAAAGCACCAGCATGCAACAGCCCATGGAGCAGTCGCTTCAGGACAACCACAACCTCTACCAGCAGCAGGAGCAGCAGCAGCAGCAACAGCACTCGCAGCAGCAGCAAGAGCCACACCAGCAGCAGCAATCCCAGCAGGAGCAGCCACCGCAACAGGAACAACAGCAGCAGCAGCAGCATCAGCAGTTGCTGCTGCCGCAGCAGGCACTCAATCAAACGGAATCCCTGCCGGCGGTGGGTCAGCAGCAGGGTGATTTCATGCTGCCCCTGGTGGGTGGTCATGGATTCAGCCAAGTTACCAGCCAAACACAATACATTGATGGCAGCCAGGGCGGCATGGGGATGCAGCCCCTCAACAGCCTGCTGCAACCACTGCTCTATGGTGGGGCAAGCACATCCAATGGCAGCGCCTCGGCCGGGGGCAACGAATCTCTGCTCACCACCGATTGTCAAATGAATGCCAATCCAGGCCAGATCGATACGGGCCTGTTGTTCGCCTGTGGCAACACGACAACCATGACAGCCCACAAATCCCTGGCGGCTCTCGTGCCAAGTCCGCCGAGTGTGGCTAATCTGCAGCCCTTGTCCAACCAAACCAATTCCATTCTGAAGCGCCGCCTGCGCTCCAATGCGCCCCAGGAGACGCACAAGTTCTCCAAGTTCCACACCCTGTCGCCGCATCGTTCCAAGCTGCGCAAGCCATCACGTACCCACTATACGCCCGCACCCATTCTCAATCCGGATCGCAAGGGCACCGGGCTCTACTGCAATGTGCGCAAGCAACTGGGTCAGGGTTTGTTCGACGCCTTCGACGATGACTTCGGGGACTCGGTGGGCCTGGTGGACTTCTCGGACGAGTCCAAGGTGAACTTGGGCTCCACCTACCAGGCGCAGATACCCAGCTGCCGGCCGCTGGAGGAGGCATCGCGCGAGTCTGCGGGCGCCGAGTTGATGTGGAATCCCGAGGTGCAGGAGGACGAGAAGATACTGATGCGCTACATTGATCTCAGCAAGTCGTCGGCCGTGCCCATGGGCAGTCATTCCGAGGAGGTGGCGCTCCAAACGCTGCTGCGGGCCAAAGGAAACTCGGCGGCGGCTGTGCTCAGTCTACTCCAAACGCAGTCCGGCGCCTTCCAGATGAAGTGGACCGCCTACGAGCTGGAGCAGTTCTTGCGCGGACTGGAAAAGAATGGCAAGGACTTTGGCAAGATCGCCAGTGAGGTAGGTTCCCTTTTGATTACCACAATTCGAATGGCTGTCATAACTGCATTACTCCCCTGCAGCTGCAGACGAAATCCTCCGGCGAGTGTGTGCAGATGTACTACTTCTGGAAGAAGCTGTGCGTGGACTACAAGGTGACGCACTTGAAGATGGAGCCCGTGGTGGTGATTGCTCCCCCGGTGGAGAAGCCCTATGTCTGCGAGATCGCCGACTGTTCAGCGGTAAGTTCTAGGCTCTCAGATGCAGCAGCCAGCAGCAGCAGCAGCAGCCGCATGCCCCATGCCCCATGCCCCACTGCCCCCAAAATGCACGTACTGCAGCTCCCCCAAAAAAACCGAACGCTAACGCCCCCCTCACCTCACTGGCTCTTTCTGTTTACTCTCTTTCCTGTACATAACGCTCGAATGTCAAAATCAAATATCCACATATCTCGCCCATTCCCGCCTGCTCCTGCGCCTGCGCCGAATGTAGAGCTTCAGTTCGAAGGCGGCGCTGCACGGCCATGTCCGCATACACGCTTATGGTCGCAGTGCCAGCAGCAACTCGAACAACAACAACAACAGCAGCAGCAGCAGCAACACCGGCAGCAGCAGCAACATGCAACACGGCGCTGCAAGCAGTGGCAGCTCCGGCGGCAACAACAGCAGCAGCAGCTACGCATGCGCCACACTGAGCAGCAGCAACAGCAGCAGCAGCAACAATGCCAGCAGCAATGCCGCTGCAGCTGCAGCAGCACACAGCAGCAACATGGCTCAAGGCGGCAGCATCTGCAGTGGCCATGCGAGTGCGGCAATAGCGACGTCTGCGCTTTCGACCACGCCCAAATTGGAGGCGGGCATGGGCGGTGCCACGAACATAGCCATTGCCAAGGAGGGCGAGTTCCCCTGCAAGGTGTGCGGCAAGTAAGATTCCCCCAAAGCAATTTCCACCATCACCACCACCACCACCACCACAAAAAAAAAGCATAAACCAAAAACACGTGAAATCCGTATGAAAATTCGAAAATCCGCAAGTGATTTGAGTGCCCGTAATTGACTTGAGTTGAGATCGTAAACGCACGCTGTACCGTAAAACTGACTTGTGTATCGTATGCCGTATATACGAGTTCTTGGTTAATAGATCTTGAGTTCACTGTACTTATCTTTTGTTTTATCAAAGAGTTCTTAAGTTGTTATATCGCTACCCACTTTCAACTCCCTTTTATGACTTTCAGTTCAGTTCTGAGTAGATACCTCTGGTGATTCTTTGGTTCCATTCGTATGTCACTTTCCGATTTCTACTACTATGCCATTTAGTTAGAGTTTTCGTCAAGCGATATTAACTGTTGTTATTGTTGTTGTATTGTATTGTTCCATGATGCGAAATCCCAATATCAAATCCAATCAAATCAAATCAAACCAAAACCAAACAAACCAAAACGAAATCAAATCAAATAACGAATACAATCAATAAATCGCAATTGCAATTTTAAAGCGAAGAGTCACAACTCGCAAATAGACGTAACCGTAACTGATATCAGCTCCACAAGTCCACACGTACAGCTCGCTGGCCAAACGCTCGGTAAGTAGGAGGCCTTCGATTTCCGTTTCCGTTTCCGCTATTCGGTTCATTTCGATAACCCTCTTTCGTTTCCGTTTCCGTTCCAACACTCCATTCACCTGGTCTCTGTTCTCTAATTTCGTGTATTATTGTATTTGTCTTCGACTTAATCCTAATCCTACTCACAGCGCCAAACGCCTTTGATAACTTATGTAAATATTAAAGATCCATCCTCTCCGATCTGTCATATGTATATTGGAACAGCTGGCCTTCGAAGTGATCTAAATCTGATCTGGTTATGGATACCACCCCAAAAAAAAAAAAATAAAAAGAAAACGATCATAATACAGAGATCACAAGCCTAGAGCGGCTGTATCATTCAAGCGCACATTCTCAACTCTTTCGTTCCCTCGATATGTATATGTATTTAATCACTTAACTTTACTTATTTGTTTACTTATTTGTTCCCGAACATAAGCTCTCTATTTTCCATAGTTATTTGTAACAACAAAGCAAATTTAAACTCCACACAAGGCTAAGTAAGAAGAAGTGAACCAGAACGCTTAAAGTCTCCTTCGTATCTCCGCATGCCTCTTTACCCAGCTATATCTATGCATGTGCTATACAATGTGTACTCTATGTGCTTCCATTATATCTAATGTCTAAATGTTCAATTAATCCGCCTAGTCTGCATAATCTGCATAATCTGCATAATCTGCATTTTAGATAGTAGAGATCGAAACTGCTGCTGCATACCCATGTGTTCTCATGATGCCCCGTCTGCTGTTCTCTTTCTTTTCGCCCACCAGAGTCTTCAATAAGGTGAAGAGTCGCAGTGCGCACATGAAGACGCACCGCGTCCAGGAGCCGGACCAGAAGCACCAGCTGAACCACCAGGCTGGAGCCGGCCACCTGGCCACCGTCGCCTCATCAACCATAACCGCACCATCGTAGACACCGATCGACGAGGAATGAACGAGGATAGGGTATCCATGCATAGGGTATCCATGGGACGTTTGTAGCAAACGAACAAAAATCGATTGACAATCGCATTAAGCAAGCGGCAAGCATTGTTTACCACTGTTAGAATTTATGCTTAGACGAATTTGAATCTAAAAATCAATGTCACGTGTACGTAGTAGTTAAAGGCATTTCTTCACTAGGTCTATCTGAATCTATATCTCAAGCCTCCTCTTCTTCAATCACTTCTCTATCTATCTATCTATCTATCTATACCCTAAGTAGAAGACACTGCGACTCGCTGTAGGTTATAAGTCTAGCCAAGGATTGGTACAAGTTCAAATTGAATTGTTATTGACTATTGTAGGCAAGTGCAATATTTATGTTGAAGTAACACGAAATACGAATACGAATATGTAAATGTAAATGCGAATGTACATGTACATGTACATTTATACCTACCGTTTTTTATAGTAGGCGTTTATTCAGCTCGACTCGACTGTAGATGTACTCTAAATCTAAATCTAAATTTAAATCTAAATCTTAACGTAAATCTAAAACTATACTACAACCATGGCTAAAGCTAAGGCGAAATCCCGATCTATGATAATTACTAGTGCATAATTACTGTTAACTACAAGTTTTTCTACTCAAATACTCGTACATAGTTGCAACACACTACACTGATACTTTACTAGGGCGATAAATGTGTAGGGCGTAAGAGAATCTCTATATATATATATATATATATACATACTTGATATATAATAATACAAGCCTAGGTGTACGATGTATGCGATATATGATTGTTGTTCTAGTTTTAACGACGCAAGTCAGCAACTCCGAGTAGTTGAAGTTTTACTTAGATTGTACTTACCTACCTACAGACACCTAAACTATTTAACTATGGCTTAGAAACCGCAAAAAAAAACCCAAGAGAAAATCTAGTGAAATCAAGTGATATTGAGTGAGATCAAAAACGATTTTAGCTAAACGTGAACAAAATTCAATGCACACCAATGTAAATGGAAGTTGAGAAAAGTTTTAACTTTACTTTTAACGACGCAAAGTTGTAGGTTGTAAGACACACTGTACATACGAGTCTAGCAAATTAATCAGTTAAGGAAGGATATGTTTCAAATTTCTCCAAAACGCATAAAAGACATTAATCTATTTATAATTCTAGAGCCCCCCTCCCCCTGACCGCCCCTTTCCCCGCCCTACAACAAAAACGAACACAAACACACAGACAACGAGGGTTTGAACTTCGAACTTTGAGCCTTGAACCCCAAAGAGCCCACACCCACACAAAGAGACACTCACAGTGCAGTTTTATATAGGCCTAGGATATACATACATAGTTATTATATACAAGCATATATTAAATTAAATGGTACAACAGTAAATCTGCCAGCAATTTGAACAACAACAAGAATCACACGTTTTCCATTTGGACAGTGAGCTAATGTACTACAACAAATTGATCAATTGATTCAGCGTTTTTGAGGCCGATGCCGATGCCGGGTAGTATGTTATTGACAATGGCGTAACTTAATCTAGTTTAATGTAAACCGATGCATGCAGGGCTAAATCGAAAACCAAATGAAATACTTACGTTTAGTCTAAATACCTTCCTTCCACGCCCCTTTCCACGCCCACGCCCTATCTCACTGACCCGCAGATCCGGACAAAAACTTGGAGGATGGGAACTATTAGCAATTTTTATGGTTGTATTCGCCGGAAAAGTGAAATTAATCAGGAGTTTGTAAATAAAATACATGCGAGATGTACAAAATAACCCGATGTGGAGAACTTATCCATATGCTGTTCTATTTCCTTGGCCTTGTGTTCGCAATAGCATTCGTAATCATAAAATAGTCATAGATTTAGTTGACGGACAACATAATTCTTGCATATTTTTCGGTGTTATATACAATAAGCGTAAGCAGATATACATGAAAACCAATACAGCTACAGCAGCCCACCATATGAAGCACATTCAGTAACTGTTTGTTGTGGGCCTTCGAAGCCGTTTAAAGACTTTCTCGCGTACAAATACCAGCCCGAACATCTATGTATATCCGTATATCCGTATATCCGTATATCCGTATACCCGTATTCCCATCTGTAATAATCGTGCTTGGTTGTCTGCATTTTATCTACGCATCTTCTGTTTCCGTTTCCGCTTATGTTTCCGTTCCCATTTCCATTTCCATTTCCGTTTCCGCCTGAGTTCGTGCAACCACACTGTTCGATTCTATTCTATGCTCAAATGCCTTCAAGCGAATATAAGTCTTAAGTATTATTAAATAAAGTATCCACAAATGAGTGTTTATCCTTAAGTAAGTGTTCAAATCTAGGCTTACGTTAGCTTAAGTTGACATGAGTGTGCACTTTGTTGCTTTTCAAAAAAGTTTCCTAAAGACAATGAATGGATAAATGTAGAGTTAGGCATCTGCTCGAACGTCTAGTCAAATGCCGTAGTTTAATTATCACCTAATTTATTTATATTTCATTTTAAGTTTCAATTACTGTGCCAAAGTGTTTATCGTTTACCAATTAAATGATTTCAACTGTTTCATTTTTCCACGACCGTCTTGCCTTTTTATTTATTTATGTATCTACAACATCGTATGTAAATTCAATAGTAAAGGACAATCTGTGACATTGAGTACTATACATTCCTAAACACTTCGAAGCGATAATTTCGGGAATCATCTGCGTCAGCGATTCCACCTTACTTACACACTTTATTCGAAAACTCTGCGTTGTGATTGTTCATTAAGCGAAAGTAATGATAAACTGTATTTATGCAATGCAAATACGTATTTTAGAGTAATCTGTATATAAATAGATGGCGGCCGACGCGGCTCCAGCTTCCTCAAAAGCCAAACTAATTCTAGCTCAGAATCCAGATTCAAATTCACTCAAATCATCAGTATATACAATTTGCACTCCAATTCAAAGAAACTATATACTTGCATGAGTGGTTTACTTCTTCTCAGCATCTGTTTGCAATATTTTGTAAATCGTACAGATACACATACTACCATTAATGTCATACCGAATGAGGGAAAACCGAAATATTATATTTAGAAAACGCAACAGAATTACTTCGAAATACAATACAAAACCTTTTGAAATTGAAAACGATTGATAATAGCTATTAGACATATCAATTTTATTTAAAAACGAATCGAGAGATGCATTCAAAAATCAGAAAAATATATATATATACATATATATATGTATACATAGTCCGTACACCTTCGTGTACACCAGTGCAATATTGCATTCCTGTTTAGCGAATAAGTGGACATTTTTAGGCGTCATCGTAGTATTTACAGGATCTTCTGTTGGGCACCTCTTTCGAATCTTTGCTTTAAGTGCGATATCTCAGAGTATTTAGACTGACGAGTAATAAAACGATACCAAATTACGAGATACTATTCTGGATGCAGTGCATAACCCTTCGTTTCTGTGCCAAAAACAAGGATCGATCGCGATCTGACTACAGACGCGATGAATGGCGTGACAAACTTTACCGCTCAGTATTATCGAGATGTCCGACCTGCGACCCGGAAAAACTGGGAAAATGGGGGTCGGGCGGATCGGCCCTGCTATGATTAAGTACCATATACAAAGAACTACACAAATCTACGATGTAAGTTTTAACTGTAATATGCAAAGAGACACTTTTATAAAGAAGCAAACTGTTACTTTATGGCATTTAGTTGAGATGCTGTAACCTCTTGTTGATCGTAAATTGTACGTAGCATGTAAAACCTATTTAACTCGCAGACACCTACACACGAATATATAAATATATATATATATGTATTTATACAGTGCTAATATTAATATTCTGATATGAACGAATATTTTATGGTACATCTATATATGTACATAATAAGAGTAAATGTAAACTTCAATGTTTTCATGGTTGTAAACTGATGATCAAAAATAGATTTAATGAATTTTACATGCTTTTATTTAAACGCAGAATCACTTCGACCTTGCTTTACACTTTTTGGTACCTAATAATATTTAATAATATCGTCACATCTAATGGCATTTCTTTCAACGAACACCGTACCCTTCGTTCAACATCAATCATTCGTTGTTTTTACCACACTTACAATCTCACAAGCGGTGCAATGGATAAGCGAAATATTTTCTGAGCATCACATATTCTTTGATAAGAAATGATCGATGTAAGCGATATTTGAAAAGAAATCATGAATATTCCCTCCAAATAATTTTTAAAAAATTACGTATTTGCTAAAAGTCAAATCTCTGATAACTGTAATGAAATACGACAAATGGGTTGATGGTTGACGGTTCCGACGAACTCAACTCCCGAATCTGTTTATAATGGAGGAATACTGTATTTAGCATGATGTTACCAGTTACATTTAACGTAATTACAATTACAATGATTATTGTGTATTGCATGTGTATGTGAAGTGTATGTAATTACAAGTAAACTCTTTAAAAAACCAAAAAAAAAAAAAAAAACCGAGAAATGTGAAAAGAGAAACTATGGCACACATTTGCCATTTAATAGTAGTCAATTCTTCAAAACAAAGCAAAAAACAAAAAAGAACAAAAATCAAGCAAAGAAACGCATTAGGTTAAGTGTGAAGATGCATGAGGATATATGGACACTATTTTCTAAACGTATTACAACAATAATTTATGAATTTGTTGGTAATTTTATACATATATATACACCAGTTACTTTTGTTAGCTAGCAAAACGACAACGACAACTTAGGTAGCGCCGAGGTAGATAAACTTTATGAATGTTGTACCCAAAGCCCACGCCCCGGACACCCGCGAGAGCACACTGTACAGGCACGAACCTCAAGGCAGGATGGGTCATAGTTCGAGGTCTAGATCTAGATCTAGATCGAAATACCACGGATCCCAGATCCCGAAGCCCGTCCTTGCGCATCCTACCTAGCTAGTTAGGTCCGCGTCCCTTATAACACGATTTCTGATCATACTATACACTATACACTATGCACACTGTACACTGTACACTATACACACTGTACACTGTACTAAACACACTCACTGATTACAATCTCTGTTGGATCTGTTGTACTCTGCCATTTTTTGGTGTGATATTCTATTGGTTGTGGCGGTTGCTTTTGAGCCGCTTTACACATTGTTGCATTTCTACTAATACTAATCGTAGCTGGCCTAAACTGGGTCACAACATGATGAAAAAACAACAAAAAAGAAAAACAAAAAACAAAAACTGAAAACCAAAAAATCAATTATTATGTAACTTATTCGATTTCCAGTTGTTGTTTTGGTTGTACACATGCGTAATGGTTTTAAACTCGTTTTGACTAACTGTAACTGATTGCCAAACTTTGTTAACTATTTTAGTCCATACATACGTACATACATACTTTTAGGTTTAAGCACTTGTAATTTAATCGAACATGATTTGAGCAAATTTAATGAAAATGAACTAAACTTACAAAAACACAAAACGAAAATAAAGTGGTGGTCGTAACTAAAAAAGATGTTGTTTTACTTATTTTTTAAGCGGACTTGCATAGCTTCTGTTTTGAAAATATTGTAAGTAACAAATTTTCATTGCGTTTTCACTTATCTATAAAGTGTAATTTTCTTTATCGATCTGTTCGCCTTAGTGAGTGCTTACCGTACGTAAAGCATTTTGCCTTCGCGCCATTTTGAGCCCCTCCAAAGTTTAGCTGGGACACGACCCCAAAAGCTTTTGCATAGCGCCCTCCTCATTTCCCTCGTTATCCTTCTACATACATCCTTAGCCACTCTCTCTGTTTTTCTCTCTTCCTTTCGCGGTGGTCCTTCCTCCCTCTCACACACACACGCAAGCTCGCAGAGCTGGCATTGTTGTTGGCGTTTGTCATTGTCCTTTTCGCGTTCGCATTTGCTTTCGCTTTCGCACTCGTTTATTTAGTTCAGTGTGTTCAGTTGCGTCCTGGCTTCATATCCTGTCGCTATCCTTTGGCTAAGCGCAAGCCCAAGCGGTTTCAGTTTGAGGTTTTGAGTGCATTTGAGCGGCTGCAAATACAAACAGAACTGTGCGTCGAAAAAAGCCATATATCTCTGGCTATTAGTGCATAGTGTTCGGTGAACAGCATATCCTCGAGATCGAATTGTGCGGGATTTGCAGGATATAGAAATCCGAGGAGTAGTAATTGCCGCTTTTCGCGAAACCGGCTCGGATCGTAACCTCTTTTAATTCTTCATCGGGGTTGTGCGTGTGCACCAAACGGCTTCAAAATTAATTACTCAAAGTACCACCACAACGCTATGTCCTTATCGGCCATAGCCAAGGTAAGCGAATCCCAGCGTCATTGGCGCCTTCATTCGGGCATTTGGCAAAAATCCATTCCAGTTCCCGCAAATATCACTCATACCACGCGGCCAGCCATCTCTGACTTCAGTTCACTTGGTCTGACTCTCACTCATACCCCGCATCCGCATGGGCATCCGCATCCACATCCGAATCCTCAGTTTGATTTTGCGCAGAACAGCGAGCTTTCCTCCCTCGCGTACACACTGCGAAAGTTGGCAAAGCAGGGTTGTCAGGCGGCGAAAAAATTGCGAACAGGATATGCAAATCAATTTCAGTAATGCGGCTTTAAAAATTAATGCAAACAGGGAGAAATCAATGCTTGATTTGATTTCATCACTAAAAAAAAGGCTCTAAAAATCTTTTTCATTTTTATGATTGAACTGATTAGTGTCCCTCATTAAAAAGTTTTTTTAAATCTGGTTAGTTGTCTCTCGTTAATATATTTTTTTGTAATCAGTGTCTAACATATGTATGTTAGAATAACATTATTTTATACACAATATTTAAACCACTTAAACTCAATATTATTGTCGATAATCACAGAGGCTCCTAGTCTCACCCCCTCCATCTATGGTTTAGTTTTAGCCGGAACTCGACAACCCTGTCGCAGGGTTTTGACTCAAACTCTAACGCGCCGACTGGCCGAGCAACCCCTGAAAAAGCACACCCTCTCCAAGCGAATGGCGAAACTTCTGAGCCAATTTTCTCTTGAGCAGGGGTCCTGTGTCCTTGGCGCTGCCTTCGCGCTGCGGACTCAGGACAACGACAACTTGAATAAGGTTAATGCCCCTAGCCGACCTTGGGGTGCGACACAGTTCGGGACTCGGGAGCTCGGGACCTCGCTGCTCGGGGTTCGCTGCCTGGGGGTTCGGGATTTGGGGTTTGAGGTTTGGGGTTCGAATGTAGGATGTCGGATGTCGGAACTTATCGCACCCATCGTCCTCACTTTCGCACGGGTTCATTGAACTTTTAGGGAACTCATTATGCTTTCGGTGACTACCGCTTCGTGTGGGCGGTTGATTGGCCAGGCCGGAACAACAGCCAGCTGTGTGTATATCATTTTAGGGCTCGTCCTCATCGCCGGCCATTTGGTTAGGGTATTTGGTATGAGGTATAGGGTCCCCGTTGCCGAACTCCTCGACCCCCTCCGACCGCCCGAAGCTCTCCACTGTTGCTTTGCAGCTGTTGTCGGGCGCTATTTTTGGTGCAAGTCGAACTCAGCGCTGTGCTTTTCTGTCAGTCTATCGCTGGCATTGCTCCTGTCTGGATACCATGAATCATGTGGGTACATATGTATATCCGAGAGCCTCGGAGAAAATCGCAGTTATCTGCGTATATCTATATCTATAGAAATAAGCGATAAGTGCGTAATTGAGAGCTCTGGCTTATCGCGAAGTAAGCCAAATGGCCGCGCTAAATGCGAATGATTAAACCAGTTTGACTAGGCTTGTTGTGCCTACTAACCCAACTCGTTATCAGCGGCAACCTGTTCTGTGCTATTTGTGCTGTTTGTTGTGTTTCCCGTCTCTGAATTAGAATAAATAGATTTCGTAATAGAGTTTGTGGGCCCGTCACGCCATTCGGCGCTGGCCAGTTGTGGTAAAATGTCTACTAATCTCTGTCCCAATGCTTCCTCCACCGACACACAGCCAATACTCTACTCGTATTGGCGCAGCTCGTGCTCCTGGCGCGTGCGCATTGCGATGAACCTGAAGGAGATACCCTACGACATCAAGCCGATCAGCCTGATCAAGTCCGGTGGCGAGCAGCACTGCAACGAGTACCGCGAGGTGAATCCCATGGAGCAGGTGCCCGCCCTGCAGATTGGTAAGTACCTACCGCTGAACCTCAAACCAACTCCATTTAATCCTCATGTATCCAACCCCCAGATGGACACACCCTCATCGAATCGGTGGCCATCATGCACTACCTGGAGGAAACGCGTCCGCAGCGACCACTCCTCCCGCAGGACGTCCACAAGCGGGCCAAGGTGCGCGAAATAGTCGAGATCATCTGCTCGGGCATCCAGCCGCTGCAGAACCTCATCGTGCTCATCCACGTGGGCGAGGAGAAGAAGAAGGAGTGGGCCCAGCACTGGATTACACGTGGCTTCCGGGCGGTGGAGAAGGCGCTGTCCACCTCGGCTGGAAAGTACTGCGTGGGCGACGAGATCTCCATGGCGGACTGCTGCCTCGTACCTCAGGTGTTCAATGCCCGAAGGTGAGTATGCTACTGAAGCAATCAAAACTGAAAGTATTCATTAATTCCAATATTTTACTAGATTCCACGTGGACTTGCGACCGTATCCCATCATTCTGCGCATCGATCGCGAGCTGGAGAGCAATCCGGCATTCCGGGCGGCCCATCCCTCCAATCAACCGGACTGTCCGCCGGAGCTGCCCAACAAATAGAATTTTCCGACGACAACTGCAAAGCGCCGTAAGACGAAAAAGTGAATTGCAGTTCGTAAACCAGGCACAGGACAAACTAAGAACTTAAATCTGATCGGTGGGCGGGGATTGAATGGATTGAATGGGATGGCAAAGCTGGCGAGGATTCCATTAAGCAAAAAAACAGTCGGATGTGATTTAAGAAATTGCTAACAGCATTTAAATATGCATAAATGCATAAAAATACTATCGATAACATAACGAAATTCCTCACACGAAATTCAAATGCAAAATTCTCAGAAACGGAACAAAAAACATATATGAAGTATAATAAATTCTTGAAATTCCCTTAGTTTGTCATTGTGAACATGATCTAAAAGATGAACTCATATATATTAAATGTAACTTATTTTTATGCATTTTATTTAGGCTAACAAATCATAACAAATTCAAGGAGAACTCAACTCACGACGAAAAGCAAAATTCAATTCAGGGATTTAAACACAAACGAAAACCAAAAAAACCAAAAACACTATCGAAGATTTACAAGTATAAACGATGTATGTAGGTATGTTTAAGTACTTCATGTCAAAGTTGGGCAGATGCTAAACGAATCGTTCACAAAGTACAAAACTTCAGTCAACCAATAAGTAAACTAAAGCAAGCTATACACTAAATCGAATAAATCCTAAGTAATCTACATACATATGTGAACTAAGCTAAGGAATCGATCACCTATTCGATGGTTCTGAATGTCGTAATGCCTCTTTGATACCACGAAAGCATAAATAATAAAATAACTAACGAAGTATTTCTCTAAAACCAATGCACATAGACGAATGATAAAGCCAACCGATTAAGTGCACAGTAATTTTATTAGCCACTTGATGTAAATTGGATCGTGTGAGTCTCTCTTCACAGCTCCGTACGAGTAGTTATATAAGCCTGCCGATGCCAAGTACATACACATACACTTACTATCCTGCACGACAGTACAACGCACGAGTCGAAGGACGAACGCCGATAGTCACATACAATGTCATACAAACAAACATAAACAGAGATACTTATAGGTCGAGTTGCGCATTTTCGCACACCAATCGAATACCAAATTACAAACGAACACAAACCAACTAATATGCATAATTTCCGAAATATTGTAACAGTTCCATATACTATAAATAAATAAAACTTCAAACTAAGCTAATACATTGCTCAACCAATGTACTTTTAATATATCAAAGTAGCACGAAAAAGAGAATTCCAATCTTGCCTCTTTAATATAATCACATTTTCACAAATAGTATACAAAGTTCCATTTCCTATATAGATTCTTTATCTTAAAGTACCCTTATGCTATATACTCGCTTGTCATGGGAAATTAGTTGCCTACTTTTGGGAGCAGCCCATAAATGTAGGGATCTTATCGATAGTTCTACACTGCTTTCTCCAATCAGAACAGCTGAGTATTCGAATTGCTATCAATTAGCATCGGGAAACAGGTTGTTTTTTTGTTCATTATAAGTTCTGTTACTCAATAGAAGAAAGGCTTCGCCTCTTTAAAGGAAATATATGGCTGCTGCTACACAATTTACTCACAAGTTGGCTGGATTGTACAGGTCCAGCTGGTCCAAGCCTTTGTCCAGGAATATGGCAACCAAGCCTATACTCTACTCCTTTTGGGCTAGTTCGTGCTCCTGGAGAGTTCGCGCTGCGCTGGCGATCAAGAAGATAGAGTATGACATTCAGCCGACTTCTTTGCTGAAGACAGTCAGCGGACATGCCTATACGGATGCATATAGGGAAGTGAATCCCATGCAAAAGGTTCCCTCCTTGAAGATTGGTAAGTGATGCAAGTACTATTAGTATTTCGAGTCTATAGCTTTAAGGATTTAGATGGTCACACGTTGTGCGACTCGGTGGCTATTATGCACTACCTGGAGGAAACGCGACCTCAGCCTGCACTTCTGCCTCAAGATCTGGTTAAGAGAGCAAAGGTGCGTGAAATCGTGGAGCTCATTTGCTCGGGCATCCAGCCACTGCAGAATGTTGGTGTCCTGGATCACTTGGGCCAGGATCAGAGGCTGCAATGGGCCCAACACTGGATTTCTCGAGGATTTCAAGGTCTGGAGAAGGTGCTGTCCCAGTCGGCGGGCAAGTTCTGTGTGGGAGATGAGCTCAGCATGGCTGACATTTGCCTCGTTCCTCAGGTGCGCAATGCCAGGAGGTGAGAAACAGTGCTATAACTTCATTTCCCGCGGAACTGATTCATTTCAAACTTCCTATGCAGATACAAAACTGACCTGACCCCATATCCCACCATACTACGCTTGAATAAGGAACTACTAGAACTGGATGTATTCAAAGCCACTCATCCCAGTACCCAGCCAGACTGTCCACCTGAGTTCCTAAAGAAATAATCAGAGCTTAAGTTAATTAATAACGAATTGTAATACAATTACATTGCATTTGTAGAGATAGTTGATATTAAATGGATTTCCATTGGCACCCAGCCCAAAGCGAAGTGAAACCTCATTGAATTATAATATAATTTTTATTAGTTTTGTCATTTTTATATAATCGTTCTTAAATGTGTAGTGTGTAATTCACGTAATTCATTTATGTACCGTCCTAACTTTGCATTTCTAATTTTCCATCCTGGATGCGGATCGTTATAATGTTTCTGTGTATGTAGTATGCACTTATTGGCTTTCCTGGTTGGAGTGTTTCTCTGTGGTTGTGTGTTTCTGCGTGTGTATATATGTATTCAACAAATTTTCTATAAATACTATTACATACATACAGATGCGCCGCCGCATTACATAACATAACCATTACATTCGATATACATGCTTGTTCCGCACTGTACCCAACATCGGTACCGATCCATCGCCTACCTAGCTTAGCTTTCATTTTATTGTTGGCCGTTTAGCGCGCCATTACCGTAAAGTTTTAGTCGCAATCTGCATTATAATCTTGTTCATTTTCATTTTCAATTTCATGTTCTTATTCATTTTCTTATTCATTTCCATTTTCATTATTTGTTCGAGTATGATTCACTTGGGGTTATATAGCTATGCATATATATGTATGTAGAGAGGAGTAACTGTTTGCATACTTTTCGTTCGCAATTGTACAGAATTTCTTATCGTTTTGTTTAATTGCAAAAATTATGTTTTTCTCGATTTATTAAAACTTGAATGAGCTACTTTAAAGAATCTTCTTGTAGGGATACCTTTTGATTTAATTGTTTAAAGATTTCACTAGACTATTTTGCTGTTACTTGACGTACTTTTTGGTTTTTGGTTTTTCGTCTTTTTCTTTTCTTTTTTTGTTTTCAAATCTATACCTCGTTAAATGAAATTGAGCGAAATTAAGAAAAACCTATTTTATACCGTGGTTATGTGTGATCTTTTACCATAGCGATTTTCAAATGCTAAATGAATAAATCTATAAAATCGTTTGCTTTGCTACTTGATTTTTAAAAAACTTCAATTGATTATACTTTGTAAATAGAGCATAACTAAACTAAATATCGTTGATTTCATTTCGCATTTATTTTGTTTACTTCAATTAGGACCTTCAGTTAGTTTCCTTTATTTCGGGTTCGTTTGCACTCAGAAAGGGATTTTTGTTTGCTAAAATTTTATTTAAATATTTTGCTAATATGTATAAGTAAAACTTGTTTCTCTGCGCGACGAAATTTCATCATTCGTTTTCATTGCGGCTATTTAATCAACATTCTCTACTTTCTCCACCAACCGAATTGCCGCATTGCTGTTTGCCTTATTTCCGTTTTTTTTTTTTGTGTTTTTTGTTTGGAGCCATCATTATTTCATTTCGCACCTAGGTTAATATTACATTTGCATTGTATTTACATACATTTAAATACTCTATATACGTTAATTTGTTTACACCTTCCGACTTCATTTCTCATTTTGTCATTATTATTATCACAGTCAAATCATAAAAGATTTAGTACTTTTACTTTTGAATGAGTTTCCATGATGTTTGCTTTTTTGTTTTTTTGTTTGTTTGCTAATGTTCCGCGCTTTCGAATGACCATCGATCCGATCCGTGTCAATATCATTATAATTAATTCTTCTCTATAAACCTATTGAGAGATCGAAAAGTGTGGCTGCTGTTCGTAATTCCTATAGTGTGCAACGGAATCTGACGTCGAGTGAGAAGAGTGCGCTAGTGTTTCTAGATCGGCAGATATATGGATATATCCCCTGCTCCAAATGGATGTCCTAGGTCTCCGAGGAAACTTTCAGAGGATCGCAAAGTAATGCTATCGAATCGAATCATATCGCTTGTATAAAATGAGATTTACTACGAGTTGAGCGAAATGTTGGACTTTTGGGGGACCGGGACCTGTTGCTGTTTTTGTGATATTGGCCAGATATCGTGAAGGCCGTAATTTCTATGTAACTTTTGTTTCTGTTTTCTAAGGTACTCACGTATGCAACTTCCTAGGTTTTGGGTTGCGAAAGTGTTTTTTAAGTGAAGAAGACTCGAAAATTCGACTTTTTACTTGTTACGATCCGAAAGTTAATATTCATTTATTCATTTGCCGTTAACTAGTTTGTACACTGAATAAGATTTCATTGAAATATGTTTTCACTATGACTGTGATGTAGTTTCATGAATTATGACTTATGGCTAGGATCATTTAACGACATCCCATACTGCACAGCAATATCTCGTGCATTGGGCTTCCTTTTTCATCTCATCGATACTTTTGGGGAGTTTAAAATCTTTTCTTCGGCTACTTTACATATTTTTGATGCAGACCCATGTGTGCTAAATGAATTGTGCCAAATGGAAACGCAGATAAATAAATAGTTTTTTTGGGGTCCGTGCCGAGCTGCAGTTTTCATTTTCATTCGAAATTGAGGCCCTGCACGTCCCTCGTTTTTTTTGGGTACTGGGTTCTTTTGTTTGAATCGTTAAACCACTTTTATTTGCTTGAATTAATTAATATTAATTTTATTTATCACACTAACGACTACGTTTTATACTTTTAGTGTACGTGTATATATATATATATAGTATTTAATATTTTACTAATGTTGTATGCTTCGGTTGTGGTTGCTGAATGAACGTCTCCGCAGAACGTCGCCGCGTTGATTCGGCCGATCCGATAGAATTTTATACATACAATGCTATATGAGGTTATATAATGATTCAGTTAGTTCTCCGACCTATCAATACCAATACCAGCGGGGTAGCAAATAGCCATTAGCAAATCGCAAATCGCAAATCGCATGTTCGCTTCTTCAATGTGTGTGTGGGTATACGTACAGGTATATCATATGCATATGGGGTGTGTACATTTATATGTATATAATGCATAATGCATCGTAATGTTTAATTGTTCTAATAACAGTGTGGGTGGCAAAGCATAACAAATTATAATTAAAGTTACTCTCATCGCTCCTTCTTTCTTTTCGCAACATTTCGCTTCTTTTCGCTTTAAGTATGTAGTTATGTATGTATGCAATATTTGTATGTACTATACGAGATTTGATTGATAAATTGAACTCCTCTTTACATATTTGTATTTTTAGCAACATACGGATTTCATTTCGAGGTGCAAAACTCATTTGCCACTTCGCTATATTTCTTGTTGGTATTTTCGGTTTTCTCCTTCATTTTAAATGTTCAAAGTCGAATTTGAATTACTTTAGATATTTATGTACTGTATGTATATAGTTAATAAAAGTCGCTTTTATGCTTACTACTTTAACACTAATAGACTCCGTCGTTGACATAACAGCTGTATTACTTTCTCTTTTCCCTACCACCTATCCTTTCCATCCCTCTCCATCGTTATTGTTATAGATGCCTTTCAATAAGTGAATAAAACTCCTAAGCTTCTAAAACTCGTGTGTGTGAACTGGGTGAATCGAACTGAATGCGCACGTCTTTCCAAAGTTTCCTAGTTTCGTATGATTGCAGTGGATAGTTGGTTTCTAGGATAGTTGGATATATGGATTGTTGGATAGTTGGATAAGTTGGTGCTCGGGAGGTGGGGGGTGTTGGTGCTCGATAGAGGATGAGTTGCATGACGAATGTGCCTGATAAGTGGGTTTTCGTGGGTGCCAGTGGCAGTAACAGTGGTTTATCGATGGAAAGCACAAAGCAATCATGCGGCCGCAGGACTCTGCCTAAATGGTGCAACTTGCCACCAGCAGCTTGCAACCTAATGGTTGTAGCGGGTTGCGTGAAGCTTCAATTTGTACAGCAAATAACAAACGCATTTAAACAATAAAATCCAAACAAGCATAAACACGTCGAAAGCGGGACGCGGGTCCTTTGAACCGATGGGATCGGATCTGATCTCACATCCGATCGGTTCGATCCCCGAGTATCTCCATTTCCCCAACATCCCATCTTTCCATCTTCCCTTCGTCACGCCCCCTCAGCCACGCGGGGGGAGTAGGGTTCTAACTATTGGATTGCAAATCGGACATTTCTGACAAACGGAGTGTTTGGAACTGGCAAAAACCTTTTTGCGGTGAATACGTATGCATATGGGGATTGGGGACCCTGGACTCTGGGACTCTGGACTATGGAGTCTGGTTTGTGGTGTCTGGAGTCTGGAGTCGCGGACTGTCCATGCATCGATCGATGAATTGAGAACTTGATTTTGGGGGGAGATTTCTTGGCTTTTCAAGTAAAGCTTTTCTTTTCTCTTAGTTGTCTCATTAAAAAATTAATTATTTCATAATTAATTTCAAGTATCGTTTGACTTCCTTTTTAATAAATATATTTTTGCTTTGTTTTGTTGTTTGTTTTCATTTTTTTTTTCTTTGTTGTTTTTAAATACATATCACAGATCCAGTACAAATATAAGTATATATATTTGTGTTTATTTCTTCTTCCTTCCTCAACTACGTTTAGATATCATATCATATCATATCATATAAAACTCATACATTAAACATAACTCAGTGAGCACGCGCAAGTGATACTGATACTGATATTTAGTACGAATGTGTGAATGTATGCGAGAGGTGTGTTGTCTCAGCTGAGGTGTGTTACTCAGGTGTATCTCATGTGTGTCTCATGTGGGTGTGTGAGTGTATCTGTGTGTGTATGCTGGGGGTTGTGAGTTGGTGTCTGCGATAGATAGACCATAGAGATATAGTGCTTCGATTCTGGGGGCTCTGAAACTCCCAAACTGACGTAAGGCGAAGAAGTCGAAATAAATGTCGTTTGTTGTTGGATTGGTAGGTTGATTGGTTGGTTGGTTGACTGATTGGCTGATTGACTGATTGATTGGTTGACTTGGTTGGTTTTTGTGGGGTGGACGAAGGGGGATCTGTGTTCTTATGCTTGTTGTGATTTTGGCTGTTGTTGTTTGTTAAGCTACTATTTCAAAGTTGTAACTGTGGACTTCTGCTTTCTGCTGTTCTAAGACGGTCTATTGCATTTATGTACTTTCGAATTGTATCGATCTCTGGATTTGACTTATTCATGTTGTTTTTTTTCTTTATGATACTCATAAAATAATAGGTTCGAATAAAACACCAACATCGTTTTCCTTATACCTTCCCCTTACGTTTTTCGATTTGTTTTCTTTTTGGATGTTAATGCATATTTCAAGGCACACTAGCATTTACGACTGTACTTTCAAATTTACTCTCTGGATTTTTTCGTTTCCACATTTAGCTTTAGTTTGCTTATAGATCTCTTTCGTTTTGTGTTATAATTATGTTCTGTTTTTCATTTGATTTTGTATTTTAATCGTATTATATAAATATTGCACAAATAAGAACAATTGTAGGTAAGTTTTAACAATAATAGCAAAAATTAATAAGAACAACTTTCAACTTAAATATATAGACTTAGCTTAGGATTGGTTGCCGTTGTGGTTTTTCTGGTATTTGTGGTTTGTTACTTTTTTCCTTCATTTCACTACGGTGATGAGCGTTTTCAGTGATTGAATCGATTTCGAAATAGTTATCGAACTGAGCAAAGAAGTGGTTGACTGATTGACTGGTTGATTGACTGGCTGACTGTCTGATTGAGTTGATTTTGATTGGTCATGATAATGTTGTAGACTGATTTGGTTTGGTTTGGGGATACGATTGGGTTAGTGGTGGTGCGGCGCTTGTGGGTGGTGAATTGGTGGGTGGTAATGGTGGTTGCAGTGGTGGTGGTGGTGCGCAGAACGCTCCAAAATAAACAAGAAAATAAACGTTGCTGGTTTTCATTTGTTGGTTTTGTAGTCAAATTTTATTTAAATTTCGTTTCATCTTCGTTTTATTTATCGAAAAGAAATGTGTTAAACTAAATTATATGTGTAAGGAATAAAGTAAATAAGAAAAATTTCATTACAAGTAAGGCATTTCTCTCTCTGTAGGTGAGTGGTGTTCGTATGGGTACTTTTATCCTTGTGTATTTTGTGTGTATATGAACAGGGAATTTTTGTTTGTTTAAATGTGATGTTAACATCTTTTGTCTTTACACTGCGTTTCTAGATAGATATGTACATATAATCGTTATGAAATGTTCGTTGAAACAATGTTTAATAATTGCACAATACTTAAAATTAATAAGGGAAATTGTTTGGTGGATTGTTGGTTTTGACGTATGAAGAAACCCCTAAATGAATGCTTTAATGCGAATATTTTACAAAGAAATAATTGTTTTGCTAAGGTTTTTTCATGTTGTTTTCGTATTTTTTTTTTTGTTTTGTTTGTCTTTAAGATATTTGTGATGCATTAGGTGAGAGAAAATGTAAGACTTAAAATTAGAATGTGAGAAACAAATGTGCTAAATTTACCAAAAATAGTGGTTAACAAACGCAAAATGACAAGAAAAAAAATGGAGAAAAGGTAAGAAGTGCAGTTCTCAGACTGGCAACTAACAAATCGCAATGTGTGTGTATTTTTTTTTTTCATAAATAATATGTATACATAAAACAAAAGTTATAAGGAGTAACAAATCGGGAGCACAAAATCATAACCAAAAGGAGACTCACGTGCGCGCGCAACACATTAACACCACTCGATCCGATCGAATTGAATCGGATCGGATTGTATCTAAAACTAAACAACATTATCATGATCAAGATCAACATCAACTGTAGCGTTCCGAAAGTGTTCATATACAGAGGTCAGGCTGCAGAATCGTAGGTGGATAGTATATATATAGAGATATATATTTTATATTAACAGCGATAAGCAATTAGAGGGAGTGGGGCAACAACAGAGAACAGATGGAACAGAAAACTTTAACGAAATCACGAAATAACGAAAAGGTCAACAAAGTCACTCATATTTTTGCTTAACTCTTTGAAATTGTATGTTTCACTAGCCTGTTTGCAGTTGCAGTGTATAGCAGCTATAGCAAGTGTTTTTGTCTGTGGAAGTTTCTTTTTTTTTGCGGGAGGGAAGTGTAGTAAAATATTTACCTTATTTCGAGGGTAAGAATCACCTGAAGTTTTCACTGAAAACGCTCGCTCATTATTACATTTGATTTTCGTTTAGCTCAACATAATGCTAATAATTAGGTGTGTTTGGGGTTTGGGGGCGGTGTGTAAGTGTGTAAGTGGGTGGTGGCATATGTATATATATATATGTATGGGCATATGTGTGTAGATAATATATATATAAACAAGACTCAACAACTGTGTACATATACATATGTATATATGCCCCATGTATCGTATCGTATAGCTTGGTTGGGAGTACCAAAAACAAAACACGCAACGCAAACATACGCATCACAAACAAACCAAAAACCCAAACGCTCTTCTTTCGCAACTAGTTGTGTGTCTAACTGGCAATTGGCAATAAAACTTGTTTTCGATTTTAACGTTTTTACGTTTTACGATCGTGACAAACAAATGCAACATTGTATAGCTGAGAAGGTAGTACATATATAGTATTTTTACAGATTTTGTTTACTACTTCTCTCGTCTCGTTTTTCACTTTCTTAAGGGGCGTTAGTTAAAGCAAATCGCTTGAGGTGAAGGCCTTGGAACTGTTTACTTAAAAAAAAAATGTCTGGATTTTTGCAATACATAATTATTATTATTATTTTCGACTTTAACTGCTTAACTCTGCGCTGCAAGCATAACAATTGGTGTTTCCTTTTTGTAATCTCTTCTCTTCTCTTTTCATTTAATTTGATTTCATTTCATTTTAGTTTAGTGTTAGTTTATAAATTTCCCTCTCGTTTTACAAAGAAATTAACAAGTTTAAGAGGAAAATCGTCGGGGGTAAGGGGTAGTTTGTTTGTTGTTGCTTTGCTGTTTGCCTGTTTGTTTGATGTTCTGTTAAGATTGCTGGTTTGTTGCTTTACTCGGATATTAGTTATTGTTTTGTTTTTTGTTTGTTTTTTTTTTATTTTAATTCACAACAGTGGTTAATGGAATTTGTCGCGCCCTCTTTGTCTCCTCCTCGTTGATTTTCTGTTCAATTAGATATTGCGCTTTGGCAATGGCACTCGGCTGACCAGTTATGGTTACAATGCGATTTCTAGTGCCAGGTGCGAATATGCCCTTTTTGGAAATTTGCACATTTGCGCCAGAAACATGTTGAATTTCAACTAAACTACGACCGTTCGGACCTGGAATATTTGCATCAGATTTATGTTAAATATTTTCAAGATATTAAATGATAGTATGGGTAATATATGTGGGTATAATAGTAATCTATATAATATATATATTATATATGCATATTAGGTTTGGGCGTGTATAGCGCTAAGGTGTTAAGGACGCCAAAAAAAATAAACAAACCAAACTTGCTGCAAAGGGGGTCACCGGAGGGGGTCGCCTAACCTAATGACCTAACGACCTTATGTTACAACTGACACTGAGGTAAAATCAACTGCGCAACAACGAATGCATTTAACTCAAAAAACAATGTAATTATATTTTACGCATGGTTACCCAAGAATTGCACTAGCCAACTGGGCGAACCGCCCAGCTACACGTAAGTATATCGAACAAATTCGTTAGGCCTAAACAAAATGGAAAAGTGAATGAATGCGGTATTCAATCTAAAACCTAACTGCTAAAGCTACTGCCTTATAAACCTTATAAGCTATCGGATGCTGCTGGTTTCTGTGCGAATTTTCAGTGGGTTTTCGTGGTTTCGGGGGAAATTGAGCGGTTTACACGGTGGAATATCGCTGGGTTCATGGATCATAGATGCTGGCGGATGGGTGAGAGGCAAGAACTTGACTAGAAATTTCGCTATAAGTGTCAATGAATTTATTGGGGAAAGCCTTTGGGAATGTCTCACTGTCTATCGGAATGTCTCACGGAATGCGTTGTGTGCTTGGAATGGTATATATCTCAATAAATCGAACCCTCTTTCTATATCTCTCTCTCTGTGTGTCTGGAATGATGTTGCAATGAAGTGCCTGTGTCTGCTTGGCTTTTGTCTCTATGTCTAATGGCTCTAGGGCTAATCAAAAAATGGGATTGGGATTGGGATCGGGATCGGAAAGGGCAGGGGGATGCAGTGCCTCCTGCATTTTCACAGGTGCGTGGGGTCAAACGTGGCTTGGGGTAGTTGGTAAAGAAAATTGCGGTGTGGTTGGTTCTCTGTTGGTTGGTTCTTTGCAATTTAGTAGGGATAATAATAAGGACGCGCACCTAGAATTGCGCCGATAATCACTTCCGGCACCTCGACGTTCTTCGAGTCCTTGGAGCTAAGGTCGCCCGGTGTGGGGCTCTTGCTTAGACCGCCCAGCTGCGCCGTGGTCGCCGTTCCCGTGGCTGCCGTCAGCCCAAAGCTATTGTTGTTCAGCGAGACGGGCGTGGCGCCCGGCGCCGTGGCCGAGCCCAAATGGCGGAATGGATCGAATTGCACTGCGGCAGCGTCCAGTTGCGACTGCGTCGGCCGACTGGCGGCAGCTGCAGCGGCCGCCGCAGCGGCATATTGCTCCAGATTCACCTGGCCGACGGCACCGAACACATTGCTGGCGTTGGCCGCGGATGCGGCGGCCGCAGTCTGCTGGTCCAGCGTCGTTACGCCCAGGAAGTTGCCCAGCGTCGAGTGGGCGCCGTTGGTGTGCGACACGCCCACGCCCATTCCAAGGACACCGTACTTGGCCAGCACGCCCAGTGCGGCGACGACTTCGTTCGTTACGGTCTCCGAGTAGCCAGAGCCGCGCATGGCAACCTGTTTTGGACAATACGAAACGCACATTAAGTATACGCCAAGTTTACGTAAATGGGGTATATGGCAAGTCAAGTCGCTGGGCTAACCTTAATGTGCTCGAGCAGCTGGGTGGCAACCGCTAGATTGGGCGCCGGATTGGGTGAGCCCAGATTGATGGACAAGTTGATGCCGGTGCCGTTGACTAGCAGGCTGGCCGCCGAGTTCGCACCGCCGATCGTGGTGCCCAACGTGGAGTTCAACGAGGCGGTGCTCGAGTTGATGGCATTCTGATTGGTGGCGTACGGGGAGCCGGTCGGATTAAAGTTGGCCACCGGGCCGCTGACGTCCGCGTAGGAGACGTTCAGGCAGGTGCCCGATTGGGGATCTTCGACGATCTTCGAGAGGATCATCTTGCAGGCGTTCTTATTGTTCTCCTTGTCGCCAATGATGGTGATGCAGCGCTCCTGCAGCGACACATCCTTGGGCTTCTGCGAGATCTGGACATAGGAGCCGCTCTCCTCCTTGATCTGTTTAATGAAGGCACCGCCCTTGCCAATGATCATGCCGGCAGTGGAGTTGGGCACCAGGATCTTGACCTGCTTGTCGCGCTCCTGTGTCTGTTTTGACTCGGCATCGACGATCTTGTTGGTCAGGTCGGGCTTCTCGCGGATCTTGTCCATGATGAACTCCAGCACGACCATGATGGCCTCCGTGGAGCCGGTGATCAGGCACACGCGTTCGGTGGTGCCTGCAAACCAAGTATTAAAGGATTACTATATATATGTTTTGGGGATGGGAGTTGAGCACTCACCTGGGTAGAAGTCGTGCGACTTGGACATCTTGACCCTAGCACCCGTGTCCTTCTGCAGGGAGGCGATCGTCTCGCCACCTTTGCCGATGATGGCCCCGGAGGCCACCGCGGGCACCAGTATTTTCATGTGATACGTTGTCTCGCCTGCAATGAGAGAGTCGAGAGGAGTTCACAGGGCGACCAATGGATTAGTCTCGGGAGATTCTCTTGTATTGGGGGTTACTATTCATTTTTTATCTTTTTGGTCAACAGTTTGACTAGGGGTTTTTGGTACTGGTTAGTCTGTGTGCGCCCTTGGCTGTTGCATACAATATCTAGTTATCTAGTTATCTAGTTATCTGGTTATTATTGTTGGTTAGATCTAGTAGTTGCTAGCTCATTCGGCAGGTTACAAATTAAAAATAATAACAGCATTTCAGCGTCGATCGTTTGTTCGTTCGGCTGGACGCTCACAACGAGGGACGTTCGTAAAGTTGAGCTTGCACTCGGTTTAGTTAGTTTGGTTATAGTTTTCAGATAGATAGTTTTGGATTTCGACTTGGTTTAGTGGATTAGCATGGTTCTCTGCTGTGTGGGCATGGATTGGTTATGGTGGTGTGGGCGTGGGCGTGGTCGTGGGCGTGGGCATGGGCGTGGTGTATCGACTGTGGTCTGTTTTCTGTGGTTTTTGTAATGGGCAAGCCATGAGGGAGATATGCGCTCGAGATGAGATGGAACAGACGACAATGCTGGCGACACACGAAACATACATATATGAAAGCCCGTTTTCACTTCCCCTCCGAAGGTCGTTTTGGCTTGGCCGAAAGAAAAAGCCCCGCAAATTACTTGGGCAACCCGCAAAAGCGACCAACAAAAAAAAAACGAAATACTTGTAAATACGAGAAATGTGAGTCAAAGCATAAGTCGGTCAAAGGGTCGAAGGTTAATGTGCGCCGTTGTCAGTTGGGTCGCATAATCAGTTTTCGTTTTCAGTCCGTCCAAAGAAGAGACTCAAAAAGCGCACTTTCGTCAGCGGCAGTGGCAGCGGCATTAAAAAACAGACAGCGATCTAGTTACAGATACAGAAAACGATTTAGAGCTACGCTTTAGTCGGTATTAATCTGGAATTAGTCGTTCGTTTTGGCTAGACAAAGATGGATTTAATGGTATTTAATGAAAGTGTGACAAAGCTTACCATGATGAATATGATTATTGTTATTATTTTCAATTTCAACCTCAATTCCAGAACAAACTGACTCACCTGAAATGGAAAGAAAAGAAGACAGAAACAATGATTATAAGTTGGGATCTGAAGGCAGTACTAAATGAGAATGTGGCGAATGATGTGGATGCAGCGGGACCTCCCTGCGTATGAGTGATATCATCTGCGTCACACAACCTCAAGTCGCCGACAAACGACAAACGACCAACAAAATACGAGAAAAGACGAAACGACATGAGACAGTCGACGGCAGCAGTAGTAAGTAAACAAACAAATTTCAATTAATAAAATGTGTCAAGCGGAGACGCTCCATTACACAAGCGCATTGGCGAGCAAAACAACGACGAGATGGAATAGAATGGAACGGGGGGCATGGCATGGCATGGAATGGAATGATCTAAGCGCGTTGCACCTGACTGCCTGGCATCGTGGTGCAGCGTGGCGACTTGTGGCAGCCCAAGACTCTGCCGATGCCACTCACTTGCTTGGCGCACTCGGTGCGTTTAAATTTAGCCACCATCCGCCCTCTGGGCACCACCACCACTAGCACCACCACTTGCACCACCACTAGCACCACCCAGTTCCTTTCGGCATGGGTGAAATGTATGCCATACGCTGACGTTGTCGTCGTCGTCTTGCTCCCGTTGCCACTCAGCGGCCGAGTGTCCTTCAAAAGTATTTCTCTAATTAGATACAGCGCGCACACACATGATGATGCACTGACATTGCCACGGGCTTTGGGTGTGGGTACGGGGAATGGGTACATTGGGGGTATATTGGACCATTTGCCCTGCTTTGCAAGCATGTGTGAAAATGCGGTTCGCAAAGAATGCGCTATGTAGCACCATGCTGGCCAATTTCCGACACCGCAGCTGAAGCAATTGAAAGTGCGCCGGACGCATCTGTCAGTTATCTATCACTTCTCCCGTATGAATAGAGTGCTATTCGTGAAATTCCTTTACGAGCACATACCAATGAAGTGATACTGCAATGCAAAATACTCGTAAATAAGCGAGAACTGCAAAATGGCCATGGTAAATAATATGCAGGAAAACAAAAACATAAAGTCGTTTGCTTAGCGTTTTTATGGCCCACAAAGGACTGGCCAAGAATGCTGCTGCGAAGCTGCGTTGCTGCGTTGCTGTTGACACTGTGCAGCAGCTTAAATTATGTGACTGTCATAAATAACACTTGCAGCACATTGGCCAGAGACCGCCCCTGGAGCTGCAAGTGGGCGTGGCAGGGTGGCAGGGCGGCATTGGTGGTGGAGAGCGGTTTGCAGGATGGCAGCAGGCAGACTGGAGACTAATTTCGTATGCATTGTGTGCAGGATTGAACGGGAAACTAGGCTAACGACAAGCTGGCACACAGTCATATGACCACCACCCCACTCCACCCACTCCACCCAGTTGAAGCCACCAAACCACAGTAAATGCCATGGAGCAATCTGCAGCACGCAAATTGTTAAAGCAAAGCCCGCGCAGCAAGTGCTTGTCGCGTACCACGCGACGTATGCGTAATGCGGGGACATGTGGCACGCGATTAAACGATTGGATCCTGCAGGCGACAAGTATGTTTAATTTCCTGCACCGCAAAGGGCGCCAACTGGTCTTTAAGGACACTCGCAATAAACTCAAAGAACATCTTGATCGGATTTTGCAATTGGTTTTGCCCATTGGTTCCTCGTTCGATTGAAACGCACTAAAATCGAAATGAAACCCCATGTGCTCTACACTACTTCGGCACTCAAACGCTAAACGCCAAACGAATATCTTTATGCAACACTCATGAATCACTAGGGCATGCTGTAGGCAAGTCGTGAGTATACACAAGACACAATATTTTAAGGCACATACGAAATACGAAATACGAAATTGAAATGGACGCCCACATTTAAGCGTACGATTAGCATATGAGATTTTTATATAGTCGATTGTGGCTGTATATTTGTTGTTTCTGTTTTTCTGTTTTTCTTTTTTAGCTGCTTTTTGGCTGCTTGTTTCTGTTTTTGCTGCTTAGTTTTTTTATGAGTGTTTGTTGGTTTGGTTTTATTTTCTGTGTGTATCGGTATGTGTGCTGGATTGGATGTTGGTGATGTTTGGATTATTTTCTTTCAAAACTTTTAACGCAATGTTAATGGATAATTCATTTATAGCTTGTGGCTTCTTGTTCGGCGTTCTGCTCGTTTGACATTTGGGCGTTCTTGATTCTTTTTTTTTTTTGCTTTTTTTGCTTTTTTGGTTTTTTATGTTCAGCTTTTAGGTTGCTGGCGGCATTTAGAATGAGGCGACGTGGTGATTGATGCTGTTGTTGGCTGGTTGGTTGATATTTGTTGGTTGTAGCGAGCTCGATAGTTATAGATAGAAAAGTGGTGTACATTTTATGTATGGTGTAGTAGAGGAAGTTGTGCGCAACTTTTGATTTGATTTGATAGTTCTATGCTGATGTTGATTGCGTTTGTTTGTTCTTAATCAGACTCACCGTAACACCAGCAGGAGTTTGTCTTATAGCCGCCCAGCTGCAGTTGCTGTTGCGCGTTGCTGCTGCCGTTGCCATTGCCATTGCTGTTGCCTCCTGATGTTGCAACTGCTACTGCTGCTGCTGCAAGTGCTGCTGCCGTGTTGCCGCTTGCTGTGGCAGTCGGCGTCTGGCCACCGGGCGTTCCATTTGGCGAACCATTCTCACTCAGGGGCGACAGATCCATCTGATGGTGCGGAACATGACTGGGATTAGCCGGGTTTTCTATTTGCTTTTGATAGCTATGAACGGCTAATGAGTATGCAGCGTTGCTATGATTGCTGTTGCTGATGTGGCTGATGTTGCCGATGTTGCTGATGTTGCTTATGTTGCTGATGTCTCTGATGTTGCTGCTGCTGCTGCTGCTGTCGCTGCTGCTGCTGTTGCTGCTGCTGCTGTGGCTGGATGAGGGCGACGACGTGGTTGTGGAATGTCGTGGCTGATAGTTACAAGCTAATTGCTGCATATGTGTGGGCTTTGATTGCTGATATCGGTATGTGAGATGTTCGTTTTCTGGTTCTAGTTGCTGTTGTTGTTGTTCATGCTGCTGCTGGTGTTGGTGTTGTTGCTGGTGTTGGCTTTGATGTTGCAACTGCAGCTGCTGCTGCAAGTAATCAAAGCCGAACTGCTGAATCAGCTGCTCGGCCGCCTTGTCCATGGCCACCTTCATAATACTCTCCATTGCCTTGGAATTGGAATTGCCGTTCTCGTTCAGTCTTCGTTTTGTTTGCGACGGAATTGATGCTGCCTTGAATCGATTGTACTCGTTTCGTTCAACTTATCAACTGATTTATGCGTTATTTGTTTTGGATTCGTTATATTTCGTAAATTTGAGGTTTCTTTAGTTTGGTTTTTATCTTTACTGTTCAGTGTCTTTGATTGAACCTACGCGCCGCTTTCCAATCATTAAACTTTGTTCAATAAACGAAAGAAAAAGAAATGGAAAATTTGTTTAGTTTAAGCTGGCTTTTCATAGGTTTCTCTGCTGACCACACACACACACACGCATGGATTAGGTGGCGAGCGGGAGAGAGAGAGAAATAGCTAGATAGATGGCGCACTTCAAGGACCTTCGCATTCAGTCTCTTTCCCGCTCGCAATCCATCGATATCTGAATTGCATATTCATTATAGATACATCGAGTTTAATGGCAATCGAGTTGTTTGTAAGGCTTTGGACTGTGCATTTGTTGCTATACTTTTTTCTTTCTGTTTCTGTTTTCTACGATTTGTTTGGGATAATGCTCTTCATGATGATGCGGTGGTTGTAAGTTAACATATAGAGATATATATATAGATCGGATTGATAGAGTGGTGACTTCGCAGTAGTGGTTTAGTAGGTCGCTCGACTTCCGGATGACTTGATTTAGTTCGATTTGATTCGATAGCTGACGATAGCTGCGTATTGATTAGATATTGGTGTTCTTGGATGGCGATTTTAGTGTGCTTCTGTTCATGGTGCCTTTGTCCTGTTCATTTTGTTCTTGATGGTTTCTTGTTAGATAGTTTGTACGATAACAACAACAACAATTACGATGCGACTGGTATATAGTAAATATGTATATAGTTTATGTAGATATACATATGTATATAGGTAGAAGGCGGAGTGAAAACAGACAGAGACAGAGAAAGCGGCAGCAGCAAGCTTCAGCAAAGGTATTTTGATTGATTTATTGTATTTATTGCATGGAAGTTATATCCCTCGCATCGGAACAATAATACTTGAATGCTTGAGATACATATTCGTTTTACAGACATGAGTAGTTGGATGACAATTGGTGCAATGGCGATATATAGAGAGAGAGTATGTCCATGTTTGTTAATGACGATTGTTACACAACATCCAGAAATGCTATGGAAGACATTTAGAAAACAATGCCAAAGCTTTACCATTCAGCTGTAGAGTTGAGCTCAGAGTTCACAGATCAGAGTTCACAGTTCAGAGTTCACAGTTCAGAGTTCACAGGATTCGTTCTGAAGTTGCAGGTGCTGTCTATAATACTTGAAGCTTGGCTCGATGTGAGGACGGCGATCGATTGTGATGATCTGTTGCTGATGTGTTGCATTTGTTTGGTTGCTTGCTTTTATCGCTTTGATGTCAGTCGTTTGGGTTTGATTAATAACTTTCGGCTTGTCTATATTTATTTTAGATTTTAGTCATTACTTGCGTAGCTTTATCACAACATAGTTTAACTGCTTTGCTTGCTTGGTATTATCACATTTGAGTTGAGTTCGATTGAGAGTTTTCATTGGTTTTGTGGAAATGCTGCTGCTGCTGGATTATTTTGTAAGAATTATACGCGACTTTTTCTATTATTGCTAATCGCACGCTTAACGTGGGGACAACAACAAAAACAACTGTTCGTGATTATTGAAAATGTTCTTTTTTTATATACTTTGTGGTGGGTTGGCTTTCATTTGGTTTTCAACTTTATCGTTCTGCTGTGTGGCATGCACATCAATTTATTTTTACATTTTGTGTAGTATCTATAATTATATTTGCGCTATGGTTGGCTTTCGATAATTACAAGCACATTTATATGCATGAACGATAATGGTTAAAATAAAAAACCAGAACAAAATAAAAAAGAAGCAAACAGAAAAACGATAATAATAAAACGGTAATATGCAACACAGTGGTCGGATGTATTAAGAGCTGTAACAAATATCATGGTCAGATGAAATTGAGCGAATTGAAAGCATTTTAATTGATGAAACAGCGGAAGCCAGTTGATAAGGTCTGCTGATGATTGGGCAGAAGCTGAAAATGATGATGGAAATGGGATGATGGGATGCTATCTCTTCTGCCCAGAACACACAATTACCATCTTCTCCAATAACCGAATTCTACTCCCATTTGATTGGAACGAAAAGACCTTGGTTCCATTCTAGTAAACTTAATCACACAAACATTAAATGAGGCGCAACAATATTTTTTGGAATAATTGATGCCCACTCATTGTCACTAATCATCCGAAGGCACAAAATAATAACTAAATTCAAGTTCGAATAGCTAAATGTCCCGAACCCGAGAGAGAAAAAAACCAACTTCGACTCTAAAAACGGAAATAAACGAATATCTAAAATGAAAAACAAAAAACACATGCAAAGTGGGCGTTTCTGAATACCTTTGTGAGATCATCTTTCACGCAAACCGAAACCCTTTCGGCTCTTAAAATTGATTTATTGCTCTCGCCATTGAGAAGTCTGACTGCCAGTGGAAGGCGCAGTGCCAGCCCAATGGCCAAAACACCTGCTCAGACCCGAGAGTCTTGCCAAATGGCAGCCAAATTAACAACTGCTTGGCCCGAGTCGAACATCGAGATTACACAATGGATCCGAATCCGCAGTCAACAAAGCTACTGCTTGGAACTGGAACTGGATGCGCCGTGGAAATGCGAATAAAATTTGTGGCACGCATAAATAACACATTTCTCGGACATTTTCGCCAACAAAAAAAATGCCAGAAACAAGACAGTAGAGCAAGAGCAGAGAAAGAGTAAGAAGCCTGCCAAGAAAAATAAAAGTAAAACACAAAAATCAGTCTCCCCTTTTTGGAGCTGCTTTGGGGGGAGGAGCGGGGGATAATATGTGTGTTTTTATTTCTATTTATTTGGGCTCTTTTTCGTTTCGTCTTGGGCTCTGCCCAAGCAACTTGAGCAGTTTTTGGGCATGGCCACGAGTATCTTGACTTATTTTTGGCTGGCTCTTTCAAACGCACACATACATACACACATACGCACGCATACACGTACACCATCGCAGAGATAGAGTGAGACATGTTTGCCCACATTCAAATCGCTTTTCAAGGTTACGTTTTGCCGCCGTTTTGCTTCCCGCATTTTCAAGACGGCAATTTTGTACTTTTTTTTTTCTGATATATTTTAGAGTTAGAGCCCTAAGTACAACGAGTGCTTGAGAGCTCGAAAAAACAGAGAGGCCGCGTGACTCTCGAGTTAATTACGTACAACACAGCAGTGTAACTCGAAATTGATTTTGAGAATCAACTGATAATAAGGCCCGATCCGATTCAATCCGATCCCAGCTCGAGCTGAGGTCAAACTTCAACTCGACTTGTCGTTTGTTTAGTGCTTTTTTTGAATAATCATTATGACTGGCATTGAACTGAATACATTGCTCTGTGTGGGTTTGGTTCGGTTTGGTTTCGCTTCGGTTTCGCTTTGGCTTTGGTTTTGGTTTTGGCTTTTGGTTTTCAGCTATTTTCAAATGCTAATTTCGATGGAAAAGCCTAAGACTTCAGACGAGAGAACAACAAGCCAACAAGAGGCGACCTTGAAACGCTAGATAAACCAAGTTGACAAGACGTTAATTGCCGCGTTTGCGATACGTTTTACGTTGGCTAACATTAATATCGAAATATTACGCATACGCCGCGGTGTACGTATGAGAGTGTGTGTTTGTGTTTTTGTGTGTTTGTGCCCGCCGAGGAGGAGGGCTACAGTTAGCAAAGCTCCTGGCAAATACCGCATGAGATAAACCCTATAATTACCAATGCACACGCTAATTACCAAGGTCAACAGAACAGGTGAGCACAGTGAGTTACACTTAACCGAGAAACGTACAGAAGCTTTGCTGTAGCTGAAACGCTGCCTGCTGATGGTATTGGTGTCCCAGCTGTTGAGGATCCTGCTGCTGTTGTTGCTGCTGTTGTTGCTGGTGCTGCTGCATCATCATCGCGGGCGGACTGATCGACGTGGACGAGGTGGTTCTGGCGAACAACATGCTGCTGGCCAAAAGAGCCAAACCAACAAAATCACTGGCAAAATGGCTGCGCGGGCGAGCTGGCAATTCGTGTGTGGAAAACTAGCAACAGCGAGCGAACGAGCGATCGAGCGAGCGCACGAAACGAGCAACCAAACCGCACTGAAGAATTCCGTTCGTTTGGCACGCGAAGACGGAGCCGCGACTCAAGCATAGAGTTGGTGCCAGAGAGCCGGAGAATTGGAGAATCTAGAGGAGGAGGGCGAGCGAGCGAGCGAGAGACCCGGAGAGTCTGTCCAGTTCAACGGAAGAGAGGAGTGCGAGGCTCATGAGTCAGAGCAGAGAGTGTGGCGTTGATGACCATGATGATCGTGATCATGATGATTACGATGATGTTGGTCTGTATATATATGATCTAATGCTGGCCCGCCGATGATTGCCTCACTTCACTGCATGTCACTCGGTTCATTATCAACGCCAAAGAGCGGCAGGGAGAGAGGCAAAGAAGGAGAGATACAAACTGAGGGGCGGAGACACGACTTGATGGGGGAGAGGGGGAGGCGTGTGTCGAAAATAGAAACTGCTGTGGCAACATGTGATACGGAATGAGCCAACGTGATAAGCCAGCGGCGAAAAGAGTGAACGTGTCACGTTTTCACCCTCCAAAACGCCGAGAATTCAACGGGGAAGCTAAACTAAACGATTTGCCGAGCGATCCATAAATGACAACGGGAAGTTGTGCTTAAAGCCATTGGGATTACGTAAAAATGCGACTTGAAACGATGAAATCGTAGCCAAATCGATCCGCGGCATATCAAATTTATTGGGAGAAGAGGGATCAAGAGGGTTATACTCTGCCACATTGTCAGTTGCAATCTTTTAGATTATGGAATTTCATTAAACATTCATTCTAACAGAGCTCTCTCTTTAACTCATGAAACTTGAGAAATACGAGATAAGTCATCAAAAGTAATTACTCGAGAGTTCAAGTTGCGCCACCACTGGGACTGACCCACGCTGCGTATGCGTAATATAGGAACTGCAGATGACCCAATTATGGGCAGAAGCCGGGCTCGTCCTAATCACTGGCCCGAAAAAAGAATGCCAAACTGGCTGGCCCCTTGAGTTATTAGTAGGCCACTCGAGATGCTCTACAAGTGCAGTCACACCAAATGCCTGGCCACTCGAGCCGCAACAATGGCATGCACCTAAGAATAAGGTAACCCAAAAACACGCCACCGAGATACCAGTTCAGATTGTGGCCAAAACAGTGAGAGTGCAAGAGAGCACACACACACACAGCCCGCAGGCAGTAAACGCACTTGAGATCTAACCATGCCACACTGTCATATTCTCAGCGCCTGCATCTAGCCAGCCAGTCAGCCTGCCAGTGAGCCAACCAACCCAGTTCTACAGGACCCACCACTCAAGGACGTTGCTGCTGCGGCTACGGCTGCTGCGGCCACTGCTGCTTCGGCTGCTACTGCGGCTGCTGTGGCGGCTGCAATGGCGCCAAATGCTGCAGTGCAGCTGAATGGTCGCCGCGTTTCGAGGAGTTCGAGTCGTCCTACTGCGCAGGACGCTTCCTAGGCGAACTAGCACCGAGCGAAGGCAGGCAGCCATGGCGGTGGAGCACAGAGACCACAGGCACACTGGCACACACACACACACACACAGATACAGATACAGATACACGTACGCACCCGCATTGTCATCAAAGTAGGTCAACCGCTTGCCATGCTGTCAACGTTTGCCGAGAGCAGCGCTCGCCTCTCTCTCATTCGCGGCGAACTAGAGTTCGCTACAGCATACACCCCCAACTATTCGCACGCTTTTCCAGCTGCCCTGCCAGCACTGATTACATAAGCCACGCCATACACCAGACATAAGCAGCACCAGCAGCACCACCACCACGCTGACCCACCGCCCCGATTTTCCTCGATTTTGCTGCATTTCCTTTGCAGCAGCCCCGCCAACTGACGCATTTCTACTCCGGGCTACACGGAAAATAATCAGCCTGTGCATTCTAGCATTCCAGTATGGAATAAAATGGAAAATCTTCGCTTTCAAGATTTGTTAGATAACAGTAGCTTAACTTATTTGGATATAACTTTAGACCTTTATACCTTTTCTATACTAATAACCATTTAAGCTGCTCATTTCTCTCTGTGCATCTGAAAAACTTTGCGTTGCTCTCACCAACCACACAGCATTTCAGCCATGACAGTCATAAATAACAAGAAAAAACTGAAAAACATTAAATAGATATCAAACAAAAAACAAATGACTGTCAAGGCAGCTAAGCAAATAAATTGCCAGAGAACTAATAAAACGACGACGTGGGTAAATACCCAAAACCATATGATATGGACCTGTTCTCTGTTCCATGTTCGCTGTTCGCTTTTCGCTGTCCAGCAAACAGGCAGCCTCAATGGTGGCTAATTAATTACAAATGCCCAACTGAACACACATGTAACGAATCTATTTATCTGGGCTCATCTATGATGCCAGCCTTTGAATGGAAACTGGCCAAGCAGCTGATAAAATGGCATTGTTTATAGGCAAACAAGAAATTCTTAAGCAGAGCTAACCCATTAACTATTGATGTCTCCAAACATAACGTCAGCTTTTGTGAATGGAATATATGGAAATAAATGATATTTACCTATCTAACGAACTTGAACTTACTCGAACAGAACTTCCGCATTCCAATTTCACGAGGTAATACTTAAAATTTTGGATGCAACATTAAGGCAACACATGAATTTTGTTTTACTTTTCCGTAGATATTTTTATTTTTTTTTGGGTTTTTAACACTTTACGTATATGAGAGAGCCTGCTTTGCTGAACGAAAACTGAGGACTAATCTAATCGTCCCTTCACAACATTCAATTGTCAGTCATCAAACGATGTAGCACGCTGGGTGCCAACAATTAGGAAACTCGAAAACGCGTTTACGTTTTTCTGGCTCTAACCGCAGCTATCCGCAGCTATCCGTCCAAATACCAAAAGGCAGCGGGGGCGACAGTGCGACTCCAACACCTTTACACCTTTTGCTATTTTCGTGGCTATGACGACAGGTACTTCGATTGCGTAGTGGCTGCTCACCTTGGAGCTTGCCAGCTGGTTTCGAGCCGAACAAATCATGCAAAGCAACTAGTTAATAGCTCGTGGTCAAACCGACTGACTGACAGACTGACAGACAGACAGATAGCCTGGTTGTATGGGTTTGGCAATGGAGCTCACGGATTAGGCGCTTCTTCTTTCAAATGCTAATCTCCATATGAATTTTTGTGTGACCCCCTCAGCTGCCCCGACTGCAGTTCAGTTTTTTTGGTTGAGTAGTGCTGCTGGTGGTGGTGGTGGTGGAGCTTTTCAAATGCCACTCGTTTGGAGCTCAGGGACAGCACTTGTATCTAATTGCAGGCCATTGATGAAGCTGCAGGAGATTGCAGGCGGCGGAGGTCATGCCCGAAATTGGGTCAAACTGGGCCCACAATGTCTCGGCGCCAAATCCTGCGCAAAGTTTCAGCTGCCAGCCAGCCAGATACTAGGTACTAGATACTGGGTACTAGGTATGGGTACTGGGTACTGGGCATGCCAGATAACAGATGCCACTTGTCATTCTAAGATGTACTGGGGGGGGGGACTGTGGCAGTAGGTGAAGGGGGCCCTCGGGGCGTATACGCCATATCAGGCTTAATTACGAATCAAAGTCTGCTGCCTGTTCGTTGGTTCGTTTCGTTCGTTCGTTCGGTTGCAAAACTGACATCGAACGTATTGGGGGCAAACTGCAAATGAATTTCTCGTGCTGATTAATTGAAACGTAACAACAAACGACAACAGCAACAATAACACGAGCGACAAACGACTAAACTCAAAAAGAGCAACAAAATCATAGATACTAAGTATATATACATATATATGTAAGTAGGTACGTATCGGGGGTATATATTGCGATAACAACAACAACAACATGACCACATAACAAAGAAGGGAAACGGCACGATCGGCAGAAAAGTTGGGCAAACAAATCGAATGAGTTATTTATACGCTTCGGAGATAAAAAGCAGTGGATAGATAGATAACGCACGAGATATAGATATACACGGATATATAGACAGAGAGTCGAGTTGAGGAGCTTAAGATTGATATTGAAATTGAGATTGATAGAGAGAGAGAGAGAGAGAGAGAGCACGATAATGGGGATATGCAAGAGCGATTTGAGATATATATTTCGATTTCTTCCTTCTGCTGGCGAAATGAATTTTGATTCGATTTCGATTTGAATTTGAATTTGAATTTTGTTTTGGAATTTTGATTTGGAATTTTGATTTGGATTTGGATTGGATTTTGGTCAACTTACCGGAACTGAAATGTGAGCGTTTAGTTTGTTCATTTTCCGGATCGGAATCGAGTGGCCTTTTGCGTGAGTCGCCGATTTCAGGACTTGGACATGTCTCCATGGTAGCGTCTTCGGCCATTTTTAACTGAATGTTGCTGGTTTTGGTTATCGACTTTGACTGATGATTGCTTTAGCTTTTTGCTTTGGGTTTTCTGTTACTGTTGATCTTACTGCTTACTGCTTACTGATTACTGTTTACTGTTCAGTTTCTATGTCTCGTGGATACGGTTTGATTTGAATTGTTTGGATTTTGGATTGGATTGGCTTGGCTTGGATTTGATTGAATTGGATTGATTTGCTTCTGGTTTTTTTTGCTTATTTTTTTGGTTAAACGACAACGAAACGTTCGATGTTTGGTAATGAGGCGTCTGTTTAGCTTGGTATTATTTGGTTTCTGGCTTGCTTGGTATTGTTTCTGGTATATCTGTTTGGTTTTTTTGGTGCGTGCGAGCGAAAGAGCGATAGAGCGAGCGAGCGAGCGAACGAACGATCAAACGAGCGCAGGATGCGTCAGTCACTGTCCTTTAGTCCTAGTCCGCGTTCTCGTCCTCGTCCTTGTCCAATGGATGCGATGCAGTTCGATTCGATTCGATGCGATGCGATGCCTTTATCGGGGGGATTCCGTTACTGGCATCTGAGAGATTGATGGGCTATGTGGATGAGGTCCTTGGTCCTTGGGTGCGCTACTGATGCTGCCACTCATGCACACACATGGAGGTACAGCTATCGATCGCTCTCAGTGACAGTGACAGATACAGTTCGTGAACGTCGCTATATATGCATATGCACATATATTGATAGACTCTATTTACGATCCTTCTATGTTTCAGTTTTAATTTCATTTAGTTTGATTTTTTTTTTTTTTAATTTTTTTGTTTGGTGGTTTTGTGGTGGAATGTGCGAGTTTTGTATTTTTTTTTTTGAACGTTTATATGAAAAAAGAAAAAGAAAAAAATATTTATGAGTGAATTATGCAGCAATAATAAATATACATACAGTAAACATTTAGGCAATATATAGGTATGTTCTTCGCATTAAACTTGTAAATATAGATACAGTTGTCAGAGTGGCAATGCATTTCGCGAGTAGTTAAAAACACACATAGGTGAGCAACATTTAGATAGGCACAAACATTTAAGTTGGATTGATTTGATTTGTCTGGATCTTTCGTCTTCAAAATAAGCTATTTACAAAAACGACCAAGGCATCTTGCAAGAATGGGAATAAAGGGGGCGGGATTTTCGGGATGGACCGGGGGCGGTTCTTTCCAAAGCGTGGATTGTGTTAGGCATTCACATATCAAAACTTTTTGGGGGCAGGCAGATGAGGAATAGAGATAGATCGATTGGAAGCAGGCTGGTGAGCGTTGAGCATGTGGCATGTGGCATGATGGAAAGCAGACGACAGGATGAATTACAGGAATCCACAGAAATAGTTTTGAAAGCGGGCCCCCTATAAGAAAGGATCCCGTGTGTGGGAATGAGGTTAGAAGGACTGCGAACACTCGGTACCTAAATGTACACCTTATAATAAGGATCTTACAGCTACCTATTTTATTCGATACTTTAATACTGATTAACTGATTGACCGTTTTGCTGACCACTTTAATAAGTTGAGCAATCCTGACACGATGCTATTAATAACTCCGTCTATTGCGATTATGAATTGTTAATTTAAATTAGTTCCACCCAAGAGCCATCTAAACAAGTCCGTGCCCACGAAACAGTTTCAGTTACTTATGAATACCTGAGCCAGTTTGGTTTTATTTTCTCATAAGCATGGCAATGAAGCCCCAACTTGCAACTCAATTATGCATGAGATGTTTTATTTTATTATGATTTCATTGCTAATTAAAAATGCGACGACACAAAAAACCGAAGCGCGGCCAACAGAAACAGCAACAGCAACAGCAACAAAAAATATCTGCAGCAACGACTGACTGACAACGCGCGTTTATTTGTTTAAAATGGCGTTTAATTATACAAACATTTTTATATTTTATTTCTGTTGGTAGTGCTGGGGCTCAAGTGTGCGTTTGTCGTGTGTTGGTGGCTACTCGATTTGACTGCAAACGACCTTGACCATTGAAAACGTTTCTGTTTCTGTTTTTTTTTTCTTTTTACTTATTTTTGTTGTTGTTCGTGGCCGCTTAGCAGCGACCACAAAGCAAAATGAGCAATAAATCGAAGAGATGGCAAAAGCCACCGACGTCCAATGCTAAGCATGCGCCCAGATATATACTCGTAGATACACGGCAGAATGCGTACTGATAGATACGCGTTTGCAATTGTGTGCCATGCGCTGCACAGCAACAAAAATTTAAGTTTATGAGCAATCTGTTCTTTCACTTAGTACGAAAGAATTCGTATATTCCCTAGCATTATGGTTTAAATACCAATATCTTGAATGCCTTCCCCACATAGCATTTATCCCATATCACGTCAAGTATCTACTCTTTCTTTAAGTGTAATCACGGCATCTGTCGTCGCCGCAGTACAGAGAACAAAACAGGTAGGTCGCACAAATTTGCATTTACTTAAGAAATTAGTGTGGCTACAAATGCGAAAATCAAGAAACTAAGATCGATTTAGCAGGAGATGCGGTGGCCTGCGCTATAAAAACGGGTTTTCGCTTGATGCCAGAGAACCAGTTGCTTTTGCGCCTCGGCTTGGCATTTGAGTTTTTCAATTAATTCACTTAATGCTTTTCGATCGGCTATTTATTGTGTGTTTCGCTGACGTTCGTAGAAGAATTCCCATTCGAGGCGAGCGGCTCGAAAAATGGCGTCAGTTGGAATTCTAAACAAAAGTCGCATAATAAATGCCACATCTTGGCAATCAAATTTCAGCTGCAGGTCGCCCCAGTCCCCAACCACCGAGAAGTGAGCCGCCACCGAAAGTCCCCAGAGATGCCTCATGCCCCGTGCCACAAGCCCGCTGCCCCATGCCACATGCCACATGCCAGGCAAGCACGCAAAGTGCTCGACATTTTGCAGTTTTTGTGTGTCCTTGAAAAATGCAGCGGGCCAAATGGGATTGGGAAATTTTGCAGCCATATACTTTTCTACTTTTCTATCGTTCATTTTTTCGCTGTGACGATGATGATTAGAATGAAAGCCGCGAGCGGCGACAACAAGAAAAAGTCATTGATGCACTCAAGCCGAAAATGTGTTAATGGTGATGAATTGGAAACAGCTGCAGCATGAAATTCACTCTCCAATCAGCCCAAGGATATTCCGCCGACGGCACAATATTCATTTCAAGTCGCTCGAATGGCCAAAGTGGGCGTACGAAATGGGGGCGTACCAAATGCCTTGAAACAGGTTGCATATACTTGTGTGCCTGAAATGTGTTATCTAACTTCTAGGCACAAGTTGAAATCTAGTCTACATGTATGTGGCATACAACATATTGGAGCAGCTTTCAATATACTCGTATGCCATGTGGCATATGTACGCCACGAATCATTCACCCTTTTGCGGTATCCATCGAGTTCAGTGGACATCTAGAGGAAGCCAGCAAGAACCGATTTCTCGGTTTATCATCAAAGTTCCTATGTGAAACGGAAAAAAAAAAATAAAGGAACGCAGGGCAAATGAAAAAAATATTCCATTTACTCAGCCACTCGTAGTCGTATGCCTACGTACTACATAGGGCCAGGCCAACTTATCTCCCTGTCCGACTCACAGTTATCACTCGAGCGGAGACGACGGCGATAAGGTTTATTTTCGTTACTTTTCGGTTTGACGATAAGGAGGACGGACCAGAGACGTGTATGTAGATGGGAAAACCCAAGCGATGGGGTTTGCTACAAAACTGAATCAATCAAAGGGGGAACGATGGTGACTCGGCGGCACAACGCCCCTGGAATTATGACGATATTATGACTTTTCGTGAGCTACTTGTTTGCAGCCGAATGAGAATGTGAGCAGGCGAAATATGGAAGGGAATAAGCATGACATCAGAGTTTTCGAAAGTAAGTTCGAACTATAGTTGGGTGGTTTTTACTGTCTTTTTAAAGGGGAGACACGCGACCCGCATCTCATTGTCAGAGCACAAGATTTATGTTTTGTTGCCTAATTGAAAGGCCTGCGTTGTTTGCATGTGCTGCTGCCCGATAAGCAGTTCTCGAGCGCTTCTTTAATGTACATTGTACACATATCTGCATAGAAGGTCCCTGCTCGGGCGCCAGTTGCACATACATTCATATATGTAACACTAAAGCACGAAACAATTTTTTTTTTTTTTGGTCGGGCGGAGGAGTTTGGGGCTTGGGAGGGGGAAAACCACTTTGTGGGGCTCTCGAATAACAAACTGTCAGTGGCGATGATTCCCAGCACTTAACGACACGACACTCACTTGAGACTTGTACGATTCCAAATTAAAACTTCTAAAATAACGCACACTTCTGCGACGACAGTGCGCGAGTACGTGAAAATCAAATACAACTAAATTCAAAAACTGAAAACAATTAAAAACGAAATGGGTTTCGAGGCAGGCAGGCCAAAGTATCTACGAGATTCAAACACTTGCCAGCGAGAGCGGCAGCGGCAGCGGCAGCGGAAGAGAAGAGAATGTGTGTGGGAGAGCGAGAGTATCTGGCAGATACTTTATCTACAAGCTGTCGAGTGCTCGTCGCTGGGTTTGCAAGTGTTTGCTCAGCCGTTTTCAGAGCTCTCTCGCGTGCATGTGTGTGTGTGTGTGTGCGGGTGTGTGTGTGTGTGTATTTATACTCTTATCAGTAAATAGTTTGCGTTATGTGCTGCACTTTGCTCCGTCCCCCTCGCTCGCTCTTCTTCTCCTTCTCTCTCTCTCATTCTCTCTATCACGCGTTCCCACTCCCACCGCCATTCGCTTAATTGTTTTGTTTTTGTTGACTCGGCCGTGCCTCAGACGCCTCGACGCTGATAAAACTTTAAGTTTTGCCCATTTTCGGGTCCTAAGTGCACTTATCAAAAAATGAACTCACTAGCTGATAAAATATTCGAGCAATAACCCGATGAGGAAGTATGAAATATATTTTAAAACATTTATATATATAAACTCCAAAACTGAAACTGAAGTTATAATTTCATAAGCACGACAGTTTAAAACGAACTTTAAAGCAAGTTATATATTTGCGTTATATTGGATCATCATTTCTGATGTGGTATCATTTTTTGAGAGTGTGTATAAACTAAGCCACAAGTGCCGGTTGGAACCTCTTTTGAGGCCCAAAAATCCCCCCCCGCTCATTTGTTGGCCTATCGTCTTTGTTTGCTCATTTCAGGCTCATTTATCGTCTTTTCATAGGCTCAGCACAAATCCGCTGACAGCAGTTTTGTATCTATCGGCGAGTGTGTGCTTGTGTATCTCTGTATCTGTATCTCCGTTTTGACAAATATCATGTGCGATAAATCTTTGCCTGCCTGCAGACAGGGAAAAAGCGAAGGGACACCACACCACAGTACTACACACCACTCAGTCGGGCATCCTCAGTGCTCAATTTTTGATGACAAAGGCTAATGGCAATTTATTCCGACATTTCCGAAGCAACATTGACATTGCTAATCCGAAAATGTTTCATTTGTTTGACTTGTCAGCGCGTCTTCAAGTACGGCAACTGGTTTGGAAAACACTTTTCCACGCCGAGGAAAATGTTGAAAAGTTGATGTACCCACAAAGTAGTTGAGTAATGGCCTCGAGAACGGAGAATAAAAGGGGGTGTGCGATCGCCTACGACAAGTTGAGATCCCAAGTGGTGACTCATTCGAGAACCGAACCTGTTTGAATCGTGACTAAATTCTGGATTTCAAAATGCCAAGCTCAAAGTTGCCAACTTAGCGTGGTTTTGTAGCCGTAATGAGTGTACCCAATGTCACTTGTCATAGGGATGCAATCCAAGTGATACGTGTTCATCGTTCATCGATCAGCAATGGTGTCATCAGATAAAACGATATGTCACTCAATTCGCTTGATTGTTCACATGTCCAGCCTTATAAGACATACATATCTGTTTGATGTAATCTATGGACAATGGACAAGTCCTTTAGAAATAAATCCCCTAATCATGCCGGGCAACTCTTTGCTCAAATCAAAGCCGCCGTGGAGCCAACCGAGCGCACACCGAACAATTGCCCCAAATTCATAATTGCAGGCAGCCCAAATGGGTTGACAACAGCACACAGTGGGCCAGGGCAAAGGTATACGACTGTGCACGTATATATGTATATGTATATGTATATGTAGAGGAATCGGGGCAGGAGAACATCCACCCGGAAAGCACCGAAAAATGGGGCAGCTAAAATAAAATCAAATGAACAATGGTGCAGGCTAAGTGCGGATAACTGGCGAGTGTGGGTCAGCCTGCCAGTTGATAACCGTCCGGATTCCGAACTCCGGAGTCACTGGGCTTTTTTGTTACGCCCAGGCTCTCAACGGTAAGGATAAGTAGGGGGCGTGGCACTCGGATGGTGGGGCTTAGCATTAGCGGAAGTTGACAAAGGAGGCGAAATGAAGGCAACATCGACACGAATGCAAATACAACAAAAGCGCAAATGTCATAAGCCATAAAGGAGGCAGGAAATGAGGGGGAAGGTAAGGGGGTTTCGAGAAGGAGCACAACTCCTTGTAGCCAGACTTTATTATGAGAGCACAGCACAGGACTTTAAAGCCGCCGGCAAGGACATTTGCTGGCGAAAAGGTAAACACGACGCATATTTAACCAACTGGCAAATGTGAATGAGGACGCCGCGGATGAGAGGCTGATGTGAACTGAAAGCTGAATGCCTGCAAGGGAAAAACACAGGCGGATACGGGGCAGCAGGTCGTCGGAGTGGGTGGAAGTGGGAAGAAGTGGGAGGAAGTGGGCGAGGTGCGACCTCATTGACTTTGGCGGCACGTTTTCGGATGAGTCGACTTGGCTGTCGTCTTCTGTCAAATGAGCTTTCGCCCCTATGTTTGCTTCTGTCCAGTAGTTTTCGGTGCGTTTATCCCACTCGTCAAATATATAAAATGGGGCAAAACTTTTGCCTTGCCGCATATGTAATATGTAAGCGGCGAGAGGCGAGAGGCAGGCGTACAATTATTGGTTCTTGCGCTGCTTGTTCTTCCTGTTGCCCGTCGCATGCCACATGAAAAATGAAAGCGAAAATCAATAACGAGGCACGCGATACGAAAAGCCCGCCCACTGACCCCCAGGATGCGGATCGAAAAAGGGACCAACGGACAGGGAACCATCGGAGGTGGTATGTATATCCAGGAAAAAAAGGGTTTCCCATTGTTGGCCAACAAACATCAGCAGGACAACATCAGTTGTCTGTGCAAGCTGGCAAAGTAACCGAGTGCCATGGCACTGGAACGAGTGTTTGCCGTGAGTGTCGTTGGCGCCTGGAAAACACCCGCCAGGAAGCCCCCACACCCCCCCGCCCCACCAGTTCCTCCTCCAGCGTCTTGCCTTTGTGCGCATAATTTATGCTCATTGCGAGCCAGACCCCCCAGCCCCAAAAGCCCACATCTCATACCCCAGAGCAACCATCAAGGCAACCCATATTTGCTGGGTTTTTACGAGCCACATTTTTTAAGGGTAGCTTCAGGATGTCACTGAGCTTGCCACTCATGCTGCACGGAAAGAAAAACAAATGGAACAATGATCAAAATAAAGGTTACTGTTCTTAGATAATAAATAAAAATTCTAAGAAATTACTAGTTACTCAGGAGCGATTATGTTTATACGAAGCTATTAATTGAAAGTAGTTCGCCTGAAATTTTGTAATACAAGACGTCCCTATACTCGTCCTCGTCCTCTCTGAGAACTTCAAGGGTATTAAATCTTCGAGCACTTGAGTGCTCGCCAGCTTTTAGCCGAGTGAAGTAAGCTGCTTTGGATTTTGGCTTTGGATTTCGTTGACTCGGCTCAGAGTTCCCTCTTTTGTTTAGCCCATATATGATATGTACGCGTTCATGATGTGTGCGGCGTGTGTTTGTTATAAATATCAGACGAGAACGCCTATTTGTGTCGAGTCAACAGAAAATCAGGAAGGAGTTAAAGCTGGAGGAAGCACAGCTGGTGGTTTTTTTTTTTGTATGTTTTTTTTAGCCGCTTGTTGGTTTCTGCGGCGGCTGGCAGCCAGCGTAATTATAATTATTAATGAGTACAGCAAATGAAATTAGAATTTCACATTAGCGCTGATTATGTGCGTTGCATAATGGAGTCGCCACCACGTTGCGTATACGCAGCGTGTTCCGGGCCCAGCGCTGCCACCATTAAATGCAGCAGCCATCGCCTGTCTAAAAATATGAATTTATTCAGTTCTTCACCTTTATATTTATGAAAAAATGCATATAAATATATACAGTCGTCTGTGCACCCAGAATGCGAATGGCATGGCCATACGAGTAGTATAGCATACTCCAAAAATGCTGCGCTTTTCCCCATGGCTTCTTTCATTTTTTCCTCTCGTGTTTTCTGTGTGAAATTTTCGTGGCATAAATGGGTGAAGGTTAAGCAACGTAATATGGCCAAATATAAATACAACAAACTATGGATGGCTACGGGCCCTATGGGAGCGTACATACATTCATTGCATATGTATGTTGGAGAGCAAAAAAAAAAGCAAGAAAAAGACGAGCACACACATCCAATTCATCCAAGGTGGGGAAAATATGCAACGGGCAAGAGCCCCAATGCTGAGCCAAGCGAAATCCGCAGAGAGACATGAACGGTACGGCGAATGCCGGGGCTTCCCATGAAAACAAAATCAAAAGCTCACAATTAGGCCAAGAGACAGCAGCAACAACAACAGCCACCACCACAGACAGACATGCAGCTAGTGTGCGAGTGTATCTGTGTGTGTGTGTGTGTGGGTCTATATGTAAATTACTTGGGGGCAGCGAAGCCAAACTGCGAAACTATGTCGCTAGGTCGAACGTCAATACGGTTTGGGGGTTTGGGGGAGAAAAAAGGGGCCAGTAGCCGAAGTAGCAGCACCAACACCAGCACCAGCGATTCCAATCAAATCGAATTCGTGTTTGCAGGTGCCTCAGCCAAGGTGCGTCTATGAATTATCCATAAATAAAGGCGAAGGCAGTCAAATGGCAACACGACAGCCAGGCAGCAATGGCAACAACAACAGCAACAGCCACAGCAAAAGCAACAGAAACAACGGCCACAAGAGCCTAACTCAAACACAAAGAACTTATGGCAAGTCGAAGTAAACAAGTGAGCAGGTCGATGGGCGGATTCTCCATGCTCGATTCCCCACCTTAACCAATTCAAAATTCCTCCCCCGGGTCCTCATCCTCGTCCTCAGGCATGCTCAAGTGCTCTGACCTGGTGCTGCTACTTGGTTGGTTGCCTGGATGGCGGCCATAAACGTGCCAATGGTTTCGCCATCTAATAAAGCACTTTCGGTGAAATTGGAAAATCGAAACAATCCTCGCATAATTAATGCCCCAAATGCAGAAATGTTAGGACAAGATACTTAGCTTGATTAATCTGATTGCATGGGCAATCTATCATATGACAGATAGAGCTGCATGTGTACTTAACTTACTGTACCTATAGCAATTCGATGAGTTCAAAGTTTTTTCACATCTCTTTGAAAATTGACAAAAATAATTTAAGGAAAATATCTATATATAGAAGATCTGGTTTCTTGGCCGCGAGTCAACGACAGCATCTGTGATTACTTTTTCATTTTCAATATGGCACAAGTCAAAGTGAAATATTAAATCAAATTACTTGACAACCCTAGCTGACAATGAAACAAATATTTGTCGTTGTGCTTTATTTCTGGCGTTTTAATTAAAAATTGCCCCAGTTGTCGGCGAGCCAGGCGACAGTTTTTGTACGACTGCTACTGCACTTGGCCAGGCCAACAACGGTTTTCAGTTTTCAGTTTTCAGTTTGCAGCTAGGGCAGAAGAAATGGCAGAAGCTCTTTTGGCAGCCAGAATGGCCGAAACAGAGATAGCTGCAGCGTGGCAGAAAGAGAGCGGAGTAAGAGACGGCGACAAACAGCGTCCCAATTTAGCCAGAATCGATGCTGGCAGGCGAAATTGTAATTCATTCGGCCCTTTCCACCCTTTAAACCTATTTGTGCATATGTTGCAGCTACAGCAGCAGCAGCAGCAGCAGCACGGCGGCAACATGAAGCAGAACCAGAGATGGTAAGGATATCAGTTTGATTACCTAAGACAGAGTCATTGGATTGGTGTAGCCACCGTAAAAGATGTGCGAATTCTTCAGAGTCGTCTTTAGAATTGTAAGTTCTAATGTAAAACTTTACCCACAAGTTCTGTTCTCTTGCCTAGGTTTGCCTAGGTTTTCTAGTATCTGGGTGGCAAAAGTGCCTGGGTGAATAAATAACAACTTGCTGCAAGTCCGCCTTGATACTACGCATCCCTGGCGACGACAACACGGTTTCGCTTGAGGAATGCACCTCGTTCTGCTATCCTCACCTGCAGCAATGTATATACATACATACATGCCGTCTCTTTCTTCGCCCTATTTGCCTCTCTTTCGGCGATTCCGATTATGGCTATTATGTATTTCGGTTGGCAGCAAATTCTTCTAGATTATTGCTTATTGTTATTGCTTAGCCCACCTTTGTTTTCACTTATTGCTGATTCTTGTTTCTGGCTGTTTTTGTTTTTGGTTTTGGTTTTTTGTTTGCCTCGCTCATTTTGCTGGCCACAAATTTTGTTACGTCACTTTGGCAGCGAGTTTTCATTAACAGAAATTCAATTGAACGAAGAAGCCGGAGCAAAAGTACATGCATTTTTTCCATTATTACAAATGCAAGTAATTTGTTATGGCAGCTTTTTTGTTTTCATTCGATGACGCGCTGTGAACTTGAACGGCATCAAAGTCGATGGATGGGTAATTGTAATTGCTATTCGCCGCTTGCCGTTTGTTGTTTCATTTTTATACTGCGGAGGCTCACCTCCAATGGCTTTCAATTGATGCAGCCAATTAATTGAGGCGGCAATTACCGCCTAGTCGATAGTCTGCGAAGCGATATCCACGGGCATTGCTTGCAATTAAAAATTCGTTGAATATTTATGGACATGGCGCGGCAAGGTCGTTGGGTTGAAGGGGGGCAGGGGGGATCTTTCCAGGTGGATTAGAGATTATCGAAAGTTAAACAACAGGTCAAACCCCATTAGCTTTATTAATAACAGGAATAATTGGAAACCTAACGAGGCACTCAGTTTCGCAGAAGAGTATTCAGATTGGGCTATAAAAAGTGTCATTAAATTGCCTTGAGCTTCAATTCAAGTTATCATTACCATTCTACGTCAATGGGTATAAAAAAAAATACAAAAAAAAGAACGAATATAAATAGCATATTGTCAATTTTTAAAATCCAAGATGGTGTCAAGCCGGAACTAGTCGCATGACGCAGACTGTATAAGAATGTGGCTTCTATAGAGTATACATGCCATTAAATGGGAACCCCCGTTAATGCCAAACGAAACTTGAGATAGAACACTCCGAAATATAAGAAGTTGTTTGGCCGGCAGCTTCCATATGGAAAACTTGTGGTGACCACAAATTCAACCCCCAGAAATTACTGCGTCGCGGTGCTCTGATCCTCAAGTGATTCATTCATTCAACTTATTCATTCAACCATTTATTACGAACGCAATTTCGGAGGCTTAGAATTTCCCAGAACAGTGCTCGCACTTTAGTTTACCGCCGAGTTTGCAGTTTTGCACTTCAGTTTTAGTTTCAGTTCCAGGAGTGGAAGGGGGTACGAAGGGAAGGGGGGCCCTAATCGACTCCAAAATGGGGCTCGGACTCTCGGCTTATTAGCCGAGCCGAGAGAGTCTCCGGGTCGAAATCACCGCCGTAACCATTACGGCAAATAGGTTAACAGCAGTTTCGTGCCTTTTGCATGAACACACGGCCCTCTGCGACTGTGTGTGTGTGAGTGTGTGCGAGTGTGGGTAAGTGTGTGTGTGTGTGTGCTTGTTTACATAAACCTTTTCTCGTTTCGTTTTGGCTTAATTTTTCCCAGTTATTTTGTGTCCCCCTGCACACTTTGCACCGAGAAAAAAGGATCTCATATTTGGAGATCAATAACTATTTACGATTAATAAAATTTTCATTTAAATCGATTTTAGGTTTAAGTTTAAAGATCAAAGATTAAACAGCCGTTATACGTGCTTTTTAGAGTGACCTAATTTTCAGCATGCTGCGTGCACACTGCACTTTTTGATTGAACTCAGCTTGGATCAGCTGATGGAACATATTACTTTAGAAGCTGAACACGACCCACTATTATTTCTCTCAGTGCAGTGCACCTCCTCCTTCTCCACCTCCTTTCTCCGTTTCTGTTTTCTGTAGTTTTGCCAGTGGTGCAGCAACAGCAGCAACAGCAGCCGTAGCAGCAGTTTAACCCACATACGAGCTGCTGCCCCACCAAATTGCGCAACGGGGGCGTCCAAATGGGGGGCGTGGTAAAGGGGGGTGTGAGAGAGGTCGGCGGTGTGAATGCAAATGAAACGAAACGACAGACAAGCGGACAATTTAATGCCTATTTGCATTTAACAGCAGCTGGGGAGAAAAAAAACTAGAATCAAGTGTCGGGTTAGGCGGCTATGAAACGAGCAAATTGATGAGCAGATAAACGTAAAGGGCGTGGGAGAGGGAGGGTGGGCAGGGGGAAGGTGGAGATGAGCTACAACTTTGATTAGCATGCCAGATGCAGATGGAGAGAGCGAAACGAGAGATGGGGAAGGAAAAAACAGAGAGAGATCGGCCAATCAGTAGTACATATTCATACCCATGTAGGAATAGTAGGAATTAAAGGCATTCGCATTCCGCGTAAATATGCTCCAAAGCAATTTCATTCGATTGCGCAAAAGGGGAAAAGTTTAATGTTTAAACACAGTCGAAATTCAGCAAATTTTAATCTTGCCATCATACGCTAAATAAGTATTTACTTAGCTATTTCAATGAGTCAACCAAAGATTTGAATTTAAATCATTCAACAAGGAATAAACGTTTAAATAAAAGCGAATAAATTTAGGCATGTTTCCCCTTTCATTCAAAGTTTGAATACGGATGCTTTCAATGTGAAAGATACAAATTGCTGTAGATAATAAAAAAAAGTAAAAGGAATTTCCCGTTCTGAATTAGAGAGAATTCTGACTGCAGAGAAGCACAACTTGTACCTGGCTTATGCTAAACTAAGCTTAATCCAAGATCTTATGACTAGTTTGAAATATATTCACCTTTCTGCAAGGAGTCGTGCATTCAGCTGCAATTAATTGAGTGTGGGTATAGATAAGAACAACTATATATGGTACTTTAAGCGCTGACTGGCTTACTCAGTACACGGCTTTACGAATTTGTTTTAAACTTTTTACTTTTTTACTTTTACTTTTTACTCGTTATTCGCCTTTTTCTTTGCTTTTTTTCTTCTTAGTTATTTGCGTAATTCAATTATTCAATTATTGTTTCATTTGGAGACGCGACAGTGGTTTTTGCTGTTGTTGTTGTAGTGGATCCTGAATTGATTCTGTTACTTTATTGTGGGTTTTTACATTTCGGGCTAAGCTGCTTTTGTTGTTGCTGTTGTTGTTGTTGCTCGCGTTTTGATTTATAACAATTACACACACAGGCACACTCTGATTAGATTTGCATACAAATATTACCGAAGCGAAGCGCAAAGTTTTTAAATATATATATTTTGAAAATATTTAGCGCCTGCTTTGGCTTCCCCTTTTGCGCTGCTTCATCCGTCTTTGCCTTTTCCGTTTTTCCGTTCAGTTTTCGTGCGCGTCTTTGTCTCAGCGTGCTTTTTTTGATTCTAACGACAAGTTTGCGTTTGCTTTTGCTGCGAGCAGCTGAAAATTAAACATTTTTCCACTCTCTCGCTGCGCTCTCTCTCGCTCTCTGGCGCTCTTTTGTATCTGTGTGACACGTACACGTGCCCGTCCGATCACATTTCTATCTAACATTCGGACTCGATGAATCTCTGTGTGTATGTGTGTGTGCGTGCGTGTTTTCTTTGTCCGCTTTGCATTTTCTACATTGATTTTTAAATTCGAATGCGGGAAAACTGCTTCTGCCTCTGCTACGCTCTCGCGCTCTCTTCGCACTGGGCTTTCCTCTCTCTCGCGTTTCGCTTATTAGGGCACTAGGTTTTTCATGCAAACGTTGGAAAATTGCTGCACGTTCCTGCACACAAACACACGCAAGAAAGCAGCAGCAGCAGCAGCGACAACTTTTGCATTTCCTCCTGCGCCAAAAAACTCAAAGCTTGAAAAATAATACTATATCTCGCCTTGAACGAATTGAACTTCTATCGCACGTTTGCCATTCAAAATGTTTTTATGACATAATAATTGAGCAATGCCGTCCGTATGTTCGTATGAAAAGAGCTCGAATCTTTAGATGGAGCGAGAAATAAAAGGGGGCAGTCTTAGAATAACGAGAAAAACTCGTTGTTCGAAGCGAGCAAACGAAAAACATTTAAATAAATATATAAATTATGTATACGCGCTGTGTGCGTTGCGTTTTATCAGCGAAAGAGCATGAGAGGGACGGTGCGAGAGAGGGAGAGAGAGCTAAAGCTTCACACAGATACAAATTGGCAGCACGCTGGTGTGCGTGAGCTGCTGCTTTGACACACTTTTATGTGACGTCGTTAATTTCGTTTTTTTTTTGGTGTTCTCGTTCTGGTTCTGCTGCTCTTTTCCACATTCTTTTATTCCCTCCTCTTTCAAGGAGCTTTGCTTTTGAACATTTCATAGGAATGGTGAGAAGCAGATAGGTTGGAAATTCAAACACATGTTTGTCCGTTTTCTATTTTCCTTATCCAATCAGACGTTTGCGTTCCAGTTGGCTTTTCGTTTTCAGGTGTTAATTGAATTTGTATTTCAATTTCTGTTGCCTCCGCCACCGCCTGCTCCTCCTTCTCTTCCTCTTCTTCTACCAGTATTTATGTAACCAGCATGAGCGAGCGAAAGAGAGAGATGGAGAGAGAGCACATGCCACGGCATAGATACTTTTTTTTGGCATTGAAACAAAACGTAGTTCACAAAAAGCACACGCACACCAGCACACGACACGCGCACACAGATACACGCCACGAAAAAAAGAACTTAGAACAAGAACAACTCAAGAACGCAGCTTAGACACACACACGCACGCACACATTCGTACTTGATTTAATTTAATTAAATTCCAGTCCGCCTCAAAACAACAACAACAACAACTAGAGCTGCAGTTACTCTGTGATTTAAGCGACACTGTGTTTTTTTTCATTTGATTCGATTTAGTTGGAATTTATTCCTCGTAATTGTTTTGAACCACTTTTGTTTAGATGCCTTGTTTTTGTTGCAGAACTTGACAAGCAAACACACAGGCAGCAACAAACATATAAACAAACTCACTGGCGACCACGATGATCTGAATCTGACGCTCTGACTCTGTGACTGAATCCAACTGAACTGAAATGCGGATTCAAAACTTGAAAACAGCGAGCTGGCTGAGATTTCTGTTTCTGTATAGAAAAATTCCGATGGTCGTCGTTGAAGAGAGAGAGAGAGAGAGAGAGAGAGCGCGAGAGCATCTCACAGATACAAATACAAATTCGGATTCCGATTCGGATTCGGTTTTGCTTTCGTTGCTCGTTTCGGATTTTGAAGAGAGCGCACTGCGCAGCGTTTCTCTCCAAAACAACCACTTTACGCTCAATCCGGATTTCCATTTCCATTGTGCATTTTCCAATTGCCTCCTCGCTCTCAGTATCTCTATCTCTGTAGGTCATTCTGGCAATAACAGTACCCCGCACTGGAGCTGATAAGATTGCACTCTGTTTTTCAACCACTAAAACTATAACTCATGATTATGGCTTTAATTTGTCGCCTCAAAAGCCCGTTTCATAATGCACAGTCCACATTAACTCGATATGATCAACAGTTTACTAATATTAGAAGTATAGCTTCTGCATAGATTAAAACATATTAAAAAAAATGGATTCAACATTATTTTTTTTGGTTTCTTGAGATAATTTATAAGAATTAATATTGCTATTAAACAAAATCACTTTTGGTTTTTATAACTTAACTAAAAGACGATCTAACTAAATCTGAATTATTATGGAAATCCTTTTCACTTTGCAATAAAAACACAATCGTTATGTTTTTAGTTTAGAATAGCACGTAAAAGTCGATTCTAAATGAGACTCAATTTTATTCAATTTGTAAAAAACAAACGTCGAGATTAATATCATTTCAGTTGCAGTTGCGTCATTAACACTAAGCCTACTTTACAGTTAAACGTTAGTTATAGTTACGATTCATTGTTATAGGCAATGCCCCATTGGGGATATCGAATACAGACATGTATTGCTTGCTGTGGGACTGGATGGATATCACAAAAAACGTAAAAACCTAGGGGAAACAGAGTAAAACGTGTAGTTACATGGGGGGTGCGAATAATACACCGCTGCGTCATAGGATTGAATTTCCAAACCCTCGTGTGGAAGCTTGAATAAATAAATGATACGTAGTATGGATTACGCATTACGTCTTTCGGTGCAGTCAGTGCTTGAGTCGAACATTAAACGAAGATTGCCTGTATTGCAGTGGATTAGCGTCCGAGATTCATAGATTGGGATTTGGTCGCTTGGCTTCAGATTCTTTTTTCATCCTTTGCGTGAACACGTTGCGATCAGCTTGAGTGACTGCTCACATAAGCGGCGGTTTCCATGGGGCACACTTCCGGTGCCACCATGCCATCCAAGTGCTCCAAATGTTGTAGGAAGGTCAGCGTCGTGCGCTCGCATCTTGCCACATTCGGCAGTAGGTGGCACACATCCAGCTGGGAAATGAATAGCGACGAACAATTAATAATTAGTTAATTCCTTATAAAATACTTAGTAATTCTACTAGCTTTTATATTAATATATAAAACTACCAATAATCTTCACAGCTTACCTTCTGTGCGTGCTCCTCTGTATTGCCGCATTGCATCAGATTGGTGCGGTGTAGAACATAGCCCACTCGCTGGGTTTTGGCGGAGCTCTTGGTTAAGCGTCGCATCACCGACACATCGAGATCCTCACGAGCCGAAGGATGGTCACCGCCAAACTGTCCCTGTGCCCCGATCCACTCATTTTCAGCGAATATAAACTTGTCCAGCGGGTCCAGCAGTGACTGTGAAGCCTTGTGAGCGGCACTGGTCAAATATCCGGCAGGATGAAGCTCTGACGGTCGAGCACAGTTGTTAATCTTCTCCAGCACCAGGCGATAAATATGCAGCACCGGCCTGTTGTCCAAAACACCCTGTCCCAGGCCGCGTTCATCGTCATTGGCCAGACGTCGATCCTGCATAATCTCCAGCTCACCCGAAGCCAGGGAAGATCCACCCAGCGGTTGACCCGTGAGAAGAGTGAGTCGCATATTGGCGTCCTCGATGAACATGCCAGAGGGTATGGGATAATAGTTGGCCTGCAAAGGTAGTTTGTCCAAACGCCGTCTCTTGATGAATTGCAGTCCATTGAGATCCGTGTAGAAGATGTCGCCACTGTCGATATGAGTCTCCAAGCGCATCACGATCTCCGTGTTGTCCAGTGAGCCAATGTCCACTAGATTGCGTATCTCAGGTGCTCCACCGCGCATTATCGTCTGGTGCACCACACTCGGAAGTCCCACGCTTACGGACGACTCTAATTTGCCCTGGGTCACCAGGACCACCGGTTGACCTAGCTCGACTGGCGAGGCTGGTCCATTGGGCAGAAACAGATAGGCACCGGATCTGTCGCCATGCGATCGAACGCCATACTTGAGGAACTTGAAATGCACCGGCACGTGCGGGCTATCTTGGGTGAGCTGGATGGACTTAAGGAGGCCCTGCTCCGAAAATGCCAGAGTGGGTCCGTTACCAACCCTCAATGAGATCTCTCGAGGATCGCCAAACTTCACATCTTCCGGGTACAGACCCAATGGTACGGAAGTCGGGTTTTTACGGAGCAAGAGATTCGATGCGTACGAGGTGTGTCTGTAAGTAACATTGAAATGCTTATTGAAAAAAACTAAATAAAAGCTCAAAGACAATGAAGGCAACTGGTAAATTAGCTATAACACTGAAACACACTTAAGGAGTGTACATAGTTATCAATAGTTACAATCCGACAATAGTGATTGAATGATTTAAGGAAAGATTCAAGGGAAACGTGTAAAGAAACGACATATGTACGAGTCAAATAGTTTTAACAAATTATCGAACAATACTTGAAGTACGGTAAGGATTGTTAGGATTTGAGGAATGGATAATGTTTCAACTGTTACTCACTCTGGCTTGGAATCGGAAATGGTTAACACGTAGGTGGCCAGACCCATGGGCGGCACCCGAGCCTTGAAGATGATGCGGTACTTGGTGGTGGAGCCTTGTGGGTGAATAGTCTTGGTGAGTGTGTCGTGGTGCCAGCTCCACACGGGAGACACCTGTGCCTCCACCGGGTTGTTCGCCAAGTCGGTAACACTTACAAACGGACTGGATACGTAAAAGCCCCCCAGTTGCTCCCGCCAGTGGGGCAGGGTGTTGTGCATCACCACATGCTTGGAGGGCAGTATATCCTCGCCCAATATTATGGTAGTTCGACTGTCCTCCACACCAGATCCAGGCCAGCGGGAGTCGTCCAGCGTAAAGTAAGAGAAACTGAAGTCCGGACTGTAGATGGATGGCTTTGTCAGCAGACGGTACACCGACTGTTGCATTACCATTTGACAGGCTTTCAAAGCTTCCTGCATGCGTTGCTCGTAGTCGACGACCACGTGCGTCTTGGCAGTGCCTGTTATACCGTCGTGGTGCTGGAACAATGACAATTCCCTGCGCGCCTGCTCCAGGCGCTCCTCGATGCGGGCCATGCCGTCCCAGGAGTGCCAAGCCGAGAGCATTTCTGCTGCACGTACATAGTGCATAAGGACGCGGTCCATGCGCTTGTGATACGGGCGAGATGTGTAGTAGCCACTCCAATAGTTATCCGATCGATCGGCATATGTGAAAAAGTCACCGCTTAGCGTGGGAAACTCGGCTTGCCCTGCCCTTTCCGCCTGGTGCACTGCATCGAAATATTCCTGTAGAGTGCCGAACTGCGCCTGGACATTGAAGTGCGCCTGGCTGTTGATGTGTTCGAACAGTCTTTCGTAGTTCACGCGCTGCACATCCCACTCGGTGTTCTGCTTGAAGCGGAAGTCGTCGCCCAACGGTATCAGCAGTACGTTCGTGCGATACAGCTCAGCCTTTTTCTTCCACTGATCAACCAGCAGATCTGAGCGAGCTGCCACATTTTGATCAGTGATTGCACGCGGTGGCGCCTTCCACGGGCAGCTCAAACCGAAGGCGCCCATTCGTTTGAAATCGAACTGGCAACACACCTTGGGATCTGGACCACAAGTGTGAGGAATATCGTACGAGTAGAAAGGCATCATGTGGGTGAAAAGAGCTGTGTCCCCTTTGTTGTCCCAGATTTGGCGCCAAAGGAACTCAAGCTGGCGCTGTTGGGCCAGTTCCTTCTTCACCGAATAGTGCGTCCTCTGAATAAGCAAATTCTTAAAGCCACTCTTCTGCAGAATGTACGGCATAGTGGGACTGTGTCCGAAGGGATCGATGGCCCAGGAGGCAGTGGGTGTAACATTCATGAATTGCTTCAGCCAGGTTTGGCCTTCTGTCAGCTGCAGCAGTACGTTTCTCCAGTGGGAGTTGGCCTCGTCCGGCATTACCCATCCTCCAGTCACAAATTCCAACTGTCCATTCTTCACAATGCTGCAAATATGTAAATAATTTATTATTTTTAGGATAAGAACTGAATATTCGTAGACCTTGAAGCTGTTAAGCTTATCACTTCCTATTACTGCTTTGGGCTATAAATATTAAGTAGATATACATACACAACGCTGTTTCGTAAAACAAGCAGCTCGTGTCAATGCAGTTTGTTTATCTAAACAGTTTCAGCGCAATAACGTAGTAATTGCTGCACAAAACAACTGTGTAAAGTTTAAAGCATACAAAAGCGAAAATGCTTTGCACTTTGTTTTGTGGATAAACTACCGGGTTTCATAATTGTATTATTATTATATAGGATGCATGCTTACGACTTCATTTGCAGTTTTTTGTTCTCGCCCAAATCGTGATAGAACCGAGCAAAGTAGGAGATCTCCGCCCAGATGAACTTCATCTCAGGATTTTCATGCAGATGCCTGAGAGCATTGGATAGGATGTGCTTGGTGTCGTGTTGATAGTAGTCCTCGAACGTCTGAATCCATCCAGGATCGTTGTGCGAGTGCGGCACCACGAAGACTTTCAGCTTGTGATGGGCGTTGTACTTTAAGGGATCGTACTTAATGTTCCAGCCCTGTTTCCACACGCCTCCATCGATGTCCTTAAAGGACATGCGATCGTATAGCTCCAGCATCTGTACGTCCACATTGGGCACGTCCTGGACCACATCTTGGCAGTGTCCTGGCCTCGGAGAGCGAGCCACTTTGTGTGGAGGTCTTATTGGATCGTCACGGTTGGATGTTTTGGCCAGACGCGCCCTAAGATTCCGCATCTCCTCCCCGTGCTCCTGCAAACCATTTTCCAGCTCCTGCAGCTTGTTCTCTATGTTCTCATAGTTGGGCTGCTAAAATAAAGAACTTAATATACATTCGAATTGATTTAATAGCATTTATTTACCTTTATTTGGGTGGCTGCCGGCGCCGCAAAGTTGAGGATTATGTACAGGCTGAGGAAAACCAGCAGGCAACCGGAGCAAATTACCAAAGCGAAGCGCCGACGTATTCGCAACATTTTCCGGTTAATTAAGCATGGAAACGTCGACGTCAGAGACTCAGCAGCCAACTGCAATAATCCAAACGTTTGGAACTTGCGTGGTTTTTTTTAGCATAAACAAATCAGAGCTGGCGATATGTTTACTTTTCCCGAAAATCGATAGTCTGTTAAGTTATCGGCGCTGCAAACTCTGCGAAATTTTAAATGGTAAAAAGGGCTTAGAAAAACCAAAATCACTAAAGTAATAAAATGAAATTTTATTAAAAATTGATTTTTTGTGTATATGAGTCCTTTTTATAAAAATGAAGATGCATATGTTATCTTGGCATTATAGCATTTAAGCTGTTAACAGAGTTAAGATCCTGCCAAGTGGCAACGCCATCAAACTCTGTTGCTTCTGTTGTGATGAACTAACGGTAATATCTCAATCCTTTTGAGATTAACGGTCCATGCAATTTAAGTAGTTGATAAAAGAAAAATACTTAAATGTTTAAAGAATGCTAAACATTGTCAAAATTATTGTGCCATTTGTTATTGAGCCGTTGTAGTCGAAATCAACAATTTTTGGCGGATGCTGTGTGTTTGTTTTGCTGACAACTATCGATTTTGTCAGACGCAGCATCTTTAACTGAATAAAAAAGGCGCGTTGTGCACAGAATTTAATTAATCATAGATAGTAGAGATACTATTTGAGATTGAAAAAGGGATTTATGATGAAGAGACAGAATGTCCGAACCCTTTCCCTGGTGGTATGCACTTTTACCTATCTTTTAATTGGAGCTGCAGTCTTCGACTCCCTGGAGTCCCCAACGGAGGCCAAAAGATGGGATTTCCTACAGAGTAAGAATGTAAATATTTTTCTGTTTTTATAGTAATAAAGTTATTTCATCAATTTTAGCCGTCAAAAACAACTTTGTTAGAAAGTACAATGTGACTGACGAGGATTTCCGTGTGATGGAAATCGTCATTATTGAAAATAAGCCCCACAAGGCCGGACCTCAGTGGAAATTTGCTGGAGCTTTCTACTTCAGCACGGTTGTACTGGCTATGATAGGTAATTTAATTAAATATGTTTACTTTGTAGTTGTTATTCATAATCATACTGTAAATAATTCATTTATTTCAGGATATGGACATTCCACGCCAGTCACAATTCCGGGAAAAGCCTTTTGTATGGGCTATGCTATGGTAAGTAAACGTGCAATCCCAAATTTCAGTCTTATAAAGATATCCCCTTATAGGTGGGCATCCCTCTGGGTCTGGTGATGTTCCAGTCGATCGGAGAACGTCTCAATAAGTTCGCATCTGTGATTATAAGGCGGGCAAAGAGAGCCAGTGGAGCTCGTTGTACGGATGCCACCGAGATGAACCTCATGTTGGCCACCGGAATGCTCTCCTCCATTATAATCACGACTGGAGCTGCAGTATTTTCCCGATACGAGGGATGGAGCTACTTCGATAGCTTCTACTATTGCTTCGTCACCTTGACGACAATTGGCTTCGGCGATTATGTGGCATTGCAGAACGATCAAGCTCTTACTAATAAGCCTGGTTATGTGGCACTGAGCTTGGTCTTCATCCTGTTCGGCTTGGCCGTGGTGGCCGCCAGTATTAATCTGCTGGTGCTTCGCTTCATGACCATGTAAGTGGGTTTCTAGTGCAGGAAATATCTAATTTAATGGATTTCGATCTGCAGGCAAGCGGAGGATGCCAAGAGAGATGAGCAGGATGCTCAGAACCTGGCCGGAAATGCCCAGCCGGTGACCTTCGATGATGAGTCCACGTACAACATGCATGGCAAGCTGCTGGAGAACAACTACACCACGGAGAACGATGAGACCGCCTCTCTGTGTTCCTGCACCTGCATGGGTGGCACAAGGTGCCTGAATCATGAGCAGTTCGTGGATCCGGACTTCCAGCCCACCGACATCATCGAGAGCACCTTGTGCCTGAAGCGAGCCTCCGTCTGATATCCGTACAGCCAGCTGTGGGACTCCTCCTTGTAGGAGCCAGAGCCAATGGATCAGCAAATCGTAGTTACAATCCTGTAGAGACCCAGCCGCCGCCAAAATTTGGTTGTTAGACGAACCTTCCCTACGTAGATTTTACACAAGGATGGGTCGATTATATTTGGAGTTTGGAGGGCAAGGTCAAAAGACTTTAAAAGGCGCTTTTTGCAGAAGGAACAGTCGACCCATCCCATTATACACCCATATACCCATTTACAAAGGAGAAAACTCCACAACATCCATGTCAATATCAATCGTATCATCTGGTCGTTGGCCTTGGAATCCTCTATTGGTTCTAGGGCAACGCCAAATCCATCCCATCTCGAATTTTAGCCGTATATTCGATTATCTAAGTACTATTAAAGTTTTTGCTCAAAACCAAAGAACTGAGTTTTCTGAAATTAGAGAATGTGAAATGTGTCAAAGTCCCGAATCGTAGTAGCCCATCTCGGAACATTCCGTGCAGTAATCCCAACCAGGCTCAGTCCACCTCAGTATCAGCTAGCACGTACACGACTAAAATATAAACCTGAAAAATTATACGTTTAAATATTCAGTCTTTCGCCGCTTTCTGCCCCCAACTCAGACTGAATTTGAAGTTCGGTGTTTTTTTTCTACCATTTTTTCGTTGTGAAAAAGGAACCATTGATCCTTGACAGCTAGCCAAGATGCGTGAAATTGTGCACATCCAGGCCGGTCAATGCGGCAACCAGATCGGTGGTAAATTCTGGGAGGTAATCTCGGATGAGCACTGCATAGATGCCACTGGAACGTACTATGGCGACAGTGATCTTCAGCTGGAGCGCATCAATGTGTACTACAATGAGGCCACCGGTGCCAAGTATGTGCCGCGTGCCATCCTTGTGGACCTGGAGCCCGGCACCATGGATTCCGTTCGTTCCGGCGCCTTTGGTCAGATCTTCCGGCCGGACAACTTTGTCTTTGGCCAGTCGGGGGCAGGCAACAACTGGGCCAAGGGTCATTACACAGAGGGTGCTGAACTGGTGGACTCGGTCTTGGATGTGGTGCGAAAGGAGTCTGAGGGCTGCGATTGCCTTCAGGTAAGTTGCATCACTGAGCCGATTAAAAATCAATCTATACTCTATACTTGTATCCCACAGGGCTTCCAGCTGACCCACTCGCTGGGTGGCGGCACTGGCTCCGGCATGGGAACCCTGCTGATCTCGAAGATCCGCGAGGAGTACCCCGACCGCATCATGAACACCTTCTCGGTGGTGCCCTCGCCCAAGGTGTCCGATACGGTGGTGGAGCCCTACAATGCCACCCTAAGTGTGCACCAGCTGGTGGAGAACACGGATGAGACGTACTGCATCGACAACGAGGCGTTGTATGACATCTGCTTCCGCACACTGAAGCTGACCACGCCCACCTATGGGGACCTCAACCATCTGGTTTCGGCCACAATGTCTGGCGTTACGACCTGCCTGCGTTTCCCTGGCCAGCTGAACGCCGATCTTCGCAAGCTGGCCGTGAACATGGTGCCCTTCCCCCGGCTGCACTTCTTCATGCCCGGTTTCGCACCGCTGACCTCGCGAGGATCGCAGCAGTACCGAGCTCTGACCGTTCCGGAGTTGACCCAGCAGATGTTCGATGCCAAGAACATGATGGCCGCCTGCGATCCGCGACATGGTCGCTATCTAACCGTCGCCGCCATCTTCCGTGGCCGCATGTCCATGAAGGAGGTGGACGAACAGATGCTGAACATCCAGAACAAGAACAGCAGCTTCTTTGTGGAATGGATCCCGAACAATTGCAAGACGGCGGTGTGCGATATTCCACCCAGGGGTCTGAAGATGTCGGCCACCTTCATTGGCAACTCTACCGCCATTCAGGAGCTATTCAAACGGGTGTCGGAGCAGTTCACCGCCATGTTCAGGAGGAAGGCTTTCCTGCATTGGTACACCGGCGAGGGAATGGACGAAATGGAGTTCACAGAGGCCGAGAGCAACATGAACGACTTGGTATCGGAGTATCAGCAGTACCAGGAGGCCACAGCCGACGAGGAGGGCGAATTCGATGAGGACGAAGAGGGTGGCGGCGATGAATAGGGAGTAGCTATCCACCCAAGATCACACTGAACACGGAACACACCCATGGGAACCCATCAAGGAGCACAATACACTGAATCTTTGGGCCTAAACAATGTCCCTCAAGGCCCGTCGATTGTACATATTTTACCAATTCACACATACAAAAAAGTCCACCTTTGTTAAGCTCCTGTTGCAATTGCTGTGAATTCTAGGTTAACAAATAAATGTTGATTTCTAAGCCGATAACCAGTTGCATGTTGTATATAAAAGGTATAATATACATATAGGTATTCTCTATTGAAGAATATGGTTGACAATCTTTTTTAAGATTGTCACTTAACATTGCCTTACTAAACTGACAGGATCCCAAATTTTTCCAGTCATTGAAGTCAAGACGGCAAAATGTATTCTCCGACGACTCCGGTTACCTCACGCAGTGGCTATCTGCGTGGTCGCAAGCGCATAAACCCGCATCCCATATCGCAGCTGCGTAAGAAACCGATGTCGAAAAACGACGAAAAGATTGAAAATGTGGATCCAGAAGACTCTAGCATCGATCTGAAAAGTTCCCACTACTCAAAGGGGGCGGACACGTCGACGGAATTGGAATCGCAAGGTACTAGCACGGATAGTGGTCTGGAAACTAGCCAGGACATCGGCAACGAATCGCACTATTCCCTTCGCAAGGCGGCTAAGGATCCTTTCTAGTGGTTTATTCAACTGAATGGTGTACATAGGTGTGAAGGAACAGCAGCAGCAGTGGCATCGGGAAATACTTAAGCACGAGCGAAACATTAATACTACGGAACATTGCGGGCATTGAGATACTCGGTAACGAATTGAAATAAAGAGATATCCATATTTGTTGTCTAGACATCGTCGAAAAGTCCTCGAGGGGGCGGGCCGACAATTCGACCATCTGTCTCCGTCTCGTAGTCCGGGTCTCGGAATCCCACCTGAACCTGGGTGCTCACACCGAACCGGTCGTTGATCTCCTCCGACAGGGAGCGCGGTACGCCCAGTGCGGAGGAAGAAGCCACCGCCGCATAGTCAAAGCTGCTGTCACCATCGCGAAGCAGCCCGTCGGCGGGCGTGCGACTACTGGCCAGCCCACCGGGTCCTCCACTCCGGTATTTGCTTAAGTAATCGCTGCCCAGAACCTGATCGGTTCGGTTAAAGTCACGCCTCCTGGCCATCGCCTCCTCGGCTCGCTGGCGCCGGCGCTTTTCCCGCGCTATCAGATCCTTTCCCTCCTGCACCAGCTCGGTGGCGATCGTTTCGTTCTGCAGAAACTGCTGGAAGCCAAGGGCATTCAGGGCCCGACTGCCGAGGCTAAACCAAGTGGCCAGACAGAAGGCCAGCATACACATTGGGAAGTAGATATTGAAGCCGTTCGAGATGATCCCAATAACGTCCATGTGGCCCATGATCTGTGTGTAGACCGTCTCCATAATGCGCTAAGAAATAGTTTATATAGTTTATACATGTTATAGTGTTTGCAAACAAATTGTTATACTCACATTGGGAATGATGTGTGTGTCCATATGGATGAGACCCAGGAAGTTTAGGCACATGGGTGGCGTCAGACGGCAGAGCAGCATGCCGCTGAAGATCAGACTGTGCTCGTTGGTCTGGTGATGCGGTGCCAGATAGTACAGATTGAGGAAGCGTATCCTCAAGATCGTCGAGTAAGTGCAGTAGAAGAAGTAGCAGAGAACAACCATAGAGAAGACTTCAATAGTAAAGAAGTCGTAGCTCTCCTTGGCCACGTAGATAACGTTGGCGAAAATGGAAAGCACAGGGTGGCGACTGAAGAAGGTTAGCTCGCTCCACACCACCATGGCCGACATGGTGGCGGTCAGAACGCACATGGTCTTGAGAAACGGGGCCTTCAGCAGGCACTCCCAGTACCACTGCAGAGTGGCGCTGTAGCAGATCCGCTCCAGCTGCGTGCGCTGGCGCGGAAACTCCGATTTAAAGCGCCGGTCCGATGAGTGTATATTCTTGGCCACATCCTCTAGATGCAGCACTGTCTGCACCTGCACGCTCCATAGTGCTTCGGTGCGCTGCAATGTTTGCAGGGATTTGATTACTTGCTTATGAATGCGAACCAGCGCCTTTTCGGAAGGCAAGATAGTTGAGCTCGTGGCACCCATGCCGCTGCCACCCGTGCGCGCAAAGTTTCGGCTCGCCCGCTCTTGCAGCTCAATGGGAACTTTGCGCAGAATGGTCTCCAGGCAGGGGCGCAGCTCGTGATTGTTGGGTATGACCCGACTAAGGCCTTGCAGGGACTCCAGGATGTCATCCACATGCTCCTCGGCCTCAGCCTTCTCAGTGCTCAGTTTGGCCGCCTTAAAGTAGGCGTATTGCAGTGCGAATCCCGGCTTGGCGTTGTTCCACAGTGACCGAGGTACCTCCACCAGAGCGTATCCCAGTAACAGGATGAGCAGGAACAATCCCCATGTGTTCGAAGCTGACGAGGCAATTGCCTTTAGCTTTTGCCAATCCAGAGACTCTCCTTTGACGGCTATATAGATGAGTAGTACGCCACAGATGAACAGGTAGGAACCGTAGTAGATGGCATTCTCTATCAGTGCCGATTTCAGTTTTCCCTTGACGGTGAAGTCGCCCGCCTTGAGGTACGACTGCATCAGCGGCATGATCAACCACGTGAGGAACTGCGAGCTCCAGTAAATAATGCGCCAGAGGTTGGGAAACACTGATGCAGGTACCATGCCCCACGGCTCCTGGCACTGCGGCGGCGGAGCCACAGTGGCGGCCGACGTGTTGGTCACATTTGGGGCTGGCGTGGGTCGGTGCTCCTCCACGCACTGGCGGTAAAGGGTCTGGAATGGAAGGTATAAAATTGATTGTTAATTGTTATTAGCTTTTATTATAGGAGTCGATAACCAAATAAGCCATAAAAACAACCAAATTGTATTTCTATGATCGAATTGGGTTTTTTGTTGTCTAGCTGCAGCAGTGATTCATTTATAGATAAGAAATTCCAGACCAAATGTATGTATGTTTACAATTTGATGAGTGTCTGTGAAGCTTTAGATAAAAAATTAATTAATTCCTGAATTAAGAAACAATAGAATGCGGTTTGTTAAAAAATTACTAAAGTTTCGCATGAACAACAATACAAGGAAATGCAACAAACTGTGTTTCTATGGAAATGGAAGTTTGAGGGACCCTTTTTTGTGTTAAAAACGTGTCTCTAAATATCTATAATTTCTGTGCTTTCACAAAATCAAAAGTTTTTATCCTTTCTACTACAAGGACATACAAAACCACAACATATGGCAGAAAAGACGACAGCATTGGCACGTATTAAAGTAAGACCAACATTCGCTTATACAAAATCTTATGGACTTGAATAAATATTTAGTTGTTGTTGGTTGTATACGATGGCAAATGGTTTAAGAGCTCCACATCCCGACTCACCGATGTCACGTCCAGCGGAATGGTGAATACAATCAGGAAGGAGAAGCACCAGGCGGTCAGCACGGACAGAGTGACCAGGATGTGCTGACGTGGTATGTTTCCGTAGCGGTACAGCGAGATGCTGGCCAGGAATAGGGCGGCGACGATGCCAAAGCTCAGTAGGTAGGCCATGCTGACTAGTGCTTATTCTAATCCCAATCCAGGTGCCGATCTACTCAGTCCTTGTGCTTTTCAGTGATTCTCCTTGTGTGTGCTTGTGGTGCGCGTGTGTGTGTGGTGTGTGTGCTTATGACGACTGTGTTCTTGCGTTTGAGGAGGACTGGTTCATAGCGAGCCTGTGGGCTCCGTGGACTTCTGCTGCTGGCGCTTCTTCTGCAATTGGCGAGCGGTGTCCCGATGCATTTCCTCCAGGCGTTCCAGCGCCTGCGTCTTCAGCGGCATCAGATGCGGCCGGCAGAAAAGCAGCTCCGTTTTGTGCTCGAAAAACAATTTTCCGGTTGTGGGCTCAATCAGATCGATTTTCTGCAGCACCTCCGCCTCCACTGAGGACATCCTTTGGCGCACCGCGGGCGGGCGAGGGGCGTGGCTGGGCGGGTGGTGGTGATAGGTGGCGTTAGTGGTATCTTCGCTACGCCGGCACCAGTTCACCCTTTCTTCGTCGTGTTTATTTGTTTTTTTTTCTCGGTCAATCAAATCAATCGACTTTATCAAAAAGTGTGGACGTGTGCGTGGGTGGACCAATCAGCACTGCTAAAGCAAGTGTAGCGTGCATTTTGGTATTGACATGCTCTGGTCACACTGCGCTTAGGTGCTCTGTTGGAAATTTACCAATATTTGTGGGTAGGGGAGCATTTCAAAAGCAAAATACATTTCCATTTAATAAATCTTAAGTCTAACAATTTACTAAGCTCTTAAAGTTGTACAATCGTAGCTAGTTACAAAAAATGTAGGTATTTACCAACACTGCAAATAACAAACTTCTTTACAGGAGTTGGCAGCCCTCGGCCATTGTTTTTGTTTTGCTGGCACAGCCAGACAAATTCTTAAACTAGAAAAATTTAGTTTCGCCTTGCAAAGGTTGCCAAAAAATGGAAGCGACTGAAAGCGCGATGCCAGGAACGGAAAAATCCCCGGCTTGTCGCACCAGTGGCGATGGCATGGAGCAGCCGCAAAACAGTGGAGCAGCCAAAACAGAAAGTGAAGTCCCAGCGAGTGCTGATGTGGACACCAAGGTGAAGAGGCCCCAATTGTCGCGGAAGGACAGCTCCGTTGTCCAGGAGGCTGTCATGGACAGAAAGGCTTCAACCAGCAGTGGCCACGCCTCCAATCTGCCCCTTCCCGGCTTGCACACCCTTTACAGACGCCCCGAGATCGTTACCCGCAGTTTGGCGCCAGTTGTGCCCAAGGGAGAGCTGGTCCAGATGCGGCCAAGACTGGTCACCAGTGCGGACTCGCTGCCCGAGCATAAGAAAACCAAGGCCCCCAAGTTTGTGCCCTTCGAACCATATCCGGGTGCCGTGAATCCGATGATCTCTGAGCCAACGAGTAAACACAAAATCCATCGGGACAAGAACAATCTGGACATTGCAGTGCTGGTTGATCAGGTGTCCACCCTGCGCACCCAGGAATTGGATACTGAGCCGTCGGATATTAAGGATCTAGACACAGCCAGCGGTCAGGAGCTAATCTCACTTAAGCAGGAGCTGGCCAAGATGCGCGAGGAACGCAATTACTTTCAAGCCCAGTATAAGTTTCAAACGCAGGTGAACAGCGAGCTGAAGAGCCTGCTGGTGGCCTCCGTGGGCGAGGATTTGCAGACACGGGTTAATCTGCTCACAGAGGACAAACTGCAACTGGCTAGAGCTCTGCTGGACACTGCCAACAATTTGACCACCCACACCGAGCAGATTGAGTTCCTGGCCGGCCAGTGTGAAGTCTGGCGATCCAAGTTCCTCGCCAGCAGCGTTATGGTTGAGGAGTTAGCCCGCTGGAAAGCCGATCTCACCCAGAAGAATCAGCTATTGAACGAGTCAACGAAACAACTGTTACATGCCACCCACCAGATCCGTGAAATTCAGCTGGATATGCTAAAGCAACTGAAGTTCCTGGCCAAGATTCGATTCCTCAACCTGCCCGCCACCGATGTAATCAGCCTGAGTGCCGAAAACTTGAATATCCTACAGCGCATGGTGCTGCACACTGGCGTGGGCATTCCCGAGGAGACACTAAAGCTGTCCAGCGCCAGCACAAGTCCACTTTGCGAGGCGGAGAAGTACGCAGTTAGGGTAAGTGCATCATTAGATAAAGTGATTTAATGGTATTGTGAGCATAGCAATGGTATTGTTAATGGTACACCTTATTTCTCTTCCAGGCCTTGGAATTCATTAGTCAGCCCTTGATGGCCACCGACGAAGCCATACGAGCTCTTTTCGACCAGGCCCAGCGGCCCCACTACGTGCAATCAGCTGCATCTGAGGCAGCTCCTAGCGATAATCAACTAGATAAAGCTTAATAGTTTGTGGTGATTAAGCAATGTTACATGTGTGTAGGTCTAATAAATTTTATATACAATCAAATAACATAAATGCACAGCTTTAAAGGTGGTTAAAACAAAAGATTCTTGAATTTTCAAAAAGAGTCTTTGACCTTGTTACGCAACCTTTGTTAAGACCCCCTATTTGGACTTCTTTTCGGTGGCATACAGATCTAGACGTCGCTGTCCAAAGACGGGAATCTGCTGACGCACTTGCTCGACCTCGGAAAAGTCTATATCGGCCACCACGGTGTCCTCGCCTTCACTGGCACTCTGCTGCACCTTGGCCCAGGGATTCACCACCATGGAATGGCCATAGGCCACATACTCGGCGTTTGTATCACGGGCCGGCGATGTAGTGACCACAAACAGTTGGTTATCGTTGGCACGGGATCGCTGCAGTAGCTCCCAGTGAAGTGGACCCGTGGTCATGTTGAATGCAGCCGGATAGATGATCATCTCGCAGCCTGCGTTGCGGTAGAGCCTGGCCATCTCCTCGAATCGGATGTCGTAGCAGATGCCGATGCCAATCTTGTGTCCATCTATGTCGATAATGGTAAAATCATTGCCAGCGGTCAGCGTTTCCGACTCCTTGAAGCGAATGCCACCCTTGACATCAATATCAAAGAGATGCATCTTGCGGTGCTTGGCCACTAGGTCACCAGTGGGTGACCATACCGTGCATGTGTTGTAGATGGCATCGTCTTCGCCCAGTTCCGGTATCGTACCGCCCACGATATACACCTGGTGCTTCCTGGCCAGACTGGAGAGTTGCTGCGAGGTGTAGCCATCGGGAATGGTCTCGGAGTACTCCCGGAAGTACTTGGTGCCGTAGGGAGCATTGAAGCACTCCGGCAGAGTGATCAATCGAGGCTTGTGCTCCTTGACCGCCGCCTCGATTTTGCTGGCGGCATTTTGGACATTGGCCACCTTGTCCTTGGAACCCTTCAGTTGCAGTAGCGCCAAACGCATGACTATTAAATTATAAATATTGAAGTGGAAAGGTTTTGAATTTTGAGAATAACTTACTGTTGCTGGCTTTGCTCATATTGCTGCAATTAGATGTTATCTTTTTGCGATTTGATAACAGATTCCACCGCAAACAAAACAACAACAGGTTATTGCAGCGGCGTAGGAGAAGGGATCTGAATGAAGGAAACGTATGATTACACGTTTTATGAACAATACAGCTATTTAATTGAAAACAAATTATGTTTATTAATATTTTATATTTAGGGATATGACACTTGATTATATAGAAGACCCCCATTGCTAAAAACAATAAAGAAATCCCCCACTAAGCCTATGTTTTTAAGGCAGTCTGGCAAGGCCTGCAGTGCTCGAAAGTGCCGTACAGCGGGCAGCGCAGCCAAGTTCACGCCGTGCGCGAACAGAGTTGCCACCTTTCTTTCTAGTTTCGTCTCTTTGAGGTATGCACGTGTTCAATTTACAATTTCACAGAATTTCGCCGCAATGTGTGAAAAAACCGTGAAAATATACCACCAAATGCAGCTCAAACTGCGCCCACCCCAGTGTAGCATCAAACTAATTATGATTTTCACCGCTTTTGCATATGTAACCAACCAATCGCCACGGCCAGCAGCAACAACAGCAAAATGGTCCAACGTCTGACGCTCCGGAGACGCCTGTCCTACAACACACGCTCCAACAAGCGGCGCATGTAACTATCCAACTGCAATACACCGATATGAAATATGATAATATAACGCACCTTTGGCAATTTACAGTGTTCGCACGCCCGGTGGACGTCTGGTTTACCAGTATGTGAAGAAGAACCCCACCGTGCCCCGTTGCGGCCAGTGCAAGGAGAAGTTGAAGGGTATCACCCCATCCCGCCCCAGCGAGCGCCCCCGCATGTCCAAGCGCTTGAAGACCGTGTCCAGGACCTACGGTGGAGTGCTCTGCCACAGCTGCCTGCGCGAGCGCATTGTGCGCGCCTTCCTCATCGAGGAGCAGAAGATCGTCAAGGCCCTGAAGAGCCAGCGCGAGGCGCTCGTCAAGCCGGTGAAGGCCCCCAAGGCCAAGCCCGAGCCCAAGAAGAAGCCCGCCGCTGGTGCCAAGGGTACCAAGGCCGGTGCCGGCAAGGTCACCAAGGGTGGTGCTGGCGCCAAGGGAGCCGCTGGCAAGAAGCCCGGCCAGAAGCCAGCTGCCGGCAAGCCCAGGAAGTGAACCGCCTACTAGCTACGAGTTCGGTGTACTGCTAAATAACTTTTAAAATAAATTGTTTTTTCCAACTGGATTCATTGCTTGTATTTTTAGTTCAACAATCCAATCGGATTGTAACCTTTCCTTATTGGTTGTTCTTGTTTTCCAATCAGGTATTTCCACATCTAGATTTGTATAGCTACTACCAGCCAATTTCAGAAAAAAAATCTTTTATATTTAAAATAAAAAAAATATATAATAATAATTCCGTTTATATGACGAGTGGATTTAATTATATTTGTGGTCAAGCGATAGGTAGCTTTTCTAAATTTATTGATGGTTGTAATTTCTCAAACTATTGATAATTATAAAAAACAAGGTCCACCGTTATTTGTTCAATACTAGCAGTGATCACTGTATTTTAATTTACGGCTAGGTGGCAACTCTGTAGCAAGCAGCTGTTCGGCAGAAACACTACGAATATTCCTGAAAATCACGTAAGTCGCTGATTGCTTGTATTTCTTTAAAATGCTATTGGAATTTTGTGTTTAGAATGGCGGGAACCAAGGTGCTGCGCTCCCTGCTGCACGAATTGCGCCAGGCATCGCCAAATGGTTGCATCAAGGACTCGCTGGCCGCGCGTTACGTTCTGGCGCAATACAAGAAGTTCGCCACCACGGAGCAGCAAGTCTGCAAGGCTCGCAACGAGGCGACTTTCCTGGGCCAAACCTACCTGACCTACCTGACCAGCCAGCGCAAGTACTTGGAGCTCTACAAGGAATACCACGGGAGGGGCGAGCGATCCGTTAGGGATACCGCCGATTTGGTGGGCTTCAAGCTGCCCACGGATCCCAAGTGATCTAGTTATATAGAAGCATAGTTACTAGCGTAGTGCGATTAAAGCGTTCAAAGTTGCAAACTCCGTGCTTTTGGTCTCTACTGAATCATCTGCATTAGCATGGTGATAACGCGGTAGGAAACGCTCATCAGCTGCGGTTGAATTCAAAATGCACATAATATCATATAAAGTAAGTAGTGCCAGCATTTTACCTGTTTAAAGGTGTCCAGCGAAATGGACAGGTAACCCATGGCATTCAGTTCCACGGGCTGCTGTGCCCTGATAATGATAATGAGCAGGTACCTCTTGTAGGCAATAGAGGCATCGTGGAAATCATGATTGTACACGGCGTGGGCCACCTCGCCGCTCTGCAAAGGAACCTCAGTTAGCGGGCGAACCTAGGACTTCAGCAATAACAACCCACCAAATCGAGAACTTGCTGACCGTAATAGCACACCAGGTAGACCTGCGTCACCGAAGTCCCGATGAAGATCACATAGGTGATGCCCTCCAAAGTGGCACCCTGAATCAGAGTGTACACCGCCACCGTGCAGATCACCGCTGCGGTGGTCAGCAGACTTAGAAGTAGCGATCCGCCAAAGATGTCATTCAGCTCGTTTTGCAAACTGTTCAAAGTGCACATCGTAAAATTCAACCATCACATTTGCTGTAAATCACGGGCACAATTACCTGACCAGGTGAACCTGCTTGTCCACAATTCTCGCAAGGAATTGCCTGTCCTCCTGGTCGTGCATCACACTGGGCTTGTGATCCTCCAGCGAACGTATAATGCCTCTAAAGTGCAGATTAATCTGCACCTGAAAGTACAGCAGCCAGATATCCGCGCCAATGTTCGAAATGACCATCTGTGTGCTGTGCAGCCATTCCAGAGCATAGATGCCAATGTAGATCCAAACCGGATCCTGCTCGGGATCATACAAAAAGTATGGATAGCAGTGCATGTAGGTGAAAACGTTTTGTGTGAAGTAGGCTATACTCGACGTAATAATCGGTCCAATGACAACCATAATCGATGAACCAATGTAAATAATAACCAAATATACAAATGACTTGGTCCAGTAGTGATCATTCACCCGGTGATAGATCCTGTCCAGCGTGCTTTTCGGATATAGTTCGGCCAGTTTTGAGTTCAGGCTTTGGATGGCATTGCCTTGCAAAACGGTGGCGAACTTGGTGTCCGAGTTGATGATATAGGTGACCAGAGTGGCGTAGCGCATGATCAGCGACACATTGTCAATGGTCTTCGCCTCCACCATGCGAAATATCATAACGCCCACACAGACCGCATGGCTGGCGAGGCACAGGAAGCGATATATTCGGTTTAGTATCCTGCGGGAGCGGCTCTTTGGCACGTCCAGCATGTCGTAGCCCATGATCCCGAACACCGTCGTGGGTAATCGGGCGAAATCCTCGTAGTTGTACTGCACTGGTTCCATTCTGAAGGCGTTATGTGGCTAGTTTTGCTCGGGAAAGGCGGTTATATAGAGGGTCCTTCGTCCTGTGGGAGTGGTTTGCGGTTTGGTAATTGGTTTTCTCATGGTTTCCACTAATAGAAGGGAAAACGTGAGTGTTGACAATTAGGCAAGGTGTTGAACGCATTAATAATTAATATTTGCTCTTTGAATTTACAAACCGATTTAAATTATTCGCAGCGTAATGACTCCCCTTTACTGAAGCAGTTTTTTGAAGATACTACAATGCTTAAGCAACTTTTTTTTATCTCTGAATTTTATTTTTTTACGCATGTGGATGGCAAAGAGCAGACAATAAAGAGAACAGTCGAATTAAAGCGAACATTAATTAAGATCAATTGAGCGATGCGCAGAATCAAAGTTGCAATTACCACGGCCAATCGGGTTATAACTCTTTTATGATCATGGGTTGATATACTCCTAAAAGGGCTCCATAAGACAAATATATACTTAGGTCTTCAAGGTCTGCGAGTTAGGGAATTCCGTGTGGTTTCACACCTTTGCTGGCTTAAGCGTCTCTCGTTTAAACTTTAATGTAAAAATGACAATAATAGAACTCACCGTTTAAGGCAGCAACTTTTGCAAGATTTCCCAACACGCCCAGTTTTAATAGTTTTATCAAGAGGGTCCCAAATTTAATTAGCTCTCGGTTATTAAGACTTGAGCAGGCAGCTTGTGTGCCCATTCCCGTCCACTTGCCCATAAAAATATGTACGCATAATAATGCCGTTTGACTGGTGAGAAGTAACCGCTTTGGACCGAGCTTGCACTTAATAATTTCCATAAATGAGCTGCTCAGTTTTCTTGGGCGCGTTTACCGTTCCATTGTTGCTGCACTTGTCTTTATTGTTTGTTGCCTTTGTTGTGGACATGCTGGAAATTCTTGCACACAGCAACAAATTGGCATGGGAGTCGTCCATTCTATAGCTTCTATCCGACTGCTGACCGGAATGCTAAGCAGCCAGGCTGCAGCAAAGGAGGTGTCTTTGCTTTTGACATTGGAGCAACCTTCCAACTGAAAGGTGTTAACTCTGGACGGCAAATAGTTGGCTTGAAAGTGAGCATAAAGTACCTTACATAAGCAACTGATGCTGATCCTCATAGAGATTCATTGAAAAGGCATCCCCAGATACAAGTGTATCTGTTAGTTACAAGATACTCACACCCTGCTGCAAGATATCCATTGCCCAACGTATCTTAATGGTTTTGTTTTGATTTGGTGGCTTTCATTCCAGCCCATCAAGCATGCATTTATTGCTGTCACAGTATTGCACAATTTGAAGTAATTCCGGCCCAGCCAGCTATATAAACGAACGTAGATAGATATATGGTAACATACATATGTATATCTATGGGTTCACACCCATGTTGAACTTCGCTCATCAATTTTACTGTCTTACACAGTCTTAATTTATTCATTAGTTTCAATTGGCCGCCAACTGTTGCCACCCGTTTGCTTCTGTTCTACGAACCGAACAGCTGAAACTGAATGCCCCATATTATGTGCGCCAAGAATTGCACTTGCAAATGCAACTCGAACATTAATGGGACATCCGCCGAGATTTATGTGAGGCAACTATGCGTCACAATGGACCCAGTCCGCTGAAATTAGAATCAGATATTTAGGCCGCCACTCTACTTATAGCCGAGCCCATTTTTCGTGCGGGATGAGAATGGAACTTTTCCTAAAGCACATAAAGGAATTAAATCCTGGCCAGTCATCAGGACACCAGGACCGGAAGGTGCCGCTGGTGTCGCTATCGCCGTCGCACTAAATACTTTATGAGGCCGAGGCGCCTTTGTAAATCTTCCTGCGTTGTTTTTTTCCCTGCCGTCTGGCTCCAACCAAAATAAACACAGCAATCCGGTACCCGGGATACGGATCCGGTGCCTGGACAACGGCAAACACCCTAAAACCCAGAAGAAAACACATTTACACACACACACAGTGAGGAAGAACAACGGGGAGATGAATGACTGGCTGGCTGGCTGACTGGCTGACTAGCTGGTCGTCGGGACAAAAAGAGCAAGCAGGGCATCTCGGACATGGGCAACAGGCTGGCCAAGAGTCGTCTGGCTGGGTGCAAAGTATTATGGCCAAGTGAGGTGGCCGAGGTGGCACGCCATTTGCCCGGCTATCAAATCAATGGCCAGGATGGCCAGGGGTTTTGTCCTCCAGCATGGCGGCATTAATCGGCATAAAGTACAATATCTCACACCCTTTCGAGTGCCGATGCGATTTCAATATCCATTATTCAGCCGCAGGTGGGGGTGCGGGTGGATTATAGAGTGGATTAATTCACACAGAAAAAATTTTAGTTATAAATTAAATTCAAATCTGCAGAAAAATACACATGTTTATATAATTGGGGTAACTGTTTATTTAGTTTATTCTTTAAATTTAAAACAATTGGTATATATGTAACAATATATAAAGATTTACCAAGTACCTTCCAATAAAAATCTGCATATTTCTGTATGAGTTACTACCAAGTTTCTTGAGCTATTATCATTTGCAATTATTAACATATTTTCTTGGTCTAAAAAAAGTGCTATACCCCATTTCTGCGCTTAAAAAAAGTCTACTGACAGTGTAGGACTTTAGCAAACACTGTTTGCATTATGCGCAGAACAGGACCCATCTCTGACCACAAGGACCACAAGGACAACAAAGAGCAGGAGCAGCTGAAGTGGCAGGAGCATCGGAGTTGCTGCGCTTTTCACTTTCCCATTTATTAATGAATTTATTGGCCCGCCTGCGTTTGATGCGCAAATGCATTTTCGCATTTATCCCGGACTCCTGACAATCGACGTAAGTGCGGGGGGTTAAATTAAATGGAGATACCGATGGTTTGCAGTTGCGGGGGTGATTGGCCCAGGACGAACAAAGGGTAGTTAGTAGGTAGGTCCACGCACATAACATTTATCATAGCTTTTGTTTTGATTACAGCTCAGCTGCTTCCGTTTCCAAAGCGACCCGCAGTGGGTGGGTGGGTGTTTGGGTGTTTCGGGTGTTCGTCCTTAGATCCTGCCAGCTGTCGCACGACGGACCGAACCTGCGTAATTAATAGTGCGGAAATTTGGTAATTCTCCGATTACAACAGTCATTGCTGTCTGCCAACGAACAATTATGGGTTGGTGTGAGCTAAAGTGGTACAAAAATATTGGAGAACTCACCTTTTTATCTTGAAAATTGTGCTATTTTGTAGGAAGGGTAATGTTCCAAAATAAATCAAGACACCAATTTAGATTCTAAGACGTAAAAAAGCTATCATTCTGCTTAAACATTACTTGCTTAGGCTTACTTAAAAAGCAAAACATCTAATAACACCTTCTAGTACATCAGAATATTATAGAAATTAATTAAATATAAAAATCGGTTAAAAATAAGGAAGATTTTCCCATATCAAAAGGCCTACCATGAATAATGAAAACGACGAAACGCAAAAGTCAGCAAACATAACTAATCCCTGCGGAAAACCCACTACTAAGCGACTTCAGCCTTATGGTGACTTTTATTGTTCGAAAATGTTTGCTGGGTGTTCCGCAACCGGTTTTTCTCACTGTGTTCTTTCGCTCTCTCTCTTGCTCTCTGCCGCTCTCCGGGCTTCTCAGTTTCTCTGTTTGGCTCGCCGCACTCGCGTTGCTCATTCGCCGCATCGGCCCGAGTGTTTCGAGTGTTTTGAGTATTTCGAGTGTTTTTCAGTGGCCGGCGCTCAGTTTCCGCTGAACATTCGAGGCGAACGGTTCGCTGTGTTTGGGCCCGCTTTCAATATTACCCGATTTCCGACTTCCGACTCGACTCGACTCGATTCGATTCGATCCAATCTAATCCGATACTCGGTGCTGAGCTCCATTCGCGATTCTCGAGTTCTGTGCTGTGTGTTGTGTGGCCATGTGAAGTGCGGGCATCGCGACGTGCCAACGAGAAGTTCTGATAAAGCCTTCAAGACGATAAGCATCCAGATTTCATTATGTTCGTGCCAAGAACTGTGCTCTAGTTACGCAAATTGCAAGTGAAGACCGTCGGCAAAGAAATTCAGCGGTAAATGTGGTTCCCCTAAAATCGCCAGAAGTGCAGATCACTTCTAAAAATTCGTATTTACATTCTTAATTTATATAACGGTTGAGAATCTCCTTATTGCTGCTGCTGCTGCTGTTGTTGTTGTTGTTGCTGTTTTTGTTTTTGTTGTTCTGGTTCTGGTGGCTGAGGATGCTCCCCTACTTGCTGGCTAACCCGTTTATACTTTTTACTCGACTTGGCCAACTGCACACGCACATACAGACAATGCATCAAGTTGCTGTTCTGGCGCATCCAGCCAATGCACCGAGAGAAAACTACCATGTGATAGTGGGTTACTATTGAGGATATAATAACAATATCAAGGAAACACATGTTTGTAATTTAATGTGCAAATATACCACAAATAACAAGCATTCCGTTCTGTAGCAATGCTGATAAGTGACAAGTGATTCGATTAGATATCGCACTGCTCTTTTTCCTTGTGTATCTTTAAGATACACGTACTTGCCGCACACACCTTCTGTCGCTTGTGTTTCCTTATTGACTTCGCCCCTTTCCCCCATTCCCCCTTGCCCCCTCCCCTTCCTTGGGGCAATGTTTATTTTTGTTTGCTCGCCCAGAAAGCGGGAAAAACAAGTTTTCCTCTTTGAAACCAAAACAACAACCACAGCAGCAACTGCGCCGCAACTCTGGGCTCGCTTTGCTTTTGGAAAATACTTGGGGAAAAGTTCAAGTGAAGACAACTGTTGCATTCAAAATACCAAAAAACCACAAAACTAAAAAGCTCCACAAAATAAATATACACATTTATGTGGAAGTGAGAGCGGAAAATGCGTTAATTAGCGGATAAAAAGTGCATATGCCAGTGACTCGAATTAAGTCGTTAATCAAACGCCGCGACGAGATCGTGTGTAATTAGCAAATGTCGTGATATATGCAAAAGTAAAGAGCGCAAAATAAAAACCCAAAACCGAAAAAACCAAAGAAATGTCAACGCATGTGAAAGTTTATTTTGGAAAACAAAAACAAAAGTGCTCGTGTGACATAAATAATTAATTTCAGTGAGGGGCGATAAAGCAGCAATGCCAGCGAATTACCAAATTGCCATGCAACAAGTGTTTGCCACATGTCCGCTGTGTTTTTTCTCTGTGTTTCATGTGGAATTTCCACACCAAGTGCATTCCGCTCTCCCCAGAACAATTTGAAACAAAAAAAACATATATAACCCTTTAAGTGCGAACGCACGATAAAAACCGCTGTTCTGTTCTGAATCACTTTCCTCTTTATACGAGTATAAGTCGAGTAATACCCATTATATGTGCATATATCTCACAGAGAGCCGCGACCCAAATAGGGAGTAACGAGAGCATCATGGGCTTCTCATCAGCCCTCCAAAGTCGGGCCGCCCACGAGGCGCTGATCGTCCGCCAGGACGCCGAACTCCGGCTAATGGAGACCATGAAGCGATCCATCCAGATGAAGGCCAAGTGCGACAAGGAGTACGCCATCAGCCTGACAGCTGTGGCCCAGCAGGGTCTCAAGATCGATCGGGCTGACGAAATGCAAGGTAAGACGAAAGATGCCAGCAGAATGCTGCAATTGCAGGTGCTACACGATAAGATTGCATGGCCAATTATTTGGTCAATGATATGTGTATCTCGAGTACGTTGTCCTCGTACCACTCCCATTCGATATGCTGTTCTTGAGTTCACTCTCTATGAGAAACAGTGATTTTCATATGAATTTGCTTATCAACATTTCCGCCAAAATAATGGTAGAATTATATGCTAGCTTTAATTTCTTAAAGAAAAGTTTAGATAAAAGCAAAAACATATGTTCAAAAAAGTAAGGAGAGCCAAATGGACCCAGTTTCACAGTGAGATGCTCGAACTTCCATTGAACTCTTGGGCATTAGTCACAACACACCAGCGTATCATCCATTAGTCAGGGTAAAAGTGCGGCAGTTATGAGGCAAGTGTCGATAAGCTGGTGGATGTTATTGTTAATGGCCCCTATATGGTTGGCATTGGATGGAACACAACATAAACATATCTGGTATCTAAGGGTTGGAGAATGAAATATTCCTGCACTGCCATTATTGGTGTGATTTTTTTGGCAGCCTGGGCTGGAAAAACTGGCCAGTGGCTATCGCGTGACTTGATCGCATTTCCAAGTGAATGAGACGCGTTGGGTTCCATTTCAAACGACTCGAGATAATCGCCAGACAAGCAAATCGTTTTCAACTACCGTGCTCTGGGTGGCATGGTCATTGCATCCGGATGCATCCGGGCAGCCAGGACTCTGCACTCTCGACTCTGGACGCTGGAAATTGGCCAGCACAATCTGCGTTCTGCGGAGCTCATCAAAGTGTCGACAAAGTGCAGCTGTCTTTCGCTTCTAGCTGCTCCCCCAGAAGGGGAGCACATGAAAATTGCTATAATTTGCAGTCCGGTGTCAGTGGTTTTTCGCTTGGGAAATGTTTTCCCTGCTGTTTACATGGCCAAACAAACGTATCCGCTGGATGCGAATGTGCACGCACACAACCAGTGCACAAAAGCGTAGCCAAATGATTTAGTTCGGGCCATTTGATATTGCCCAACTATATATATGTAGATATATGTATATATATTTCTATCTCCGATTGTTTATCTGCTCCGCTTCTCACCTTGACCATGAACTTGACTCGCTGGATGTGAGTGCAGTTTGCTGGCTAAACTTCAGACTTTGCAGCCCAGCGAAGCGCAAACATTTTAGCCAAAACCGAAAACGAAGAACAGACGTGGGTTTTATGTTTCCGATTGGCTCAGCAAATAATTTTCCAAAAATCTGTGCAAGGTATTTGCGTAACTTTTGCGTAATGCTGGCTTAAGTGAAATGATTCATTGCCGTGGACTTTTGATTGCACTTTTACCCAACTGTTCAGCGGATAAACTCCAAGTGAGTCATGTGTCTGGGTAAACTGTGGATTAGCTGCGGTTTACGGGTTTTAAGACTGTGTCCAATTAAGATAGAAATGGTCGTATGACTATATTTATCATGCGAGATGTAACTTGGAGTTAGCACGTAAATGTGGTTGGAAAAATATGACATTTTGTGGAATAAATGTGCACTTAATCCTTAAATGATATCATATACTGAAGCTTACTAACCTAAAATCGAATTTTAACATATGTGGCTCACATTACTAATGAGCGTTAGCCTTCTACCCCTTTGCAGGCAGCCTGATCTCCAAGTCCTGGCGATCCTACATGGATGAACTGGACCAGCAGGCCAGGCAGTTCAAGTTCAACGCGGAGCAGCTGGAGGTCGTCTGCGATAAGTTGAGCCACCTCTCGCAGGACAAGCGAAAGGCCAGGAAAGCCTACCAGGAGGAGCATGCCAAGATCGCCGCACGCCTGAATCATGTGAGTGTCCCGGCCAACACCTTAAATACCCATCAGACATTCGAACACTCGACGCGCCCATTTCAGACAGCATATGAATTATCAAAAGGCAGAGAACACTGAGCACAAATGTGTGGTTTCTTTTAGGGGTAGAAATGTATAGGGTAGATTGCGAAGTATCGTTTCTATCTATTTCACTCCACTTGAAGGTATCTTTTCTTCGGGTGTACGCATTCGTTTATTTATGATTGCCATTGAGGAGTCAACTCGACCACAATACCAATAATCATTTGGAGCCCGGGGCCCCACAAGCCCCAAAGCTCCGCCCACAGTCGTCTTTTGTCGTTGGACTGCCCATTGTTCGATGCGGCTATATAGTGTATTAAGTATTTGTATAATCAAAATAAATATTAAGCATTTCTGCGGAAAAGAAGAAACGACTTGGGGCACATTTAAGCAGCTTAAGACTCTTGTAAACACTCACCAAAATGACTGTGGTGGTGGTAGGTAGGAGAGGTCCAATGATTGCTATTGGCTTTGTGAGCCCAGTCGGCGTACTAAATCAATAGAAGTGTTTATTTATGAGCCGTGTCGTGCGGCAACAAGTTTATTAACCCACCGGGCAGCAAAATATTAGAACAGCAAAAAAGCATATAAAAAGATAAAAAGCCCATCCAACAACACGAGCATGAAGAAGGGTCAACAAATTGCGAATATTTACGGGTGCTGACAGCAAATTAGCATTTTAAATAGACACAAAAGAGCGCGGCGGAACTTCAGTATTCCACCATTCAGTATTCCAGTTCAGTTTTGTTTTTTGAAAAAGGTGTCCTATGAAAAATGCTCTTTTGGCCACATGCGACATGTTGCCAGTGGCCACTGCCAAAAGCTGCGATGACGATGACCCAAAAACAAAAATGCTGTTTTGTTTAGTGATTTCGGTATAGAACATTCCGCTGCCTCTCGACTACTGTTTTATATCTTCCTGCGGCCTTTGTCAAGTCTAAACAAAAGTCTCGTTTGCCATTGCATCGCTCGCTGGCTTACTGTAGTATTATTTATTTATCTATCAAGATACCCATCTATTTTTGTGGCAAACAAGACTTTTTGCGCCGCAGTTTCGCTGGTGCAAAACAAAATTTAATGGCCGCCGAGAATGCCAATCAAAATTTCAGCGAATCGTCGATGATTTCTTCATATCATTTAACAATGTCTATTGTTTGTACTTGTTTATTGAGCAACAATGCGAAAAAGTTGCTCAAAAAACACAACTTTTATGCATTGAAAAGTACTAAAAATGGGAAGATTTCATTAGGATAAAGCAATTTTAAAGTTAAAAAAGCTATATTTATTTACTGCTTCATTCTCAATGGTTTTGTAATCAAACAGCAAACTTTGGCCACTTGAAGAAAAAGAAGAGTGACCAAAAAACTGGCAACTAAACATGCTGCAAACTTGCGCCAATCTCCAGTCAATTGACAACAATTTAGCGAAATAGCAATAAAAATTACAAAGCATGCAGACAGCAGCAAAAAAGCAAAAGCAAAAGCAAATACACACGAGTATTCTGGGTAAAAGACCCCAAGTGGAAGATGAGTGCTGCGACTCCAGTGAGTCTTGAAAACCGATTCTCTACTCCGGGTTCTGAGTCTCCCCATCGTCGTTGGATTCTTTTTTTATTATATTTTCTTCATTGGACTTTGACTTTGTAATATTTGCGCAATGGATTGAACCGAACGGCAGCAATAGGAGCAGCAAGAACCTGACTTGTAGACAAGAACTCATCGAGGAATTGTTGCTGCGCTGTTGATTTAATAAGTGTCTAGAAATGGGTCGACCACTCGACCAGTCGACCAGTTGGTCTTCTAGTCTGTTGGTCTGTTTTTCTGTCCAGTTGGACGGCATCGATGGCGGAATCGGTTGTATATGGTGTTGATGGATGGAATTGCAGTGTGGTGTTGATGGATTGGCATTAGCTTATTATTATTGCAAGCAGACAAACAATGTAGCTGCTTAAGATTGAGTGAAATTGAATTAGACGATGAGCTTATAGACTGGCATACTATTTAGTTAGCATACTTCAAGAGCAATGATTACTACCTACTCAATTAACAAATCAATAACTTCGAGAGAGAAATAATAATAAGTTATATCTATGCAGTTAAGTGCTCTGTAAAAATACTTACATATATGAAATATTTCTCTCTTTTACACATTATGTCGTTTTTAATGATCTTAACACATGTTGTGTTATAAACATACAAAACTATTAGTTTATATTTTTTACAATTGCCATGTTAACTTGCCAAAAATGTATCTATGTACTTATAAAATAAGGAATACGCTTTAAACTATTCAGTATTTTTACGGCAACACTTCACATTAAAGCACTTAGAGATACTATTGCAAACTTTCAGACAATCGAGTACTAATTGCTGTAATTTAGATTGCGAATTCCAGGAAGAATAAATTCAACTTTTCATTACTTTATTGAAGAAGGAATGTAGTTTGTCTACAGACCAAACAAGATGTTCAATTTACTGTCGCCTAATGGCCAAACTCAATCACTTAGTCCAGGCTGTCATCAAAATATTTAGGGAAGCATGTTGGCTAGCTGCGAGTTGGGTTATTAATTGGAAACACTTAGGGGCGCCTGCCCTCAACTTGCAGCTAATGGATATGGAATTGGCTTTAATGTATCTTTGTATCTGCTGGGCTGTCAAAACTACTGCACACGCCCCGCAAAAACGCATTAGGTCTGAACTTCCGGGTGGGTTTTCCACTGCTTTTCCGCACACATGACAGCTTTTCTGGGGCTTCACGTACGTGTGTAGTATATGCATATACATTTTCCCCCTGCTTGGCTTTTCCCGCAATTGTATTGTATTGATAAACCGCAGAAGGCATGCTAAAATGGCTAGACTTGTTCTTTGGAAGTGGGGGATACATTTCCATAGGCTGGCATTGAAAATACTGCGGCGAATCGTACTCGTATTAATTACAATAAGTTCAATTCAAGTATCTTTATGGCAATCGAACGCAAACGGCGACGTCAAGCAGAACAACAACAATCGCTCGTCTGTGTTTTCGTCTCTGGCATTCCAGATAAGCCGATAAGATATGACTTTCAAGTGGGCGTACGGCGGGGGGCGGGCCAAGTTGATACTGAACTGAGGGAGCACAAACAAGCGAGTGCAGTGGCCACATCAAATGTATCTAGCAAATGCACATGGCTGGCGCCCCGTTTGGAGCACTTGAAGATACTTAACGAATGGCATGCAAAAGCCAGCGCTTGATTGAAGTTCCCCCCATTAAACTTGTTTGGAATGTTATTTGAGAGACGGCGCCAGAGTTATTTTTCCCCTTTTTTTTTTAAAACCACCCCACACAGAAATGAGCAAATGCCTCGGCATTTCACCCCAAAACCGGCGTCCTTTCACTGCACCCAATTGGCTCCACGCACAAATGCCTTCGGACATGCCTTTTAATTGAGCTGCATTGACCTGGCGCTCTAGAGTTCTAGAGTTTTAGAGCTTCAAGTGTCTACAAAGTTTTGCCCCCCAATGCATAATGGCCACACGCACGTACACGTTAAGAAAAAGGTTCACAGGAACTTTCGCTTTAATGCGACTCACTGTGATATCCATGCAAAATTATAGCTCCCAACTTTAGATAATCCCGGCCAACTCGAATACAATGCGATACGCTTGGACTATCATGTGGCAGCTCCGGAATCATGTGGCTACGCTCCACATGATAAATGGAGTCCCGAATCTCAGCCAAGTACAGGGTCGCAAATGCGTTTCGCATGCGAGTACAAGCATTTTGGGGGCATAAATTCTGAATGTCCTTCTGAACTTAAATGCTTGCCATCTGCGTGGGGGTTTATTTTTCGGGGGAAACAACAAAGAGAGGGGGGGAGGGGGGAGCCAGAAAAGTTTCTTGACATTGCGACAAAAGCTGCACAAATTGCAGGCACACATGCTGTTGTCTCCTGACAGCGACAACTTGTAGATACTTTTGTATCTGTTTATTCGCTAGTCACAGCCATAAGTTGTCCGGCCTGTAAGCCCAGTGATTTCGTAAAGTTTTGCAGCTGCGACAAACACCCAAAATCGACCGAACTGCACGCAGCATAAAAATTAGACCTGATATTTGTTGACAACAAACATGGGGCAAAGTTTGTTTTCCATTCGCTGCGAGTGGGGGCGCCAATGGATAACGATTTGTTTTTTTTCACGGCTGGGGGGCGAAGGAGGAGGTCGCAGCTCCATGGAGTTGTTAGAAAGCAAACTTGCGGTCGCCGGACGACGTCATGGCGTGCGACTGGCGTCCAACGCCCGGGGTTGGTTTCCACAACCTCAGAACTCCAAACTCCAACCTCAGACTTGCAACTCCCAGCCGATACACAACAATCATGTTTTTGGGGGTTGCTAGCATAATTGCCACATAATGGCCGCGTCTGTGGCGCCACTTCGAGTTGCCCCGGGCCAGTTCCGGCTGCAGTCCGCTGACTCATCTGCCGCTCCGCTGCAAGTTGCAACTTTCGTTTTTGGCCAGCGTCTGCTGATGGCGGAACTATTAACCAACTCTAACCACCTCTTACCACCTAACCAGCCATCCAGTCGCATCGACATTGTCTGGGCGACATAAATGCAATGCACGTATGGCTGCACAGAGAGAAAATGTATCTGCTTGGTGTCAATTCAACTTGCAACCAGCTGTTCCAAACACGCGCCATTTCTAAGATATATTTTTTATGTTTTATAACTTTTTTCCGAGTGTCTGCGAAAAGCGTGTTTGCCAAACTCAACGTCTCGACGGCCCTGATGATGATTACTTCCGCCAAACAGTGACATTTTCCACGTGGCAAAGCAATTCCCTCGCTTAATGCAATCGGGCATTCGGCTGGAGAAATCTGTCTGAAAAGTAAAAAGTCTTTGTCTGCCAAAAAGAAAACTCGTTATCGCTTAATACATTTGGGAATAAATCTAAATGGTGAAGCGGAAATATTTCCGCAAAGGTTGTAACCTCGAATTTCCACGACACGCATAAATTTTCCACCAAATAAACAACGAGTTTTTTTTTGAAACACATAGTTCTTGGCTCATCTCAGCCTTATACTCGTATGTAAATTGGAATTAAAATACTTTTGCGCGCTTTCTCGTTTTTCATTTTGTGATTTATATGCCTCGTTATTGGATTTCGCCTTAATTCATTCCGCGTTTAATTCGCATTGTGGCTGTCGAAAATATCATCAATTATGTTTGTTGATTCTGCCAGAGTTCTGCTGGATTCGCGGCTTTTGTAGTTGCTCGTCAATGGGCTATAAGGTGCGGTATCATTTCGTATCTTTTCCTCTATTTTTCTCCATTACTATACATTATACTTTTCCTAGGGTGAAGAGGGTCGCCCCTGGGTCTGGTTCAATCGCCCACGCCTTCATTTGATCATTAAATATCAGCAGAACCAGCAGCCAAAATTGTTTACTTATAAGCAAAACGAAAAAGCAAAAGAAAAAACTAAAAAAAATTGAAGAAAACAGAAACATGTTTATTTATAAACAAAAAAATATCTTGTGTGCTAAATGACGACAAATTATAGCTATTTCATTGCCGCTAATTTTCTAAAGAAATGAATACACACATCATCATCCAACTGGGCACAACACCATTTTTGCCACACTCTCAAAATGCTGCACGTGCCCTTTTTAATGTCGCAAAGTCCGTTGTGGTGGCAAATTGAGTTAAGCCCGTTGGACAACCGCAAAAATGGCCAAATAAATAAATTGGGTACGGAGTTGTGCAATGCAGCAAGGGTCACTGAGCCGGAGTCGCTGGTTTGGATTTGGGATTGGAGTTTTGGGGTTTGAGGTTTGGGTTTTGAGTGACAGCAGGATGGACGCTTCCCACATTGTGCAATGTCAAGTATCAGGGTTGACGGGCCAAGTGAATGGCAGGCGGACAGGACTTCAGGCGGGATGAGTTCCGTTCCGGACGCCTACAAAGCATAAAAGTCACCGAGTCCTGCGTCCTCCTCCACTGAAACTCCAATAAAACCGAGCAATGTCAACAGGACTACTACAGTGGGCACTGTGGAGCGGGAATGCGGAAAATGTGGAAATTTGCATTATGTCTGCGGTGACGGGACACGGAAATTATTATGCAGGCTTGTTAGGGTTTCGCCCTATCTTAAGTCCTTGCCTTACCAGCATAATGCCAATCATTCTTTAATAAATTTCTCTGGAAATATAAGCAGCTTTAAAAACAAAATAATGTTTATATCTGATAAATGTAAAATTCCTGTTTAGGTTTGCATCCAAAAAACATCCTCCATTAGCTTAAATTTGAGGTTTGACTTCCACTTTAAATTGATTTTTAATAGCTGCCCGACTAGCCTGTCCTGGCCAGTTGTCACATCCTCCCACTGCCGCAGTCTGTGGACAATTTGCTCCCAGCCCCCCGAAAAGCGCAGCCAAGTGCCAACGCATTTCGCCCATGTCATGTGGCCATGTGGCCATCCATGTCCATGTTAGCCATGGTTACAGCCTGGCCCTTAACTCCTCGGCATTGGTTAGGCCAGAGCAGACCAGAGCAGAGCAGACCAGTCACGGACACAGACACCGCTGGCTGCCCAGACAGAGGGCCATGTGGAGTTTTGGCCACATTTGCTTGGATGCACAGAAAGGGTAGATATTCATTTATGGATATGTGTATGTGGTGGCTGCATTGTGGGCCGTTCGTTGGAGATTCAAGTTCAGCAGCTTCAGCAACTGATTCTGATTAAACTAATGGTGGCCATAAATCAGAGCCGTGTCGGCGACTTTAATCAAATTAAATGCCCAATGCTGCTTGGCACCCGAAAATCTAACAATTAAATTGGCGCGACCGGTAATGGTGGCCTTTTTATGCCGCATAGTCCTCGAAATGGCTAAAGTTGTGCTGAAAATGGGAAATTGGAAATGGGAAATTGGAAATGGGAATGGGCTTGTCTGGCTGTGAGTCCTTCGTTCTAATAATGGCAACGCCGCCGCCATTAACAGAACGCATTATTGTTCGTAATTTTGCTGTCAAACTGTTGGGCAAAAGCAATTTTGCGGAGCGCTCTGGCGTCGCAATCAACAAAACTTCAGTACGCGAACACGCCCCCAAGAAACGTCGTCGGCATTTTCCTGGGAAACGCATTCAGATTTTTTCACGTTCCTTTGGATGGATGCTACACCCCACCCCCCCACTCCCCAAAACCGGGCTCAAATAATCCTCCCCCTTTTTTTTTTCTGCTAATTTCCAGTGCCTTGGTAATATTTTTTGGATTTTTACGATGCCAAAGATGCTGTCGGCGTGTAGTTGTAGTTGTTGTGGTTGTTGTTGTTGTTGACGTTTGCCGTTGGCGCTTCACTCCCGCCTTGCACATTGCTCATACGCAGCGTTGGCCACGCCGAAATCAGAATGTAGAGAAAATAGTGGAAAATTGAAATTCAGCGAGAGATAAAGGCTGCTGATGGTGAGAGTATGAAGGGGGGATGGAAAATGTTGACTGTGTCTGCGTTAATTCGGTTTTGCTAATTTGGAATGGCGCCAAATTGAAAATAAAAACTTTGCAAGCTCGAAAAAATACGCCTGCTCAACAGCTACAGTAAACAATCGGTAATATGGCTAATTGAAATGGTTTTATACCCACAGTTGATTGTTGTGCATAGGTGATAAATAGCGAGAAAGCGGCGTAAACTATTTTATGGCAAATTAAATGACTATGGTTTCTTGCTTGATTAATTTAAATAGTTGGAAAAACCGCAATTGATAACTTACTTTAAGGCTTTTCAATTACTTAGTGAGTAGAAAGTTTATGCATTATTCTGTATATATTTAATAAGCTTTTTGTCTACATACAACTAAATGCCTTTCTGCTCGCCTGCCTTTTCTTTTAACTTTCCGTCAGTCGGAAAATTTTCTGGTTTTCGCTTCGCGCAAAAGTGAAATTTATGTTCTCAGTTGGGGCTAATTTATGTTGCACGAAAATGTTGCCAGCTAAATAAATAATATTGTTTGCCATCAAATATAGGAAATTACGTAGCCGCCGCGTGTGCCGCCAAAAATGATGTTTTCGCCTAAGTGCAATGGGAAATGCGACAGCTGCAGCTAGAAAAATTAATACGCTAGCAATTGTGTTTGAACAGTCTGCAGGCGAACGAAAATAATGAAAACGCTAAAAGATTTTATAGCTGCCTGCTTACTAAAAATAAAAATGGCGCAGTGCAGCCATGACTCATAATGGCATACCCAAAAAAAATAAAATAAAATAAAAAAAGAATGCAAGGTGGAATCCACAGCTTAAGCCACCCATTTGGGTGGGGCACTTTCATCAGCCGCCGCTGGAAGCCGCAAAAGTGTGGGCATAGGTCATGTGCGGAGGCCCTGGCAAATCAATCGATTCCCTTTCGAAAAATTCACCTTGAAAGCCAAAAGCCAGCTTGCCATTGTGGCCTGGGGTAAACAGCGCAAAAAAAGGACAACAAAATCGCTTTGTTTGTGCTCATTAAAATGTACTTGAACGACCAGCCAAGTGTTCACGCAATCGAAAGGGGAAAAGGTTGGGTTTTTTGGTGCTAAAGGGCTGAAAAACCCACGAAGGTTACTCCAAATGCAATGAAGAATGAAAGAGCCAGACAAGCTGAAATGCATTATGCAGCCATCGGGTTGCCCCGAAAAATTCCAAATTTAAATGCAATTGGGGTCATTGGAGCAGAAACTACGATGTGTTAATTGATGAATGTGCTAATTCACAAATTGAAAGTGCGAAAGTTACGTGGGGCCAAGTTATGATGAAACTCGGGAAATGAGTCAACTTAAGTGCTCGAAATAAGTGGAACGGAAAGCGTGCAAAAGTAACTTCTATGGCAAGAAATGGAAGCTAGTTAGCAAAAAAAAATATTAATTGTTCACAAATTGTGTGGATTGTATATTTTTAGCATCTGGAAAATTAAATATAATTAAAGTTAATTATACTATATATAACAAATATTTGATATATTCTTGAGAAACCCTCCAAATTGCCCAATGCCCTATTAAAACCTCTTATCTTTTGCTCTTTTGGGCCGCACCTCCTCAATTGTTTGTCTTGCGATTATTTCGGTAATTAAAATCGACTTAATGGTGTACGACAAATTGGGAAATTATGGCGGAGGGGGCCAAGCTTAGTGTCATGCCCAAACGACATTGAACTCTGTGTGCGCGGTACTCCAGCGGTCCTATGCGGCCCACCCTCCCCGAAATTGGTCAAGGCGAGTGTTTGAACTGAACGATACAAAATAGTGACAAAGTGCCACTAGAAACCGAAGGGGCCACACACAACGAGCGATTATTTATGGCCCAAAAGAGACAAAAAAGCGGGCTGTGTCAATGGCCAACAACGCTTGGCCATCCAGTTAAGCAGGGAAACGTGCCAAAAACCGAGGCAATAATAACAGTCGTATCGCCTGCTAATTTTTTTTTCTTTGGTAAGGTCACCAGAAAATGGGATTTTGGTTTTTCTGCTCGGGAACCGGAGGGGCCTGGGTTTTCCATGCGCCAGTTTGGTTTTTTTTTGTGCTTTTGTAATTCCTCTGTTCACTTGCAAAGTGATGTTGATTGTCAGCTGAACTTGTTTGGTTTGCGGATTTACCATGCGCCACATCCGCATCCGTGTCACCAGCGTCAGCGTGTCGGGACGAGCAGAAAGTGGAGCAGAAAACCTGAAAACCAGAAAACACACAACCTGGTGGTAGTCTCACACAAAAAATAAAGAAAATAATGGTACAAAAAAAGCGAACAACTTGCGAGAAAATCAAAAACAAAAAAAACAGCTACCAAAGTCCGGTGTGTGTTTATTTCTGGTTCTCGGATTGCATCTCGCGTCGCATCGCGTTTCGCGTTTCGCAGTCGCAAATACTTAATTGAGCAGATTTGGAGTCAATTATTGCCGAGAAGAGAAATTCTTAAGCGCAAAACTTTCGAGCGTGAAAGTCGACTTTGTCTAATTTGCGCTGGAAAGCCGCCAAGTCGACGCTGATCCGGTAAATGATTATGATTCGCAGTGCATTTTGGCATTGCATTAACACTAATATGGGGAAAATTGCTCGCTAAATGGGCACACGCCCACAGAAAAACATCATTTGCACATTTGAAGAAAATATGAATGGGAATGTTGGAATCTCTTGATTCATTTGGCTGAACAACTAAGTTGTACTTTTGATTTTTCCACATCCCAATAACAATCTCGTAATTGCCATCTAAACGAAGCCAATTGCAAAAGCAAAGACAAATCACTGTATCAATGGGGAGCTTTCGTCTGAGCGGCTCCTAATTGGCAATTTACGTAATGAGGCTTTGATTATCAGGTAATTACTGCGAGAAGTGGAGCAATATGTAAGAAAGCTTCATGAGTTATATACACATATATATACATATGTGCGATATTGGTGTGCATTTAGGTATATATTTATAAACGATAAACCGGTTAATGCGCACTTGCCTCAAAAAGGTTCACGCCGTTTAGTATATTCAAAAGAATTCATTTTAATTTCCCCGCGTAATCACAAGATCGAGCCAAAGTTGATCGCCCTCGCGCCGCTTGGTACAAGAAGTGCCAAATAAAAGCGAAAAGAAGTAACTCCACAAAACAATAAAGAAGCTGGCCAAGAAATAAATGGGAGAACAACGCCTCCAACAAGGTCGTAAACAATTAAAAGAAGTGACAGACTCTGTATGACAATAAATACTAGAAACATCAGCAACTGGCGACATCAAGCTCACATATGTATGTACATATGTAGTTGCTGGGATTTTTATCTTGTGTGTGAATTTTTATTTTGCCCAAGTTTTCCAGACTCGCTTTTGCCGATCTCTTTCCGCGAATTTTAGGTGGGGAATGTTGATCCCTGGCCAATAAAGAAAAAACCACCGCGAAGGTGGGGCTTGTTTTGTTTGAACTTTTCCACATACCCATGATATATTGTGATATATATATGGGTATCTGTATATAGATAGAGATATAATGAGCCAAGACCAGTATGGTCTTGACCAATTTGGCTAATGATACCAGCTCAGCAGTTACGCTTATTGAATACTAATTAGCTTGCTTCGTTTAGTGGGAGAAATAAGAACGGACTCGAGGAGTCGTTCAAGTGTTAACACATCAAATCAACTGTTATGTTTTGGGTCCCAAGCAGCCCATAAATCCATGGCTTAAGTCTCGGACCCATCTGAAGCCTTCCGTTCGTCGTCGTCTCATATTGCACGAGTTCTAATTGGAGATGCGGCCTAGCCAGGCGCAATAAAAATTAAGTTGCCGACTCGAACGGAGCGCGTTAAAAAGGTTTTCTAACACGCCAACAGGCAACGAACTGTCTGCAAACCCTTTTCAGTTTTTTTTCTTCTCGTTTTGTATTTTGTGTTTTATTTTTTTGTCTTTTTGCCTGGCCGACTGGCTGTGCCTTTATCTCATTATAATCTACGCGCATGTGCGGCACATTCGTATCTTTTCAGTCAATTTCAAGTACCCTCTGCCCTCAGATGCAGGCCGAGAAGATTTCGAGCCCGGGCTGAACAAACAGCCAGCAGCGGCAGCTGTACACTGCTAGAAATCGGGTAGAACTTGCTTAAAATTATGCACATATTATAGTCTATAAAAGAGCATAGTTTGAGTACCTTATAAGTTCTTAAATATATCTTAAGTGGAATAACATAAATGTAGAAAAGTTAACATCGGTGCAGGTAACTTAGGCTAATTCTTCTTTCTTATTTCTTACAAGTTACCTCCTTTTTCCCCAGTGTAGTCCTAGTAACAGGGACCGGTGAAGCGGGGAAGAGTCAACAGCAAACAAGCGCAGACAACGTTTGTCGGTCAAAATCAAAATCAGCCCCAGCCTTTGTTCCTTTAATTCCGAGAATCGTGGACCAGTTATGAAACAAGTCTGCAACATGCACACAAGCACAGGGGCAAAAGAGAGTTACAGGCGCTGCCAGTGGAGTCGAGACGAGACGAGACGAGCCGAGGCAGAGAAAACAATAAAGAACCCAACCCGAGGGCTAAAAACGTATTGGGCCCGAATCTGGACTTCAGTTGGTCTGATGGTGGAAGGAGGGAGGAGTTGGAGAGGGGGATTGGAGGATGGGGAATGGGGACTTCGCCTCGTTAGCTGCGCCTGCGCGCCGGCCGAGGAAAATGTGTACTTTATGGATCGAAGACGGAGTCGTCGGGGCTTTTGTACCTGCCACTTGGCTCCGGGCAGCGCAGCAACTGCAACTTAATTTCTTGGTCTTGGACGGTGGTGCAGTGGCTGCAGTGCAGCGGCTGCGTTGCAAGTACTTCATCATGTTTGGGGCAGCAGTAAAAATAAATTAACAAAAGCCAGTCGGGGCACGGCCATTCAGCCATTCACCACTTCCCGGCCAGGTCTATCTAGCTGCCCAATATGCGACGTAATAACTTGGCCCGAAGGAGAGCCGTGCGAACGCAGTCTGCTTCCTTGACATCAAAAGCGCAGCTGGCCTGCTGTGGATCAAGTTCAGGCTTTGGTTTTGCAGAGCAGCTCGTAAATTTGTATTGAAAGCTGGCCAGTGGGTAGATCCATCTCAGGGAATATCTAGGGAACTGGTCTCAGATATTAAAATACATTCATCACCTAATCTGTGTAAGATGTATCGAAGTCCTAAGCTTATTTCGAAAACTAATAATTATAATATCTACAAAAATAATTACTAAATTGAACTAATTAAATACCGTTTTAGTATCTTTTGATTGCAAACAAAGCTACTCTTTAATTTACAACATAATCAAAGAACTCCCTGCTTCATAACAGGGTTTCACCCCGCGTTATTGCAACGTTTTTTGTTTATGAGATCTGCTTGGCTCTTGAAATTTATGCTTCTTCCGAGGAACGATCGCTGCCGCAGGATTTCGCATTGGAAGCCGTGTGTGTGTGTGTGTGTGTGTGTGTGCATCTGTTTGTATGCAAAACAAGTTGCAAGCGACACGTAGGTGGCTTTGAATATTGAAAAGTCGTTCTGCAGCCTCTCCGGCAGCGATTAGGACCTCCCGGTTCGGCTCGCATTTGGCCAATGAAGGTGGCACTTCCAGGCCACGAAACCAGAAAACGAAAGACTTAAGCGACGAACTCGCTTGCGGCAATTGGCCGATTCGAAGATACTTTCACTGCGATCGTCGATTTTGCCATTCTATTCTTTTGTCTGCTGCTCGACGACACTCGACTGAAATAGAAAGTGCTGGCAACGGCAACGGTGCTATGGCAAAATCGTCGGCATCATTTACAGATCCAATTTAAATTCGGACCATTTCGTCATGCTTCTTTCTTTCACTTGGCACGCATGCAAATTTGTGCCAAATTTAACAAAAAGACGGACTGGCAATAAAAACTTGGCAAATATTATTCACGAATTGGCAAACGAAAGTGAAGTTATTGCGTGGCAATTATGCGACTGATTTGTGAATTGTTTAAATAGTAAAATTCAACAGAAGCCATGAAGCGATTACAGTTGTAGCCATCAAAACGGGTTGCTCGTTCGTATTAGCGTGTCCATTGTTGTGGCCACGTTGAGAGGCCAGTTCATTGACCAGCAGTTTAACAAAAATGCAAAAGCACTGGCACGAACCACGAAGTCCACTTCCACGACAAGTCTGGGCGACTCCATGGGAAATGGCTTAAAGTCCCTGGTCCGCGGAGGAAACTGGGAACACTCGTGTATATTGACCAACGGTCATAAATTTGCATAATTCGCAATTGCAACGGCTAAACGCCAGCGTTATAAACGATCTCGACTGTTTCATAAAACATCATTATTATTGTCAAAGCTGTCGGCACTTATGCAACATCTGTTGTGGCTGCCAGGTTATTGAAAAACTCCCGGACCATCGACTGCATTGATTTACCCGCCCCACTCCGCCCCTTCAATTCGACCACAACAAAGGGAAATCCCAGGCGTGTGTGGCATTTGCTATCGTTTTTATTGTCACAGCTGCTGCCAAGCCGTTTCATATTCAAATATTCCGGCCAAGAAAAGCTCTCACGCGCTGACAAAAAAAAACCAAAAACGACAAGAAAACATAAATGCAATTCCGTCTAGGGTTTAGCTTTTGACTTGTTTTTCATTTCGGTTTTCTCAACTCGGTTTCTTTTTATTGCATCACGATTCCGCAATACATTTGACAAATTTATTTTGATTAGAGGCAATTTCTTTGGAAGTGTAGACATGAATTGAATTTCGCTTGATTGAGTTGTGCTTTTTTATCGTTATTGTCCGTATGTGTATTGTAGGCACTGAAAACTTATGGGTATATCTTTAAATCTATTCAAGTTAAAATGTAAAAAAAAATATAAAAAATTCGATAAATGTTTAAGGTGGATTTTTGTTTTGATTTTTATTATATACATAATACAAACATACTGTACAGCCACTTCCTTTTAATACCTCTGCTAAACAATACGTTTTGATTAATGCTCTAAACCAAACTGTACACATTTTGCTTTGGCAAAAATGTGCAAAATTCCTAGCGAAATCGTAAAAACAAAAAGGCGATTATATAAATAAACAATGACGTATCAACAATGAGAATCTAGCGGACAAATCCGAGAAGCTGCCAGACTCGTCATTTGAAATGTCACTCGAAACAGAATCTTATTAAGATGGACACATTAATTTCGGACTTGAATCATAGACAGCTTGCAGCTTAATTTGTCGCAATTTGGAAAATATAAACACAGAATTTTCCGCTTAATTTGAAGTGCGATATAAGCATTGGCCAAAGTCTACAGAATCAGTATCCGAAACAGAAGCAGAAAATCGAATCGAAATAAAACGCAAACAGAAAGAATCAAGCTGATTAATGCAAAACGTGGCAGCTGGCACCACTTGTCACAGATTCCATTAGGCCATCGCCACATTTACATATGCATAGAATCGCTATTTAGAATTCCGAATTTTTCAACTGTGCGTTGTCGCCGAAGTTAAAAGATGTGAGCATCCAATGAATCCAATCCGCCGGGGGAAATTGCGTGAGAAAATCGAGAAAGTTTCGCTGGCCGAGTGGCTGAGTGCAGGTGGCAGATTAGCAACTTTCCTCGGATTCGTTTGGATACGCTGTTCTGGTGGCCAAGACGCAAAAAAAAAGCTGAAATACTGAACGAAAAAAATTGGCAATCATTTGTAAACAATGTGTGAGGCGAGGTCCAAGTGGTGGGAAGAGGTAAAGGGGGAAGGGGGGAAGGGGCACATGGTTACCAAAATGCTATTGACTGTTTAGCCGCTGAGAGGTAAGAAATACGGCGCGCATGACCCACTTTCGAGCCATGTTTATTTCTTCTACTTGTGCCTGGCCTGGCCTGCCCCTCTGTCGCTCTCTCTTTCTAAACAACTTTTTAGGCAAATTAGCAGCTGCAAAGGCAAAAGGCATTGAAAGTTGCTTAACCACTTGCCGAAAATAAAAAAGAACAAATATAGGCACATAGGCCATAAGCAGAACCAAAAACCAGAACCAGAACCTTACAGAATTGGTTATTACGTAGCCCAGCAATAGCAACAAGTTGTCTAGATTGCAGCCAATTCCAATTTCAAGATAACTCGCGAAAAACACTCTCGACAGCACTTTCAATGCCAAACACACAATCGGCCAAAGTGGGTCAGCAATTTGTATATAGATATGCGTGCTATAGAATTGCTTTTCGCTAGCCTTGCCATTTTCTAGCGACTCGCATTGGCGAATTCTCAGGCCTGATCATTCAATTAGTTAATCCATCTCCTCTGCTGTCTTCCGCCTTCGGTGCTAAAGTTCAAAACTGTCTGCAATTAATATGCACAGTCAACTGCACAATGGCAACATCAACAAAAACGCGGCTCAAGTTGCACGCCAAGCTGGTGACCATGGGTGAATTATGCCAAAATGTGGTCAATTTTGAATTAATAAAATAAATTATTAATATAAATATTATATCGCATTGTGTTTAGCCAGTTCATTCAGTTATAAATTATCGAAGCCATAACATCATAGTATCGATTTCAAAACGACATTATTTATTATAAGAATAAACATTTCTATTGTGTCTTTGTCATAAATATTTAATGATTTATTATTAAAAAAAAATGTATATAACCGATTTTTTGATTGTTATTCCACGAGTATTGACGAGTTATTCCATTTTGATGTCTTCTATGTTTCACGTTTTAAATTTATATTTCTCATTTTAATTTCCGGACTTAAAACCAAACCCGTTCATAATTTATATAAAGTGGTTTATTTAGCATTAAGTTATTGCTAAAATTAGGTGACAATAGTTTGTTAAAATTAATAAACTAAAATTATCATAGGTAAGGTTAACAATAGGAAATATTATGCTGAGCTTCAGATTTGTCTAATTTGCCCACTGTGCCCTTCATCAGCTGCATCAGCTGCATTATGTCCATGCAACCTTAACTCAGCAACTTTGCAGCTGCTTGACTAACTGCACTTGGCTGCCATTAGTTGTGGCTTTGGCTCTAAGCGTGGCTTTGGCTTATAGATTCAGCTTCAGGCCCGACTTGCGATTTTGCGACTGCAGTCACAATCCTCGGCAACAAAGTCGCTGTTGATTTTGTTGACACTGCTAACGGATGCTGGGCTGTGGATGTTGTATGTTGAATGTTGGTTGTTGGTTGTTGGCTCAGCTGCATAATGCAATCCTTTTGCCCAGTCACTTATCAGTCATTTGTGGAGCCGCCGCATTTGGTTTTTTTTTCTATCTCTCATATTGCTTAGTGCTTTTTTTTTGTTTTGTTAGCTTTGCGGTGGGACGTGTACCTTGCATAATGGACAAACGTGAGAAAATGTTTGGCGAAGAAAGTGTGAGAGATACTCAATGGAGCAGATAGGTGTCGGTGAATCCATCGACTTGGGGGCGCCTGAGTGGTTACCATTATGCGATTAACTCGCATGTGGAGCACTTTGCGCGACCAAAGGCAAACACACGTAGTGACGCCGGCGATAATCATGATGTAATGAGCACAGTTTTAAGTTTTTTTGCTTTTGGGAAAGTGCCCCAATGACAGACAGAGGCACACGTGTGCCGACTGACCGCAGAGAAACCCCCAACTAAACCCCAAACCGCTTCCTCTTGTCATTCCAGCTCACCGACGAGGTGGTGCGCAAGAAATCGGAATACCAAAAACATTTGGAGGGCTACAAGGCGCTGCGCACGCGCTTCGAGGAGAACTACATAAAGGGTGAGTAAGAAACGCAGGGTATCCGATTGCCAAGTGGGAAACCACTCAAAGATTAGGGCCACGTTTTCGATGAGCTTGTATGATATGATTTGGATGCAATTTCAGCGCCCAGTCGCAGTGGCCGCAAGCTGGACGATGTGCGTGACAAGTACCAGAAGGCCTGCCGCAAGTTGCATCTCACACACAACGAGTACGTGCTGTCCATCACGGAAGCCATCGAAGTGGAGAAGGACTTTCGCAACGTGCTGCTGCCGGGGTTGCTGGAGCATCAGCAGTCCGTCCAGGAGAGCTTCATCCTGCTGTGGCGCAACATCCTGCAGGAGGCGGCCCAGTACGGCGATCTCACGGCCGACAAGTACAAGGAGATCCAGAAGCGCATCGACACTGTGATAGGGAGCATCAATCCGACCGAGGAGTACGGCGAGTTCACCGAGAAATACAAGTGAGCCCACCCCTTCGCTATTTAGTCTATATAGTATCTAATGTTAAATCTATTTGTTTTATATGTAGAACCTCCCCCACAACACCACTGCTCTTCCAGTTCGATGAGACGCTCATCCAGGATATTCCCGGCAAGTTGCAGTCGAGCACCTTGACGGTGGACAACCTCACGGTGGACTGGCTGCGCAATCGACTCCAGGAGCTGGAGGGAGCTGTCCGGGATTGCCAGGAGAAGCAGCTGAAGATGATCGAGCATGTGAACGGTGGCTCGCCGGTGGCCAATGGTAGCATTATATCCAACGGCAGCAACACCTCCAACGGCATTCAGTCCAACAAGGATAGCCTATGGTAAGCGAGTTAATATATACTCCTCTATAACTATATACTTAGTAATCTTGTCTCTCTAGCCGCCAGTCGAAGGACCTCAATGCGCTGCGCTGCCAGGAGAAGCAGAAGCAGAAGCTGGTGGACATGATCAAGTGCGCCCTGAACGAGGTGGGATGCGAGGAGCTGCCCTCCGGCTGCGACGATGACCTCACCCTCGAGCAGAACTTCATCGAGAATGGCTACAACAACGAACAGCAGGTGGGTCTTTAGGTTTCCCCCTCAATCCACTTAGGTGTTGGCTTAATCTTAAGAAGTAGGTGGTCATAGTCGAACTAATCTTATGTGATACAAAACCATTTCTTTCTCTCTGGATGCTGCCCTCTTCCATCCATGCCATACAATACCCATAAACACACCACCCGAAACCTAACCCCTTAGCAGAGATCCAACTCCACCAGTTCACCAGGTCTGGGCATAATGAACGAGCTGATGCGACGCGGTGGGGTATTGACCCTCTTGCGTGGCAGGGGTCGCCACTTCAAGCGCAAGAGTACCCCCCAACCGGCGACGCCCATGACGCGATCGCGACAAGGACGCTTCAACAAGTTGCAGCCACGTTCGCAGAGCCTGGGATCCTTGTCGGTAATTAGGGATGGAATGGGGCCAAGTCCTGCACGCTATGAGCCCATTACTAACCATCGTTTGCGCCAGGCGGCCAGTGTTCATTATTTGGGCGAGGAGATCGCCACGAGCTCCAGCAATCCGCCCGATTTGCCGCGTCTGCGGCGAACCCAGTGTTCCATGTTGTGTTTGGGCGAGGACGAGGAGGAGCCTGTGGTCCTCGCCTCGCCCGCCCCGCTCACCCAGCTTACCGCTGCTGTCCTTACTAACACCAATAACAATCACATCTATGCCGATCTGGAGTTGGATAAGAAAAAGGAAACCGCGCCGAGTCCTGGCAGTGAAGTGGAAACGGAAAAGGAACAAATTCAGTCGAAACAGGAGGAAATACAAATAGAAATCAACCAGGCCGCACCTCAGAGCTCCATTGATGCGCATCTGGACAGGATTGATGAGCTGAACCGAGTGCTGGACGATCGACTGAAGCGCACTCTGCAGCCCAGCGATGATGTGAATGCCATCGAAAGTGCCGAGGAGAATCACATACAAGCCAGGAAGCTGGCCAAAGATCCAGATAGCCATACGAAACGCAGTTCCAGTTCCAGCTCCGAGTGCCGATCCTCCAAGGATACGAGTCACTCCAAGAAGCGTTCGCTGTCCTTTAGCCAGAAATCCATAAGCAACATATTCAGCAACCTAAAGGAGTTCTCCAAGAGTCCACTCGTTAGGATGGGCAAGAATCATGGCCACAACGAAGAGCTGGATGCGAAGAGGACGCAATCGAATCAACAGCATCATTCCAGCGGCAGTGATTGCCCCACAAACAGTAGCAGTTCCAGCAGTAATAATAATAATAATAATAATAAAAATACCAGTAGCAATAGCAATCACAGTGCCTCACAGTCGACGATCATAACGAGCACGATCACCACAACCATAACGACTACAACTACAACGACGCCGTCCAAGGAAAACTCAAGACTGAAATTCAAGGTGCCCAAGATCCAAAAGAAATCAAAGGCCATCCGCAATACATTCCGCTCCAAGTTGCTCAATTTCCAGCTGAAGCGCTCCAAGCCATGCAAACAGTGCACCAAACGACGACGCATCCATCCCAGCAAAAGTGTCTTTGATTTCGCCAAAGAGTTCGAGGTGGATCAACCGGCTGGCTCGGTGGCGGATGAGCAATTCTGCAGCTGTCCGCCAGCTGGCCATAAACCAGTTAAGCCATCCGTCCAAATAGCCGGCCACAAAGAGCACCAATTCGAGTCCAGTTCCGGCGAGCTGGAGGAGAACTCGGATCGGGACATCGACCACGACGACGAGGAGGATAGCGCCAGTGATGATGTGCTCAGCATGAAGGATCACTGCTACTGTGTGCCCAGCCTGGCGGCCAGTGTGAGTTACCCGTAGTCGCATCCGTATCCGTATCCGTATCAGTATTCAGTATTGAGTATCCGAGAATAAACCACCGCACCCACCGTATCGAGAGTATCTAAGCCAACTGGGCGCCACCAGACGCCACCTCACAGAAAATCAAAAACCGCATCGCTTTGCTTCTGCTTGCCTCTTCAATTTGCATGTTTGATTGATTGTGCATGCCTCTTTCTGCGCTCACGTTCCATATCGAAAGCATGTTGTGGGGAAAGAGCTTTTTATAGAGCGGATCCAAAAATAAAACACAGGGTGACCTTAAAACTGATGGGTTGGGTATAGCCAGTAGTCGTTGTGATTCGAATTTAGCTTGTGTCTTATAAACATGTTTAGAACAGGAACGAGTTTCCTTTCTTAGATAATAGAAGCTAAACTTAGCAATTATTATTTTGTATTATTTAAACTAGTAAAACCAATTTTGTGTTAGAGTGTAGAAACATCGCTGTTGATTTTTCAAGTTTCCGCACCCTTTCCACTGCCAAAAATTACTTATGCGTGCCAACGAGCAAGAGCGAAAGTGACCGAGAGGCAAGTTCAGATGGGAGAATAAGGCGATTATATCTTTAGTTCTCACCGATCGGACGAGCAGTTTGGATAGCGACCAGCAGTCGCCATTAATCTGGTCCATTGAAATGTTTGGCGTCTGTTTGGCCAGTGAGCACTTGGAGATATATCACATTTGTATCCGACAGAACGCGTGAATATTTCAGTTTCGGTCTTGTGCCGCGAGACAATTGCGCAAGTTGAAGTAGTAGTTTTTTTGTTTGGCATTGGATCATCCGGTAGTTCCAAGATGAGCAGTTCCGGACACAGCAGCAACTATGCCGGAGCCGAAAGTGGGGGAATTTTCGAGACAATTGTCTTTACGGGTCGGCCAATTCCACCGGCCCGAAAAAAGCGGCCAAAATCGAAAGTATTTGTGAGTCAGACGATGAGAGACAACCTTGAATGTAGTTCCATACTTTCCACCTTTGTGCAGCAGTAACGATGTATACTTATGATTTCATATATGCCTTTTTTGCTTACAGTATTTAATTTTAATTAATTATAAATTATAATATATTTGCGTTTCCATCCCAGAGCTACTGCAGTTTCGTCAGAGCCAATTGCACCCACGCAGTTCGCATTTCCGTTGCCCATTTGGAAATGTGGACAAATGGCGTGTTAACCTATTCGCAGCTATTTTAATTTCCTTCGCCTATGTTTTTTTGTACTCTGCATGCTTTTCACTAAACACCCGCAGATTATGGTATATACATTTAGCTAATTATCCGCATCTTGCAGATATCTCTATCCACAAATCGTCCACTCTACGAGGAGGAATGGTTCCATGGCGTTCTGCCGCGCGAGGAGGTGGTTCGCTTGCTGAATAACGATGGTGACTTCCTGGTCCGCGAAACGATTCGAAACGAGGAGAGCCAGATTGTGCTCAGTGTGTGTTGGAATGGCCACAAGCACTTCATTGTCCAGACCACCGGCGAGGGCAACTTCCGGTTCGAGGGACCGCCATTCGCCAGCATCCAGGAGCTGATCATGCACCAGTATCACTCGGAGTTGCCAGTGACCGTGAAATCGGGATCGATACTCCGGCGACCCGTGTGCCGCGAGCGCTGGGAGCTGAGCAACGACGATGTGGTGCTTCTGGAGAGGATTGGTCGGGTAAGTTATAAACAAACAATGAATTAATTAATTAATTGCATACTCAATGGATCTTCATATTCGTAGGGAAACTTTGGAGATGTCTACAAGGCCAAACTAAAGTCCACCAAACTGGATGTGGCTGTCAAAACCTGTCGAATGACCCTGCCCGATGAACAGAAGCGCAAATTCCTGCAGGAGGGACGCATCCTTAAGCAATACGATCATCCGAATATCGTCAAATTGATTGGCATTTGTGTGCAGAAGCAGCCCATTATGATTGTCATGGAACTGGTGCTCGGTAAGTACTTAAAATACATGTAATTATTAATAACTATAAGTGTGTAATTATTTAAACTTCACAGGTGGTTCGCTGCTAACTTATTTGCGCAAGAACTCCAATGGCCTCACCACTCGCCAGCAAATGGGCATGTGCAGAGATGCGGCGGCAGGTGGGTGCACTTAAAACTAATTTATTAACATTTAATTATTATTAACTAACTGCTTTTGTAAGGCATGCGATATCTGGAGTCCAAGAACTGCATTCATCGGGATCTGGCGGCGCGCAATTGCCTCGTTGACTTGGAGCACAGCGTGAAGATCTCCGATTTCGGCATGTCCCGCGAGGAAGAGGAATACATAGGTAATGTTAACTACTCCAAAGAAAAGAGGACTTAAAACTAATTAAAGTTACCTTCAATAGTTTCCGATGGCATGAAGCAAATACCTGTGAAGTGGACAGCACCCGAGGCGCTGAATTTCGGAAAGTACACCTCCTTGTGCGACGTGTGGTCCTATGGCATTCTGATGTGGGAGATCTTCTCCAAGGGCGACACACCCTACTCCGGCATGACCAACTCCAGAGCCCGGGAGCGCATCGATACGGGTAAATACAACTATCTTTGCTGCAAATAGGAAATGACTAAGAGCACTCTGTTTCATCTGCAGGATACCGTATGCCAACGCCGAAGAGCACGCCCGAGGAGATGTACCGACTGATGCTCCAGTGCTGGGCAGCCGACGCCGAGTCCCGGCCGCATTTCGATGAGATCTACAATGTGGTCGACGCACTGATCCTGCGCCTGGACAACAGCCACTGAGAGCGACTCCATGCGGAACGTGGAACTTAGCATATACTCAACGTAGATTTAGTCAGCGCTTTTAAAGTACGTTACGTCCGAGGACTTGACAACGAGTTGCCTGTATTTATGAGATAGCATATACCTACTATACATTTTACCACATAAACTACATATTTATATATAGAGACATATATATTTTCTAGCCATGTAAATGTAAATTTCGATGTGTACTGTACTGTAGTGTGTGTTTTTTGCCTGACTGAGCGTATGTAATAAATCCTTAATGTGCCAAAAACCGCAAGAGATCTTAAAAAACAAAAACAACAAAGGAAAGTAAAACAAAAACAAAAATAAGCAAATTAAAACTGATATTGTGTGTCTGCTACTGAAGAACGGCTTTCGAAAGCTAAGCTTATGAATTTATATAATTTTAGTTGTTTGTGTTTTAGTTACTAAGCAGTGATTCATAATAATTTGTATATTATGCGATCCCTACGTTTGTCAATTTGTTTCTAGACTTTGTATTCTATGTATATTTATTTACACCTAATTTACATTTCTACTTCGACTACGATTATGTTTATGTTTACTCTAAATACAACTAAGCTCTAAGTTAAAGCTTTAAGTTTTGCTGCGCTGCTGAAGTGAATAAATCATATGTGTACTATATACTATATACATATATATATATATACAGAAGAGTATCCTACGAATCGGCATCATTTGTGAGGGCCAGCGGAACATCGGAGAACTGAACCTTCGAGTAGAACTTCTTCAGCTCGTTCTTCAGCTCCAGACTGTGCGTCCAGTCGACGGTTTCGCACACGACCTTCACCTCCACGGTGTAGACATCCCGCAGCCAGGCTCGCTCGTGCATGATGTCCTTGATGGACACGCCCACACGGACCAGCAGGGCGCACAGATCGTTGATTCCGCCAGGACGATCGCTCACCTCCACATTGAACTTGACCAGGCGACCCACGGCGGCCAAGCCGCGCTCCAAACAACGTCCAAAGACGGTGGTGTCTATGTTTCCGCCACAGAGAAGCACCACCACTCTAAGATAGCACCAAAGAAATGTTTAGAAATTGTAGTGAAGGCTACTGAAAGTACTCACTTCTTTCCCTTGAGCTCATCCAGGTGTCCGGCCAAAATGGCCGCCAGCCCAGCACCACCCGCACCCTCGACGACGCATTTCTCCTCCTCCACCAGCCTGAGGATGGCCACCGCGATCCACTCCTCCTTGACCACCACCATGCGATCTATGAGCGGCATTGCGGTGGCATAGGCATTGTAGCCCACTTTGGGAACGGCCAAGCCATCGGCCAATGTGTTCTTGATGGGCGTGTGGATGGGTCCGTCGTTCTCCATGGCCCGGGTGAAGCTGGCGCACTTCTCCGACTCCACACCCTAATAAACCAGGATTAAGAGACATAACAAAATACAAATAAATATATTCAATAAAATATACTTACAATAATCTTTGTTTTGGGGGACAAAGCCTTCACAGCAGTGGCAATACCGGCAATCAGTCCACCGCCGCCCACCGGCACCACCACTGCATCCGGTTCCGGCACCTGTTCGAGTATCTCCAAGCCAATAGTACCCTGGCCGGCCATGATGTGCGGATGGTCGTAGCCATTCACGTACAGCAAACCCTCCTCGCGCGACATTCGCATGGCCAGGGACTTGGCCTCACCCATGTCATTGCCATCGACGATGACGCGGGCCTTGTAGTTGCGGCACTTCTGGATCTTCATGATGGGCGCCGCCTTGGGCATCACCACGGTCACTGGGATATTCAGTTTCCAGCCATGATAGCACAGCGCCTGGGCGTGATTGCCCAAGGAGGCACTGATCACTCCGGTTCGCTTCTGCTCCTCGGTCAAAGATAGCAGCGCATAGCGTGCGCCACGCTCCTTGAAGCTGTCGAAATTGTGAATTGGGCATATCAGTCACATGTTGTTCACAAAATCAAAAATCAATTAGCAACAGCAATTAATTTCAGCCAATCGAACCATATCTGTCAATTAAACCCTATCTTATCGGATCTTTGCCTTTTATGTGCACCCAAATTTATCAACGAAATTTTGGCGTAATAATAGAAATGCGACGTACTCTATAAAACTGCGATAGTATCAACAAACAAACAAATATGTTCAACTTATTTTCCTCAACTCAATATGCATATTAATAGTTATGTAAAATCCATGTAAAAATTGTATAACCGAGTTTTGTAGCTTCAATTTGACTGTGAAATAAATGTAAATACAGCTTCTTATCAACGTGCAAAAATGATTTTCACAGACAATATTTATAGTATACTAATTGATTAATAAGTGTTGAGCGAAACCGATCAGTATAAACAATAATAAAGCCGAACTGAAAATGCACCTTGGACTCACAGATACATATGAGCAATCAAAAAGTAGACAAACGGAGGAAAGACCTAATCATCGTTAATTGTTTAAAGGCGCTTAGAACAATTATTCCAATTTGCTATTTAACGAAATATCTAAAAATATATTTTGGGTAGTTAAAATGTTGATAACTTACCTGCCTGTATATTGCAGAAAATCCTTTTTCAGATACAACTCCATGCCATATAGCTCCGATGAAGTGGATTTCTGTAAGTCAATCGGAATCGGAAGTTAATCGGAATTTATAGGAATAATAATAGGAATATCTACCGGACAAGGAGTACGTTCGACGCCACCGCGGATGAGAAAGGCGGCGGAGGTGACGTCATGGAAGGAGATGCGTTGCGGTTTCTCCGGATTGCAGAAGGGATCGATGATTTCCTCAACGCCACCAGAGACATGTCTGGGCCTCTTCAACACCTCCAGCTTGCCATTGACAGCGGTGCCATTGGCTTTGGTGGCCAAACCATTTGGTTCCTTGGTCGTTTCCGTCTTCACTGCCTGCGACATTGCACCTAAAAGTCACTCAATTGTAGATCCTCTGGGTTAAACTGCTCGCCGAATACTGATGAGTGCGACTGGAATCGGAACTGGTATATATAGGCGTGTGGATGAGGAGACTCCATTGGGTCGTAAATACGGCACCTTTGCGTTTCAATTGCCGGCTGGTCACTTTATGGGGCCTGGCCTGACGACGAGCTGATAAGCGCTGTACTGGCAGCCTCAAATGAAACAATCACAATAACAACGATAACGTTTTCCCTAGTTTTCCTTCATTTTTGGCAACATCCGTCGGAGCTGTTTCATCTCGACAGGAAATCCAGTCTACAAGAAGTGGAGTGCGTGTTTGGAAAGCGGGCCAAAAATGATAAGGACTTGGCACACTTATCTCTAATCTGCAGTGGAAATGTTTAAAAATATTGGAAATGTTTAGACTGAGAAGTACTATTTAGTACATATTTTTCTTTCTTTATAATACTGTATTATTTGTATCCATATACAATTGAGTTTTTAATTAGTTCATCAACAAAAAATCGTACGAGCCCCCATTTTCGTGTTTTGCAATAAAAACAAAGTGATTAGCTCGTGCTCGTAGACACGCCCATTTATTATTGCCCAAAGAACCACGCTAATCTTATCAGCAAGAATAACATGATACGAGATGCTACCAAAAAATAAACGCAATTTGTGGTTTTAGGGGTCGAAGGCCAACCAGTTGGCAGGATTGGTGACCGTCATCTGCTCCACTTGCTCCAAAGTAACGCCGCGATCGAACATTCTGGGCAGGATGTTGGTATGAATATGATGATAGCCATGACCGCCATAGGAGGTCTAATTATATAGGAATATATATAGAAGAGATTTACAATCGGGTTAATTTTAGCTCACCAATCGATGTTTTGTATGGATGTCGTGGGACATGAGCAGCTTGTCCACCAAACCCTCTTTAATCAGCTTTATCAGGTTGTCGATTCGTTGGCCATCGGATATCATATCCACACTGGTGTTCAGCTGATAGAAGGAGCACTCGGTGCCAAAGAGATCGTACTGAATGTAGCAGCCCAGCTTGGCGAACTCCAGCAGCTCATCGATGTCGAAAATTGTGCCTAATGAATACAGAACTTTTAATCAAACGGGGTATGCCTTAAAAACTATACTATATATAGCTTACGATCCAGATGCGACATGACACACTTGTCGGCACGACCACCCGCCTCCAAGTAAAGCCGCATGATCTCAAATGGAGCCTTGGTAACTCGATGCGGATGCATGGAAACGCCACAGCCAAGGACTTCCTGGATCTCGCCGGCCGCCTTGATGGCATTTTTCTCAAAATCTTAAAGGAATATTAAAATGAAGCATTTTAGATAAGATTTTCTGAGACCTACCATGAATGGGATACACGCTGGCCACCTCGCCAATGAAACCGCACTTGACCACCTGGCCATTGACCTGCTGTCCAGTGATGATGTCCTTGGAGTACAAGTCGCTCATCTGCTCCACGGTTAAGCTGGCATGGCTGGCATCCTGCATGGCATGGATGTAGTGCCCGGTGCCGGCAATAAAGTGCACACCAGTGCTCTGGGCCAGCTCCACAATGAACTCCAGGTTGCGTTTCAGTCCGTAGCTGCTGTTCTCCACAATGCTGCCGCCACCGTGCTTCTTGTACAGCAGCACATCCTTCTTGGCCGCCTCGAGGGCTTCGCCATCGTAGAAGCGGATATTCTCCTTGCTGGAATACGGATACAGGCGAACATAGCCCAGCGTGGACATGCTGATCTTCGCCTTGAGTTCACTCTCGAAATCCGGCGGCGGTGGGCGGTAGAAGTGCTCGAAATCGAGAGCGACATGCTCGTGGGTCAAAGTTCGACCCAGCAGGTTGGGAGTAATGGTGCCCAGCACTGCAGGCACAAACAGTGGAAAATTTCGTTATCTGATGAGCTGAGATAAGCTCGAAAATAGCTCTTATCTCGCTGGGATTCCAACTCACCGGTCTGTACGGTTGACATATTCACAGCTTTCAATGTGGGTCACGCTTTGAATTTTTGCTCTCCTCACGTTTTGTGGATATTATTTTTAGAAGGCGATTTCAGCGGACCGATCTCTATGGAAGCCAGTGGAGAACTGATCTTGAGAGATCTTTCACCGTGGAGTTCCCTAACCGCAGATATATGTTTACAGTTGCTTTCGCTTGATCCCCGGACCCCGTCTTATCTGGAAAGTATTCTATTGCGCACAATCAGCGATTGCAGTGCGCTGAGTTGTTGATCATTCCATTAGGTCCCATTACGAAGCATCAGAAGCAATCTTTAAATGTTAAATAAAAGCAGGTGATCTTAACTGCAATGATACCATCAAATCAAAGCTGATAATATACTTTCGCCAAATACACTCAACAATATAATCACCCATATTCGCCCAATTGAAAAGTCAGCTGGCTTATATTTCTCAGAATAATTCTCTTTATTAGTTCCATTTCTTTCCGTGTTTTGTATTTTCTTTTTAATTTTACTTAGGTTTAATTTTATCAGTTTAGCGATTTCTCATTTATCAGATATACATATGTGTGTATATATAGTCTATATATATACTCATTTATACTTAAGATATATGTTTCTGTTATTCCATACGACATTGCTGCATCATTCATTTAACTGTTATATCTCGCATATATATATATATATTTCTTTCGATTTGTCTTAAGATCTAAGCATTCATTATTTTACCATTCGCGAAGAATCTGTCAAATATTGTAATTGTTGCTTTAATTCTTTGTCTGGTTGGTTGGGCTTTCAAATAGTTTTTGGAGTTTTTAGCAGCTTAATTTATAGACAGATCAAAACCTTATTTTTTTTTGTTTCTTCATTTGAAAGTATTAACTGTGTTATTCGGTTTTAAAAATTATCATAACGAAATAAGCAAACACACAAATTTATTATTATTTACTTGCTGAGTTTAGGTAGTTACTGAGTTTTACTTTTGAACACTTGCTGTGACTTTAGTTAGGCTATTAACTATTGCATGAAGAGCGAACGAACCATTTTGAAACACATCCCAGAGCCACTCGATCTACTCATCATTGGCCATTGAGCCACCTCATCATCTTGTTCATCATCTAATCTACTTAGCACCTTGGCTTGGCTTCGGTTCCGAATGGATATCGAAAGGTGTTAAAAAGTATTATTTGAAAAACTGCGTCCAAAACAAAATCGCAAAATTAAAATGAAAAATGCAAATGTTTTTAAAAATGATATTATCGCCTTTTATTGAACATTATCCAGTTTGCTATATAAATTTTGAAGTTAATATTGTTTTCATTGTTGTTCATTGTTCATTTCAAATGTTTTTGTGGTTGCTCTTGCTTTAACTTCTATGTTATTGTATTTGTTTGTTTATGCATTTGTTTAAGTTTAATTAAAATAGTTGTTGCTCTTATATACGCCCGGATCTGAGGCTCATGTTTAGGTATAAGTATATATCTATTTCTATTTAGATTTTCTAGCTTTACCGTTTCTGTGTTAAATATATGTTCACTGTTTCTCCACCCAACTGGCTGCAGATATTCATATTCTCATCCGACGCATTTTAATTACAATTACACATTAGTACAATATTTATATACGCATAGAGTTTTAGATATTGGATGCATTCATATTCAAGTTCATTAAATCCCATTCATACGCTTAAATCAACTAATTTCGTTCCATCTCTGCTCCCGCTGTCAACAAAACACTTCACATATCCAAAGTAAGAGTTCAAACAAACATCAAATTCGGCTAGCAATTGCAAAAGATTTTAACACAAGTAGAGTTTGGCAGAAATCGGATTCTCAGGCTGGGAAACTTAGGATCAGGAATGGGGATTCGAATGGGGATTGGGATTAAGATTGATATCGGTATGGGAGTGATTGCTTGCGTGTTGTTTGATTAGCTTATAAGCGCAAAAGTGACTAAGAGGTGCACACAACAAAATAATAATTAATCTGGTAATATAATAAAGAACTACTAGAATAAACGTTGTGGTTAATAATAATAAAAGTTTATTACGCTTAGTTATAATTATTATTTGCCTTTTCACTTTACTCTTTTCGTTAAATATATAAACACAATTTCAACTAAAAGCACACTAAAGCATTGTAAATGATTGTAACTGAAAACTACAACTATGCAAAAATTATTGAAATGGGTTTTAAATCGATTCGAACTTTATATTCATATGATTCAACTTCAAATTTTCCGCTATTTGAAGTTAGTAAATCAGTTTTAAAACGTTTTTAAACTGTGGTAAACTTGTTCGTTAATTCTTAAAATCCATATTGTGTGTTCGTGTATGTATACAATTTTTCTAATTAATTTTATAGTTTTCAATTAAATTATGATATACGTATATGTAGAGTGTTGCCTTTATCATTGTGTGTGTGGTGGGGGTAAAATTAAATTTAAATGACATTTAGCTGTTCTTGTTGATTAATTGCAGTTTTCTCACATCCCTATAATTTCTCCCATTTTATCTCTGGCTCTGTACATTTAGGTTTCGTCTTTCATTTAAAATTATATTGAAGTTCGTTTCTAGGTTGCATTTTTCATCTCTGATTTTGTACAGTTCAAATGTTCTGACTAAACACCCCCTATGTGGCTGGACTTCACTATTGCTGGATTGGTTTGCTTAACTCCCGTCCAGAATCTCCTGTGCACAAGGAAGGTCCCGAAGGTCTCGCTGGTTGCGAACCAGCTTAAACTATGGACCCGCCTTGAACCCGAGATTCCCCAGATCAACGTGTAACTAGGAGTGTTACCCAAGATTGGATAACACCACTGGATAGATTCGATCTCGCGAAAAGTATTCCCAGTGGGAAGGCGATTGGTTAAAGGCGAGTTTGGTGTCGGCTTCTAATTTGCTCCTGGTGCGAAAGCGATTCCTTTCAGTTCTGTATGCCAAATGTACTTATTGGATTGGTTTTGGTCTTGTGGGAATTGTAATTGTAGAATCAAATTTATTGCATTATTTCCTCTTTGTTATTGGTAAGTTTAGTTTTACTTACAACATTTGTTTTGATTTTTTTTTCAGTTTTTGCATTTTTCTCTTTTTTAGGGTTAACAACACAATTTATTTCTAGATTTAAATTTATTTGCATAGGTGTAATTGATTTGAATAAAATTGTAAATTATGTACTACAGAATGGAGAAAGCTAAATTAAAAAGGGGTTTGTTGTTTTGTTGTGTACGCATGTGTGTTTTAATATAAACAAAGAAAAACTAAATAACGCTTAAAGCAATAAAAATCTAAAGACGAACCATATATATTTATTGTATTTTTTGCATTTTTTGTTTGCCATTTTTGCTGAATTTTCTTTGTAACCGCTATATATATATATAGATAGAATATGCTTTTTAAATGGTTTTTTATCTTTTGTTTTTCGCCTTAATGTGCATATACCCAAAGAAACTATATGTGTGTATGCTTCACACGATTTACATATCCTACCATATATAGATGTAGATATAGTTAATATTATGCATATATATATATATAATTCATCGAAAATCAGAAAATTAAAATCAATTCAATTTAATGTTAGAGGGACAGGAGGGCAAAAAGTAAAACGAAGAAAAAAACGCCGCTTGCACTGCATTCGCCTGCTTTGATTCACTAATTAATTATAATTATATTTAGATTTCTATGTATAGGGAGTTGTTATGCTCCAAGTTGCTTTACACTAATCGCGCTTCTCTCTCTCTCTCTCTCTCTCTATAGCTATTCTCTCTCTCGCTCGTGGGTAGCGTGGTCGTGGATTCTTAGCAAACTTTTTAGGGAGCTCTACACAACTGCGTTATTCTTGGTTTCTTTTCTTCAGGTTTTTTTTACATTTTTTTTGTGTGGTGAGGGCTTTGTTTTTTTACGCTTAATTTTTGCATATTTTTTTCTTGCTTTTTCTTTTTTTAATACATATACATAATTAATTAATATATATTAGTTTTTTCTTTTTTCATTTAATAGCTGATAATTAAGAATTGAGAAAGAGTTGGTTGCTTGGTTGGTTTTTTGTATGTGAATTTGGGCTTGTTAAATTTTTCTTAAAATTTCTGTTCATACTTTGCATTTTTAATTTACTTTTTTTTTTATTTAATACACTCCAACATATTACAAAAACAAATGACACACATTGTCTACTAAAAGATTGTTGCGGTGTTTGGTAACATGAAACAAAGGTTTGTTGTTTGTTGTGTGCTTGTTGTCGTTGTAAATGTGGCGGTGTGTTCTTTGTTGTGTTTTTAGCTAAATACAAACAATTTTCAAATTGTATTTGGAATAACAAATTATTTCAACGTTAATCAATGAATGATGTTTTCTTCAAAACTGTTTTTTTCGGCCCAGCTCAGCAGGCGACCAAGGCAATCGGTTGTGCTGGTTGTTGTTGATGTTGCTGCGTCTGTTGTTCGGATTCCACAAACGCGGCGGTGATTGTTGTTGCACTTGCTAACGCTGTCACGCGTCTGGTTCAAGATGTACAAAGGTGTTGGCTGCTGAACGCTGCTTGCTGATGCGTTTTTGCTGCTGCATATGGCAAGTTACTGCCGCAGGTTGCTGCTGGACGTTGCTAGCTTAACGTTGTTGAGCATCGAAATTGTTGTTCCAGTTGTTGCTGCATTTTTTGCGGGGTATTTGGTTATCGTTTCTCTGAACTATTGTTGCTTGCTTTTGCTGTTTACATTATAATTACATTACAATTACAGTTTTATATCGATTCTTTTAGTATTACTCTCTGTGTATTTTTGTGTTGTGTGTGGGTGTGTGTTTATGCTTTCTGAAGTTGTTGTTTTTGCTGTTGTGGGTTGTTGGTTGGTTGTTGTTTTCCTTGTTATAGCGCAGCATATATATATATATGTACTCTTATTATGTGTAGTTGGTTATTATCATTCTACGGCTACTGTTACTGTTACTGGCACAATATCGAAATTCAAATCTTTTGAATCTTCTCGCCAACGACAACCGGATTGTTGCGTCGGATTTCCTGTGCGCCATGCTCTCTATAATCGAATGTGCAGTTATGTTTATCAGAATAACGATGCACGGCGCAGTACAGACCGCCGCAGCGACACTGGAAACCTACAATTAAAGGATTGATATTGTTAGAAATGAGGTTCAAGCATTTGGGAACTCAAGAGCATGGGACACTTACCGGTCAGTCCAACCTTCTTGCGGCACTCGCCACATCGGTTCTTCTTCTTTTTGGCATCCTTATCGTCTTCCTTGTCCTTGTCATCCTCCTCGTTGGCGGAGGCGGCTGCTTGTGTGGAAGTGTTTGGACCAGTCGCCGATGTGATGGCTTCGCTGTTGACTTTGGCAGCAGCGGCGGCTTCTTCGGTGATTTTCTGCGGAAACGGAAACAAAACAAAATGGTATTTCAATCACATGACAAAAATATATGATAGCATCAACAGATTTCCTAGTCATTTTCCCAACAGAGAAAGAGCTTGCACAGCTGCGGTCAAAATTGTAGTGAAGGGCGAATTTACAAATCAAAAAAAGGGAATGGAAAATCTCTATTAATTTTCTATATTTCCTAAGCACGAAAACCGAATTGTAGCTTAGATCATTAATAGTGCACTTTCCACTAAGCCCAAAAGCAAAGCATCTATTATTGAAACCACAACTATACATTCTCGTCCTCCGCCTCGATCTGCATTCAAAAAGCTTTAGTATATATTTCCTTTTTTATTAGACTAAACAATTTCGACTGTTTCATCAAAATGTTTTAGTGTCCGCTGTGTGGTGTTGAGTGGCGTCTTTTCTTTGCTTTAGCAGAGCAGCGTCAAATGTGCGACTGTTGCCAAGAATTCGTATCGAATCGGCCGAGTGAGAATCTATTTTGTGAGGAAAACAAGAGTGGCGATGCGATGATGATGTGTTGTGGTGAATGTTTACCCGCTTCTTAGCTACGACAACAGCAGATGCGCCGCCTTCTACAACAACCTCAGCCGTCTTTACACTGCCCACATCACCTCCATCAGGTGGAGACACACTTCGACAACGCTTTCCCCGTTGAACCTGTTGCTCTGCTCCTTGATGCACCTGCTCTTTTTCGCCGGGACTCTCCGGCTGATCGCCGCCTTCAGACTTTTCCATAGACTCGCCGCCCATTCTGTTTTTGTATTAGACTACTCCGCTGACTGGCCGTTGCCGCCGCTGCTGGTTTCTTCCTCCCCGCTAAGCCCGCACTGCTGTCCACCAAATGAGAGCTGGATGCGAGCAGTGTCTTTGCGCTGCTACCACCACTTTTCCTGATCGTCTTTGTCTTGGGCTTTCCGGTCCGGCTACCTGTAGTAGTTACCGATTCGGTGGACTTTTCTTCCTGTGCTGCTGTTCTCTTAGCCTTACGTCGCAGCGCTGTTACTAATGCAGACTTTCCCGTTGCCGGCGACGATTTGCCCACAACGTTTAGGCGCAGAACACGTGGTGGTTCTGGTGCTTTTACGGATTCCACATCAACGATGGCACCGTGTTTGTAAATGTCCTGGTTATTTGGGGCTATCCCGCTTGAGTTTAGGAGCTCACTCGCCGTCTCACCAGTTCCGCCCTCCCGACGCGATCGAATCCGCTTCAGCTTCTTGACCTTCTTTTTCAGCTGCAGCTCACCAATCCGGGTGGACTTCTTGGTGTTTGTAAGGGACGGGAATGTGTGCACATTGGCCGAGAACTTTACGCGCCGCTTGATGCTAGAATCTGTGTCCTTGCCTCCTCCAACCTTACGGCTGACCAGGGAGCTCTTCTTGCTGGCTAACGAAGGTTGGGTTACGTTGCTGCTTCCGGTGTGCGAGACCAATCCGACGACTGGGGCACCAGGCACCTTGGCAGCAAGTTGAGCGGCGGCAGAAGCGGCTCCTCCTGCAAAGGCGGCTGCTGCTGCTGTCCCTGCCCGGCGGTATGAGCGTGGCGGCGGGATCGGTGCCGCTGGACGGGTTGCTGTCGCTTGTGCTGCAACATCGCATCAAAGTAGAGGAGAGATGTGTAGGTGGGAAACGAGGTTAGTGCGCCTGGGCGACGCCGGTAGACCCAGTAAGAGCATTCAGTACCCTTTGCGGCCGCATTGTGCTGCGGGAAACCATTCCTATCCATTCCAGTGACCAGGCCAAGGCCCACCGGATCGCCGGCTATCGGTCCGCTTAGACTCGTTAGTGCCCCGGCTGCGGACCGTTTGATTCCAACGCTCATCGGCCCTTTCCGCTTATCAGTCGATAGAAGCGCGGAACCGGATCGAGTCTTATCGACAACTTTGGTACTTTTGGGAGGTACTATACGACCAGTTTTCTTTTGCGGAAAGGCCACAGTGGTAACGACCATATTGACGATTTGGAAAGATCTTTAATTTGGAAATACGGGCCGAAATGTAAGAAAATTGTTATTCCGAGCAGAAGGAACTGCCAAACTGTAACCGAATGGAATTGACAGATGAGTGACACTAAACCGAACGATTAGTTGCACGAATAGGGGCTTCTGAGATGGCAAACAGAGCAAACCTTCAATTTATATGAACATATGAACAACAAGAAAGTCGCAATTATCTATTGCAAGAACCAAGTTGTTGACTTAATCGAAACGAAATATTATATTGGAAATTAAAACGAAATCTCAGAATCCCCCTTATAAGTCGTTCGAGATTCTTGTATAGATGAAGAGGCAGCTGCTTGGAGTGGTCACTGGCGGATAGAGACCGAGGACACTTTACCTTATTTACAAATCCAGCAGAGTAATCGGTGGCGGGAACATCAGGGTACCACACTCATCAACACAGTCACAAATGTTACAGAGATCACTAAACTAAATCGACACCGCAAGACAACTTCTTGAAATCCCCTAATTTTTTTTTTGCACAAACAACAAATTGTTTCAACAATTTCACTTAAGATTACACTGAATTTATGTCCGAAAGTCAAAAGTAATTGTCACTGACTGAATGTAAACATTCACTAAACTGGGCACAAAATGCCAAGCCTATGTGGTTTTCGTGCAAATCGAAGCAGTCACGTTTCAATAATTAGGACATTTTTCAATATTCAGAAATCCATAATCTGCACAATGCTTATAAAAGCTTAAGAGTGGTGCATGGAAATATCATCATTTGAAAAAGTTCCATAATTATGTAACATGAAAGGATCTTAATTACTATTCTACTAGACTAGCTCCAGTTTTCAATTTCAAGGAATGATTATGACGACCGCTCTCCAAGGGTACAAATGTACTGAAAGACGTCAAATCAATTTTTAATTTCTGAATTAAAATTAATCTTCCTTGATAGTGGAAACGGGAACTACTCCTGGCAAACATCTCCGTAACTCTGCTCACCTCTTTGACATCGTTGTGTGGCTGTTGTAAACTGGTGACTGTGGGCTGTGCGGTGTTGGTGATTGCGATGGCCGGACTGAATGTGGGGCTAGGTTGTGGGCTTGGAACGGAGACAGGTGTGCTGCTCACAGGTGGCTGTTGCTTTTTTCTAAGCGAGTCCTGTGGGAAAGAGCATGCAAAGGGCATGATTAATATTTGCGTTCATTTGCTGGTATATATATTGAATATACTCACCTTATAGCATACGGAGCAGAGACCATCTGTGGCTGGATTACCATAGAAGCCGCAACCTGAGCGGCACATGGGTTGCATTGGGTTAGATTCACGTTCCATGGCTGGCTAGAGCGCCTTTGTGTGTCTGTGCGGTCGGTTTCTTTGTTTGATTTGCTTGATTTGCCTAGCCTGCTTTTACTTTCGCCCAGCGAAGTTTCGTCTGCTTCCTGCTGCGGCAGCGATTCCTTTCCTTCCTGCTCTCAGTCGTGGAAGCGTGCAATTTTCAGATTGGCAACGTGCAACTAGCGACTTGCAACTTGCGACTCGCAACTGGCAACTGTTGATCCGCCGTTGTTTTTGCGGGCCTTGTTTTAACTGTTGTTTAATCAGTTCGTCCAATTATTAGGCTGCGCTTGTGTTTTTTGCTTCGTGACTGCCGCAAATAATCCGGAGTACGAGCTGTAAAACGAAAAAACGATAGGGCACAGTTAGTAAATTTGTCTTGTAAAACATTTATCAAATACTGCACAATGTAATTTTTCAATGTTCAGAAATCCATAATCTGCACGACGCTAATAAAAGCTTCAGAGTGGTGCATGGAAATATCATCATTTGAAATAAAGTATCAAAGTATCACCTATAGATGATTGTTGCTCATGTGTTTCCTCATATGGAAACAATTAAAATGGATTATGTTGTTTGATATTGATGATCTGCAACTATGTTGCACTCAATTGCATTGCAACACGTTTAATAAATAAGCCCACAATCACACATACATATGAAATACGAATGTATGCTGGGGTGGAGGCATAAAAAATGTTGCAACAACAGCAAAAACCACATGACAAGTAAAAACTATGTTGTTTTTCATTTATCCGCTTGCTCTCTTCAAGGCTGTCAAGCATATCGCACACAGATATAGACACCATAGGTACATCTGCGAGAGAGGCAACAAAGTCGGGCCTAAACCAGTTTCGCCAGCAAGCTGAGAACGAGCCGTAGTAAGAGGTAGTAAGCTAAACGAGTTTGGTTTTATGTTTAATGAATATAAAACAGTCACACCTAACGGTTCCAACTGGTGCCATATATATTCCCCCAAGTATCCAATTGTTTATTGTCGATCGATTAAACAGAAAATACCTGGGCAGTATCGATTTATCGCGATCAGTTTACTTTCTCAAAGTCGAACAGTCGACGTGCCGAGCTGCACATCCATCACAAACAAAGTAAGAGAGAGTTATGGGCGAAATCCGAGCCATACACTGAACGACACATCTTTTAATAGCGCAGTTCAAAGTACCCACACCCTTGTACCTTAATCGTTTTGCAATATGTTGTGAAACTCAAACTGTATAAATTATATAAACTGGTTTCAGACACTTCCCAACATAGGCATACATATACATATTAAGTTATTTTAAATTAAACAAAAAAGTTTTTAAAAAGATTATGTTGGCTGATAACTGAATTCGATCTCTTGAAACAAAAGTAATTGAGTTTTAAAATTATATTACAGTTATACGTTTCATTTCGCGCAGTGTAAAAGCAAACTCAAAGCCTAATGGTAGAAGACATCATCCACCAACAACAACCACAATCAAGAGAGGTGGGAGATTGAACCATCAGTTACATGGTCAACAAAGAAGGAATAAGAGAGAAAGAGAGAGCAAAGAAAAAGGGCGAGAGAGGCAAATTGAGCACAAGCACAATAACATTTACTGTTATTTTCAATGCGACTTTGGAGCTCGGGGCGAGAATCAAAATGGGCACACGAAGCTCTGAATGCGTTAGCATGTGTGCGTGCGTCTGTGTGCAATAAAGAGAGCGATATTCTGTTATACAAAATTTGACCTTAGTGGTGAGAAAGCTAGCTCTGCTGCCGTAAATTACAAACTAATAAATGGCTTAAATTACGGGGGGTTCCTCTTCGACACAAAAAACCATTGCACAACTGTGGCCAATACAGCCAACATTTTTGCTCAATACATAGACAGGTTTCCGAGATGTGCGCATGTAAAATACAAACAAACAAAAAATGGCCTCAGCAACTTTTACATTTACAACGTAGCATGGGGAGTATTTTTTCGAGAGCGCAACATTTGCCGTGGTGAGTTTGAGTTTGATGGAGAAAGGGGGGCCAAAAGTAACATATGTTTACACTGGCATTGCATTTACTAAAGTTTGTACATACAATCGACTGAATTCAGTGTGTATTGGTGTTGTTTTTATGTGGTGGGCGCAGCCATAAATAATTTTCGTAGTTTTTGCCTTTATTTCAACGCAACTTTTACTTGTATGAGAAAATTTATTCTGATTTATAGTTGCGGTGCGAAGCGCAAAGCAAACAAAGTGCAATGTTCAAGTGTGTTTGTATGTACGTTGGCTTGATTTCCTGCTGTTGTCATTTAATTGCAAAGTCAAAACAGCTGGCCGTCTCGCATCCTCTCTCTCGCTCACCCCCCACACACACCCACACAGACACACATGCACTTTGTACATAGGAGGTGGGCTAATCAAAATGTCAACAATAAAAGAAAAAATTCCCCACACAACAAATTGGCTGGCGAATATCTCTCTTCCTCTCTCACTTGTACGTGCACAGAAAAAATTTTAGCATATTAAATCTATCAAACTATTCTTCCCAGCTTTTGTATAAAATGTAACACTAACAATTTAACAGTAAACCTAATATATTAAATACAAATACATGTTTCTTAGGTCAATAAATAATTGAAAATATCTAAATACAATCGTTGGTTCGGTTGCTTTTTTCAGTGTACGTGAGCATATATAAAAGTAGGTATGAATAGTATGTACATACGTCAACAAGCACGCGCGGCTGCTGTGCCAATGTTTTTTTATTTTTGTATATCAAGAATAAAAGCTTTGCATATGTATTGAGTTTATTTATTTTGTTTTGTATGCCCCCTTCCCACTGCTCCCCCCCTTTCCGACAACTAAACGACCTCTGCTATTTTTAAGCGAATTCGTTTTGTTATCTAGCGAGCGTGTGTTGTTCTGCTTTCGTGTGTTAAAGTGTTGGCCATTAAAGCAAATAGGAAATCATATGATTCTTTCGGGCAAACTTTATGACGACATCACTCAAGCGCGTGACGTCATTGTTTGTTTGCTCTCTTACGCAGAAAATGAAAAATGCGCATTCGAGTGAATTGCATAAGTAAAGAAAAAAATAGAATAAGAAATAAAATGCAAGTGCTAAGTGCAAAACAATTAGCAAGAAAGCAAAAAATTAGCGCGTGGTTTCCCCATTGCAAAAGGCATTATTATGCAAGTCGAAGGCGATAACAGAATAGAAATCGCGGGAGGCGAGAAGAAACGGTTCATAAATGACATTCTCCGGTATTATGCACTTTTATTGAGTGCCAGCCAGCTTATCTGGTTTTGCATTACGCAAAGCAAAACGTGATTAATTTGCAAGGTATATATATAGAGGTGTATTATTTAAATTAAATTTATTAAACAATTACGTTCTTTTCTAGCTTATTTCTTCAGGTGTGGTGCCCCATTAATCATGCAAGTCGAACGTGAACGAGTCAAATCGATTACTTGGTTTGGGGTTTTCAGGATCGGGTATCAGATAGTCGAGTACCACTCACTTTCCGCTATCCACTGATATGAAAACTGTGATAAAAAGCGGACGGTAGTAAACAAATTACAAACACGCAGGTTAATGTGCTGTTGACCTGCATTCAAATACTGAATTTACAACAGGAAAGGCTCGAGAAACGGACATGACAACGCAGAAGATGATGATGGGCAGCATAAAAGGTAAAAAGAAAATAAAGAAAGAAAAAGACATATGTATAACTCCAGGAACAACCACAACAAACATAAACCGCTCTGACTCACATTTGCATATTAATGAGCGCGTAAAGCGGACCAGACAACAACGATAAAAATAAAGGAGCAGCAGCAACGGCAACAACAACAGCAACAAGCATATGCTGATGAAATGCAACAAAGAGACAACATCACCCATTGAATTATTAAACTTTATTAAAATGTGCGCAAAAGGAGGCACAAAGCAAAAGAGCAGAGACCAAACGAGAGAGAGAGAGAGGGAATCAAGATGGCTGCTCGGCTCAATTTAGAAGCGAGTTGAGCTCAGGGGCTTAAGCTTAAGCTCAAGACGCAAGTCGCAAGAATGCGCGGAGCTTCCGGTCAGGCAACTGAGCTCAAAGCCTTAACCCTCCAGTCACCCCGCCAACTGAATCAGACCCCATTCTCTTGGATTCATTTAGTTGCACTTTTTAAGCCCGGCTTATATGATAACTGGTTTATATCGAGCATGATTGACCCCTATTCCAGCTCAAAGAATCACTTTGCATTAATATTTTTTTATTGTAAAGTCCAAGTGTGGATACAAAAACTAATTATTTCAATACCTCCCACTTTAAAGCGTTAGATAAAGATGTTTTCCCAACAAATCACTTTAAAATGGTTAAAATAATCAATCAATGTTGTAGATACACACTCTGTGGAAACTACGTATACACAACGGTAGAGCGTGCCAATGGAATTGGTTTAAAATTAGAGTTGAAGGCGAAAAAAAAAATATATAAAACTAACGGAACACTGGGGAAGAAAGAAGATGCCAAGAAATAGGAGGCCAAGAGAAGAGCGAGGGACGTTGCCGCCCATCATTAATCAAAATAAATTACAATCTATGAACGGCCGAGAGACGATATGACGACTACATTTAAGACTACAGAACTCTCCTTTCAGACCGAAGGAGTGTTATTTTTGCCATTATAAATGATCGCCTCGAGAGGCCATGTTTCCGGCGATTTTGGTTTTGTTGCGAAAATTAATAAAACTCCGACCAACAACGCCCTCCAAAATGCATGAAAAGACTGATCCCAGACATTGAGGGACAGGGCAGCTTAGGATTAACGTGTATACGTGTATGGTATATGTTCGGCAAACGAAACCACAACTGAGAAACAAAATAAAAAAAACAAAAATAACACGCTGGGAAACACCTGTTCAAAATTACACAGCTCTGGGAACAACAAAATGTTGAAGCGGAGACCAGACCAAACTTGTGCGATAGGTCAAAAAACTCCACATGCACATGCCTGGGAAGTGAGTACAAGTTCAAAAACTGAGGGTTGCTGCAAGCAACCTATTGATTTGAATGTTTAAGGACGGGAAAAGACAGGGGGAATAGGGATAAGGCATTGGAGGGTTAAAACTGGACAGACCGACACGGTACTTATTGTTTTTTTTACAGTTCAGACTTGATAGCATTACTAGAACAAACAAGATTAGAATTACTAGAAAATGTTGATGATAGTTTTGTCATCATGAATATTATATGTATATTCAATTTATCATTTTGAACTAACACTTTTACCTTGCATTCACTTCAAAAAGGGTTCGCTGCAGAGAAGTTCCACTGTAGACTGATCGCCTGCGTGGCAGGATACAAATAATCAACAGACGACCGACAGGCTGCCCTGCGGACATGAACTGATTTCACCTTGAACCCGGGTTCTTTTGGACTCAGACAAAAGGAGAGGAGAAGCGAGGACCCGGAGAACGAACCACAGAAGTCAACAACAATGGCGTCCATTAAGCAGGATGAGGAGGAGAAAACACACAAAAATACACAAGAAGCAAAGCAAATGGCAGCAATAAACAGATTGTCACATTTTAAGTACAGACCGGCGGTAATCGTTATCGAAAAGGCAGCTAGCACGTATTTACCTATGCCAAACATTCGACAATGAAAGCAAAATGCCACAGTCATTAGTTTCGGTATTTTCAAGTATTTGGGCGAACAACGTTAAAATGATTTGGATTCTGGGTCTTGTGATTTGCCGAAGAGAAAGGCAAATCAAAGTTGCATCGCATTACTCATCGATCTATCGATAAACGTATTTCAAATGCATTTTCCACGGAATTTCGTGTGTTCGTTTCAACTTTCTTGGAAACCAGATGTGATTCAAGAAAGGGTCTTGCATCGTATCAGTTTAATGTTTGTATTAATGTACATATTTAATTTCATGGAATTTTAAAACACTTAAGACATTTAAATATTATTCATAACTTCCATGTTAAATTTAACCTTTAGTTAGCTCAAGAAACTTTAGACATCCATCCATCTTTTGTTACCGTCTGATTTTAGGCAGACATTGATTGAAGCGATTTTCATTCGAGCACATGTAATTAATTAACCAGAGTACTTTTCTGCTATAGAAGCACATATGTATGTGCATACATACATGCACACAAACATCTGAATTGCATTTAACCAGAACGAACCCGGTTTTTGTAGCGCTGACCATATATTTATAAAATTCATTTATAAGAATTTACGAGCGCCAATAATTCACTTGAGCCATTTTTTATGAATTATGTGCAAGTAAGTGTGTGCAGCAGCAGCCAAAGGCCATTAAGTAAAAAAATAAAAGGAACAGGCGTTGGCCGGAAAGGAAGGAGAATAAAAGCGGAGCATATAAAAGCCGTGGAAGGGAAAGGGGAAAGCAAAAGATGTTGGGGAGCGGGGGGACCTCCCGCAGAAGTGTGCAAAACTCCGCTCTTCGTGCAGCGAAAGTCACCACAACTTTTGCTCTCTTTACTGCTGCTTCTGCTATTTCTTCGCATTCGTCTTCCTTCTTCACTGCCAGCTACAGGTCAACAAAAGCAACAAATAAAAAGAGAAGAGGAACACGAACAGCAAGGTGTGCAGTTACAATGCCCAACTACACTGTGAAAAAGTGCCCGCTAAAACATATATCTATGCTAAACAAAACCAGCTACGAACACCACAAAAAAGAATACTATTGTATTACGATTTATCAATAAGAAATGTAATTCAATTAGCCATTTTGTCATCGGTGAGATATGAAATTCGTTACCGTGTACCCCCTAGTAATCCCTAAAATTGTTATAAAGTAGTTTTTCGGTTGCCTTTTTACACACATGGAAGATTAATGGAAATCGCATGGGAAAATGAAATATGAAACGCTCCAGAAGAGCGACGTCCACATGAGTAGCCAGCTCTCTTGGCTGGAGATTGCCTTCACTGGAATAGGGGAGAGTCTAAAATTGGAGGAGGAGGAGGAGGAAAAAGAGTATGAGGAGTAGAGAAACGGAGACGGAGATGAAGAAGTAGAGTTGACAAACCGAAGAGACCGACCAAAACCAACCACCGCGTTGCTGAAGATCATCATCATATGGGGCAACGTCAACGCTGCAGGGGAGCCAGAAGAAGCGGACAAGAGTGCGGAGAAAGAGGAGGAGGAGTATCACCGTAAAGTACTGAATATTATCCAACGTGTGAAGCGTAACTAATTGGCAAATTGATATTGCAGCAATAATAGCAGAAGAATTACAGTGTTTTCTGTGCATTGGGGTTAGGGATATAAAAAGAACAATTATTTCATACGAGTTTATAAAATCAAACACATTTCGTTTAAATTCATTCATTTTATAATATAAAATGTATCGAACTGAAATAAGTGCCAACCTAATTTTCCCCATTAAAAGCGGGTCAACACAATTTACGTTACGGTGTGGAAAATGGAAACTGCGGGCAAAACTGAGGGGTAGGGAGGGTTGTGCAAGCAGTGAGAATAAATGACGAAACAAATGAGTAAATTAGTTAACAAAACCTGAACGCCGAGCGTTATGTTCACTGTACCTCAACGTCGCGGCTTTATGGGCTAATCAAATCACTGAAGCAGACAACAAACACTGTAAGACTGAGTTCTCAATCTGAGTCTGAGCCTGAGCCCCAGTCGAAAGGAAATGGAATGGAGTTCGTAGCTCCGGTGTTATGGCCGCGATTTAACAATCCGCACACAACGCCGCCGAAAAGAAACCAGTTTTATAGAATTCACAAAAAAACGTAAGTGCACAAAGGAGCAAAACAAACAGAACGAAGGAAAGATATAGCTATATATATATATATATATATTCAAGACAAAGAAGAAGTCTCTCACTCTAACCAAAGAGATCTGGCTTTGGCTTTGGCTTTATGTGCAGAAAAGCGAAGGCCGTTCAAAGACTCTTTACTTCTTCGCCGAGCTTTGAAAATCAACTCTCGAGTGTAGTAGACAGCGGTCATTTGAATGAATGGCTGACAGACGGACAGATTGACGGAAAATGCGAAAACAAAAACAATGACTGATGCGGAAGCCTTGAGTTGAAGAGATTTAATACAGTAAAGCCATGTTAGCTTGAACTTGACAATGCACATAAGGAGGGAACTTTAATGGAAGTTACATTTACGTTTAACCACTCATGTACATTTTTTATATAGATCGGGTTCGGAAACTAAAAACCATTAAATTCCAAATAAGTCAAATGGAATAAATATCAAGTTTTGTCTTTAGGGAAGTGCGACTGTAATAAAGAAAATATATATACTTTTTCAACTGCCATTTTGTGCTATTGAACTTTGCCGTTGGCGCTTGAACTTTGCCAGTGGAACCGAGAAGAGTATTATTATTCGCAATAAGACGAGCTGAGATGAGAAGAGATGAGCAGGCTATAACTGAGTCAGAGCCAAGCCAATATGAGTTGAGTTGATGACTTGATTCTGGGCGGTGGCGAGGGCGTTGATATTGAACACAAGAAGAGCATCGTGTGTGCATCGTTGATTTTATTGATTTATGCATTACAAATTCGCTTCTTTTCTTCTCGTTTTCTTTAGTTACAAGAAGAACGAGGCAATGAACTGGAGACCAAGACAGGAGACAAAGAACAGGGCGAGGCATCACCATCATCGCCATCACCATCACCATCATCATCGGGAGCAAGGAAGCGGACAAAAGAAAAGGCTGGGCCAAAAAAGTTTCGCTTTTCATTTTGTCTGGCTAACGGTTTCTGTGTGTGGGAGGGGGAGTGAGTTTAACGGTCGCCATGGTTGCCAGATGTGGTGAATATGCGCGCGCCACAGGCATTGGGAAAATAAAGGAAAAACCCATGGAAAAGCCAACAACAGCAACAACGACCACATCGGTGGATTTAAATTTCCTGACGGCGAACGAGAGGAGCTTTTCACTTATTCTCCTTATTCCTTTTTTTTGTGTCGGGCGCACAACTTTAATTTGTGGGCGGTGTGGCGAGTTGGCGGGGTGTCGGGGTGGTGGACACTAAAGCCAATCGAGCGCCTAAATCGATTCCCACACACAAAAAACCTGTACAGCAAATTGGAGAAAATTGAAATCAAAGGAAAAACAAACTGGCAAGAAAATACATAGATAACAACGCAATATTGGGGAGGCAAAAGAAAGGTTAGACGGGCGACGTTGCAATGGGAAAATCGATGTTGGATGGAAAGAAAATGTTTAGCTCTTGACCACAAGGTGAGCCAGTTGTTGTTGGTGGCTTTTATCTCTTCTTCTTTGCGGCTCGATTCAACGTATTATATTATTATTTCTTGTTTATTCGTTTTTGTGGTTTCCTCATAAGTACACATACACATGTACTACACAAGTCAGGAAATTAAAATTGCATTAAAGTCGAACAGTTGGTAGCAATCAAGGCCTCATTTTGTTGACAAGGACTTGTGTTCAAGGATTCGCACTCACATTGATGGTTTGCAACAAATAGTCCGCATAAAATACAGACAATTTATTATTTGACCTAAATATACTAGCTGTATTTGTTTTTCAGCTATTTCCGTTTTGTTTTTCTGCCAGACAATAAACAAAACATATACAAATTTATTTATGTATACCAGCGATCTCTTTCTCATTAGATAAAGAAAATTCTGGGAATAAAGTACATGTGTAGAAATTGATTGATGAAGAAAAGAAATTTATGCAGACACCAAATTAATTTACATTGAAATCTATGCCCGCATTTCAGCGCGGTAATTGTGCTCCCAAAAAAAGCCGATATATGTGCATACTTAATGCCCATTTTCAATGGGATTTAATCAAGATCGAAATCGAAGCAGTACAGTCTGTCCCCAAATAAAACAGCTGCGGACATGAATTTAGTATCGCTTGTTCAAAAAATAAACACTTTATTATGTAAACGTGTTTGTCCGTATGTATAATGTATTTTAAATGATATAAAAGATACAAATGTTAAACAAAAAAAACGCTACTACAATTTGGATCACAACTTTTATTCTGAAGGGAACACCAAAAAAAAAGTTGCATAACTTAAAACGAGAAAAAAAAAAAACAGAAAACAACGACAGCCGACAAAAAGAAGATCAAGTATAGGGGATTAGAGTGCTAAAAATAGCGCTATGCACAAAACATTTCGAAAACGGCAACCAAAGATAATGAAAGACCCGAAATGTACGAGCCGATCCGAAGTTTTCGATCGTCTGGCCGATCGTATGGCCATATGGTGGGTGGGTGGATGATTGTATGGTTGGCATCGGGTTTTTTGGGCGGTGTACGGGTGCACGGGTGTGCGGCATCCATTTACACGCGACCTATAAACAAAAAAAAACAACTGAAAATGAGGCCGCGGCCATTCACGCGTCCGACGTCTCGCTCGCTTATCAATTTTTACTTGTTTTGTATAAAACCATTTAGAGAGAACAAAAAGTGGATGATGCATACAACGACGAGGGAAATGAAAGGCGTTACGTTTCAGGGAGGGCGGGTTTCTTATAAGTGATAAATACGTGGTGTTTGTAATTTGTTTGTTTTTATGTATATTAACTCAATTTGAATCGGGCCGTCATCAAAACAAATTGTTGTTGTTTTTCAAAACGACCAAAACTTGTTTGAACGAACGCTGCTTTTTTGGCTGTTTTCTGTTTTCGCGAGAATATACATATTTATATAATTTTAGATATTATCGACAACGACACGTGTTGTTGTTGCTCAGCCTGCCAAGAATTTGAAGTGATTTTCGCCAACTAGGGGATTAGTCACTCAGGATCGGGAAAGTTCTCAAACAATCGTGACAAACAATATCGTTCCATGAATCACTAGCGTGATAAGCAAATAAAATTTCAATCTATGAACTTTGATCATACAACATCAATCATATCAATTAAAATAATCTCAGTTCAGTTCGAATTTTAAAATGTTATATGTTATATAAACATTTCAATCTAACATTTTTTGTTAATTCTGTGTAGAAAACCCACATTTTTACGTTGCCAAATTTAGAGAAATCCACCTTGAAAAGAGATCAGCTCAAATTTGTTCAAGTGTTTCCTGCTATACATATATCACCGACTATTTGGCTTGCTCTTTGTGATTCACTAAAAAACATGTTTGTTTGCCGAACCAATCACAAATAATTAGCGCTTGATTCGTTTCCTATCTCTTTTTCACTGTTATCTCGACGAAAATTCGACTGAAAATGGCGAAATAGACGACAGAAATTTCAAGAAAGTCGTCATTTCGTTTAAATCCGGCACTAAAAGTGCTTGATAGTGGGCAATCAAAATGTGCATATGCCAGAGAACGTGCCTCTAGGTGATATAGAAAAAAAAACAACGAGATAGGGTTTTATGTAAAGCGTCAGACCAGAAAAATACGACACGTGTGGGATGAATGCAAAGGAAAAATAAAACGTATATATACTGAAAAAAAAATAAAACAAACACACGAGCAAATATGTACTTTTTATAATTGTTACAAGGTGAGCTGGAGTTGGCGAAAAAGAAAAAAACAGCAAAAGGCATACTATGAGTCACCAAGAAAAATTGGAAAAACAAAGTCAGCTGGGCGACTATCCAACGACCAGGGTTGCCATCGCAGCCAGAAACCCCTATGCACTCGCTGATAAGCGCCCGTAATCCCTAATCCGTAGATAATTCGAACTCGCCATTATATTCGCTTTACGTATATGCGGGTCGTCTATGAGTCATACGAATGAATGAGTGAGCAAAAAATTCCAGTCACGCACTGCAGGCAAAAATAATATTCAAGTTGTGGAGTGTGCAGATAAAGATATTTCTCTTTGGTCACTGCGATAATGAGGAAAATGTTATTTAAATTTGGAGATAGCTGTAGGGTATATATACACATACATATCTATATGTGCATGTTTGTACTTGAGCTATCAGTCATTTATTTTCCACTTATCAGCAGAGACGTCCTTCGCTACAAAGTCTACATTTTGTGGTTGGGGTTTTTGGTTTTTGGCAAGTCGTAATATTTTCTTGGCAAAGAACTATAGAAAAAGTTTAACAGCTGCACTGAATGAAATTGAGATTAAGAACTCAGCTGTTTAATTCATTATTTTTTACTCTTCCTTTTAACTTCTTCTGATAGATATTTAATGCAAAGAAGTGATAACGTTATTTTTTTTTAATTATATTTTTTTTAATTATTTATATAATTTTTATATGTAAAATTGTATTTATAACTTCAAACACTAAGCAAAGTCTACCTTGAAAGTTAAAACCTAGATCTTTTTTATGAAAATTTTTTTCTATCATTTATTTAACTGCTATTTATTTATTGTTCTTCTCTTTTTCGTAACTCGCGCGACATGGCAACGCTAGTCTAAGCACACACACACACGCACAAGTGACGTAGGCGAGCCCGTGTGTATTGGTGACTGTGGTGAAGAGAGAGAACGTGGGGAATCGACTAGTGGTGAGTAAGCAACGTAGGCGAGCGAAGAGGAAAATGAAATAATTTATAATTTTCTTTTTTCTCGTTTGAATTCACTTACTTTTCCAATTCGTTGTGGGTGGAAATTACACAGGCTTGAAACAAAAACTTAGAGCTTTGTTCGGATCACAGTAGTTGGAAATTTTTGTGTGTTATGTTGGTCTCGCAGAAATTCAATTGGTTGCTAGTAATTATTTTAATTTTTTTCTTTAACAGAGAATTGCACAGGGATCGTTGAAGAAGGAGGAGGGCAAAAAATATATCACAAAATGGTGCACGACGCAGTTGTTTTTCCTCGTTTTCCTTCGTTTCAAGTGGCGAATTACGGTTTTTTTCTGCAATATTACAGGATTTCTTTTTTCAAGATTTTTTTTCTTCTTTTTTTCTTATGCACAACGCACACGACTGCGACGCTGCTGCTGAGCTGCGTCCTGCGGTTTTTCTCAGCTGCGAGAGGAAAACGCTGTCAGTTTTCCTTTTGCTTTCCTTTTTAATTCTTTTCTTTTATTAATCGCGGGGCGCACTAACACGACCGAGAGAGAGGGAGGGGAGCGCGGGGTTGTGATTACTTTATTATCTAGTTTAGTTAGCAAGGCGCTGACTGGGCTGACGATGACAGTTGTGGGTAATTGAAGCCAAAAACCAACGTGGATCTGATCCTCCAAACGCGAAGTGAAGTCTCCAAGCACTCTAACAGAAATGAGCGGACCTCGCAACGCTTGCTGCCTGCGACTAGCGAGCTAACAGCGCTCTGTTGGTGGCAATTGGGTGGTGGGAGCGTGAGTCTGTTACTCAACTTCTGCGGTTGAAAACAGGTAACAGTACCAGCAGTGTGTGAGGTTGATATTATCGAAAGGACTTTTATTTAAAATCTATTTTAAGCTAAAATATTTGTAAAATAAATACTTATTAAGATAAAATCAGTTAATTTGTCTATTTGTATACTAAAACCAAGCATAATTGCAATGTACATATGTCAATAAAATTCTTATCGTGACACGACCAAACCTAAACTCATGGGCCCATCTCTAGTCCAAACGAGCGCTGTTAACGCAGAAAGAGCGTTGATTGCTAGTGTGGTGAGAAAACGGTTAGAAGGAATGGGAAAGGGGGTGGAGGATGACAGGCTAAAAAGAAATCGCCAGTCAACGGAGAGAAGCCATGTAGGAAATAAATTAAATGTGAACCGAGCAAAGATGGTCGAAAATGCGTATTTCCAACGAAAAACACCACGCTATGTTAGTCTAACAGTGCAAAGTGCACACACAATAAGACTGTGGAAAGGGAACAGAGGGAGAGAAGAGACAAAAGACCAATGCAACGGCAGAGAGACAACAAATTATATCGAGTCCCTGCCAACAAACCAAAACTATTTATGCTTACTGGGCGTTTCAGAAAACCTTCAAACGCGCTTTTAATAATCTTTATGGTTTTTCGTATGACTTTAAATTGGGCGACGACACAATTTCGACGACGCCATATTGTTCGCCAGCCAGAAGAGAGCTACAGCGTGTTAACATACGCAGAGAGCGAAACTGCGCTGCTGCGTCATCATTGCAAACTGCGCACTTTTTAAAAAAATCATTTTAATATCAATTTCTATGCGTTCACCGAACGGGAAACAAAAGTATTAATGTAGAAATCGCCAGCGTATGGCAGTTGCTTTGTTTTCCCCAATAGTAATCTTGTTGATAACAGTGCCATATTGTGAAATGGCTGTTGGCTGGCCGTGGTGAGTTTCCGCCGCGGTTTAACAGGCCTGCAATTTGCTTTTCAAATCACCCTTACCAAGAGAATATCCGTTTTGAAATGCACTTTGTCTAATTTAATAACCGATTTGGCAGAAACATTTGTCGTCTAATTAAGTGTTTTGTGCTTACTGAGAATGGAATCAAGCACACAAAATGTCACCTTGCAAATGCTTAGTGTTGATTAGTTTTGAAAGGTAGTGCAAAAAAAAATTGTACAGCACTAAAATATATTTTTGTCCAATTCTAGCTTAAAACATAATTTGTACCTGTTTTGTAACTCTGTATTTAAAAAATGGTATCATAAAATTTTAAATACATTTGAGGAAAAATCACTTTATAATCTATAAATCTTAAAAATGTATATTAGAGGGTAGCTTGAATGCGACCACGTTTTCACATGATCGAAATATTATTTCTTTGCGATCACTCGCAAAGCAAATGTAAAATCAAAAGCAAATTAAAAAGCCAGAGTGGGGCTAAGAATTCGCTTAATTAGAGGTCATAGGCTCCAACGAGATCGTGTTTATATAAATAATATAAAATATCATTTACGATCCGTAGATACATAGATACCAGTTTGTGAAGTTTCTCGACAAATATTTCAGCTATCAAAGGTCGCACCTGCCTACGAAATTGATTCTGCACTAACCTTGTCGCGTTGACAAAAAAATAAAATTGAACAAACAAAAATAATAGCAATTTAAATGAACAGACAGTAAAAATACGCTAGTGCTAACGAACTTTGTAAACTTAAAAGCAAGGCTGCAAGCAGAAAAGCTCCAAAATTATGCGAGACGTAAAAAGGCAAACTTAAAAGCGAGCGATACTAAATACAACGTAGTATAAAGTCGCTGAGCGTTAAAAATAAAATATCAGACACGCAACAGCGACGGCTGCCAGCAGTGTTTTCTATAGAAAACGAAAATTATTTCCTGTTTTCAGCAATAACAACCGCGCGTGAGGTGGAAAACGAAAATATCGCCCAACAAGCGGAGATAACAGAGTTGGGGGTGTCTAACAGTCGTGGTGAATCCGAAACGCATTTGGCCATTGCATTGCAGTTTGTTTACCATCAGCTATTAGCCACAAACCTTATAGAGTATGTATGTACATACGCATATACATTGTGTGTATGTATGTATGCATACCGCTTAACATACCCCTTGAAGTCAAAACGACGCAGTTGTAAGAGAAACCGAGACGAGGCGGAGATACAAAGGGGCCCCAAACAATGCGTAAAAGAGGTGATTGATAACAAGGTGCGCCTTACAAATGTTCACTGTTTGCCCTCCACGAGCAATACAGAAATTCGTTAAGACCTCCAATCCATTCGAAATTCTCTATGCTTATCTATTTAAGTGCTCTGATTTGGGGAATATGTATGTCTATACGTACATACATATGTATATAGTGGCAGAATTTAGCGGCACTGGAAGTACATAACCACATAGTTACCTTGTATTGCTCAATAGAAAGAAGCGACCATCTTTTCATTTTCTTTTTATTTTAGAATTTTTTTTGTATAACATGCCACTTATTTTTCACGGTGTCTATAATTATGCTGATACAATTGGAGCTACAAATAGAGGGTGAACGTTTTTCGTGCACACAGTTGCACTTTATGTAAACATGTGGGCACACGCACAAGGTTGTGGCAGAAGAAGAAGAAGTGCATTGTACAGGCGAAAGAGAGAAGAAAGGAGGAGAGGAAGAGGGCCAAAAGGACAACCATAGAAAGAGGGAGCAGCCAAGCTTGGTGTATTTTTGGCACACAATCGCCCCCAGTACAGCCCTCTCTTTCTCGCATTCGCCTATACCATTTCGCTGTGTGGTGCATTCAACCTGCTGGTGAGAGAGACAGGTGCATTTACAGTTCCTCGCGATCAACAGCTGTGTGAGTGATGGCGAATCGGGCAATTACTTAACTGCGTTTGTGCGATAGGGTATCTAAAATTGATTTCGCTAACAAATATTTGCACTGATACCATTTCATATTATATTCTGTAATTTATGTATTACAAAGTATTTATATTTTCCATTAGTTAGGTAACATTTGATTGAAATATAATGTTCATATCGTAAATTGTGAAGCATAAACATGATCGAACATGAATGCATGCATTAAATGAAATAGCACGTGATAAGCAGTAAATGTAAAGTGAGAAAGAAGGCCAACACTGGACTCGCAGGCAACGCAATTTGTTGAACTTTAATGCGTAGCAAGCCAAATCGAAAACTGCAGTAAACAATGAAACGTTGCTAACGGCCCACCCTCTCACATCCCCAACCCCCTGGTCGATGATGGCGATGATTTGTTATTGTTGGCCTGGCTTACACGGGGTTGTTGTTGCTGCGTAGCTTTTTTTTTTGTTGCTGGATAAGGCAGCGGCGCATGCAACAAATTGCGTTCTACCAACAACAGGAACAACGACATTCAGAGATGAGAGACAAAGGACCATGGGTAGAAATTTTAAACAAGAGTACTACGCTCTCTAAAAACAGCGTCAGAAAATTCAAAAAAGTATTTAAAGTGCACTAATATTCGTGAAATAAAAAACTAAAACAAAAACTAAAATATGCCTTCAACATCAACTTTAAGTTTATAGTTTAATTTATATAAACTGAAAACTGGTGCTTACTTTATTTCAATATATTACTATAAATATTGTTGTTGGCTCATTTTTTAATTGCACAAGATATGGCTATAAAAAAGATAACATTTTCAACCCCGAGAATAAGATAGCACAAAGACCACAAAGAATCGCCACTCGATGACGTAGTTTGTTTTCCAGCTGAATTCCAATTGCAATTGTTCAAATTACCCCACTTGAACGAGGAAACCAGAATGCTCTTGGAAGATGAGAAAATATTCAGCAGAGGAGGAAAATGTGTGTGACATAGGGTGGGAAAAAGGAGCTTGGGCTCTATCACCACCAGCAAATAGAACCACACATACAAAGTGCGCCGGAGTTGTCGTCATCCATGGAATGATTAACAAAAGCAGTTGATTGAACTTCGTTTGGCCTCCGCACATCCCACGGCGAATGTTTGTTTGTGCCCGTGTGTACTTGAAATGCCCCACTTTGCGGTGTGGGGCTAATAATTTCGGGTGTTAATGACCAGAGCACTGACTTTCGGCGCTGCAAACAAGTCCCAGCAATTGTGTTCCAAAGATTGATGGGGGCCAGGAAATTCCAGATGCACATAGTGGGATCCCCTTTCGATTTATGGTAATGGCAAAAATGCCAACATCTTGCAAATCTTTGCATCAGGTTAGGATTCTAACATCTATTGAACTTTTATAAGCAATTTTTAAAGGATTTAACTTAAACTTGCTTATATAAAACAAAAAGGCTAAAGAAAATCCAGGGAATTAGGTTATCATACATTCTATCGCTTGACGCAGACGAGTTGAGATGAACTGCTGTCAAATGTGGGCGTTTTTGGGTAACGCCCGAAAATGGACGCAGCAAAAGTGTCATTAGACTCATATTTTTGGTTTCGTATTTTTTATATTGCTTGTCGCTTAATATTTTAGATACATAGCTACAATTCGGATTGTACATCTATATATGCATATAAAAAACACGATATGTTGACATACATAAAGGCAGAGATTCTTCAACAGTACACAAAAAACATATGTATGCGTTTGGACGGAATAGACTTACAACTAATTACGCTCATTCGCGGTTAAAATTTGTGGTATTCGAGAGGCACATCTCTAAGGCACTGAACTGGTGGATGGAATGTACACTATAGTTTAAGCAATGTTTGAGTGCGAAGCATCAGGGTAATCTAGTGCTGCTTTCGGACGGTATAGATTGTGCAATTTCGTTGTGAGCCCCATAGATGGATGGAAAAAATACTTTTATTAACCCACGGGCATGGTGGAAACGGTGCTGTGTGGGGTGGTTGGTCGCGATCCTGCCAGTGAGTTGGCGGTAGATGCGTGCAGGGAGGCCATTGTGCCCATCTGAAAAGGTGAATAGAATCATTAGTCATATTTTAGATGTAATTGCTTGGTGAACTTACGCGTAAATGGGCCAGATCCTCCAGTTTGGTCAGATCCACGAGTTCCAAAAACAGAGAGTACACCAAGGCCCATCCATAGATAGACAACACACAGAAAATGGTCCACAGGAGCACCATAAGCACATTGTAGGCAAAGTACAGATCATTGACAATGGCAAAGAAGATCAGTGCCAAAGCCCGCCAAACAGTGAATATGGCAAAGGACCACAGCCAGGGCATAACCTTCCTCTCGTATTCCTAAGGTATAAAAAACATGTATTATAATGGGTTTTTAAATAAAAACTCGTTTGCCAATTGATGGGATTATGTGCTAATTTCTTGGTTGTGACTGTGCAGGATGAGTATGTTACCCTTTTGCTCAGTAAGCGTTTCTGTTCTCCCAGTTTTTTATGCTTTCGGGCAATGAAAAATGTAAATGAATTGCATGCAACAGCTGTAGGATACCCAGCACTAAAACTTACCTTGCGCAGAGCCACGCAGAGAAGGACACTGGTCACAAAGTTAATCAGCGCCATGATAAGCGAGAACAATGCAAAGACAATCAGCATGTTGCGAACTGCAAATAAATCAGGTGGTTCATAAAAGGATATACCAAGTTTAGAACACGATTTCCAATAGGCTTACCATGCTTGTTGCCCACATAGACGAACTCATAGGATATGATGTAGTAGCCATAATGTGTAGATCCTGGAGCAGCCATCGCATAGCAGTAGATGTCGAAGATGCTCGTGGCGATGGTGAAGAGGGACAGGAACTGAAAGAAAGTTTTACGTTACAAAAAAGGACATTCTCTATAAGGATTTTCATATCCTACAATGGCAAACAATCCGACCAGCATGGCACCCTTCTGTATGTCGATGTACTGGTTGTTTTTGAGCAACGGTCGTTGGTACCACGGAATCCTGACGGATCGCGTGGATCGGGACATCTTGGAGTGTAAATTCGTCGAGGATCTGGAAGATTATAAATGTATTAGCTTTGACATATTACTATAAAGATAAGATGGCAATCTCACCTTCCCGTGGCATGGGAATAAACCGACGGATTGGACCGATATGTGGAGGGCGTTTTTCTGCCGTAATTCATCATGAAGCCTTGTAAGTCTCGTCACGTGTATAAGAAGGAATGTCCTTTATCAATTCTTCAACCAGCTAATAAAAGATTTGAAATATAACCGTTAGTAAGTGGGTTCTATTAATTTTCGTTTATTGACCAGGGCGTGTTTGCTTAATTTGTGTATTTTGGGTGTGTCAAGCGAGGCTTAACATTTTCGAAAACTTTGATCGCGTTTTTTGCACGTTTAAAGTTGGTTAACTGTATATATCTCAGTGTTGGGCTGTTGCAGTGTTTGTAGAGGTTTCGGGAAACAATAATTGACATGCCTTTGCATTTATTTACCTCTAAAAAACGAATTATTAATCACCTCGCAACGCATCAAAAACAAAACACACGAATCAGGGCTTAGTAATATCCAGGGATGCATCAAAGTTAGGTAGCAAATACCGATAGAGCAACAAGTGCTATCGATATTGCTCTCGATGGGCAGCACTGTCTAATCAGCTGTTCAATTGGGCGCCTATTTAGTTATTTGTTTGAATATAATATTGGATATGAAAAAAAAAATGAATTGGTATTCAAAAGTGGTATGTACGGTTATGAGATTAATTCATCCTTTGTTCAAATATATAGAAGTTATTTATAAAAAGAAGTCATAAAAGCACTTCAGTTTTATCTGCTGAATCAGTTTGTAACCATTTTAATTGTAATCCTTGATAAAACTTTAGATATATTCAACAAAATCCAATTGTTTTATAAGGCCATTTAATTTGAATTCAGTTAATTGCTATCGATTGACTCCAGCAACTTGACTGCGTTATCGGAACGATTGCGAGGCCCTGGATTGCGCGCGCGTATGTGTGCTTCTGTGTGTGTGTGTGTGTGTGAGCAGAGGAGGGCGAAAACAATCGACCAATGGAAAACATAAACATTTAATTTTGAGCATATTTGGTATCAGAACTAGATGACCGGCCCAACATGTCACTGCCGCGGATCACGGACTTCGAAATTCTCGAAAAACTCGGAGCGGGCAGCTATGCGACCGTATACAAAGCGCGGCACAAAGTGGGACACCAGTTACATACACACCACATAGCGCCAAGGGTCTAATATTTACGTTTTATCATTGCAGAAACAGCGCACTTATCACGCCATCAAGTATGTGGAAATGTCGACGTTGTCGGAAACCTCGAGGGAAAACCTAATCACCGAAATACGCCTCCTCCGGGAACTCAAGCACAAGTACATTGTGACGCTGCAGGATTTCTTCTGGGACGACAAGTATACACCATCGTTTCATACAATCAGTCGATGATTCATCCTTCTAGCAGGATTAGCATATATGTAGGAGCTCAAATGGTGGCAGGTCTAGCTTACAATCCAAACTACTAGAGAGCTTTATAGGAATATAGGTTTAGGTCATAAATATGTTGTTGCGTTGGAAGTTAATGTCAGTGTATTATGTATAATAATTCTACTCAAGACAGGCTCAGTTACTAGAAACCGGTATAACTCATGCCGCTAGGTTATCTTTATTATGCCATTATTATTGGTGTTAAGCTCAAACAGATTAGTCATCCAGTTTTTACCAATTTCAGCGAAACTAATCGGTTTCCTTGAGAAAACATGCCACGAAATGTACAAAAGTATTAAAGTCTGCTTTATTTCAGAAACATTTACATCGTTTTGGAGTACTGTAATGCCGGCAATCTATCCGCTTTTATACGAACCAAGAAGGCATTGCCGGAGAGCACCTGTCGCTACTTTTTGCGCCAACTGGCGGCCGCTGTGCAGTACATGCGAGCCAACGATGTGTCCCACTTCGATCTTAAGCCGCAGAACCTGCTGCTCACCCGCGGAGCCAACAATGTGTCTCTGAAGGTGGCAGACTTTGGGTAGTTAGCTAAGTAGTATTACAATATATACTTTGTACTAATATTTCGAATCTGTTGTAGGTTTGCTCAGCACCTGAAACTGGGCGAAATCAATCAACAGCTGAAGGGATCGCCGCTCTACATGGCCCCGGAGATTGTGCGCAAGCATCAGTACGATGCCAAGGCAGATCTCTGGAGCATCGGGGTGATCCTCTACGAGTGTCTATTCGGCAAGGCGCCGTATAGTTCGCGTACCATTGAGGAACTATTGCTGAGGATCAGGAAGGCCGAGGCCATAACACTGCCACCAAACGCTCGGATCAGCAACGAGTGCCATGATCTCCTGCGCCGCCTTTTGGCCCACGAGCCCACGGCGCGCATTTCGTTTGCGGACTTCTTTGCGCATCCTTTTCTCGATCTCAAGACGTTTCCCACGGAGCACACTCTGCAAAAGGCCATTGATCTGGTCACGCAGGCATGCGCCTACGATGAGAAACGCAACTACAAGGAGGCTTACTATTTGTACTGCAGTGCCCTGCAGTATTTTGTGCCGCTAATCACGGAGGAGACGGACGCCACCAAGCGGCTGGCATTGCGCAATCGTGCCTTGTCTTACACAAAGCGCGCCGAGGAAATCAAGAATTGCATAATCGAGGACGAGTACAGAATGTTGGCTGAACGGCAACGACAGGCGGCTACAGCTGCCACAGCTAACCAAGAGCCACCTCAAGCTTCCCAAGAACCCGCTGCGCAGCCAAGCAGCTCGCGGGTTGCTGAAATGTTGGAACCGGATGCCCGCTATAAACAGCTATGTAAGATATGATTTGTGTTGTAAACTTGATCATTTATAATACCGCTCCTCCATTCTAGATGCCCTTTCGAACTCAAGTCCGTCCCTGAAGACTGGCCTAGAAATCGGACGAAAGGGCGAGCTATACCTTTACGAACGGAAGCTGGACGCAGCACTGGAGTCGTACACCTCAGCGTTGGGCATTCTGGTGCCGTTTGTGAATAATGAACCAAAGGGCGAACGCCGTAATCTGCTGCTGCAGCAGGTTAGCCAAATGTGCCCTCTAAGCAAACAATTTAACCTATGAAGAATCATTTTTAGCTGGAGTTCTGGATGAAGGAGGCGGAGAGCATCAAGAGCATTTTGAGCGCCAAGCACTTGGACGAGGAGGAGCAGAAGCTGTCCACGGTACGCAGCTGCAGCATACAGTAGACAACAAAAGATTGAATTGAATTCGATGAGCAATTTTGGGCGCCTGGTGCGCATTTGTTAGAGTATTTTTGTAGGACGATGTGCGAGGAGCATCGCTTAGTCACGTAGCCTTCTATGATCTTATATACAATATACAGATATACAAATGTCTCTATTAGATTCGCTTTCTATGTACAGCAGTACCATGACCGCTATTTGTAACGCTCCCCAAACAACCTATTCTATATGTATTGGTATTCCTATTCGTAATTGTTATGTAAATTCTAACACCGATGGCCTTCTACGTGTATACTGACCCACTTGTTTGCAGCCTGAGAACCGTTGTTAAGTTTTAAACCATTTGATTTTCTATTTTAAGCGCACTTCATTGAGAACCATCACATTCCAGGGCTGGTCAAGTCCGCCGCTCCTTTATTTCATTCTGTTTATAGTGCTTAATTTGATTAAAATTGTTTAAAGATAACCGAAGCAGTTTCGTTTGATATTGGTCAAGATAACGCGATAGTGGCGCTCTCTTTTCATCGCGAAGGTATAATCTCGTCCTATCAATTGCTGTAAATAATCGTAATCAACATGAATGGGCAATGTCGGAAGGCTTATAAAAGCGGCTGTCGAACGATTGCTGCTCATTTTCAGCTAAGAAAATGTCGCGGAATCAGGATCTCTGTCTGACGGCTATCATCGCCCTCTTGACTATCGCGGGCATTTCCCATGCTGCTCCCCAAATGGGACGTGTGGTCAATGGCACGGACTCCAGCGTGGAGAAATACCCCTTCGTGGTAAGTTCGTCAAAGGTCGAAGTGAGTGAAATGAATGAAAGTAATGTTTACCTTAATATCTTTCAGATTTCGATGCGTGGCTCCACTGGCTCGCATTCCTGCGGGGGCTCCATCATTTCCAAGCAGTTTGTGATGACTGCTGCCCATTGTACGGACGGACGCACAGCCTCGTCCCTGTCCGTTCAGTATGGAGTGACCAAGATTAATGCCACCGGTCCGAATGTGGTGCGCGTGAAGAAGATCATCCAGCACGAGGACTACAATCCCTACAACAACTATGCCAACGATATCTCCCTGCTGCTCGTGGAGGAACCCTTTGAGTTCGATGGCGTCACTGTGGCACCCGTGCAGTTGCCGGAGCTCGCCTTTGCTACGCCCCAAACGGATGCCGGTGGCGAGGGAGTGCTCATCGGATGGGGCCTCAATGCGGTTGGTTTCGACTACGATCATAGTTTGTGTTGAAGGCTTTAATCTCAGTGTATATCTCTTTAGACTGGCGGATACATCCAGTCCACACTGCAGGAGGTGGGCCTGAAGGTCTACTCCGACGAGGAGTGCACCGAACGTCATGGCGGTAGAACGGATCCCAGGTACCACATCTGCGGAGGCGTGGACGAGGGCGGCAAGGGACAGTGCAGCGGAGATTCCGGTGGTCCACTCATCTACAATGGCCAGCAGGTGGGCATCGTGTCCTGGAGCATCAAGCCCTGCACCGTGGCCCCCTATCCGGGTGTCTACTGCAAGGTCAGCCAGTACATCGACTGGATCAAGAAGAGCCAGATCATTTTGGCCTAGTCATCGCATTATCATTGTGAATAGTGCATGGGCTATACCTGCAATAAATAAAACTGATATTGAATGATTAAAGTGGTCGCCTTCTTAAGCCATAAATCGGTGTCAAGTGAAATACTCGGGATTTGCCTGTTTTCTTTGATAAGGGGTATACTAATAATATAGGGGGTAAGTTCCCTTTTTCTATAATTGGATTCAATCATTCTTTAATCTGGTTTTTTGCCATTGTTAAATGATTAAATTAAATGTGATAATTATACAACATATTATATAACCATTTAACTACAATTAACTACATATATGCAATCACAAGAGATGTGCTAATTTTTCTTTATTTATAAATATAAACTTATGTCCGATAGCTTCCTTTTATTTTTAGCCAGAAAAATTTGCGCATTTTGGCTTTCTATTTGAATGCTTTGGTGGCCCGACGAGTACCATTTTATACAAATGACGACAGATTCAATAACCTCCTATCTAAAGTCGTAAATAATACTAATCGTTCATATTCGGCGAGCTTATAAAAGCAGTAACCCACCCCGGGCTACCATTTTTGGGCCAAATATGTTGTCGAATCAAGATCTCAGTCTGGTTTTAATCGTTCTACTGACCATTACTGCGGTTGGTCAGGCCGCGCCTTCCACTTCAAGGGTGGTCAATGGTACGGACTCCAGTGTGCTGAAGTATCCTTTCGTGGTAAGGAAAAGTAAAGTGAACTATAATCAAAATTTTAAGAAAAAGAAATGACCCAAGAAGTGACTCAAAAACATGTTAAATAATTAAATATTATTTAAAATCAATAAGAAAAGTAAAGATTCTACATATTAACCCGCTGATTTCTGGATAAGGTATCCCTACGCAGCTATGATGGATCGCATTCCTGCGGAGGATCCATTATTTCCCAACATTTTGTGATGACCGCCGCTCATTGCACCAATGGACGTCCTGCGGATACCCTCTCGATTCAGTTTGGAGTGACCAATATAAGTGCCAAGGGTCCGAATGTGGTGGGCATTAAGAAGATCATCCAGCACGAGGACTTCGATCCCACTCGCCAAAATGCCAATGACATCTCGCTGCTGATGGTGCAGGAACCTTTTGAGTTCGATGGCGTCTCTGTGGCTCCTGTGGAGCTGCCAGCTCTGGCTTTCGCTGTGCCTCAATCAGATGCCGGAGTTGAGGGAGTGCTCATCGGTTGGGGTCTCAATGATGTGGGTTATTCGTCGAAAAATACGATTTTAAATGAGATTATTTCATACTACAATCTTTTTTAGACCTATGGAAGCGTGCAGAGCACCCTGCAGGAGGTTTCGCTGAAGATCTACTCGGATGAGGAGTGCACCGCCCGACACAATGGCCAAACTGATCCCAGATATCACATTTGCGGCGGAGTAGACGAGGGTGGAAAAGGTCAGTGCAGCGGAGATTCGGGTGGACCCCTCATCTACAATGGCCAGCAGGTGGGCATCGTGTCCTGGAGCGTGAAACCCTGCACCTTGGCTCCCTATCCGGGTGTCTACTGTAAGGTTAGCGAGTACGTTGACTGGATCAAACACAACCAAATCTTATAGGCTTAGTCATAAAGTATATTGTTCAATAAATGGAAAATGAAACCACTTAATAAATAATCAGATTGGCAGATTACTTTACTTGTTCCTTGGGGGGCGATAAGCTAATTATCTGGGTCATTATTATAAAGGCTTCGTGGGGCAATAAATATTGGGGATTGTTTTACTAGCTATAAATTTAGCATATTGTTTCTGATGAAACGAGTTAGATTTGGCGCCAAAGCAGTGGTTTTGGTTATCAAGCAGTTAAAGCAGTTTAAAGCAGTGCTACGTGGCCTTATAGTACTCATAAAACTGTAGTTGAAATTGGCGCTTGTTTATGGTATTCCTCAAACTGTAATTTAAAATGATATGTAATATATGTAACTTGATATTAATTGTTATGGTCGAAGTGAATTATGTTTTATTTAAAAGTTATTTCATACTTTAAGTGGGCTATACCAATAGTAAGAACAAAAGATATTTGGTGCTTGCAGCTGGACTGCAGAAACTGCACTTTCAGTCGCAATGAAAAACATACATTTCATCACCCTTACTAAGGCCTTTGAAGGTCTAAGGATGTCCGCAACTCCCTCGGCTACAAATATTTGTGCTGCAGACCTTCATTAGCACCGAAATGAAGAAGTAAGCAGTTTGAGCAGCACTGGGTCACTGGACCAATACGAAGTCACCCGACCCGAATCGAAATCGCTCATCCGCCCCGTCGGCTGCTGCTGCTACTGCTGCTGCTGCGGATGCTTCTTCATGCTGATGGTTCTACGGCCGCGGCTTCAACTTCTGGCACTGCAGTCAACATTTTCAACTCAGACGGAACGCACGGTTGGGCGGACGCAGTTTGAAATAATTCAAAAGTTTGTGTCCGTTGGTTTTGTGTTTGAATTCAGAGTGTAACAAAAGCATAAACAAATAAAACGAATATCAAGATTGAAATCTTATTAAAAAGCAATTTATACAAACGCTTGTGATATCTTTTTTTCGAGAATAAAACACAGTTTTTCCTACATATTTAAATCCAAAGATCATGTCGACGATGTTTCTGCTGTTTTTGTGTTATTTCGCTTGCCACTGAGGCGGCCAAAAAAAAATGTGAAAAAAATATTGCATTTGCCATAGCACAGAATGCGGAAGGTCGCCCATTATGATGGACCCAAAACTCATTGCATTCATTCGTTTAATTAAAAAACAGAAACACATAAAAAAGGAAGAACAGAAATGACTTGTTAATTGGCTGCTGCTGCGAGGGCCACACGGCGTATGCGTGATGCTAGGGCTTGTTGATTTTCGAGCGGAATAAAAGAGCAGAAACTGCAAGCCCCAAATTGATCCAGCACCGACTTTTTCCTCAGTTTTTCCCCGAAGCCCCACATACACACATATATATATTTCAGCAAATCAAATCAAAGCCCAAAAGTAGGCAACAAAAGAACACAATGAGATCCGTAATACGATTTTGGCTAGCTCCTACCGTTCAGCAAAGTATTTTCGGAAAAATTCGTGGAAACACTCAACGCTGAACGCTGAACGCATAAAAAAGTACTTTCAAACACCCCTTTACATTTACCCTCCTCCCCCGCCTCGCACACACACACACACACACTCACACACACACTCGCATTCGCGCATTTAACTTACAACAAAAGCAATTTGAAAACAATTTTTCGAGTTTCGAGAAAAACGTGTGGCCCTGTGCGGTCGTGGCCTACATGCTTATGGGCTAAAAGAAAAAAATGATGGAAAACTGGGCGTGGCATCTGCTGGCAATTTGTAACATTCCAAACAAAAGGTGCATGCAACAAAAGTTACCAGGGCATCGAAGGCTTTTGTGATTTACTCGGCAACGTGAATTGCAAAAAGATAAAATTACATTGGAAGAAAGTGCGACAGTTGCCACTTCTTTGCTGCAAATGAACACATTACCCATTTTAAACATTTTTTTTGGCTGCCCAGATTTCCCATTAAATAAGTATTTTGTAGTAGAAATAAATAAGTAAATAAATAACAAATTATATTAATGTCTAACATTTTAGCACGAACATCGTCAAAGATCTTTGTCAGAACGTTTTAAAACAAATACAAACAAACAAAAACCACAATTAAGTTAATGTATTAACCGAAGTAGAAACAAAGTCTTCCAAAAAGCGGAACGATTCCACTGAGAGGAACAAAGTGAGAATTGCAATTTCAGTGAGTGCAGTTTGTCAGTTCTTCAGTCTGCCCATTTGTCAGTTCGTCAGTTTGTCAGTTTGTCAGTTGGCCAGCGCGTCAGTGTGTGTGTTTTGGTGCCAGTGTGTCAGTGAGTGTGAACTCTGTGGTAAAGGTCAAAACTCATTTGAAAATGTCGAGCGGCAACCAAGAAGCAATGTCAACAAAAGCAGCTGTCAACTCATTGGACGTGGACGAGGACAAGGCCCCGTCAATGCATATGCATCCAACATCCTCGTCCTCATCCTCATCGGCATCGGCATCGGGATCGATTGCGTCCAGCGGCCATGTGAAAGCTCTGGCCATCCTGGTGGCCATCGTCTTGTGCAGCGGCAGCCTGGGACTCGCCGACGGGCTCAAGTGCCACATGTGCGGCCAGTACAACGAGGGCGTGGGCTCCATCACGCCCTGCACCAACTACACCAAGGACATTGCCCATCTCTACCTGAAGGAGTGCACCAAGAAGAGCGAGAAGTTCTGCGTGGTGAGTGCATAAACTATCCCAAGTGATCCCAAAATATCAGTTTAATTCATTTTGTAGCAAAAAAGTGGTAATTGTTTGAAATATGCTGAGAAATTTGGCTCAAAGAAAACCTTAGAACACTTTGAAACTTAATTTTAGGAAATTTCTTGAATTGAATCAATGACTTATATCAATTTCAAAAGTTTATTCCATAACGCAGCATTGAAAAATCACTTGAATCCAAAGAGAATACAATTTTGATCAATTGTATAATTTCGTTGATAGCTGTTTTTTTTTGTTGCTCACCATTATTGGTTGGATTTTTCCAGCGAATTTATTTTTGTCTTTACTCCGGACCAATTGAACCGAATTGGAAGCGCTGCATTCATTTATTTATAGACTCATTCATTTTGGTCCATTGCTACTCATTGTTGTCATTGTCCGCGCAAGCAAAAAGGCAACCAAGAGGCAAACAGCGATAGTCCACCAGATCCTGCTCCTCCTCTTCCTTCTTCTCCTCTTCCTTCTCCTCCTGCTCCTCCTGCTCCTGCTCCTTTCCGCTTCCTTCCTGCCATCCATCCATTGATGACTTCTCGAGTTGATGTTTCCATTTTATTGTTTTTCGCCCGTGCCCATCCATATTGATTGTGTGTGTTCTGTGCGGCATTATCTCTGTATTATTCCTACGAAGTAATATCGTTGGCAGTTCTGCTGCTGTCACAGTTTTGTTTTCAGTGCTCGTCGCAAAAACAAAAAGAAATGGAAAGATAAATTGGTTATAAAAACAAAGTGAATCATTTGAATTCCCAGGTCGATTGAGATTTGTGAGCACATCGATTTGGTTTTATTTCCCAGCAGTTTTAGAAGACAAGCAAATGGAATTTTTAATACCAAAAACATATTGACTTTAAGTAATTACTAAAGACTTTCTCTTAGCGGGTTATCTAACTTTATAACTTAAGTAATAATTAAGCTTGATTTGCTTTAAGGATCTAAGCCTAGTCTTATAATAAGGTTAAATAGGTTGCATTGTCTTTCAAGTTTTTTTCCAAAAACTTGTTAAATTGATTTGTTTTACATTTTTAAATGTTTTTTTAATGAGTTGAGTAACTGAACTCATTAACTTAACTCATTAGCCCAGCATCTAAGCCAACTAGCTGAAAGCTTTGGACCCTTAAAACCGACTCACGTCTTTTGTGACTGCGTTACGTATACGCGCCGTGTACCAATTTGCATGAAACACAAAGTGAGGCGGCGTTGTTTTTTGAGTGCCAACCCCGCCTGCTCATCAGCATGGCATCATCGGCCTCCTTGGGCACATCCATCTACCGGGGAGCAAGGTAAACTAATGCCATCCGACTGCTCTGGCAATTTCAATTAGTTTTGTGGCCGTCGAGCGGTTTGCTCGGTGGCTCGATGCTGACGATCTATGTAGTGGGTGGGCGGTACGTGTGCCGTTAGCTAGCGCCCTGATTATGGGCGTGGCAGCCCAATTGTGCGCATAAATTGCCGCATATTGTATGCACTCAACCCTCCAGTGGGCGTGGCATGAGGTGAGTGCCTCTGTGTGCGAGTGTGTGTGTGTGTGCGGAGCACTTAACGAATTGCAACGGAGGAGAAGAAGGAGAAGCGCCGCATCCTGCGAATCCTGCTTGTTTGCGCTTTGGCAATCATTAAATATTTAACACCTACTTGCCATGCACAGCTGCCAACTGCCTGCCGATTGCAGCCACATCTTTGCCATGATTCACCCGCCGCCTTTTTTCTTTCTTTTTTTGGGGGCCGTGGTGGCACATAAATTGTTATTTTCTGCGGCGCTCGATGGTTAACACGTCCCGCTCATTTCATCGGGCCACGCCCACACCGCCCACTCATCGGCATAATTTAGTTTGCAAGGAATTCTCTTTTTTTTTTTGAACTGGATATTCAATGTGGTTGGGAATTTGCGAAGGAAATCACTGAAAAACGCATATACTATTTATCACACAATTCGCAACTTTTATAATCGGCGGTTGGGGATACAAAAAAAAGGATGTTCATTTTGTCTTTATTTTTCCATAGCGCTGTGCCATTAAATTTGATTTCCTCTTGCTTTTTTCCCACTCGTCCTTGTGGTGCAACAAAAAATGTGTCTTTTTTACGCTGCAAACAAATTGCATTTAATTGCAATTGGCAGCTTGGCGCAACAGCAAATGATGTGAAATTTATGGCAACAGTGCGGCTACGCAATGTGCCCAAAAAGTGCATCTTTGTTGCACATTTCATATTTCGCATTAATTTATTTTATTCCCTCTTTACTTAACAATTATGGAACGTGACATTAATTTATGGGTGTAAATGCATAAATTCCGCCTGATTAATAGTTAATCTATTTTATTAGATGTCTGTATGCATTTATTAAATTGAAAGTAAATATGAAATGGTTTATAAACCATATTTTTACATCGAATTGAAAGTACGAGCAAATGAATATTTAAAATCGTTTTACACAATGTTTTTCCATACATGCGAGCTTATGTTTCCATTTCAGTTTGCTATCGTGTCCGGTTTAAAAAAAAAACAAAAAATTTTATAAATTTGGTAGCAACGTTACTTGCTGGTTTGCATTTGTTTGAATTATTTAATTTTTATGATCTGCTTTTCCATTACAATAATTTTTACCATTTTCTGCGTGAAATGTAGCGAAAAATATCGAAGAAAAACACAAAATCCAACACAGTACTTATCCAGTAAGCCTTAAGTATTTGTGCTTAGCTTTTATCTTTCGTTTTTGCCGCCATCCTGATAATTGCCCTTCATTTTGTTATTAACAGCTTCACAGACACTTAATTAGCAGCATAATTTATGCCAAGCCGCCAAAGTAAAGACCCGCCAAGACGCCAATGATGATGATAATGAAGATGATGAGGATACCCGCCTCGAAAAGTAGCCAAAAAAAAGGAAAAATATGTTGCAACACGAAACTTTTGTTTAAATATTAACCGACCTCCGGCCGTCGTTTTGGCCATAAAACTTGAAGTGTTCACAACAGTTGCTGTTTTTGCGGTTCTCCCGCTGACTGCTTGACCTGATGTCGTCGTGTTTTTCGGCCAACTACTTGGCTTTCTTGTTGATTATTTGCTTGATGCCATAGTTACTTAGGTCGGAGGACCCCCTAAATACAAAAAAAAAGAAAGGAAGTTATTCGCTTTGGCGCCGTCTGGCGGAAATCGTCTTATATATATTTATGAGTTAAATTTATATTCAAATTAGCCGAGGCCCGAAAAAGAGCCAAAGCGGCAAAGCCAACTGCATAATTCATAATTTCGATAATGAGTTGCAGGGTAGCATAAATCTGCCCTCATTTCGCACACCTAATCTACATCTTGTGCCGAGTCCGCGGGGAGCAAAGCCAAAACAATGGCAGTCCATTGTTTTGAGGGTCCGAGAGACCGAGGCACGTAAACAAATACGCTCATCATGTATGTATGTACATATGTATGGGTGTATACACTTAACCCTTGACCTCATGCGAAACAAAGGGAAGTGGATGTGCTGGAGTGTGGGGCAGAGAATGTAGGCGCCAAATTAATTTTTTGTTTTCCCCTTTTTTTCCAATTATTGCCGAGGCAAAAAATATTACCTTTTTTAACTCACTAAATCTAAAGATGCAGAGCGTGAATAAATGCTACACTTGTTCCATGGATTGGTTATATATATATTATATTAATTCAAGGGTATTTTTCGAATATGCATAGATAGATATTTCGGTCAAGTAAACAACCAGTGCAATACAAGTAATATCGCCAAATCGAAAGTTTTCAAAGTTTAAATCGAGCGTGTGCCTATCAATTCGAATAGATCTTAGTTTCTTTTCTGGCCGACACAAACTTGGCAAAATCGAAGAGCAAAAAGCAAGGCTTCATTGATTGGAGCTCAACTTGCTCCGCCGGATATTGCAGTATCAATTCTCGGCAAAAGTGCAGAAGGCATAAACGAAACCTTTTTGCTGCTATTGTGGCTACGTGCCCACTGGACGCAACTGGGGAGCCAAAGCCCCAAAAAAAAAACAACCCAAGCGCCGACAAACAAACACGAATATATAGGGCAAAAGTATGTCCGGCCACGCCCCATCAACCAAAAACAGGGAAATGGGTCTTAGGACTTGGGACTTTGGACTTGTGACTTGGGATGAGACAAGGGAATGGCCACAAAAACGGAATGCAAATATTTTCGCTTCATTTTGGCTGTCGGACATTCCTGGCCCTTGTTTGCCGGCACTGTTGTTGCAATTAGGAGTGTTTACGCTGCCCGCCGGGCAAACACGCCCCAAAATCACTTAAAACTTGGCATTTTGCCTTCATTATTGTTTGTAATGCTGTGCCAAGGGACACCTTTTATTATTTACTCAGCAAGAAGTATAGCGTAAACTTAAAGTTCTCTGTGATCAGTCATTTTTACTAAGAAATTAACAATTCAAGTCAGGAAATGTAGTTATTTAAGTAATCCTGAAAGCTGCAATGATTTTCATAGAATTTTAGCACCATCTGCGGTATTTCCACATATGCAATTTCACTTGGCACCTCCTGAGGTTGATCGAGTTGCCAAAACCTAATTAGAAACGATATTTCACCATTATTTTTATAGCCCCTCAAAATTTCTTGAGCAGTGAATCCATGATTAAAGGGATTATCTACAAACAGGGATGGATCAAGTTTCAGCCGTTTAGCTTTAGTTTCGTATAGATTATTCAGATCTTGCGACCTCTTCAGACTTTTTTGCTCGAACGATTTAATCAGTGAATGGCAGTCCAGATCTATGTCCGATTCCCAGGTATTATCTTCATCGGCATAATCCAGCCATTTGACCAAGTATTGCACTTGGCCCATGTAATGCCTTCGATCCAAAATCTTCTCTACAATATATTCCTCAGTTTCATCCGAGTGCGTTGAAACTACTGAAATGCTTTCACCATTATCGACTTCTGAATCCATTGTATATTTTTATATTTTTAAATAGTATTGTTTTTAACTAGTTCGAGTTTTGACAGCAATGTCAAACCAAAAAACGTTTTCACAACTTTTTATCTACAGTTGATACTTAACTTAACTTTCTGTGCAGACAAGTTTTGTTTTAAATGCTGGGCTACTTTAATATCTTTTTTGCCAAGAAGATATCAAACTATGAAAGAAAATTGTAATGAATTCATTTAATATCCTGAAGTAGAAAAGTTAGCCATTTACTTAATGCCAACAGCTTAGGCAATGCGGCATTAATAATAACCAATTCAATAGCAGAAACTGAATGAAATTGTTTGCCGGAAATCTATTAGAGATTCTTGGAGGCTGGGTAAGTCCTTCCGAACAACAATAAGAATACGATGAGCCGTCAAAAGGAAAAACTGCGGAAAATATCGTAAAAAATTATGCGTAAACTTGGCGAAAAGTTTGAAATACTCGTACAACAAACTTTCTTGAGGTTGGTCTCGGGTATCAAGTTGTTTAATGAAGAAAATCTCTTGCTTTTAAAGGCAAACTTTGAAGGCCACCGAAATCGTTGATGACAATAAATTGGGATATATGTTTCAGCGATTTGAAAGGTGTTGCACTTATACTTAAAACATAAGTTTATGTTTATACGTTCGCAGTGAGTTCCACATTTTATGGCTTTATTTTGTAGCATCTAGGCGCCACGTACCTGATATTAAATCGGCAAAGTTTTATTGCCCGAAATTAAAAGCTCGATTATGCGCGATGACGTGGGACAGATTTGTGGGATTGGGTCGCTTGGTTAGAACACTTTTTAGGGGCCAGGATTTACATGCGAATGTGGCAATCAAACTGTGCAGTGAGCGCTACGTGGACGGAATAAATCAGGCGACTTTTGAATGTTCGCCTCTGCCTTCGTCAAGTGCAGTACAGTGAAGATTCGAAAATCTAAATGGGGTGGTGAGGGTCAAGGAAGGAGGTGCGGCTGTTTACTGAAGCCATAAATGGGGGACCGGGCAATTTCCGTGCGGCGAGTTGTGAAATCAGCGGCAAATCGGAAGCGACGGAAGCGGAGAGGTGGCAGTGGGCACGCAAGTCAATGTGACTGCCTATGCCATCATTTCCGGCAGCCATTGATTGCAGGGGGTGGCGGGGGGTGGTGGGGTTTTGGATCGAAGAATGGCTAAAAGCCATTTGTGCCTGGGTAAATTCAATGTAATTGATAAGCGAACTCCGCCGGCAGATAGGCGGCAATGAGCCGAGTGTCCTGGCTGCTTCACACACACACACACAGCTACTCCACATATGTGTATGTATAAGCAAACATACTGGCACACACACATACACACTCGTAAAAGACACTCAATTAAGAAAACAATGGCGGCTCAGTTTGTGCGGCAATTGAGTTTTTCTTTTTGCCATCTGCGTTGGTCGCTCCTCTTTGTTTTGCTTTCGGCTTTTTGCCCTTACCCCGTTCTCTTGCCCCAACTTGCCAATAAGACGCTTAGTCTTGCCACAAGCCCATCGAGCGAAATGCTCTCTGTATTCTGGTATTTGACTAGTGCTGCGATGTCTTTGCCTTTTAGCCAACTTTTCTTGGGTTTTTGGCCGCACACTACTCCTTTATTCCTATCGCACGCTCATTAGCCGCTGTCTTCGAGCCAATTTTACTGTCACATTTTGCCTTCGGTGCTGTTTGGCATTAGTTCCTTTGTTCGGATTCGTCGCTTGACTTAACACACTTTGGGCTAATTTCCACTTTTATTTGATCATCATTATAATTATTGTGTGCTTGTTTTTGACAGTATTACGCTCATAATGGCAGATGGCAAATTCGTTCGTGCGCTCATAAGTAGGCAATGAATTTTGATTGCTACTTTCATTTCGTACTTTTCGTATATTCTTCTATATATTTTTTTATATTCTTCACTACATGACTTACATATTTATATTTTGTTTATTTTCAACTCTTATGCAAATAAATTCCGCCCATTAACAAGAAAACAATACAGATGTTGTTGCATATTACTTGCACATAAATGAATTTATGGCTTGCAATCAACACTTTTTTAATTAAAACCCATAGAAACCAAATATCTGATTGTCTCACTTAAAGTGTTCACTTTTTAAGGTCTTTTCCCAACTGAGCCCCATTAACACAGCAGCACACACGCGATGCACAGAAAGTTTTTCAACACCAGGAACAATAATTCATTTATTTCAGCCACACCAAATATACGTACGTACATGAATATTCTGGCATTCCCAGTTGGGCTGGCTGGCCAAACTATCTCTCGTTCTTTGCATTCAGTTTGTTGAGGCATTGTAAGCGATTTAAAATCCAGTGCCACAAAATATGGCAACTGGCAACTGGCAAGTGGCAGCTGGCAGCTGGCACATGGGCCAAAAAGCGACCTCCATGGCCAAAAATGTGCTCTCGCATATAAATGATTTTGATAACGCGCACTGACATTTTGTGACTTCATTATTCTAAAATTCAAATTATTCCAAACGAACACAATGGCTGGATTCGGCAAATACAAACAGAAAAACACGAAAACTGGGTCGGACTGTGGCTGACAATAAGTTTTATTAGCTCCCCAGACGACTGAAAAAACAGCAGTATGAACTTCTATATACATATATGTATGTATTTCGTTGTAGCTACAGGCGTGTTACGCATACGCCACGTATGCAAATCGTAAAATTTTCACTATCTCGTCGCCTCTTTTTTCGGCCTGTCAAATAAAGAACGTTGTGCCACTGACGAGGCGAAGCTTTTGTTGATAAAGGTTTCACCGATTTTGCCCCCAAAAAAGCCCAAAACCCCAAAGACTGGATTAAATAATGCGCTTGGCACACGTCAAAGGCACTTTCCCAGTTCATCGAGCACACAGACTGCGACTCTTTGGGCCTTCGAGCCTGGCCATAATTTATGACTCGAAATTTATATTATTTCTTTGCAGACAGACAATTGCCAAGACACTAATAAAATTTATTTCCTGTATATAACTTATGAAAGGCAATATGGCGCGAAAAACTTAATGAAAAATGGTTGCTCAGCAGTGCGACTGGAAACGTGTTTCTTGGGCTCCATTTCCCTTGACCCTCCCGGAAAATTCGCCGCTTTTCTTTTGGCCAAACAGCTGTGACCAACTAATAACCTGGGGGCGTGGCTAAACGTGCTCGCAAAAAAGTTTTTACATAATTTTTCTCCACTCATTTCTTGTGCGCCCTTTTCTGTGCCTGTGTGTGTGCGTCTGTCTGTCTGTGTGTGTGTGTGTGTGTGTGTGTGTGTGTCATACAACAACATCCAAACATCCAGTGAAATTTTTATATTTTATGAAGCTGATGCTCAGCTTACGGGGCAAAGCCAAAGCGGAAATCCTTAGTTTCCTTATGACAACGACATCCTCTGGCGCACAAACCAAAAAAAAAAAAGAGAAAAAACACTAATAAAAAAGATTGTCAGCGCAAAAAAAGGCAAAAAACAAAAAATGTTGGAGAAAAAAGTTTCTCTGCCAGCGGAAAATTTTTTATTAGATTGCGTTGCAGTCACTTAAAGCGTCGCACCGCCGACTCGACTCAACTCAACTTGCCCTTGGCAAATTGCCGGCTTCCGACGGCAGCGCTTCCACTTTTGGCCGGAAACGCTGGCATATTGGCCATCGATAGCAGGCTCTTGGATTAATAATTGACATGGCTCTCATTGGTTGTCCGAGTGCATTCGCCATAGAACATCGAAGGCAGCCATTTATATTAATCAACTCAAAAAGTCTGAGTGAAAATTTTCAACACCATCAATCAAGTTGTGTTGGCTTCATGGAAAACTTGCCAACTGTTTGACAAAACCAAACAATGTGCGGATATAGTGATTCCCCCACCCACGGGAAGTGGAAATCAAAGTATTTGGCCAACTCAGTTTTCGACAAAAGTTATCAGTAAACACACAACATCAACTGAGCTGGAACTATGCAAAATCAGTTTAGGCAAATGCAAGTTTAAAACACTCTTTCTAAAAGGTGTGCCAATGCAACTATTGTACTTCATAAAATGCCAATAAATTACACCTTTCGATTTATTTATATTTTGTTATTTCTTTCTTTGTGTGAGATGGCTATTAACTTGTATTAAATTATGTTTATCTCCCTAGCAATAAAATATCAGAATTTAAGCTTAATCGCTTACCAGTTAACTTCCTCACTTGCCAAGGATATGTGTGTTTGCAAACATAAGTTGGCCGACCTCTTGAAAGGGCAACCACGAAAATATGAAATTCCTTGCGAAAACTTTGATCAAAAACTTTGTCCCTTTCGCAGACCTTCATCTTGTTGGTCTAAGCCCGGTGTGTTCTGTTTTCAGTTTTCTGGTCTCTGGTCTCTTAACAATTTTCGTGTATTTTACCCAAGTGTATAATGCAATTTGGTTTGACTTCAGAACTGTGACAAGTTGCAAAATGTACGGAAACATCGATATAAATTCCATCTTGATCAACGACCGCCTATGTAAGTGGTAAGTGGCAAGTGGGCCATGTGGGTCATAAACGAAGCCATCGACATTGGCAGTCATTCGTGTGCTGTTATCCTATTATCCTGGGGGCCAGATGCTGGTCCTTTTCGCTGTGGCATTGCACGTAATAAAACGCATAAAAAGGATCCTGGGGAAATGGGGAAATTCTGTTGCAGTTTTTATGTGCCCATCTCCCAGCCGCATTGCAATTTGGGCCATTGTCTTGCCATCTGGGGCTAAGGGGTATGGGTTATGCGGTTCATTAGGCGTAATGGTGCTGCAAGTTGGCCTTTTATGGCGACTCGAGGCGTAAGTGTCATTAATATTAATCTCAATCATACCAAAGCTGTTTAACTTATTCAAAAAGTCATTCCAGCCCAACTGCTAACTTTGATTACTCTTCATTTTGGCAAGGTCTTGGCTGGATTGTAGTTCTCGTAATGTGATTCCCTTGGGTCAACTCACCTGGGAAGCAAAGTTGAGTTGGGTCAGGTCACTTTTATGCTGGCCATTAGATGAAACCATTTAATATGCACCATAGTTGGTAAGGTTTTCACTCAAACTAAGTGCACTTATTAAAGTTATGGCGATATTCAGCAGCTGGTACTTCGTGATATTTAAACATATGGCTTACCCCAGTGAAAGGTGCACCTTTTAACCCCCTACTTTAACCCCCTAAAGCCATCCGACTGTAGGCGACAGTGCATGAGAAGAGCGCCAAATGCGTAACAACTCGCATGGCATTCGTAAATGTCGAAAATGTCCAAAAGCCAAACCGTTTTACTGCCGCTTGGCTGCATTTTTCTGACACACATGCTCACACCCATTTCAACTAAATAGAATAAACTAAATAGAAATTGGAATACGCTATGTAAATGAGCAGATATCTGAAAAAAACAGTATTTAAGTTAATTTTCATTGAAAAAGAGAGGCCAAAACATATATATTTAAGTAAACTCGAAGTAATATTCTGAGTGGTTTTGCATTTTTTCGATTTGGTTAGCTGAAAAGCATTTCCCAGCATTCTGGATTCCCAGAAGTAGCGTCTCTGTGGAAAAATCCTTAAGCCTGCTGGCCGGTCTCTGTGCCGAATTATCGGTTGCCAAGGTGTTGTCTGTTTGCCTATAGTTTCCCCCGATGCCATCACCACATGGCGATCCCTCGCAGCTTCCATAGAATTTCGTAGGGGGCTTCCTTTCAGAGGACGACGAAAACGACATACTTTGCACATGCTTGTGAATGACATTTTGGCATATTTTCGCCTTTTATATGCCCCGCCCTGTTCGTGGTCTTTGCTTTAAGGAAACAGCTGCCAACTGGATTTTGCTCCACTTTTTTTTTTTTTGGTTTTTTGTAGCAAAATTTGAGGGATGTGAATGCGATGGGATGCTTGTGGTTGCTGGCCGGCTTGCGAATTGTGCGCCAGAATTCCAACTATGTGTTTGACTAGGCTAACAGAGCATTCTGCGTACGGGTGCCACATCGTCGTCGGATCTCCTGGCCTGGTTATCCTGCCATATCCACCTGGTATCTGGTGTATATGTAACTATCTAACTATCTATCTGGCTGGGCCAGCGGCCAGTTGTTTGCTGATATGCATCCCATATACTCACACTTGCAGGTAACAATCAAAGTCATGTTGACGTTCAATTTAGCCGCTGTTGATTTGTGTCGTTGGAATTTTTCCTTTCCATTCTCCTATTTTTTTGTTTGCTGCCCTTTTTTGGATTTCCTACCTACGATTTTTTTCGTTTCGTTTTCGGACCTGACCTCGTTCTTGGCCCCGTCCAGTTACGCAACTACCACTATACGTTTTTCAGTTCAGTTTTTTTTGTTGCGTTCGTTGTTTTCCGGGTGTTTTTCCACTTGCGCTGTTTTATCCAGGGCAACAAAAATCCGTACAAAAAATTGTTTACCCGTGATTTATGGCGCGGAATTTGTGCTTACGTGGCAATGCAGCGGCAGCAACGAGTCCTCTTCACCTGGTTCCCAAGCACTTTGGTCCGTCGTCATGTCAGATCTGCTAATGCCTTGAAAAATTCGCCCACTTCCGGTCTGGGCGGCATCATTTGTTCGGGTTAAGGATTCCACTTGCCGGAGTTTTATCCATCATCCGTAACATGCGCCATTTAAACTGAATAAATTCACATAAGCTCTGAGCTGCAAAATTATTCCAACCACGGAAACTAATTTCATTACTACATTTTGCGGCAGCTAAATGACATTATTTAATTATTTGTATGTCGTTCATGTGCAAGGTTTAGTTTAATTATGTGCAAGTCTAACTCTATATATATATATATATATATTTATATTACTTTCCTGCCATTTAAACAAACTAATGTTGCTGCATTGGCAATTTGTACATTTGATGGCCACATTTGAAGTGGATTACTTTTCCTATGCGAGTTAACTGCGAAAGGAATACATTTGAAGATGTTTATTTATGCAGGCGATGGGATTTATGGACCTCAACCAAGCTGGCGATTATCATATTTCATTGTTTGGCCAAATAGCACACAGGGCACAAATGTTTATGAGCCAGGCCAACAACTGGCCTCATTTATCAGCTGCAAACGAAAGCCACTTAATGGCACACCAAACCGACTGCCACGCCCCTTTGCCGCCAAATCGCTCATCGCCGCCCACCACATTGAGTTCCCCACTCCTTCAGTTCGCCATGGGCTCAAAAGTCAAACCGCAGCGAAGAGCCGTGAGATTTAAGCATATAAAACAGAGCATTATCTGCAGGCGGTAACTGGTAACTGGTAACTGGTAATGCCGCCTTTTTAAGTGAATAAGGCGCAAAAATAGTTGCAGGGCTCTTCATAAATCCAGGCAAAGCACATTAAGATATTTCAAAGATTTGCGCCAGAACGGGAAAAAGAGAGAGTCTGCATTTGAACAAAATGCTGAGCGCTGGAAAAATGTAAAAGAAATACACGAGATAATAGAAATGCAATGCTCTGGAAAAAAGAGAGGGGAAAGGGGAAAAAAAGCGAGGCAGGAAAAGCGACGCGGGAAAACACACACGAAAAAATGTGGGGGAAAACGGCGGAAAACTGAAAAGAAGCCAAGCAACTAAATTTCGTACAGATACTAGAGGCGAAAATAGCACAAATAACTTGGTTGTGAGTGCATGTGAGCTATGCTAACTCAACTAGCTCACAACTGAGTCAATTATTTAACGCATTTCGTTTCAATAAAATATAATTCGTAAGTACAACAGTTTTGTTTTAAATTATTGTGCTATATTTGGTCTAGAAATTAAGAACTCGCTGAGTTTGCACATAACTATGCAAGCTTGTTTCATAAACAACTGCCATTAAATTGCGCTGCAGTAGCACAAACTATGAATTTTGAATTCAAGAACTATTCTGCTGTTTGATATATGGAGCCTATGCAGTCAAACACAATTTTGATTCGAAATGATTTACGCTCGCGCAGCAAACGCTTAGTGGCGCATTATGCGAAATTCGAATGGAAAGTGCGGCAAACAATGGCATTGTGTGTGGCAGTCGCTGTGTGGCAATCGCAACAAGAATAATTGACAGCATTTCTGTGGTGCAGTGGCAACTCATTAAACGGAATGCCATGTGGCCTGGCTGCCAGCCTGTCCATATGCCGACTTACCACTGTAGGCATATGCAAAATGAAATTTGCGACATGCATATGCTCAAGTGTCAGAGTTTCGAGCGTATCATTTGTCTTTTTATATCTGCCGCCTTTCACATAAGTATAAAACCCTAAATACGGCAATTGCCAAGCTGAATTCGACAAGTTATGTTGAATATGCGGTGTAAATTGGGCATATTACAATAGATTGGCATATTCACATGTTCAGCTGCCTGCATAATAATGGGCAACATTTTATGGTAAGACTGAATGAACTGAATGTTCATACTGATGAGTGGAAACCACAGGCCGACTGCAGATGGAAATGCAGATGTGGTTGGGTTGACATTAGCTAAACCACGAATCTACGTACGTAGTATAAGCCGACTAATTGTGGCGAATCTTAGAGGCGGTTTAAGTCCATTGCGATATATATCTTCGTTAATGATGTCCCATTTTTGGTTGTGCTGAAGACGTAAGCCTTAAGAGGCATAATTAATGATCAAACGCATTTCATAGAGGCCATTTCTAAGGCGTTTTCATATTTTTTCTGTTTAATGAAAAAATGTATGCAGGGTTAATTAATTTTAACGAGCTCCAGCGACAAGCGGCAAGGACTTTTGCTTCACGGCTGACAAACGACAGGCAATAACAGCAACAATATGAAGTAATAAAAATGCGGCAAACAAATGCCTGTATATATAGTAATTACCAAGTGGTTTTCCATGTTTTTCCCAGCGACCTTGTGCCCCAGACTGGTTAATGGGAGGGTCCAAAGGAAAATGGCGTGAGAAAGGGGCGGAAAAACCATACAAAATGCCCGCCAGCTGGAGTTGAAAATTTGATGTCGTAAATCACACACACGTAAATTGTGACACTCGTTAATTTTAACGCTCGAATGTCGCACTCATCTCATCTCGTTTTTTTTTTTGTTTGCTGTTTGGGTTTTTGATGAGTTTGCCACCCGCTGTGAAAAGCGAATCACATTTATCACACAGATCCGCTTTAAAAATGCGTTTCACCTAATCTATGACGATTTAAACTTCTTTAATTGAGCCAATTAAAATGAAAATGAAATACGGCAAAGTAAACAAAACGATTTTCTTGTGTGAAAACACAAAAAATATGGATTTATTTACATATTGATTAACATAACATTTATACTCGTTACTCGTGGAGTAAAAGGGTATACTAGATTCGTTGAAGGGTATGTAACAGGGTATCTTATAGTCGAGAATCTCTCCAATTTTTTTTTAAATTTTTATTGCTCTTTCTTACCTTATATTGTTAATTTAATTGTTTAAATTCGGTGTTCTCCTAGAATCTTCTTAGAAAACCCCGTTTTGTATCCATCTAGAAATGTGGCGCAAAAACAAAGAAACAAACTAAATTAATTAGCGACAAAAGATTGTTGCGAAAGTGCAACTTTTACCCCTTTTCACAGGGATATACAAAGTTTTTCACCTCTAATGAAAAATTTGGGTTTCGCAACTGCAGAAACTATAAATAACAAAATACCTGCGAGAGATCCGCGAAAATTTCATTAGAACATTTTCTTAAAATGGAATTGTCGTAAAAGTTTTTTGGGTCACATAGCACTCACTGTGTGTGTGTGTTTCTTGTATTTGTGTTTGTGTGTATATGTGTATGTGTGCGCCAGCTTTTTGTTCCACTTGAAAAGTTTAGAAGGGCAACCGCCGTGACCAAAGAAAAGTTGTCGATTGTTTGGTAATTTCCTCTGCCAGCTGCTGTGGCCCAAATGCTGCGATGCTATTGCCAAATTAACACTTTAATTTCATTTAATTCAAGACAGCAACAATCAATCAATGTGTGTGTGTATTTTTATGGCTTGAACTCAGACGATTCGCATAGTTGGCCGAAAACTTAGTCCCTTTGGGTGATTGATGGCCTAATTGATTGATTACCTTGATGCGTGTCAGGATGCCCCAGGGTGTGATAATGCCCATTTAAAGTCTTTATTTGTATTGTGCTTATGCAAATTTGATTGTGAAATGTTTTCACTGACTACACTTTGAATGGCAAATGATGTGCGAGCACAAACAAAAGCTGTTGTTTTATAACCCACGGCAAAACAAACACATCTATAATTGCACATGCAGTTGCACCGAAATTTTATTGAAAATAAACATTTAGATAAAAGGCGCAAAATAGAATTTGTGTCATTGCGTCCACAGAGAAGGCCAATATTGACTGTGCAAAATATGTTTTGCAGAGAGAGAGAGATTTATTGATGTGTCAGTTTCGGAATTTACCGGCTAATTTTCAATTAGTTCTCCTTTGTCCTCCATTTGTTTGCTATTTATTTATTGCCTTGCAATTTGGCTTTGAACTTATTTAATTGAAATCACTTGCAAACCAGGTGGGTCAGGGCAAAAACAAAAAACAGAAATAACGACCTGTTTTTAATGCCGCAATTAAAAGACCATTAAGTGGCATAAATCTGTTTGAAATGTAAATGCCGTGCGCATATAGACGGACCCGCATCGAAGGCAACCCTTTAAAGCTGGCTCACACGGCGTATACGCAATGGCCGCTTGCTCGGTTTCACTGCATACTTTGCGGCGCTCCATGTGTAATTAATTACCGATTCTTCTTCGTTTCGGAGTTCAAGTGGAAAAAGGCACCAATACCCATACCCATAGCCATACGAACTTCCAAATGCCGCATAAACAGCGACATTAATCAAGTTTTGTTGCAAATTAATTTGCCAAAGGTTTCCCTTCGGCCTGATAAATTAGTCGCCATAAATTAGTCGGCCAGCTGTCGCACACACTAAGAACTCATAAACTGTCGGCTCTCGCATAATTGTCATCACTGCCCGATGAAATTGCCACAATCGAATCGAATGCAAGCCAATCGCAGATCGTTTACACTTGAGCAATTGCCAAGAAGCAGTTCGCCAGCTGGCTGCCTGCCATTTGCCCAGTGGGCTGCAAATTCAGTGGGTGGCTGGCTTCTCTGGCCGAGGTCAGAGTGCCATCATTTATCAAATTTAATTACACTAGGAGGCGGTGGCCAGGACTTGGCCAAGTCCTAGTCGCGTGCCCTGTCCTTTTTCTTGGCGATTCAGTTGCCTATGCCTTCAGTTGCCTATGCCATTCGTTCAACTTTGCCCGCCTCTCGAAATTAACGCAAATTAATGCAAGCAAAGTTGGTCGTTTTTGCTCACGTAGGCAAACTTGGCGACGTGAAGTTTGTGGGGGCTAAATGTGCTTATTGAATTCGTACATCGCTATCTATGAATATTTAATATTGCTTTTAATAGGAATGCCGAAAACTATTCCACTAATGAATTCCGATAAAGTTTCGCAGCGCGGGAAAAATATTCAAAAGATTTAATCGTATGTAGGAGATATTGTTTATTTCAGGCTCCTAATTAGAGCACTCCCTGTTTAATTAATCATTCGGTTTTGGTTTTGCAACTGATTTCGGTAATTAAGTTGGTAATAAGTAGGGAAATGCGCAGTGCAAATTATCATGCAATAGATATTTAATAAAAGTAGTTTATTTAAACGGGCATCGAATTATGTTTACATTTATTGTATTTAACATAGTTTTAAAACAATATTTATTAAGTTTTTTTGTTCGCAATTTCAATGTAATATTTTGATTGAGCTGTTATTTGGAATTTAGTTCACTTAATGGTCTGTTAGTTTTTATTTCTTCCTTGTAACCCGAATTGCGGAACCAACTACTACATTGTTTTCTAAGGATTGGTATGAAAAACCAGCAGCATCATGTTTCGCAGCTGAACTCACGAGCTCAACCACACAGCTTGACACTGAGCAGAGGGAGGGGAGCGTTCAAAGGACCAAGGACCTAATGGTCTACTCCTGCCCACAGTTTGGCCCAAGGACGGTGGCCATAAGTCCATTGGAGACACTGCATCCAGCAGCCCCGAGCTGTCGTTTTCGGTGTCAATTACATGTTGACATGCCAACAGCTGCCGATGCACAAGAGGATTCCATGTAACCACTTCGATGGTAGCCACTAGTAGAACAAGACCACTGCGGAATGTTTGACGATTCATAACGTGTCTTGGAAGACGGGCGATAAACTTATTTCCCTAAGTGAGATGCACATGAAAGGGGTTTTGTGAGGAGCATTCATCTTCTCAAGCTTACTCCTTAGCTATTCAGTTAGTTAATAAATGTATATAATTGAAATCAATACATCTATCGGCAGCTTAGCACATCGCATCCTGTAACTACCCACTGTAAATTATTTAAATGGCAAAATACTTGCTTTGCGTAATGTTTGGCATTGACTCTTGAGCATTTTCCACAAATTCAAAGCCTAAGCTGGTGGTCAAGTGTTGTAATAAATACTTACCAAGTCCGGCCGAAGGAGTTTGGCCAATCGATACCAGTTACCAGATACCAGTTGCAAGGATACGAAAACATTGGAATGTGTGAACGTGAACAGAGGAAGTGGTATTTTCTATCTATTTCTTGTACTTTTTATCGCTCGTGCACTTGATTATCCACTTGGATTTGCTTCCTGCAGCAGATGTGTGGGCATTTGCCACTGCAGTTGCAAGTGCAGTGGCAAGCAGCTGCCATTGTTTGCCATATGGACACTGGTCTCTGCACACAACAAGGCAAGTGGCAACTGGATGCTGTGAAGCATCGACATAATGGCCGGACGATAAGTGTGCTGGACAGGCGCAGCTTTGCCATTGTAAATAAATGACAATACATCCGGCTTCCGGTTGTCCGTTTGTCCGTTTGTCCGCTTGTCGCTCGATGTTGACCATTGTGTGTGGCAAAAATGGACATAAAATGCAATTGTTGTTGCTGCTATTTGCCCATGCATTAGTACACACTTGCTGTGTATTCTGTTCACTTTAAACTTATCGAACAAAAGTTATGGCCTGCCATACCAATCGCTTTGCCGCAACTGAAAAATCAAACATTTGCATTTGGTTGGAAAGGGGTTTTTAATCTTAGGTCTTGAGAAAGTGGCACAAATGCTTGTGGCACGTCCTTTCTGCCAACGCATCAGCCTTTGCCCCCTGTTATCTATGTGGCAAATGGTGCGATGTGGGTCAAATGGCTTAGCTGGGCCAGAAAGGTGAAGCCGACAATGATGAGGGCAAACTGGGGGCGCAGCAATTGAGTATCGCCCTAGTGTAGGCGTCACCTTTTGAGTTGGGAAATGTAGCTGATGTGACATTTCGATGGACCCGCTTGAACTTTTGCTGCACATAATGCCGGCTTGTCGGGCTTATCCCGAAATGGTGCCATTAAATTAAATGTTCTCCTCAGCGAAATTAATTTTTAAGCTCCATTTCGCAGAAAAGCTTTCACCTTTAGCCCGTCTTTATTTTCAATTTATTTGTATGGGCAATATAAATATTCCGCTGACTCTGCATATGTACTTAAAGTGTGCAATATTTTTATGTTATTATTTATTTTTTGAAGAAGTTTAACAGTAGAATTTTATAATGTATAATAAGCCCAAGGCTTTACTTTTATTTTCCGGCTAAATGCATTTTCCTGTTTATATTTCTGATTCGGTGTCCGTGATTAATTAAAAGCTAAGGCCAAACTCATCTATAATTCATGCCCTCGGCGTTGTTTCGCATTCAAAACCAATTTGTCCTTGATTGCGGCTGAGTCGCATACAAAAAGACATGCAGACAGAATCAGTTTATTGCATTACGCCATACGCCCCGCGGCCCAATAATATATGCCCAAAATATTATATATACGACTCGCAAATGGAGAGCTCAACTTTAGCAGGATGACGAGCTGGTTTTTATATATACTCCTATATATGTACGTATAGCAAATTTCTGGCTCAGAACGGATTGATGGTGTTGCCATGGCTTGCATGCAACAACAAAGTGCACTGCCAAAAAGTGTTTGCTGCGCTGCTCACTGCTCGCTTTGTGAATCTTGGCTGCTGGCAGGGATTGGGCTTCGGATCGGGATAGAGATGGCCAAAAATGGGGTCGTGGCACTCGCAGTGAGCCGCTGCTGAAAGCCCAATGCCGAAAACTGAAGAAAAAAACTGAAAAAACTGGAAAAACTGAAAAAACTGATGCCAGCACGCCAAAGTGCCAGAACAGAATGCAGAGCGTTGAGCTCTTGGAGGGAAAATCAAATTTCAGACATTTTAACATTTTTGTTGCTGGCCGGATTTTTTGAGGTCTCAAAGCCAGCATTGATGAAATTGCATTTTGATAATGGAGCAGAGGCAGCGAGGCTGCATCCTGCCATATACTATACACTATATATATATATGTATGTACGTGTGTATAGTATAGTAGAGTAACTTTTCGTGCTCATTGAATGTGGCAAGTGAAGCGAGAAAGCAGCAGCTCCACGTTTTATAGGCGAAACTGGGTTGGTGGGGCTGTCACAACACCTGAGCCCCTGAGTTTTTGCCTTAATAATTGAAGGCGAATGTTTGGCAAATGCATATGAGACCCGAAAGTTGCCCGGGGCCACCTCTTTCTTTCGATTTCGATTTCGATTTCGCTTTTGCTTTCCAAAGGAAAAGTGTCTCGCATTGCACTTTTCCCTGATCACTTCTCTGTGTGCCGTGTCTGCCTCATTGCGTTTCTTTGCCATTCACATGACTGAACTTCTCACTTTCCCCTCATTGTTCGCCAGAAAATTTATTTTGAAATTGAATTAAAGCGCTCATTTGTTTTGGGCTCTTTAAGTCCATAGCCTTGTAGTCAGTTATTCGCATGCAGATGGCGATGGCCGTTTGATAAGTCACGACTTTGTAATTAATGTCGCAGAAATGGATTCGAGTGGATTTCGCCATCGAGTTCGTGACCAGCGTTGTTGATGATTTTAATGACGGAATCCTTTCAACAGGATTTATTCAGCTTACTAGATAAATATTGAGGCTTGGTGCTTCAAGGATAATGCGGCATATCCTCAAACTCATTTGCATAACAAAATCCATTAAGTGATTTCTCGAGCTGCCATTACTATGTTGGTACCCCCGAGAAGCCAAGCAAATGAGTTATGACAATAAAATTGTGAATAATCGTGCATCATAAGCTCCATCGTGATTTCATAAGCTCTTCGTGGACTCAGCGCCATTAAGGACACATGCACTTGCGAGGAGCACACATGATTTGAGGCAAATCATCATCTGCCCTCTCAAGATTAAGAGGCTGTCATCTTGCCCCCGAACACTTGAAATTTTCATAAATGGCTAAAGGACGATGCCTGCAACCTGTCCGCACTCAAACACACACACACACCGCCGCAATGCACCCACACATGCCCACTGTTCAAAGTTGCCATTGCCACTCATGACGTCGTGGCTCGTTTACTTGCCTCCCTCCCTCTCTTTCTTTCTCTGTCTATCTTCGTTTTTATACCCTTGAAGTGGGTATTTTGGGTATTACAACGAAATAAACTCGAAATCAGTTGTTTCAGTAGCACACGAACAAGTTATTCTTGGCTGTAACAAGTTCTAAAAAATAGTTATGAATGTAGAAATCAGTATATACATCAGGCATTAATATTCAAATGCACATTTAATACCTTATAAATTAAAATGCATTTTTAAATTATTATTTGAAATTATTAGATACTTTTTTATAGCCATGAAAAATATTTTCGCTACGATCTACGGGTATTTGCTTATTCAATCCTGAAAGGTACTACTTCAATTCCGTTTTTCATTTTCTCTCCTTTTTGCAATGGCAGTACTTTCCTGTCATTACCACTTTTTTCTGTTTTTTTTTTGTTTTTTTTGTGCAACTTGCGTCTTTTAGTTTTTCAGAGGTCTTTTTCTTCATTTTGCTGTCAGTCGCATGCAAAATTGAAATCATCAACGTCATCATCAGTTGCTGTCTGCTTGACTTGGATGGGTTTTGCGTATTTTGGGGGTATAGCAAGTAGTGAGTAGTGAGTAGTGGGTAGCGGGTAGTGAGTAGTGGGTAATGGGTATGGGTTGCAGGCTAAGGGTTGGCTGTACGCTTGTTCAAATCACAACTAAGCAGAGGAGATGATATAACTGGCTTAAGTGAAAGTAGCACACAGGCTGCGGAGGAACTTTTGCCCGGCTGTCTCAAGATTATTGCTCGGCTGCTCTACGTTTTTCGTGCTTTCCTTTGGGCCAACTTTGGGCCCTAACAACCAAATAACATGCCGAGTTGCATTTGGACCGACGTGCTCGACAGACCATAGCCACGCCCACCACCGCCCCTGCCAATCTTTTTCCCTTTTTTTTCCAGTTTGCATTTCATTTTTAAACTAGGCCAAATGCATAAATCTGTGCAACTGGCTCACTGATAGGAAATTAAGTTTGCTGCAATTTCGGTGGCAAGTCGCTGGGATTGCATAAGAAATTATGGGCATTTCACATGGCATTTCAGATGCCATGTAGTAGCAAGCAGTAGCTCCTATGTCAGCACAGTGTTTGTGTCCCTGGTGATTATCCCCTCATTATCTGTATTAGCCACATTACTCAGCCCCACAACCCTTGCAGACAGGCACTTTGTGGCGTAATGGAACCCTTACCCTTTTGGAAGCCCAGGAGCCCAGGAGCTTTGTTGGGTTACTTGCCACACATAAGTGGCACAAATTATGCGGCGACAAGGACACGCTGCGATGTGCTAGGTGTCGCCTCATTTTAATAAGACAACAATACTAAATGGAAGGCACACAGCTAAATAAGCAGATTATATGAGTTATCAGAACGGTTTTAATAGCCCTGCTTTCGTATTAAAGATACTCACCATAAGAACTCAAAAAAGGGCATTATGTGAAATTTATTTGAGGCTTTCCATTTAGTAATATAAATATTTAACAAAACTCTGATTCGCTGCAATTGCAAACCAATTTGATTTGCTACCTTCGAACTTCCATATGAGTGCAAAAACCATGACTATCAGATTGAATTTGGTTGTAAACTGCACTTTTTTTTGCTGCGTGTGGTGGCAAGTGGCCGGTCCATTACAGCGGTCACTATCGCCGGACCTGTTACATAAAGTATGAGCTGCCAATGTGCAGTGCCAGCTGCAGATGTCCTGCCACTGCAGAATTGCAGCTATGTACGAACGGGCGATAAGCACGCAAAGTCGTTAAGTGCTGCGGAATGGCTTAGCCGGGGTTCACGACTCGGATTGTTGCACATCGTCCGTCCGACTGGTGGTAACACCATCACCATCACCAACACCATCACCTCTACCTCCTGCATCAGCAACACCACATAGCACTCGGCTCAATCGATTAAGCGGTTTAAGTGCCCCATAAGCTGCCTCGGCTGACTGCCTTCCGCTGCTGCTGTGCCCCAGGACCTCCTCTTGATCCTGCAGCACGGCTTTCTTGTGGCCTCCTGCTGCTGCGAACACGTGTTTTGTATTGCCTATCCCCGGGCAAAATGTTGGTTGCATGCTGCATGCTGCATGCAGCACCATGCACCAGGTGGCAGGTGCATTGTTGTTAGCTGCGGCCGAAGAATAACACTCACATGCCCCACGATGCACACCCCAGGGTAATTATTGAACATGTTTATTATTTGGCTAATGGGCCGCAAAGCACTGGTGTGCTGCCTACTTAGAAGGGCAACATTTTTCAATTTACTTGTGAGTTTAAAAAGGGGACTTTATGTCCTTTGCTGGCGAACACGACCCGATGACTATCTTTGTGTGTGTATGTGTGTTTAGTGTCCCTTGCTTATGTTGTCGTAAACTTTAATGCCAGCCATATGCTAAAATATATATGTACGTAATACGTATATGGTTAAGACCAGCTTGTGGTTGTAACTTGGGTTGCAAGTACATTACGAAGTCGTTGTACGATGTGTTTTATGTTTATTTATTCGTGCCACAATGTCCCCTTGTTGAACTCACGATGTCGTCGTTAAAAGAGCATCAAAAGTGGCTTAGACCACAAAACTCCGACTCCACACACAGAATGTGTGAGTGAAATATAGAATTTCTTTACTGCATTCACCACCTCACATACCTAGACATCAAAGTGAGCAAGGCTATTTTAGGGTTTGATTGAAATCTACTTCGGTCAGCAGGACTCCTAGGATAACCTACTTATGACCTACTTATCGTGATAGCCACTCAATTCGGCATGGCAAACATTATGCCATCAAAACAAAGGTCCCTCGTCCTTTTTAATCCCATTTTGCAAAACAGAATTAGCTCGTAAAAATGTTTATTCTTACCTATAAACTTCGGTGGCTTTGTTTGCGGTTACTTCGAGTTTATGTTGTGCCTAGACTATTATTTGCAAACGTATTAAAAAACACAAGTTGCCAATTTTTTAACTATCTATCTACTAAATATTTTTCATTGAAATTATCTAGCTAGAGTCTAAACAATTTGAATACTCCTAGAGTAAAAGGGCTTAGATCCCCCCATTTCCCGCCATGTTATTAAGATTAATTTACGTTAAATAAATATTAAATTGTGAAACTATTCGAATTCAAATTTAGCAGTCCTGCATATTTATGGCATTAAATACGTTTCCGATTTATTACTGTGATGGTTATTAAACTGACAAATGCAATTAATTATTTACATGTTGATAACGACGTAAATCCATTCTTAATGTCTATTAATATGTGCAATATAATCGACTTCTCGGCTGATTATTGTTACTGATATTGATGGCGAAAGCCATAAACAGTCATATGTATATTGTATATGCATGCAACTTAATGGCATTCATACGCCCCGTTGGCCAGCAGAATGGTATTTCATTGACAGCGCATATGCACTTGCAGTCGGTTGATATTTAATTAAGCTGTCACAAATATGAAGCCAAAAGCCACAATTGCAAATAGTAATATTTTATTTCCCGCTCTGCTTTTTTTTCCTTTCAGAAATACGTGAGTGAACTGTCCACTGTGCGCGATTGTGCCACCGAGTGTGTGGAAAAAGGTGAGTGAGTGTGGTTGGTTTTCAACTGACCAAATGCTAATTGAACTGCCTAATTGGGCATAAATATTGGGCAAACAAACGTGGATTGTTTCGAACCGCAAACTAAATTAGTTTTGAACTTGGCTAATTACGAAATGTATAATTCTGTTTATTGCATTAGAAATTTGGGAGACACAAACGTACTGCTGCACCGAGGACGGCTGCAATTCCGGCACCCAATTGGCCCACTCCCTCATCCTGTTGATCCTGCCACTCCTTTCGATGACTTGGCCCACAATCGTTGATTTCTGGAACACGCGACGTTAAGTGGATTCTCAAATGATTCTGGGTTCTTGACTTGATTTTGGTTTATTTTGCAGCAAGTGAACAACAATGTATAAAATTTCAACCGTTAGCATTTATTTTATGTTCAAAAATATATATTTAAAACACAAACAAAATTCTGTGAACGGGACCTAATCAAACTAAGAAGCGATAACGCAAAGTTACACGAAAATTTACCATTTGACCTGTTTTTATTTTGTAATTTATTAACTTATGCGATTTCGGAGTATACACTTATATAAATATATATATATATATTTTTTTGCCAACATGTTTGCTGTTATTACTTTGAGGCTTTGTATTTCTGACTGTCTTCCCAAAAAAAAACACAAAGGTGTTGGTAAATGAAAACGAAGGGGTGTCGAAACATCCGAAAGCTTAACTAATTCATATTCACAAGAAAAACCAATTGCAATGCCAAATTACTACTAAAGTCGTGTTAAAAAATGAGAAAAAAAAGAGAAACGCAAAACGCATTATTAAAAATAAAGAGAAATTAAATTACATTTAAGATAATGCCAGCTGTCGAAAGTACATAAGAAATCGCAATCACATTGAGGATTTAAAAGAACATCAATGAATTTCGCCGAGTTCGTATTGAATGCATTTCATGAACATACTAATTATAGTACACCTAAGGTTAAATAACGAAACGTAGGAATTAAATACCTAGGAATCCTGCAAGTTAGTGGTTTGTTTTTATAATTTGCATATAGGCCCACAAATATTACGCAAATGTCAAAGTCACAGTGAGTTTATTTTGGGGTCTGTGATTTTGCACTTTGGAACTGTAATATTTGCTGGCAATCTATTCCATTCTATGTAACTTCATAAGCAAATAAAACCTATTAAGCAAATGTTGTTTTTTGTTTGCAAAAAGAAAACGAAAGGAAAACAAAACTAATGTTTGTTAAATACAATTGTGAAAGTAAAGTTAAGGTCGTACGAATTATGATAGCAGCAGCGAACACTAAAGAAAATCGAAGACGTTTTCACTCCACTGTTCATGAGATTCTAAATTAAATATTAAAACTGAAACAAAAACAAAAACAAAGACAACGCTATGATTATACCAATTGATCTTCACGAATAAAATACTTGTAGCAAAAGTCTAGCTGAGATTAGATACCATTCGGCATAACGTAGGTAAACAACTAATTAATAGAATTATATAGATTTACCGAGCGTTTAGTGAACCCAAGTGAATTAACATGAAAGTTCTTAACGATTTTCTTATATATAGAGAGCACTTACGCGATTCCATTTTTAATTATTTACAAATAATAATATTTTCAACGATTAATACTTATAAACAAACAAACAAAAATATGATGACTCATACGATATATACCTACGAAAAAACATAGTGTTTAGATCTAAGGGCTTTCACTATATTAAAGCAAAGCAAACGTGTGAAATATGCAAATATGCAAAACGAGATGCGATTATACATATACAAATGTTAAATGTTAGTTCCTCAAAACCAAAGCAGCTTGTGTACTCGTATTTAATGCTCACATTTGAATAATTTGCATATGATTAAAAGCGCCCACTTAACAAAATGACTAAATCGGATTTTCATTTAATTATATTATATAACCGCAAAATTTACACGGACATTTTGCAAAATAAATTGTTCGGGGCGAACTGTCTGCTTTTGGCCACATACTCGTATAATGCAATCATTTGATTTTACATTCTCATCGATTTACACAAAACGAGAAAATTCCAATTGCAATTACAATTACAACACTAATAATAATAATTGTATGTATATGTATGGTATATGTATTTCCAATAACAATTTTAATTTAAATTTTTAGTAATAAACTTCAATAAAAACAAGCAAAAAAGTAAACCAATTTAGTTTTCTTTTCTTCTCCCATTTCCCGAACAACAACCGAATTAATGAGCCCCATTGCTCAAGGGCCACTTGAACCGAAGGAACTGGAACTTCAACTGGAGCAAAGTGCCTCTGACAAACTGGGGCAAAAAAGAGTAATGGCCAAGTTAAGCCTTGGCTGAGAAATATTCGGCAGTTCAACAGGGCAATAAATATTTGTCTCCCCGGGAGTCTATTGCCCGAATTGAGGTCTTTTCGGGGCGCTGTGGCGACATTTTGTTCAGAAATCCCCCCAAAAACTACGAAAGAAGGGCAACAAATTACTTATGGGCTGTATATATTAATTTCCAAACTATTATTGCAATTGTTAATATAGCTAGAAGTGCTGATATCGAAATCCGAATATTGAAATATTATATTACATTTAAAACATTCGAATTTATGCCATCGTAAGACAAAACCAAATATACCAAATTTGTTATAAAGGAACTGCGTTTCAATGTAATTCTTAGACTATAAAATTCCGTTTAAATGTAATTCCTAGACTATAAAATTCTGTGTAAAATCCCATCTAAATTTAGAAGTCTGAAATCAATTTCTGCAATTTGACTCGTGTTTCACCAATTTGTTGTTTGCTACGCAAGTACATAAAAAAATGGGGAATTTGATGTTTATTTAATTGCTCTTGATATTAGCTAACAAATTCCCGCAGCTACGGTGAAATATTTATATTTAGCTGTGGTCTTTTGGGTGCCCTTCGTTGCTCATGCGAAAATAAATAAAAATAGAGAGTTGTGCTAATGTTTGTGCGCTCCAGCATCCGGTAATCCGGATAAGCCACGCATTTTACATATCGCTGCGACAAACAGAACTTTATTCCCTTTTTTTTTATTCCCTTGTCAGCCATCAGAAGGGGGCGGGGCGGCAGGAGGAAGGGGCGTGGTCGAGTACGCGATTGGGAAGGCAGCGAGCTTAGGGCGAAGCTTAACGAACAAATTCGTGATGTAACAATTGAAAGCACAACGAATGCGCTGTGTGTGTCAGCAAAGGATTTGGCGCAATTACGCGGCACAGTGAGTGCGAAAAAAGCGCGCCACAGCGGCCATAAATATCGAAATAAATGCAGCCTTGGTGCGCCTGTCAAATGGATTAATTTCGCGCTGTGCTCCCCTTCAAAATTGCTGCGAAACTTGCTCGAAATGGCCGTGCGCTTCATTAGGCGACCGCGTGGCTTCCGCTCCTTTGACTACTCAAGTACCCAATACCCTGAGGTATTCGGCAGGACAAGAGCTGGGCCAAAGTCAAAGGAATAAAATCCGCTCAAGGATCTCTGGCCGTCTGAAGGATATTGGCATATTCATCAGAGTGCCAGGATGCAAGGCTCGTTGTCAGTGGCTTCCGAATTCAGTGGAGCATCGTATGCATCCTAGAGATTCACTTTGGTTTAGTATGCCGTTTACTTAGGTTTTGAGTTCTATGAATTTCAAGATAGTTTCTGATTTTTGGTGTTTGTAAATCCATTTAAGATCTGTAGCATATAACGAAGATTAGTTATATTGTGAGCAGATGTAATTGTCGTAGTGCTAACAGTGGCACGCGCTGGTTCCGGCTCTATGTTGTCGGCAATGGGCTGGGTTAGAATTTAAATACTGTAATACTACGTGCTCTTGAAAGTTAAAACAAATAAACTAAAATCGCGTGCGAATAGCCAACAAATAATCTTGAGGGAAAAGAGAAAGCTAGATCGGAAAGCAAAAAAATAGAATTAAAAAGAAAGGAAATCTCAAACAAAATATTCTAGTGGATCTTTAGGCGCACCCCAGGATCTGGAGTGGCCGCTGCCCCACCCTTCCATGATCGCCACGAGCAAAACCATGTTTATTGGCGATCCCATTGGTCCACTAAGAATTCAGGTCACTGCATCAAATCCGATGTTCATAATCCCAGATAAATAACTTCTATTCAGACTTCATTATAAATTTATTCATTAATATTAATTAAACCAAAAGCTTCCATCTGCTTAACTAAATTTTTAACCTAAAATCCTAATTAAATAACATGTAACGTAGGAATATATGAATAGAAAGAAAAAGTAAAAAAAAATGAAACTCCAAGAAATTACCTAACCTTATTTTGGTTCTTCTAATTGTTATTAGGGGCGATTTAATTAAGTCTAACAGCATAATAAATTTTTCTTCCTAATATCGCAAACCTCTGCATGCGTACGAAATGGTTTGGGTTAGGTTAGGTTAGGTTTTAGTTATAAATATAATATATAGTTCATTGGGTGTCGCTTAGGTTAATTAATAGTTTTCATTAATATTTTGATTTCGGTTGGCATGACTAAATCTTCTTTAATTTTTCTTTCTTTATAAATTCCCTAAACTTTTATTTCAGTGTTCATCGTGTACTTGGTTTTCTATCTAGATTTAGTTTAATTTTTATATTACAAAATATTTATTCTTTTAACGAAGATAAGTCGGTTTGGTTTGGTTCAGTTTTAAGTAGATTTAACTAAATTCATCTTGATTTTAATTATCAATTTATTTTAGCGGCTAATTGGCAAATGTAGGTGTTGTGTAAGGACTTTTGTTTAAATTAAAATGATTGGCAAAATACTAGCCAATAATTATATTCTTTGTTTGTTGTTACTCACGGTGAAATCATTTTTTTTCCAGCGGCCAAAAGATCGATCTCCCGAGCGATGGCTGTAAACGAATGCGACTTAAGATCGCCATGGGTTAATTTAAACAATTAGTGTTCACAACATGTAGCCAGCTAAATCTTTTAAACCTTTCTTTTAAACTTAAAACCGTATTAGTTCATGACTGCTTAATTATTAATACAATTTTAACGTGACGGCTAAATCATTTTTATGATATAATTTCTTAACTTCCAAAACTTTTAAATTTACAAAATTAATTTAATTTACGAATTTTTTTGTTTTGTTCAATTCTATTCCATTTCATTTCATTCAATGATTCTTTTTTTTTTTTCAGTTAATAATAATTTGATTTGTAATTTAAATTAATTAATTTCAAAAATTTTTTCTCGCAGTGTAATTAACGTAAACAAGCATTGGCAGCATGGCCGAAATTAGGGAACTCGTGACCGCTTATAAATCTAATGTGTGGCTCGCTTTTAATAAATGTTCGTCTCTATTATCGAAAGATCACTGTATGGGGCCGAGAAACCCACATATTACCAATCCAAATCTAACAGCCTGGGTTCGGACACGAGCATGGGACTTAAATCTGCCTTTTTGGCCACCTTTACGGCTATGCCGACTGCACTGAGAACTCTGGAGGACTACATCCGCACTATTTATTCCTTTTTATTCTTCTGGCTACACTTGGAGATTAAATTCCCTCGATGTTCCGCTGGCCGTAGAGGGTGCTCCGCCGGTCGGAGGGGCTTAGCTCTGCTTCCTTGGCTACCGATCTAGTTGCTGCGCCTTTCTAGGCGATGGTGATGCTGGTGCCCGCTACCCTGCGAGAGGGGTGCTCCGCTGGACGGGGCGAAAAATCCCAATCGGCGAACGGGTCCGGAGCTGCTGCTTCTGGAACACTTCCTTGCCTTTCGCCAACTTATTAGAAATTGAGTATATTGAACACGCACTCGATTAAAACGCGTGTAGTCGCTTCGGAATTTTCCAAGAAAAAGTGGGTGTATTTTTGGTGGGTTGCTCTCGTACGTCTGAACACCTCACAGGTTAGAACGGAAAAGGGGACGACCGGCATGGCGTTCACTAGTATGCCCAGGTTATTACAGTGTAAGCTTGCAATTTCGATAGAACCCAGACTGCATTGATAGGTTAATGGGTAGGTGGCCCTACTTAAAGCTAGTTCCTAACCCCGATAATGCTACTTTCGGACTATCCCAAAACCGTGACAAGCGACACTTCAAATCCCCCCCACTAAAATCACGCTTGATTAGACAATCAAGGGTGATCCACGCTTGGAACGGAAACTATTGTTTAAGATCCTTCGCGTGAAATTTTCCAACAATTCGTCCTTGTAAATCCTCAAGCTCATAATATGCCGAGCCTAGTTTTCTTCTCACTCGAGCTTTTAAGAAGGCTGGAGCTACGAGGGTCGTTTGATAAGTCCGTGACTTTTTGAATAAAATATATTTTTTTCGTCAAAGAAGCGTTTTATTTCTCAACATAATCTCCTTTTAGCTCTATACATTTAGTCCAGCGTTTTTCCAATTTTTTTATTCCTTCCAAATAATAGGTTTTCTCAAGGCCCTCAAAATAGTCGTTTGTTTCTGTGATGACCTCTTCATTTGACCCGAATCTCTTACCGCCGAGCCATTTCTTCATGTTTGGAAACAAAAAATAGTCACAGGGGGCTAAATCTGGAGAATATGCTGGATGGGGTAGCAGTTCGTAGCCCAATTTATGAAATTTTGCCATGCTGACTACACACGTGTGCACCCGTGCATTGTCCTGATGGAACAGCACTTTTTTTTCGCCAAATGCGGTCGTTTCTGCTTCAAATCAATATCGAATCTGTCCAAAAGCTCTGAATAATATTCGCCGGTGATCGTTTTACCCTTTTCAAGGTAATCGATGTGAATGATACCTTGTGCATCCCAAAAAACTGTGGCCATGACCTTGTTGGCCGACAGACCCACCTTGGCCTTCTTTGGTGCACGTTCACCCGGAGAAACCCACTGTCTTGATTGTTCTTTGGTCTCTGGTGTGGTGTGGTGGATCCATGTTTCGTCTACGGTAACGAAACGGCGCAAAAATTCGTTTGGATTGCGGTTGAACATCGCCAAACACTCCTTTGAAATGGTCACACGGTTGCGCTTATGGTCGTGTGTGAGCAATCGCGGCACCCATCGCGCGGAAAGCTTTTTCATGTCCAAATATTCATGTAAAATGTGATGTACCCGTTCAGTTGAGATGCCTACAGCCTCAGCTACCTCACGCACTTTCATTCTCCGATCATCCAATATCATTCCATGGATTTTGTCGACGATTTCTGGCATGACGACCTCTTTTGGGCGACCTGAACGTTCGGCATCACTTGTACTGGTACGACCACAACGGAACTCAGTAAACCATTTCTTAACCATTGAAATTGATGGTGCAGAGTCCCCATAATATTTATCAAGTCTTTACTTGGTTTCGGTGATGGATTTTTTACGCAAAAAAAAATGCTTAATTAGCACACGAAATTCACTTTTTTCCATTTTCGTTAAAATTCACGAGATCGTCTGCTTTCAATGCCTATAAAACGCAAACCAAAAAACGCAGCTTTCTCAAAATTTTACAGTCAGCTGTTAATCGATAACTGCTGACAGGAGCAGTGTTGTATTTAGAGCAGGTGCGCGGCAAATACAAAAAGTCACGGACTTATCAAACGACCCTCGTAACTTGGCATTGAAGCCTTTTGCAAAATTGCTCTGTTGGAAGTTTCTACGGTAAATTTCTTGACCTACCGCATACGATACTTCTCGACTACGCATGTTGTACGTCTTTTCGTTGCGCGCATGTTGCTTTACCACCTTTTCTTTAGCTTGCTCTCTCATGATATCGAACGAATCGTCCCTATTAAATACAATGGATCTATCTTCTAACAGATTCAATCGTCGTAACAATTCGTATGTAGAACCATTAGTTATCATGTGTTGTCCGAAAACAAGGCGATACGGCGTTTGCTGTACGGCAGTGTGAAGACTTGAGCGAAGTGCACAGCTAATCTTACTGAGGTTCTCGTCCCAGTTGGTCTGATTCGGATGGACATAGGCTTTAATGGCAGCCAGAACGGATCGATTTACTCGCTCAGATGCGTTTCCTTGTGGTGCATATGAAGCAGTGTAGGCGTGGTTAATTCCATAGCTAGTTAACAGATTGTTAAAAGCGTGCGACTTAAATTGCACACCGTTATCGGATACGATAGTTTCAGGTACGCCAAAGCAATGGAATAACTCTTCCATATACGGCACGATTGCATCCACAGTAAATTTTTTTACTGCTTTTAGAAAAGGAAATTTGCTAAAATGATCAAGGACTATGAATATGCCAATGTGGCCAGACTTCGTCCGAGGGTAAGGACCCAAATAATCCACGTATAGCCTTTGAAATAGTCGCATACTGGTCGTTACTTTGGCTAACGGTGGTCTAAGCACTTGTTTAGGGTGCTTAGTGCTTTTGCAGACCTCGCATTGGTTAATATAATTGCGAACATCGGTTACCAGATTAGGCCAAAAATAATATCGACGAATTCGCTCTAAGGTTTTATTTATTCCGCCATGAGAAGCTAAAGGATCGTCATGGGCAGCCTTAATAGCCACTGACACTAATTCCGAAGGTAGCCAAAGTTTCCAAACTAATTCATCAGCAACTTGCTCAGCCGAAGCATGCTCGGTACGACGATAAACATGACCGTTTACAACTTTTACGTCGGGACTTAGAAGACTTCCTTGCTCAATTTTTTTCTTCAACTCCTGATAGCTCGGTACTTCAAAAGCTGCTGATTTTAAATCAACCTCAATCGCCGAGAGATCGTTAGCGTGCGTCCGTGACAGCGCATCAGGAACGATGTTTCGACTACCCTTGCGATGCTGTATCGTGAAGTCATAACCCTGGAGCTTTAAAGCCCAACGGGCTAGTCTACTGCTTAGGTCAGATTGATTCATCAACCATTTCAACGACGCATGGTCGGTAATGACGGTGAACGCATGTCCTTCAACATACGCACGAAATTTTGTTATGCTTAATATAGCCGCTAAACATTCTTTTTCGGTGACCGAGTAATTTCTCTGACATTGATTAAGTTTCTTGGACATGTAAGAGATAGGAACTTCGTCACCTTCGTCATTTATCTGCATAAGCACGCCACCAACGCCGGTGTGGCTGGCGTCACAGTGGATATAAAACGGCCGTTGAAAATCTGGGGTATGTAACACTGGGGCATTACAAAGCTGCTTTTTTAAATTCTCAAAAGCTTCATTAGCTGCCTCGGACCAATTAAAACGTAGTTTTCCTTTCAACGCATCCGTTAAAGGTGCTGAGACAGAAGCATAATTTCGAATAAATTTCTGGTACCACCCAGTCATACCCAGGAATCGTCGCAATTGCTTAATAGACTTAGGAACAGGATAATCTACGATAGCACTAATTTTATCCATATCCATTGCGATTGCGCCATTGCCTACAATATGGCCTAAGTAGCTGACCTCCTTTCTACAAAATTTGCTTTTCTGAACATTGATGGTTAATCCCGCTTTTCTTAAACAAGATGCTAATTCTTTCAGAACTAAGACATGTCGTTCAAAAGTATCGGATACAATCAAAAGGTCATCTAGATATATAAATACTTCGTTTTTTAAAGTGCATGGAATTATTCGATCCATTAATTTGGACATGGTTGAAGGCGCGTTGGTAAGACCAAATGGCATTACAGTGAATTGGTAGAGAGGTCTACCTGGTACCGTAAAAGCTGTTTTATCACGCGAACTTGGCTCTAGTGGGATTTGCCAATAGGCATCTTTAAGATCCAGGCTCGTTAGATATTCCGCTTTAGGCAACCGGCTTAGGATGCCATCAATGATGGGCATTGGATAAGCATCCTTACGTGTCGCTTGGTTCACCTTTCGGCTATCTATGCATAATCGCACTTTTCCGGGTTTGCGGACCAATACAACAGGGGAAGACCACGCACTGGTCGATTCTTCAATAACCCCTAACGCAAGCATGCGATCCAGTTCATCATACATAAGTTTTTCGATAGGTGGGGACACAGGATAATGTCGCTGCTTGATAGGTACGGAATCGCCAACGTCAATGGAGTGGGAAAGCATGGTCGTTTTCCCTAGACCCTTTTCGGCAAAAGAAGGAAAGCATGTGACTACGGCGTTCAATTGCTGTTTTTGTTCTTCAGTCAGAAAACGAACATCGTCTAGGTCTACTGCTGAGAGATTACTTTCTGGACTAGGTTTCATGATAGTATATGGCAATAGCTGATATTTGATCCAAAAGTCGATCCCTAAATACAGTGATTGTTTTAACGAAGGTACGATGTACAAAGTAATATCTTTGGTCATATTGTTATACTGAACTTCTGTGCGAATCTTGCCCACGATGTTTTGGGATTTTCCATCGGCAGTATGAACAATACTTTGAACAGGCTTATGAGGACACTTTTCTATCAGTATTTCTTCGGCTAGTTTTCCACCTATACAACTAATAGAGGCACCAGTATCCATTAATCCAGATACTGATCGGCCAAGAAGTTTTACGTCTGCGTATGGTCGTACATCAGAGGCAATAATTGCTGATAATAAAAACCGTTTTTCGATTTTTATCTGGTCATAAAAATCTTTAATACGCTGTGCAGATCGCGAAGGCTGTTTCTGATGTTTATTGAAAGATTCGCCGGGTGGACATAATTCGGTAAAAGGATAGTCTGGTTGTTGAGACAAATCAGGGAGAGAGGGTACAGAGCAGCTATTGGTTACTCCGTATTGGTGGCTTTCGTCACCACTTGTTTGTGTGCCCCTTTCAAAGGTGCACGGCCTCGGTAGTTTTTTGAGCGACAATGAGGACATGAAGGAAGGTAGGTGTCTATTTTGCCACACCCATAGCAGAACACACGACGTTCAGCTAAGCACTCCTGATATCTGTGTCCGATTTTGCTACAATTCCAACAGGATAAATTAATTGCGGAAATTTCAGCTGTGTCTGAATCCGACTCCACTTCGGACTCAAGGCTTACCTCCTGCACAAACCTACGAGGAGCAGGAAGAGGTTTTCGCAATCCTGGCTTGACAGTCAGCATGAACGTTTCCCTTTTGCGAATAATATTCCTTAGCTGAGAAATGCTACTGATCTCCTTATATAAAAGCTCATGTTGAATTTCTGGCAATAAGTTTGACCTAATGGATTCTAACACTGATAATTCTGACAATGGTTCAGATAACTTATCAGTTAATAGGATGATACTTTCGTAAAAGTCATCAAAGGACTCCCCTTCCTTTTGTTTACGACGATAAATTTCTGCTTTAATGCTAACATCTGGACGTTCTTCCTTAAATTGATGCCGTAAGGCTTTGCATAAGGCCTTCCATTCAACTTGGGGTACACTTTGGTGGTAACGCCAATACCAATCACTAGCAACCCCTTCAAATAAAATGTTGACATGGCTAGTTAGAAGCATAAAATTACCTTCTAGTGTCTGTTTGGTAAGAGCTTCGACCCTATAGATAAACATATCAATGCTCATGCCTGTTCGTCCAGCGAATCTAATTTTCCAGTTTGCAATTATTTGGCTTACGCGATCAAATCGCAACCCTGACCCTATATTTGAGAAACTAGATTGATTTGTGACATTACTCTGCACTTGCTGTTGTCGATCTATTAACTCGGCTACTGGAGGTCTTGGCTGTTCGGGTCCAGTAGAAAGTGTCGATAAAATGTTCTGCAGCCCGGTGTGTAAAACCTGCGCTAAACGTTCGGTCTGTTTTGCCGTTGCTACGGCCATCGCCTCGGTTATCTGCTGCATATCATTTAGACCTGGAGACATATTCCTATTGTTTGCATCCTCTGAGGTCGGTATTTCGTTAGATTGGTCCATATTTAACGTTCCTGGACTAGAGTCTATCCGTACTTGTTCTTCAACACGAGTATTTATGCGCGAGGTCCCTGGAAGACTTTGTGTTGACTGACTTAATTCGGTGTTTACAGTTAAATTAAGTAAAGAAGCTTGTAAGGACGCTTTACAAACTGGACAACGGTCGCGATTGGTAACTTTTGTATTGAAGCAAACCCAATGGAAGGTATGATTGCAGCTTGTAGACAACAACTGGGCAGTGTATTCGATAGGTTTTAAACAAATATAGCAATGAGTTTCTTGTTGAAGGTGTTCATAACTACGAGACAACGGCATTTTGTTTTCTTTAAAGAAAAGTTATTATTTTTATTTTTTTTTTTTTTTTCGATAGTTATGATATAATTATTTTAGGTGTTTATAATTTTATTTTTCAATATAAATGCATAAAAATATCTAGGGATTATGAATCACTTCAATGAGCAGTTTCGACTATTAACTTTGTTTGGATTGCCCTTAGGATTAAATAGAAAATAAAAGGGAAGAAAATAGTATGAAAATAGATAAGAATGAGTTTTATCAGGGGTAGAGTGTAGTTTATTCACCCACAACTCTAGGTCTAAACTGAAAAGGAAACAGGAAATACAAAAATGTTAACCTGTTTAATCGGTAGGGTATGGTTTATTCACCCATATCCCTAAATCCATACTAAACAGGAACGAAGCTAAGTTTACTTTACTGGACACGAAGCACAGTCGAAGATGAAAAGGCAAACGGCATCAAATTCACTTCCTGCCACTCACGATCCAAGTCAAATAAACTAAGACATCGATACACTTTAGCGGTAGATTGTAGATTCTTTCCACAATATCAAAATCCAGCTAAAATGCAAAAGCCATCATGTGAACTATGGCAAGCGCGGTGAGTAAAGTTTATTACCTAATCCAGCGTCTAGCTCATAATTACATGCGAGTGTTACTTGGTAATAGCACCGTCATACAAGGTACTAGAAAATCCATTGTAACTGAGTCACCAAAAGAAATAAGAACATCAAGATTATTTGGACGCGGTCGAAAGATGTAAGTGACCGATTAAAATTTTATTATTCATTTGGAGCCTGCCGGATCTGGCCCCACGTTGGGCGCCATTATTTATTTGTAGCATATAACGAAGATTAGTTATATTGTGAGCAGATGTAATTGTCGTAGTGCTAACAGTGGCACGCGCTGGTTCCGGCTCTATGTTGTCGGCAATGGGCTGGGTTAGAATTTAAATACTGTAATACTACGTGCTCTTGAAAGTTAAAACAAATAAACTAAAATCGCGTGCGAATAGCCAACAAATAATCTTGAGGGAAAAGAGAAAGCTAGATCGGAAAGCAAAAAAATAGAATTAAAAAGAAAGGAAATCTCAAACAAAATATTCTAGTGGATCTTTAGGCGCACCCCAGGATCTGGAGTGGCCGCTGCCCCACCCTTCCATGATCGCCACGAGCAAAACCATGTTTATTGGCGATCCCATTGGTCCACTAAGAATTCAGGTCACTGCATCAAATCCGATGTTCATAATCCCAGATAAATAACTTCTATTCAGACTTCATTATAAATTTATTCATTAATATTAATTAAACCAAAAGCTTCCATCTGCTTAACTAAATTTTTAACCTAAAATCCTAATTAAATAACATGTAACGTAGGAATATATGAATAGAAAGAAAAAGTAAAAAAAAATGAAACTCCAAGAAATTACCTAACCTTATTTTGGTTCTTCTAATTGTTATTAGGGGCGATTTAATTAAGTCTAACAGCATAATAAATTTTTCTTCCTAATATCGCAAACCTCTGCATGCGTACGAAATGGTTTGGGTTAGGTTAGGTTAGGTTTTAGTTATAAATATAATATATAGTTCATTGGGTGTCGCTTAGGTTAATTAATAGTTTTCATTAATATTTTGATTTCGGTTGGCATGACTAAATCTTCTTTAATTTTTCTTTCTTTATAAATTCCCTAAACTTTTATTTCAGTGTTCATCGTGTACTTGGTTTTCTATCTAGATTTAGTTTAATTTTTATATTACAAAATATTTATTCTTTTAACGAAGATAAGTCGGTTTGGTTTGGTTCAGTTTTAAGTAGATTTAACTAAATTCATCTTGATTTTAATTATCAATTTATTTTAGCGGCTAATTGGCAAATGTAGGTGTTGTGTAAGGACTTTTGTTTAAATTAAAATGATTGGCAAAATACTAGCCAATAATTATATTCTTTGTTTGTTGTTACTCACGGTGAAATCATTTTTTTTCCAGCGGCCAAAAGATCGATCTCCCGAGCGATGGCTGTAAACGAATGCGACTTAAGATCGCCATGGGTTAATTTAAACAATTAGTGTTCACAACATGTAGCCAGCTAAATCTTTTAAACCTTTCTTTTAAACTTAAAACCGTATTAGTTCATGACTGCTTAATTATTAATACAATTTTAACGTGACGGCTAAATCATTTTTATGATATAATTTCTTAACTTCCAAAACTTTTAAATTTACAAAATTAATTTAATTTACGAATTTTTTTGTTTTGTTCAATTCTATTCCATTTCATTTCATTCAATGATTCTTTTTTTTTTTTCAGTTAATAATAATTTGATTTGTAATTTAAATTAATTAATTTCAAAAATTTTTTCTCGCAGTGTAATTAACGTAAACAAGCATTGGCAGCATGGCCGAAATTAGGGAACTCGTGACCGCTTATAAATCTAATGTGTGGCTCGCTTTTAATAAATGTTCGTCTCTATTATCGAAAGATCACTGTATGGGGCCGAGAAACCCACATATTACCAATCCAAATCTAACAGCCTGGGTTCGGACACGAGCATGGGACTTAAATCTGCCTTTTTGGCCACCTTTACGGCTATGCCGACTGCACTGAGAACTCTGGAGGACTACATCCGCACTATTTATTCCTTTTTATTCTTCTGGCTACACTTGGAGATTAAATTCCCTCGATGTTCCGCTGGCCGTAGAGGGTGCTCCGCCGGTCGGAGGGGCTTAGCTCTGCTTCCTTGGCTACCGATCTAGTTGCTGCGCCTTTCTAGGCGATGGTGATGCTGGTGCCCGCTACCCTGCGAGAGGGGTGCTCCGCTGGACGGGGCGAAAAATCCCAATCGGCGAACGGGTCCGGAGCTGCTGCTTCTGGAACACTTCCTTGCCTTTCGCCAACTTATTAGAAATTGAGTATATTGAACACGCACTCGATTAAAACGCGTGTAGTCGCTTCGGAATTTTCCAAGAAAAAGTGGGTGTATTTTTGGTGGGTTGCTCTCGTACGTCTGAACACCTCACAGGTTAGAACGGAAAAGGGGACGACCGGCATGGCGTTCACTAGTATGCCCAGGTTATTACAGTGTAAGCTTGCAATTTCGATAGAACCCAGACTGCATTGATAGGTTAATGGGTAGGTGGCCCTACTTAAAGCTAGTTCCTAACCCCGATAATGCTACTTTCGGACTATCCCAAAACCGTGACAAGCGACACTTCAGATCTATTGAACTATTCAAAATCTACTTTAACTGTTTTAAGCACATTTAAATCATAAGTTTTCCAGAATCCTAACGATGTGCAAAAACTAAAATTCTGCAGGCCATGTTTTCTGTAAGTATTTGTTCATACTTTAACGTGGCTGAGAATGAAATAATGTTGACAATTTTCGCAAACACAATCAGCACCACTACAAGCGAACAAAAGGCAGCAAACACACCCACACACAGCATTAATTTATGACACTTTGTGTGTGCCGGGCAAACAAACACAAGCATTTTTGTGGGCGTTGGCGTGTTGCCTGCAGACGTTGCCTGTTTTCAGTGTCCTTGAGGGCAACATAATAAATGCCAGGCTCCTCCAGCAGCAACCAGTCAAGCCGAAACCGAATTAAACCAATCTGAGGCAAGTCGGTGATGCCAAAGAAAACAAAACCATAATGAATGCTTCTGCTGCCAAGAGCTTGTTGACCAACAAAATGCAACGAGAATGCGAATACGAATGCGAATGCGACGGCCAATGTGAATGCCATGTCAGGAAGCCACAAGCGCTTGGATTTCGACTTGTTCTCGGATTTGGGGCAACAGTCGAAAAGGCCAACTGCCATCAAATATGAGCAGCTAGCCAAGTGGATGGCGGCCAGCTGGTCACTGCAACACATCCAATTAATGAACGCCAGTGGAGGAACCGAAAACCTGGAGGCGATTTGCAATTGCATTTCCAGACCAGCGGAGAATCGTTACCGCCAGGCATTCAAATGGCCAAAAGGATAGAAGAGCCAGTTGAATTTTTTCATTTAAATTGATAAATTATTGATTAGAGCAACACATTCAGGCAATGGCCATTGCCATAGTTATCCGACCATTTGGCAATTAACAGCACTTAATGCAAACACTCGCAGAGTGAAAGGCAAAAACAATTAAGTTTCCTTTGAGAGGCACGAAATCCCGAAGCCTTGGAATACCAGTTGATGCAGCTGAAGTGTATGAAACAGCTGCCAATTCTCACCTCCAACGGAGGATGGAAACCCAGGATGGCCAAGATGGGAGATGGTAGATGGGAAGTGGGCTTTAAGCAGCTGCCTGCTTAATTGCTTGTTGGCTTTCCACTGGGCCCTATCAATGTCAGTTGCAGGCGGGGCAAGTCCGAAAGGCAAAAGTCGACGGCAGGCTGCTTTATCCTTTTCATGTCATTAACATGGACAGCGAAAGGACAACGAACGGCTGCAGTTCGCGTGCTTATTGGCTCGATCTGCCTGCCTTCTGCTTTTTGTTGTGCAATTCATATTTTAATTTAATTCATTTTCGCTATCCGCTTTCTTTCCTTTTTCTTCGTTGAGTTTCTCGCCTCTGCTGCTCTTAAGTGAAAATTATTCCACACATTAATCCAACGCCAATTGATAGTAATAATTAAAGTAGCATGAATAGCTTAATTTAAAGTAGCCTTTGCAGTGCCAATTGAAGGCCAGAACCTCTGACCTTTGCGCCGGCCTGCCATTTAGTTATTCAAACACGCATTGCGTATACGCACTGGTGGCCCACCAACGCAGCAACCAACATTTGTCCGCATTCACAGGCCGCAAGTGGGTGGGTGTGTGGTCAGTATGGATAGTATCAATTAGACAAGACCCATTAATGCCCAAACAGGCTGGGTATCCCAGGAAACTGTTAATTAATCAAATCCTGGCCAGCTCTCTCAGTGCGAGCTTACACATGTGATTCTTTTTGCACTTGATGGTATTATCATGATACAGTTCCGAAACACTTTAAACACCTTGAAACACTTTAAATATTATCTAAGAGAAGAGCAATGAGCAACTTGGCAAATGAGTCTAGCTATAACTACACAGTTGGGCAGTAAAAGGGTTATAGCATCCCATTCACCATCTTTAATCGATGGACGCATTCGAGGTCTAGTCAACCAGCACATCATCCGCTGTTTGAGGCCACAATTCCGCTCTTTGATGCCCGGTTGCGGCCTGCAGGTGATGATGATGATGATGATGACGATGGCGATGATGACAGTGAGATGCTGGACTTAACGCTGTTATGCCATCGACGTAGTCATCTCCATCGCCATCGTTCGCTGGTCGGCGTGTCCAAAGTTTCATCCTGCGGACACTACATAAGGCCCGGAGCAAATCAAAAGCCAAAAGAACGGTGCGGTGGTCAGGAGGTCAGGAGGTGGTGAGGTGATGAGGTGGCATGAAGAGCCAGGGAAATGCTTTCAGCGAGCTGTGCAGATTTTGATGCAATTAACCCGCGCGGTCAACAGTTCGCATAGTATGTGCGTAGGCCTGTGTGTGTGCTGTGTGTGTGTGTGTAATTACACTTTGACCACTCCCCAGAGAAGCCTTAACTGTGTTTACCTCTTCAGGTTTCATTAAACTCGTAAATTTTCTTCTTTTTTTTCCCAACCGGATCCCCGGGTCCCGGGACCCAAGCCCAAATACAAATACAAATACGGTGCAGGCGGCTTTGGCATTCAGTTAACGTCAACGGGGCAACGGGGCGAATGCGCGATTTCCCTTTTTTTTTTCTCCCACATTTTGCTGCCATGCCCTCAAGTGCTTAACTCGTTTTAACCTCGTTTCGCTGATGTAGACCGGCATTGTTGCCTGGTGTTTTCTGCAGGTGCTTAAGCCCGTTTGGACTTTTTGTTTTTATGCAGGATGCTTCATTTGCTCGCCCCGCGCTTTTACGACCACCGATGATACCACCACCAACATAAAGTCGCTCTTCAATTATAAGAGGGCGCCCAAAGAAAAAAAACCGGAAAACAAAAAGCAAAAAATAAAAGAAAATTCGAGGAAAACCATTGAATTTAGATTGAAATTACTGGCCACATCTTGGCCGTAGGCATTTGACCGCGAACATGTCCAACGAGCTTATGACCAGCCTACGTCATTAAACCGGGGCGAGAACTTTCGAACGGACTTTGGCCACAGTTTTCGATTTGCCACAAACCATGAGTCCATTGATTTTTCAAAAAAGGGGAGGTGTTGAATTGAAATCTTTTACACAAACCACCCACCCCACCTGTCGGCCCCCATTTGGTGGCAACAAATCAACAGACCAGAATCCAAACGAGAAGACCTGGCCAAAAAGGGCTGTGATGTGGAAAAAGCGTTTGCTCAGCGTTGGGTGGGAAAAAGTGAATCCTGCTAATGTCGATGCGGTCAACACTACGCACTTTGGTCGACATCACCAGCAGCAGTTCGGCCACAATGTGCATTTGTCTAATGCAAATTTTGTGTAACTCTTGTTGCCGCAATGGTGCGCTGCGTGTTTACACCTCGCCGCCAATTTGGTGGCAATTGCACGGACATTAATGGCGTTTAGAACTAATGTTTCAGTGAACTCATTATACCCGGAAGCCTTGGGTCATAATTATGGGTGCGAATCTGTGGATATCCTAGAAAACCCTTCAATCCGATAGCTACTAAGTAAGCTTAGTTTATAGCAATGGCTATGGTTAACTAAGTTAACTAGCTAAGGTGTCTGCCATTCGAACCCTTGACCAGCGCCTTAATTGCTGCGGTTTTTGTTTGTTTTTCAGGGCTGCAACTGTTTGTCCACCATTTAATTTGTAATTTATGCACGATGTGCGGTGTCGGTTGGTTTTGCCACCTAAGCGTTAAACCAATTTGTGGTCGAAACTGGTGCATAGTAGTTGCCCTGCCAAATTGTCACCACTCACCGGCAAACGCCGAACTTGCTGACTTTGATTGATGCCGAACTACTCGCAGGACTCGCAGGACTCGCAGGACTCGCGGTGCACTACTAACTCAATCTTGAGCGATTGATTGATAGATTGATTGATGCAGGGCAGCCCAAAATTGAATTTTTGCTCTTCGATGCAATTGGTTGGGCATTAATTGATTGAATCATGGTCGCCATCATGGGACCGTAATTGTGTATGCTTGTTGGGCAAATAATGCCTTTAATATGGCATGTGCGAGTGTCGATTAAATGAGCAGACTTACAATGCCATTTAATTACAAGCGATTGCCACTGAAAACAGCAGCAAAATGTTTCATTTCGATTGCATGTGGCTGGCCGCAAACGTTGCCGGCACTTTGAGGTAGTAAACAGATAAGTGGTTAACAGGCAAAAGTTTTATTGCGGCAGAGGTTCATATACATATAGATACATTTACACAAGAACGTAATTAAATCTATACAAATGGCCGCACAAAGGTACATAAGTGATCGAATCACACTTTTCTCGCATTATTTAATCAATTTACCATTTATCAACTTGATATACAATTAAGTTGTTCTCTTTAACTGCCTGCGGTTGCGTGTAATGTACACAACTCAAAGTTAAACCCCCAGTTTCACTGCCATTCCCAATCGCCTGGCTGTGTTATCAGCCTCCTCGACACCCCAAGCAATCATAATTCCGAGGCATGAATGCCAAGAGCTGTTGCGTAATTAATAGCCAATTTAATGCCCTCGCGCGTTTTGGGCCCAAAATGTCTGTTTGCCGAAGCGGCAGGATCTCAAGGCTCAAGGAGCAGATAATCAAGGAACGGATTCCAGGAATGACACTTTCTTGTTTGCCCACATCTTCCACTTCGGTGGTTTAACCCACAGCTAACTGGGCTCACAATGACATTGAAAGTATTAGATTCAATATTAAAGTGTTTATATTGATTCAAATGGAATATGAGTTGATTATACAAATATTCGTATAATAAGTCATATAAAAGGTAAAATGCTCCATAATTTACATACTTTATTTCTCATGAAAAATCGTAGCATGGGTCTACTTTATTCATTGCATTTACTTAAGGAATTAAAGTAAGCATCCAAAACCCAATTGCGAGGGCAGCCAACTATAGACTTCAAGTCTCCTTTTTGGCGGGCAGGCAAGTGTTAATAATGGCGCCTCCGGCACTCGACTTCTGCGGATGCCACATAACTTCCGTGGGGCATTTATAATTCAGGAGTCGTAACATCGCCAACGACTTTCGATGACTCCGACGTGCTCACATTACGCCGCATGGTAATTATTGAATGCCAAGTGAGCCGTACGCGCGCCGGAAACAAAAATACGATTAAAAATTAAAATGCCATCGCGATTTGAAATGCAAATGCAAATGAAATATGCCAATGGAACCGCACACGCAAAACGATTCTTGACTTACGTTCAGGAGGCCAAATGAAAGCATACATTTTTAAGTTGCTCGAATGGAAAAATCAGAGAAGGTGAATTTCCGAATTTCCGTGGCACCGGCAGCCGTGCAATCCATACAAGAATCCGGCTAAGAACGGGACAAATTGCTGGTAACAATATTAATGGCCACACAGGTGTACGAAGTGGCAAGAGCACGGCGATAAAGTGTGCGGCCTGGTCTCGCAATTAATTGCGGAAGAACGGGGACATTTCGCCAATAAGGCTATCAGTAATTTGCTTCTACATTATATATAGGCATTAAGCTTAAAAGTGCTAAGAAGTGGCTAAAACGATTAGAAATTTACTACTCAGGTCATACAAAATATAGATAATGAGTACCTAAAAGTAAACATAGCTTAAGGAAGATGGCAAAAAATTAAATATAATTTAAACCAATATGAAATTCAATGAATTTATTTAAATTGTAGGATTTCTAGATTTATTTTAAAACCTTAATATATTATATATTATAATTGCTTCGGCCAACACATACTATATCTACTGAAAGTCGGAGCAACCAGTTTCCCCTGCTCTTTGGTCACCTAACCATTCTTAACCAAAGCGACCTTGACAATGCCACCCATCCAATGCCAATCTAACCGAAATGTGGCTGTCAAAAGTAAAGCCACAAGCCCAAATGACACTGCGTGTGTGTGTGTGTATGTGTGTGGGGGCTTTTGGGTTTGAGCTGTAGTAATTAAATAAAATATTAACCAAAAGAAACCCGACATTCCTCTTGGCCGAGATTGCGCTCGAGCCTGTCTGGCAGCTACGGTTCGCCTTGATGAGTTTGTCGGCGGCAAACATATGTTGGCCCACACAAAGATACACACAGCTACACACAGATACACACAGCTACACACAGCATTTGGTGCAGCATCAGATGCTGGCATTAAATCCATGTCAAATGCGCAACAAGGCAAATAGTCAAGGCAAGCAAATTATGAAAAAAGCAACCAAGAAATGAGTATGCCGAAAATGAGCAAAAAAAAAAAGGGACGACGTTAATGTGGCAAAAGCTTTGCTGCCAGCAAGAGGAAATGTACAAGTTTTGCTTTTTTTCGTTTACTATTATTTTTGCGCCCCCAACAACACAGATGTTGCATTTGAAGGTCAGCGTCATCATCGGTGGCAAGGCGAGCGTGTGACGTCATGGCCATGCTAATGCAAAGCGAGATTCTTGAGGGCGTGTTTTTTTTGTTTTTTTTTGCGGCGATGTCAAAGCACTTTTCACATGCGAAACTTTGCTTTTCCATGCTAATGCAATTTACCTGCAGTGCCGAAAAATGCGAAGTACATGTTGGCACAAAAGTGTAGCATGCTTTAAGGCGCTTCTTGATTAGCCACAGCCGTGCTCTCGAATTAGCGTCTATCTTTATTTCAGCCTTGCCCGCAGCGCTTTCATTTCGGCTCTGCAGCTGCATTTTGTCATTTCCATTCGGGTTTTGTTCTTATTTTTCAGCTTGGTTTCCTGCTTTTTTCCTGGCCATTTTTGGAACAGGTCCAAGAATTGTTTATGATTTCCACAGCAGCTCAGTTTCCAATTAACGTCGTTCTGTTGTCGTTGTCGGCGATTCACTTTCATACATAAATGTTCTTACTGTTGCTGAAGCAGGAAACATTGGTGGCCAATGGTTTTTTAAGATTTGCTCCACTACTTGAGAATTCAGTGACCGGCGCGGTAATATTACGCATACGCCTCGTTGCACCATGATGATTTGTGGACTTTAAACCCTGAACTCCGGACCTAGGATCCCACACCCACGTTGTGATGATAAGTAAGCCACATCTATGACACACTTGCGCGCACACTTTTTAAGCGAACTGCTCTTTGGGGGCGACACGCTTTTAATGCATTTCCTGCACAAGCTGGCTGGAATGTCCTGGCACAGCAATCGCACTAAAGGCTCACACACACACACATATGCACATCCACAGGCAACGATATCCTTTAGAGAGCAACGGCAACAGCAAAAGCAACGAGCTCATTTCGTGTCACAGATTTTTGTTTATTTACCGGTTTAAACAACGCTTCGCCTTCTTATTTCTTCCTTTCTCGTTTGCTCGTTTCTGCTGCCGCTGGAGGCAGGATTTTAAAGGGATCCTTGTTGCACGTGAGAGCAAATGTTGCACCTCGTTGTAGCCACGTGAGTGTGTGTGTGTCTCATGTGAATGCAACATCCTTGCTGTATGCAAATAAAGCGGCCATAATCATGCATCACATGAAGGTACATACTCGTAGCTATCTGTTCTTTTCGAGAAAAATAGCTCATACTTAGCAGCCAAATTGAGGTGCTCCGGAATGTTGAATTGCTCGGAATCCCAAATTTATTGGCTTCGATTTGCACATTCTCCGAATGCAGATTAGGGATCAACGTTCGTAGTAAAAATAAAATAGCAAGCCAATTTCTCACTAAATTAGGAGAATCAATAAACGACTTAAAGTAATTGACTAGCATTTGCACTTTTTCGCTACATAATTTAGCCAAGCAACTTTCCCTCTATAATTTGACTTTAATTAATTTCACACAAAAGCACAAACTCTTTGCACAAATTTCCACAAAATTTCTGCAGGGCAGTCCACTGCGGTTTTTAGTTCAAACAATTGGCCAAGTTAACTTGGTCTTGGCCTACTGCCTCTCACAAAACTTTCCATTGTAAATCAAATGCACTTCAAGAGCAAGTTTTTCGGCCAAATTAACATTCCCATAACAAATTAGAGTCAAGGAATTGTTAAGCTGGACATGTTGCCCCCTCGTGTTTATTTTCCGAAACTAATTAATGTGTTTGGCTAAATTGTGCAAAGCCAAATGGCATGTTAACTGTGAAGGGGAAGGACATGAGCTAAATTTATACGTTTGCAAATATCTCAAATATTTTAACGACAAATCTCAGTTGCAGCTAGTTTGTGGGTCAAAAGGGGGCGAGGTAAGTAAAGCTAAATATATGTGAAATTCGCGTGAAAGTAACAAAGGATAGCCCAGTGTCGCTTACAATTTACAGAGCCTTGAGACCCTCAATTTCAGTCTGGGCCATAAATGGGAATGGGTTTTTGGTGGGTGGCGCTGAGCACACCGAGTCAGTCAAAGTTGCCGAAGGACATGGCGGGAAGAAAACAAGGTGCTGTGGCTGCTGCCATTGACGTAAACACAGCAGGAGCTGCATTATTTTGAAAGCGAGCAGGTTTAAGGACATGTAAACACATGTAACACGACACACCCAGCAGAGCGATGGCCGCATAAAACGCTTTTATTGCCCGTTTTGTGTAACTACTTTAAGAGCCAACCAGTTAGCCCCACAGCCAGCAATAATTGCATAACAACTCTTGCAGTTTCAGTTACCCATATGCTCTCGCATGCATGATGTATTTTTTGTCTGGTTGTTGCACGTTGCGAAACCCATGGAGTGGCAAAAAGAGTCAGTAGACCAGAAGCTACCAAGCGTTTGCCACAAACTGCTTAGCATGACAGATAAAAAATGTTATAGTGCCACAAGTGCCACAAGAGGACACCAATTAAATAGAACTTACCACTAACAATCTTACATGTAAAATATAAACAATTAAACATATGATCATATAAAGAGTAGATTCAACAAGAAATGTGTTTATTTTATTCACTTTATTGATATTTAGTAAAGTGAAAATACATATGGAAACTTTTCAACACACATGGGCACTTTAAATATTTACTTAATTGTAAATATTCTATACCTTTTGTGCTGGATTCCAGCGACGTATATCCGTTTTACTTATTCAATAGTCATCCGTCTGCTAACTGGCACAACAAAGCGTTTTCAGAGCTCGTATAAATTCAGACACGTCATCGATACTAATTCAATAAACAATGCAAAATGTTTGCCATTGTTCCGCCGGCCGTGTGTTTTCCCGAGCAAATGCCAAAAACAGAGTAGAAAAAAAATAAAAATAAAATGGAAATTACGTGAAACGAGCAAACAGTCAAACATCGGCGATGTTACAAATCAGCATATTCGATGAGCCGGGGTAAACAACTTTCGAGTGGATGGCATTCGATTTTCGATTTGAATTTATCACATTTGTTGGCGCTGTGTAGCTGCCGTGTATTCCACTTTGCATAAATCGCTTGCTGTTTTGCATGTGACAAATGCAAAGCCCCAAAAAAGTATGCTACAGTTTATTGAAAAGCTTATTATCCTGCTCACCGAAGCGAAATAGTAGATGGTTGGGTCGTGTGTTTTTACCATGTCGCTGTTTGTATTGCTAATGGAAGACAAACGTTATCGCCACATCCCAGTGTGTTCGGCATTCCTTTCGACAGACGCCGTAGGCGACAAACAAAACACAAATAAATTGTATTAGTTCGACGTTTTGTTAACCAAAAATTCAATTTGCATGTTGGGAATGATACACGTCGTTCTTTTTTTTTTTGTATACTCGTATATACAGACAAGTTGAACTTTTCCATCATCTTCGTAGTTGACAAAGAAAAGCTGGCCTACTGATCGCCGCTTTCCTAGTTAATTCGACGCCATTATCTGGCAAAATAGCCAGAAAAAATGCTGGCCAAATATTTACATGGCGCACTGACATTGTTGGTTCACTCGAGTCAACAGCAAAATGCCAGCGTTGTGCTGCCCCAGGAATTTAGCCGGAGACAAATTGCTCAAAATTGGATGCAAAGGCAAACAGAGCAGTGGAGATCTGTCCATGCCTGTCATCCGGTATTCCTTCGCCTTCTCCAGCCGCCCAACAATGGGAAATATGAGGAATGGTCCTTGGTATGCCATGGCATCTCCACCGAGTTCCCTCTGGCATGGTTGACTTCAATTAATTACCCCACATTGACCACACAAATGGTGCAAGAGTGAGAGAAAATCATTAGCCCTGTCTAAATGGGTTACAATTAATTTCTCCGCTTAACAGCAACCCCACGATTAGCCCTCGTTGTAAAATGAAGACAGGTGATTCGGACATTGGAGCTTGTTTCAATTAGATAAGCCTGTCATGTGATTACTGAACGATTACACAGCTAACTAATTGCACATGTTTTTCTTTAGTAACTGAAGAAGTTAATTCGCAAGTATTTTACTCAAAGTATTTTTAAAGCAAGCAATCCTTTGATCCTGTTTAGCTCTCTTAAGTGTTCAAACTGGTAAGTATATTTTTAGAACTTACCTTTTAAAGACTTCAAGTCTTGGCCAAATCCCTTGAATGCAATCCGTGTGAGCGCCGCTTTTGGGCCACAGCCTCGACATCAAAGCGAATGCGGCTTATTCTTCATGGCCTGTTTTTTGCTCTGCCATATAACATATACATATATATAAACACATATACGTGTTTCTTTTTTGTGCGTGAGGAGCGTCAAATACACACACACACACACACATGTTGGCCAGATGGACCCAGAGGGCCAAGTGGCCGGTGGGGTAGGCAAATATTTTCTTGATTTTTCGCTTCGCTTTTCCAGCGCTTTTTGCTTGGCAAGCCTGATTCACGTCTATTTTCCAACTCGTTGGGGCCGAAAGTCGTCATCATTACCTTTAAGAGGGTAATCCTGCCACGCGTGTGTTTATGGCTGTTTTGTGTAATTAGCCGGGCTGCTTGAGAATTTGCCGGGGAAAATGGTGAAAGCCATTTAAGTTTCACCGCAGGAAACGAGAAAAACGCGCCAGAAGTACTTCAGTACTTTAATTTCGGCTGCGAGTGACGTCGTGCATTTGCGTAATTTTTTAATTAAAACATAATCTATTTATTTGGCACGCCGCAACAAAAGTTGAAGAAACAATTTCGTTTAATTGGGCAAAGCACTGGGCCCACGAACGAGTTTGGCCAACCCTGAAATGGGGTTGTGCTTCCATTTTGGGGGCAAGTTTAATTGCAAAATGCAATCAAATTAGTCGACTATCGTGTTTTATGAAGTTATTACAAATGTTTTCGCCAATTAAAACTAATCCAGACGAAAGTAGGCTAATAAAATAATTTACAACGCTGCAGTGCAAGAGAACTTTTGTTCTAATATTTCGTAGTCATTTTAAACTGGCTTTAAGCTGCCAACTTTGGGCTAAAACATCAGCCACGTAACTAGGCTCATATTTACCCGACTCACTCCTCAGCCTGTGGGCACATATCATGCCTCGTTGTATATTCCCTGGGATAATATAAAACTAAAATAATAAATGACGAGAACGTGACTCGACATCTGCGGTGTCTGTCATCTTTTTTGTTAGCCCAAAATCTGCACAAAGCCAGAATGACACTGTTTCCGTTTTAAAATCATCTGGGGGCACTTCTTGCAATGATTTTTAAAGGCACAGCTTGGTGTTTCCTTCTGACGTGTATAGTATCTTGAAGATGAAATATATTTAGTTAAAATGATAGACTACGCATTTAACTGAAAAATGAGCTTTGAGTAAACTCCTTAAGTAATTGCAATGTAAGTGACTTAAGTTTCTACAACAAAAGCCTTTGCAATAATTCACCAAATCGGCGTAAATTCAATTTATCGAATGCCACCAAGGCGAGGCAAATCAATTTGCCATTGGCCCATCGAAGGGACAGCCAAAGAAGCTGAACGAACTGACCAAATTTTCGGTCGTTGTCAAATTTAGTTCGGAATTTATTTGCTGTCTGCGAGACGAGTGCTCAGTGTTCAGTTCCCAGTTCACAGTGCTCAGTGCTCAGCTCTCAGTTCTCAGAGTTCTCAGAGCCAGACACATTGGCAAACTAATTTTATAATTTATGTTATCGACTGATTTCATTTGAAATTTATTGCGCCGGGGCCAGGACATCGCCTTATCCACTCCATTTGCATTGGCATGGCGATTGAGTTCGATTCCGAGATTGAGAGTCGCTCGGTTCGATGTCCATGTGTCTGTAATGAATTTTTAAGCTACCAACTAGCCGCACACAATTCAATTATTTGATTTCGTTTCTATTATTCTGCTTTTTCCCCGGACTGGAATTTAATTTGTGTCCGAGGTTCAAACCGTTGCCGTTCAGATGCCGGCAATCTGTCAGTTGGTAGACGGGCCCAGGGCAAAAGTCACCAGGACCAGCAAATGGCCTTAATAATGAAAACGGACAGCCCGACAATGGGAAATGCTTTGGTATAGTATGGCATGGTATGGTATAGTATGGTATGGTATAGCATGGTGAAAGTAAGAGTGAAAGTGGCAGTGGCAGTGGCAGTGGCAGTGGCAATGGCAGTGGCAGTGAAAGGGGAACAATGGCTGCTTGGAATTGTCGAAATTGAATTTCACACCTCTGTGCACAGGATCAGGATAATATGCTGCCGGTCGCTTTGTTTAGACGGTGCTACTAAATGGAGCTACCGAAAAGACCACTGCATTGTGGTCCATATATCAACATCGTGATGATGATTATGATGATGATGATGATGATGATGATGATGACGTCCGTAACCATAATGATCATGGGCGATTTCTGGCAGCTGGAGCAGCGCTAGAAGCACCTTTCCGTGGCAAGGACATTGGCGTCGAGGTAACAAAAGGCCTCATATAATGTTAGCACACAGTGCAATGCGAACAAAACATCCTGCGGTCACAACAACTAAACATGGCCTACTTCCCAGCACATTGGTCTGGGTGGCGTATTGGTTTGATTTCCGCGCCACAGAGCAAACTATAACTTCACATGCCCCACAGCACATTGTTGTCACAAAATAGCCTCTTTCAAGATTCCTTCAAGGACTTCCCTTCGATGGGCTGCGGGATGCGGGGTCTGGGCTGCGGGCTCTGTGCTGCGTGGTGTGGGGTGCGGGGTAGATCAAGGTACATCTAACTAAAATTAAACCAAAACAAGTTGGGAATTATTTGTAAACTTAAATTTAACAGCATGTTCTAGACTCTGTGAGGTGCTGTGAACGTTAAGAATTATGCCATTAGAAAGCTTTATGCTAATGCTGCAGAAATGTCCTGCTTATCTAATGTCCTTTTTTTCTAATTTGATAATTAGATGCCTGCCAGGAATTTAAAAAAAATATGTGTCAGATAAATACGAGAGTTTTTCCTAGGCTCGTGTGGCTTTTGTTTAACTTTTTGCGCAGTCAGTTAAGCAAACACGAATTCTCGGCGAAAGTGGCGCCAAGTCAACCCAAAACCAGAGTTCGTGGTAAATGACGAAAAAATCTGCCATGAATTATTCCAGCGTAAATAATTCAAGTGGTAATTCGTATTTTTTCCTTCGTCTGGAATTGGAGAACAATCCTTGTTGCTGTCGGTGGCTTTAGGTTAACGTGGCTTTGTCTTGTTGGCCATTTGCCTTCTGTTTGCTGCTCCTGGTGTGATGCCTCGTCCTTTTCCCCTGTGGCACATTATGCTCCGGTTGTCTTTTGGCTGCCACTCGTATTTGTTTGTCCTCCTGCACAAATTTGTTTCCCTTTCATTGATTCCCATTGTCTTGAACATATATATATATATATATATGTATATCCTGTTTATATATATCCTGTGACTTGCCAGTACTTCAGGTTAATGCGGCACTTGAACTTTGAATTGCTGTTTCAAATTGTTGGGTGATTCAGTCATTCACAAAGTTGCCAAAGCTGCGATGGAAGTTGTTCTCTCCATTTACAAGTGCTTAAGGTGTCTTACCAGAAAAGGTAAGTGGATATTTCAATTTCAATTTTAGCGCATTTAAAATATGCATGACCTTTTAAGTATTTAAATATTAAACAATAAAACATTTTCAGCTGTTGGTCCAAAAGTGCCACCTAATCCAGACCACAAGTAATTGCTTTGCCTTTATGGTTGGCAATCAAAATGTATAAGTTAATCCGAATGAAGTTAATTCGATTTTTTAATAGTTTTTATTGGACAGAAGTCCGTGTTTATTTTTAAGCAAAATTGAACTAAAGCTATTTTACAATTTGGGTGTTATTTATACCTCCCAGCACCGTCGCTGCCTCTGTTGGCGTCGGTGCTGGCTCCGTCGCTGCCTCTGCCCTCGTTGCTCCCACGGAAGCTCTCCAGACGCTGAGCTTCGCATTTCGAGGCCAATGCAGGTGCACGGCCGGATGCGCGTGCAAGCTTTCTGCATTTGCCCTCGTCGCTCCCACAGAAACGCTGATCCCGCGCTACTGCAGGTGCATGGCCGGATCCGTTTGCGATCTTTCGCAATTCGGTGTTGTGAGTTCTTTTGTTGTTAACTCTTCCACCTTTAAAATCGAGTGTCCCCACTCGTTGCGGTCGTTGATCTGGGTGTCATCATTGGTTTGGTTTAAGTGAAATCTAGCAACCCTCCTAATCAAGACGCGGATCGTTATTATGACGATTCCGATGATTATAACGCAGCCCATTAAGATGTCGGCTGTGTGGGAGGTGGTTTCTAATAGCTCCAAGGTTTCAGTGTTATTGGTGTTGAGTTCTTTAATTAGTTCCAGTGAAAGTTTCTCTTCTATGCCTTTGATTGTCATTTTAGTTTGCAGAATAGCCGGCATTGGCTGGTGGTGTATGGCGTACTGGTTTGTGAAGATTTGTTCCTCAATTTCTATGGTAGTATTGCTGAAGTTGATGATAAACGACCCATTCAGTGTCGACGTTGTTCCGTTGACCGAAATATTGCCGCTGAATTTATTGAGTAGGACAACTCCGGGTGCGATTTCCTCGATCGTGGGGATGTGTTGATTGTTGACTCTAGTGCAGGTGGCAGGGCGACTTTTTAAGAGATTTGGTAGGCAGGTTGAGTTACTAATGTCTATTATATTTCTATGTTTACAAATTGTTATTTCATTATAGCTATTACATTTTGTGGTTTTTGCGAATATTTTTTCATTACATTTAATTACATTTTCGGTTTCTATCTTGTTGACATATTGACCAATTTTTATTGGTTTTATTAGAATATCTTCGCATAGTTTGGTATCGGTTACAGGGATTTTTACGATATAAATTAGCATTGGACCATTACTTGCGATATTTACCTCAGCTATGTGCATGGCTTCTTCCAAATTTATATAGGGTAGCTGATCCTGATCTAGTATTTTTTTGATTTCATTAACTTCCTGATCTCCTAATATTTGGGGGTTACTAATATCTGCTTTGGCCCACTGTATGGCCTGGTTGAGATTAAGAATCTCCTCCTTAAGCATTTGGATTTGGAACATAAGGGTGGTACTGGTGTCTCTCTGAACGTCCCTTTGGTATCCTAAGCTGTTCATTAAATTCCTGTTGGCCGAAGTGATCTTGTTTATCTTGTCTAGGATTAATCTATTGAGGATAACCTGATTATTGTTGTTGGTTAGGGCTGAGTTTATTTTTTCCTGAATAATTTCGAAATCCCTGCTGTCCGGGGATCCGGCAAGCCACTTCCAGGCGCTACCTATTAGATCTATATGTCTTTTCCTTATACTCCTGACTTTCAAGCTATTGATTAAATTTTTCGAAATTTTAATTTCCTCCATTATGAAGGGTAGAATCGGGTCGTGCGTTTTTAAGTTTAACAGGGTTGTGTGGTTAATTTTGTCAATTGCATTTTCGTATTCCTCAATATTAATAACATGGATTAACCTAAAGGTCCCAATTTGGACCTTTGCCAGTCCCGTCGTCAGTGTTACGATGTCTGAGTTCGTATAGTCCGTTATTCGTAAGTCCGTAGCAGCGCATATAGTGAATAGGGCCCTGTGAATGGAGTTTTAATTTCGAATGAGTTTTTTGTAAATGATTCTCCCACTTTCTACTAGTACTGTCGTGTTTCTGTCTTCTTTGACAATTTCTTTTTTGTATCTGGCTGACAACTTGGTTCCTAATCTTTTATTGTTTTGTACGAATATCTCCTGTCCAGGATAATATTTTTTTATCTGATCTCTACTTTTGTTATGGTGGGCTAAATCTTTTTCCTGCGTGAGCCTAATCTTGTCTGTAACTTTCTGTCTTTCCGTCTGGAGTAGTTTAGGGTCAAGTGATACTTTTCTGCCAAAGAATAAATCGACCGGTTTTCTGTTTGTGGTTGAGTGTATTGAATAATTGTATTTAGCAACTGATCTCTCTATAAGGTCATTTAGGGAATTGTGCAATTTCTCGACTTTTTGGCATCTAATAATTTCTGAAAGAGTGGAATGAAAACGTTCGATCTGACCGTTGGCTGAACTGTTGTAAGGTGGTGCTTTATAGACCTTTATATTGAACTGGTCTTGCAGCATCCGCATTATGGGCCCTGATCCAAGGGATTTTTCGTTATCTATTATCACTATTTCTGGGATACCGAAGTTTATTAATGTTTCTTTCAGTGGTTGTTTAATGTCTTGGGTTGCTCGTGAATTAACTATTTTAGCCTGTGCGAATTTTGAGAATTTATCTATTGCTGTGAGTACTACTTGTTTACATGTGAGGTAGAAGTCTACGTGAATAATTTGTCCTGGGTATTGTGGTATTGGTGTGCTTTGTAGCTCTGGCTTATTTGGGTGTCTTTCATATTTTTGTTCCTTGCATGTCTGACATTCCTTCGTTATTTTTATGATTTTCGCCCTCATTTGTGGAAAATATACTTTTTCTAACAGCTGCTGTCTGTTTTCGCTGCTATTGCGGTGTGCTCTTCTATGTTCTGTTATAATGGCGTTTTCTTGGTCGGTTTCGTCTGTCAGATCTGTAACTATTTTATTAGAAAATCTAGTTTTGTAATTATTAAAAAGTGGATAAATTTCTTGAAGTTTCCCAAGTGTTTTCTCATCGGTATAGATTCCATTTATGACGGACGGATTTAGCCTTTCTTTTAGAATTTGTAATAAATTTTCTGAATTGAATATGGGTTCTGTAATAATGTGTCTGTGATATGTTGGAAAAACAATTTCAAATTTGTAGGATTTTACTCCCGAAAATAGCAGTATTTGATTCTTAAAAACATTTATTGGTTCTTCCACCATAGGTATTAATTTTTCGGGAGAACTGGAACTACTGTGCACGGTTTCCGTCATTGCATTTAGTTCTCCATGCGTTTGCAAGGGAGGTCTACTCAATGCGTCGGCAACCACGTTTGCCTTGCCAGGTTTGTGCAAAAGTTCGTGGGTGTATTCTTCTAAAATTGCTTTCCATCTTTTCATTTGGTCGTTACGGCTTTTTGGATTAGTTGGGTGTGTGAGGGACTCATGATCTGTGAATATTTTTATTTTGGTTGGACCATACAAAAAATTTCGAAGGGTTTGTATTGACCAAATTATTGCCAACATTTCTTTTTTGTTCGGTGCGTAACTTTCTTCTGCCTTGCTTAAGGTTCTAGAAATAAACATTATTGGTTTGTCTTCCTGAGCTAATACGGCTCCTATGGCATAATCTGAAGCATCTGTGGTCAATTGGAATTCTTTACTATAATCTGGATAAGCCAGCATGACTTCTTCGGAAGCGAGAGTTTGTTTTAGCTTATTAAATGCTTCCCTAGCGTTTTCTTCGAGGTAGATTGCCGTTCTGCTTGAGGCATTTTTTGAAATACGGCCTCGGCCCTCTTCCCCTCTTAGAAGGGCTGTAAGGGGCTTTGCGAGCTTCGCATAATCTTTGATAAAGCGACGGTAAAACCCTGACAGTCCTAAAAAGGAACGAAGATCTTTGAGGGTTTTTGGCTCGGGGAATTCTACGATGGCCCTGACTTTTTCGGGATTCTTTTTTATTCCGGTATCGGCCACTAAAAACCCTAAGAATTCGACTTCTTTTCTGAAGAATTCGCATTTGTCAAGCTGAATTCGCATGTTTGCTTCTTCCAGAATATTAAATATTAACTCGATGTCTTTTAAATGGTTTTCTTCATTTTTGCTAAAGATGATGATATCATCGATGTATACGAAACACCTAACTCCTATGTGTTCTCTAAGGATATCGTCCAGCGTCCGTTGAAAAATTGAAGGGGCGTTTTTGAGGCCAAACGGTAGTCTGGTGAACTCGTATTTTCCCTGGTTAACTGAAAATGCTGTTTTTTCTATATCGGATTTCCTTAGTGGAATTTGGTGAAAGCCGCTTTTAAGGTCAATGACTGAGAAAAACTTATTCTGTCCTAATTGTGCAAGTACATTGTTAATGTCCGGTATAGGGTATCTGTCTGGAATCGTAACCATGTTTAGTTTCCTATAGTCGATTACCATTCTGTGCTTTCTCTGTCCAGATGCGTCCATTTTTTTCGGGACGATCCATATTGGGGAGTTGTATGGAGACCGTGAGGGTCTAATTATGTCGTTTGCGAGTAGCTCTTGTATTTGTTTTTCTACTTCTGGTCTGAGAGCCTCTGGGTATGGGTAATGTCTTGAGTATATTGGGCTATCGTTTGTACTTCTTATAGTGGCTTCTACTTTTGTCGTGTATGTCAGTTTTTCGTCCGGGTCTCCAAAGAGATTTTTAAATTTTGAGCAAATAGTCCTTAAATGTTTCTTTTGAGTCTCTGTAGCGTGTTCTACTTGGGTATCTAATTTGTTGACTTCGTGTGAGGTTTTCTGCTTTATTTTAATTCGTCTTTTGTTCTGTATTGAAATATACCCTTTCTGCAAATTAATTTGGGCTTTTACTTCGCGCAGTGTATCGTTTCCGATAATGGCGTCGAAGCTCGTTAAGGAGGGTAGTAGATAAAATTTTATATAAGTGTCTTTTAGGTTGAAAGGATTGGCGATTGTATGGTGCGTTATCGGAACTTGTCCGCCCACAGAGTTAACGAAAAAAGGTTTATTGTTTTTGGTTGGTTTCTTAACTAATCTGGGTTGAATATAGTTTTTGTTCGATCCGGTGTCTATCAGAATTTTTATCATCTCTCCATTACCTGCCTTAGATTGGAAGTAGGGTAACGAAGAGGGTTCTACTCTAAAAAATGTAATTCAGTATATTCTGTCTCCTCTGGTTCCTGTTCGAAATCTGGGGTTTGTGAATAGTATTCGTTAAGTGTCGCTTCGTCAGTGTCTGTTGGATCGTCAATGTATTCTGTAGCTTGTTCGCTAGTGGTTTCTAGATGGAAATTTCTCTGTCTTTTGTCTGGCAGTCCGGTTAGTCCGTGTGGTGGTGGTCTTTTTTCCTGTTGTCCAAATTTGGGTCTATTCATGTAATTTACTTGTTTAGTTTGCATACTTTTATCTACGTCCATAGGCTCTGGCCTAGGTTGTGGCTTTGGGGCCGATGGTCTTGGTGGCTGTGTTGGTGGGTTGCCAGAATATTGTTGGTAATGTGCACCATATTGTTGCTGTGGCACATAATTATTTGCTTTAGGGGTCTGTGGAACATGAGCCAAGTGTGGAATGAATGGTTGTCGACCTGTGTTTGAAAATTGTTGAACGGATTTCCTTGGTAGGTGTGGTCCTCTATTGGGGCCTTCGAATTTTCTTGAATGTGTTTGGCTATTTGCGTAATTAGTTCTAAAATTTTGGTTTTCTAATTTCTCACATAGCTGAAGTGCTGAGGGGAGATCCGCGGGCTCTTTGGTACCCAACAGTCTGGGCAAGTCGCCGTTCAGGCCTCTAATGAAGGTGTCGAGTGCCTTGTCCCTGTAGGTTTTGGCAAATAGATCTATTGATTCCTTTCCCATTTCCATACAAGTAATCTTGTTCAAAATAAGGGATAGGTGGGTGTAAACTTGTTGGTAGAATTCTGATGTGGTTTGATTTCCCTGTACTAACGAGGTCATTTGGTATTCTAGTGTGGTCACATCGCGCTTGTCCGGTGTGCTTCAGCTAATTTAGTGGGGGTGTTGTAAGATTCTAGTACTGAGTCTGCGTTGCCTACGATTTTGTTCCTAATAATGTTGAGAATTCCGTAGTATTTGGGTGTTCCTGTTAGTGACGAATATATTTTTAATACCCTCTCAACGCTTTTCCTCCATGAACTAAATTCTCCGGCTTGGCCAGAAAATTCCCTTAAACCCTTAACTATATCTGGGACTCGCTCTAATTCCATCATATTTGCATTGTTGATATCGACTGCCTGATCGAGTAGTGGTGCAGTGTTTGAGTTTAGTCTTTGGTTCAAAAGCCTCTCTACTATTTCTTGAATTTGTCCCTGCATTTGGGCTACATTAAGGGCTTGGTTTACTTCGGGGGCTGTGTTATTATTAAGTAGGGCAGGCCTAATTAGGTTGTTTGGATTCGCCATGATTATTTATGCGATATTTGTTTTCGGAATTAAACAATTTTTATATTTTAATATTTTTTTCTTGTGTTTTTGGAATTACAAATTTTATATTTGCACAGTATTTATACCCGTTACTCGTAGAGTAAAAGGGTATACTAGATTCGTTGAAAAGTATGTAACAGGCAGAAGGAAGCGTTTCCGACCATATAAAGTATATATATTCTTGATCAGGATCAGTAGCCGAGTCGATCTGGCCATGTCCGTCTGTCCGTCCGTCTGTCTGTCCGTCTGTCCGTCTGTCCGTCTGTCCGTCTGTCCGTCTGTCCGTCTGTCTGTCCGTCCGTATGAACGTCGAGATCTCAGGAACTACAAAAGCTAGAAAGTTTAGATTAAGCATACAGACTCCAGAGACATAGACGCAGCGCAAGTTTGTCGATTCATGTTGCCACGCCCACTCTAACGCCCACAAACCGCCTAAAACTGCCACGCCCACACTTTTGAAAAATGTTTTGATATTTTTTCATTTTTGTATAAGTCTTGTAAATTTTTATCAATTTCCCAAAAAACTTTTTGCCACGCCCACTCTAACGCCCACAAACCGCCAAAAACTGCCACGCCCACACTTTTGAAAAATGTTTTGATATTTTTTCATTTTTGTATTATTCTTGTAAATTTTTATCGATTTCCCAAAAAACTTTTTGCCACGCCCACTCTAACGCCCACAAACCGCCAAAAACTCTCCTTTGCACTTCCACTAGCTGAGTAACGGGTATCAGATAGTCGGGGAACTCGACTATAGCGTTCTCTCTTGTTTTTGTATAGATTTTGTGTGTTTTTGAAAAATAAAAAATTTTTTATCTTTTCACAGTATTTCACGTATGGGTATTGTATGTTTTTCAAATAATTTTTTGTTTGAATTAAAGATTTTATATTTTCACAGTATTTCTTGTACGGATTTGTTATGTTTTCAGACTAAAAAATTTTTTATCTTTGCACAGTGTTTCACGTATAGATTTTGTGTGTTTTTTTTTTAAAAAATGTTTTTTTTCTTAACTAACTTACATTATGAAATACATCCTGAACCGGTTAGTGGGTAGTCTTCCTGTTTGCTCCTGGGCTACTTGGGTACCGTCTTAACTCCTCCGTCCAGTTGGCTGAGGCGATCGCCTTCAGTCTGATGTAAGTGAGTTCTTTTTTTTTGCAGGAGCCGTCCAGCGGTGATCTTGGCACGTCAGTGCTCTTACGGATTTATCCAGATTTATCCGCGAACCGGGGCAGCCTGTGGGGTGCTCTTATAGGTTTGCGTTTTCGCGTATCGTAACCGGGGCAGCCTGTGGGGTGCACTTACAGGATTTACGTTTACACCGAAGGATTTTTTACCGCGTCCGGACCCTTTAACGTTGGGCGCCAGTTAATCCGAATGAAGTTAATTCGATTTTTTAATAGTTTTTATTGGACAGAAGTCCGTGTTTATTTTTAAGCAAAATTGAACTAAAGCTATTTTACAATTTGGGTGTTATTTATACCTCCCAGCACCGTCGCTGCCTCTGTTGGCGTCGGTGCTGGCTCCGTCGCTGCCTCTGCCCTCGTTGCTCCCACGGAAGCTCTCCAGACGCTGAGCTTCGCATTTCGAGGCCAATGCAGGTGCACGGCCGGATGCGCGTGCAAGCTTTCTGCATTTGCCCTCGTCGCTCCCACAGAAACGCTGATCCCGCGCTACTGCAGGTGCATGGCCGGATCCGTTTGCGATCTTTCGCAATTCGGTGTTGTGAGTTCTTTTGTTGTTAACTTATACACCCAACAGTGAAAGGTGCAAGCCAGCCTTCTGGCCAGGATAAAAAAAGTGGGCTTCCAGGATGTATCGCATCGGCTATTAATAACAATTCTGGCATGGTCGCCGGCATAAATTCAGCTCAGCCAAGTCGCAATGGCCAAAAATGTGTCGCCCTTGTGGGTGGTAGTTGGCCAGCCGCAGAGCGGCCTAAAGCGAATAACTAACGGCTCTCGCTTTGAGCCCAGATCCAGACCTATACCACTGGGAGGATCAGGTGGCGGAGGAGGTGCAGCCAGGAGCAGGTACCTGCTGTACCTCAGTCGCAGGCCCAGTTGGGCACAAAATGTGAGGATGACCGGAAATGGGCAAAAAGTGTTGCAGGCCACTGAAAATGGGCAAATATTCTTTTGCATATAAATAAGAGCATAAGAAAATGCTCGTGGCGCTTAGGGCCAGCATGGATAAGGGATAACGACCACGTGCCGGCTCATGCGATGCAGTCGTCCACCAGCAGGATCTTGTCCTTTGGGCCAGCCCGCATTTTGGGTCGCCAAAGGGTTATTCACCAAAAAAAACATAGAATGAATGTAGAACGAATGTAGCACTCATGTCATCTCAATCTAAAGTTAATTTGGAATTGAAGCTGCAGTTTACAGCTTACATCAATGGTAGGTATATTTTTTGTGGTTTTCTTAGCTTAAATGTAGCAAGGTTATTGCTTCGATTCCCTTGACACCACAACGCATCAATTTAAATATGAATAATGCAATCGCATCTGGTGAATGGATTCGTGCAAATAGCACAGGCAATATCGGCGGCAATAAAAATGCGTATTTTTTTATTTTTGTATTTTTGTTCCCGCACGTAAACAAATCATTTCATGTGATACCTGAACGCAAAAAATGGAATAACTTTTGTGCATATGCCATGGATGGTCGGTCATAATAGCAGTGCCGACATCTGTTTAATATGGAACGACATCGAATGATAGAAATACTTTCGTAAACACAAACACCGAGTGGAAACGAGGTCCCAGCTGACGTCCTGCGAGGACACACACACACTCAGACACTCACATCCAGGATATTGGCCAGATACATGGAGATATGTAGTGTGTCCTTCGCTTGTTATATGCTAATGCAAACATTGGACCAACATTTGTGTTTGACAGCTCCAGCCGTTGGGCTCTGCGCCACCGATGATGAGCCACTGACCAGAAGGAAAAGCTGCATGCCGCCGCCACCCAGAACCTGGACAAGCAATCTCGGCTGCGTTTCGGATCCGGGGTATGATAAATTGTTGCTCTCGCCGGGCTGACATATTTTTCGGGGGTCTTAAGCAGGCAGTGAAAACAAAAGCTCCCGAAATGTGTTGGCTTTGAGACGGTCAAAAAGGAAGTGTCGGGTGGGGAAAACTATATATGTACATGGGCGAGTGAGAGAGAGAAAGTGAGGGGAAAGTTTGGACATGGTTGGGCTTATGGGGCATTAATAATGCACAGGCACCGGAGAGATGGAGATGGAGGAGGAGGTCTTAGGCGTGACCACAGCCTCCTCATCCGCTTGCTCCTCCTCCGGTGTCCAGTGCAGGGCAAGATGCCTTGATTTATTCCTTTACAATATTCTTAAAGTGTCCTGCGGGTCGCGCTCATTGTGCCGACACATAAATTGAGGCAAAGCCCGTCGTCCGCCACTGCAGTCGCCATATTTCGCTGGCCGGCTTTCATTTGGTCCTGTTCGTCCTCCCTTTAGATTATATTTTGGTTTTATTTCATTTGGTTTTTTCTCTTCTCTTTTTTTTCTGGTCTGCCTCGGAATTTTTTGGCTTGCTGCCAGAAGTTTGGGCTGACAACGCTTGTAATTTCTGTCGCTTTTGCGAGTTTATTAAAAATATAAAAATGCAATGAAATAAAAAGCGCGCTATGTGTTGTACATCAATAACACGAAATGGACTATATAATATCGGTGCCGTTCGCTGACACTGCAAATACACAATATAGTGGGTAAACAGTTTGCAGTTTGCTGGCTTGTTGGCTTTCAATTCAAAGTGTTGTAATATTTGTTCTTTGCTGAATGCTATCGACGCGAAATTGATATGTTTTTGGGTGTTTCAATTATGCCAGCCAGTCAGTCAGCCAGCCTGCCCACACTTCCGCATCCATAAAATATTAATTTGAGCATAATCCGCTGGTGGAAAATGTAGGTTGGCATTTTAAAATGCAATATACTTTTAGTCTGTCACTTCGCAGTGACATTTAGCAACCAAAAACGCATCTGCTGCCAGGAGGGAAATGTCGCAGTAAAGCCCGAAAACCGCAGCCCAAAAAAAAAAAAACCACCAATGGTTTTCGACTGTCAGCAGAAGCGTTTTTTAAACAACGGCCGAAAATTGCAAATAAATTCGGCTTACAGCGAATCGAACATCGAATCGCACACATAAATAGTGGCCGGAAATGTTTGCTACCAGGCCAACAGAACGGGTGGGGGGGGAATGTGGTTGGCGCTTTGAAAATTGGCCGGGTGAACAGAAAAAAATACGTATAAAAAGGGAGTGTGCGTTAAATTTGCTTAAAATGAAGACTAATTGGAATGTCGTGTTGCCAGCATGGCTTCCCCAGCCAGCCTACCATTTCGCCATTCTTTTGCGGCTGGCAAACGTGTTTGGGGGCAATGTCAACTACTTACAGCCTGGCAGCCCCAAATGTGCCTGTGCCTGTTCCTGCCCCCTCTTCACCATGACGCAATTCACATTTTGAACCCAATAAAGGCGTCAACATTTGCCATTTTGCGTTTGCAGAGCCCGGCTATTCGGCCAAAACGAGAAAAGAAAAAAAGCAGACGAGTGTCGTCACAAAAGTACACTTTTCCCTTGGCTTCCTCGGTGCCATGAATGTGGCACTGATTATAAATTTTATTTACACAGGCGTCGAGCATCGGGAATTCGCGTTTATGGTCCGTATAACAAAATTGTCTACAAATTGCGGGCGGGGGGGCCAAGTCGAGTTACTTATGCAAAGGACAACACCAAATTGTGTGTGCGTTAACTGGGTTTATAGTTACTGGCCTCAGCTCAGTGGCTGGTTTTTAGTGGGGCAGTGTGACTGGATGGCAGAGGGATGTGTCCTTTGGGAAATAAGGACGGTGAACTTTATGTCTTCAACTCAGAGGTGAGGAAAAGGCTACAAGCTATGTTAACATGTTTCTGCTTCACAGAAACTTAGTTTTTCTTAAAACGAATGATCAGCTTTAAACATCATTGAATTTGTTAGGTTTTATATACAAAATCTATATTTATATTTATTATAAGCATAATTACTTTTATCAAGCGCAGGTCTTGATTGACAAAAACGAACATACTTTTTGAGTGTTGTTCGTAGAGGCATAAATAATAAAATTGTTTATGAATAGGAATGTTTCGGCTACTTTCCTTCCAGCACGGCTATGCAATCGCAAACTTTGCTCAGCAGTGTGCCATTGTTAACGATCGCCTGATTCTTTTGCAGTTCAAAGAGACTGTGCACATCCCGCTGCTCGAAGGCGGAATCGATGGCTTCGTGAAATAAGCTATCAAAGAGAAAGTTGTGCTACAGTTAAGGGAATAATGCATTATAAAAGGTGACTTACTTTGCACGCATGTACCAGATGACCCGGCGATTGTCCCGACACCTTGGTATATACTTTCGCGCCTCATTTGCATTGTCCTGTTTTAAGCAGACCTCGACAAAGGGATCATAGCCAACAGGGCTCTTTTTACTTTTGGCAAACTTCTCCAGCTCGTCCCACTTGTGTTGACTAGAAAGTGTGAGGACTCGCAGCCACCAGAACCGCCGCTCGGGCACTTTAAAATCACTTCTGATTCGCTCTGCCTCCTTCAGTTCGCCGATAAGCAGCAATTCATGAATGGTGTCATGTATTGACAATCCATTTAAGCTGGCATTGTACTTGGTGCTTAGAGTCTTTTGCAACTTAATCAATCGGCTGGTATCCGCACAAAGGTCTGCCTCCAACGTACAACGTCCCTGGGCATAGGCGTTTCCAATCATCGAAAGATTCGACTCCAGTCCTTCCGTTTCTATAGCATTCTGGAAGTGATACTCAGCGATTGCCTTTTGGTCGTCCTCGGTGTTGTAAATCCCATAGAGACCAGCTCTGTTGGATTCCCTCATTATCTTTTTGTATATGTTCAGCGCCAGTGGATGGTCCCTGATGGTCATCTAGAATTGATAATCAATATGTAGATCGTTAATCTCAATCATTTCAATATGACGCTAAATACTTACGTGCAAATTGGACAGCATCATGTGCATTTTCATCTCCAAGAGCACCTGGGTGATCAACTCTGTGTCGCCGGACTGCGTGGCACTGCCCACCGCTCGATCAAACTTGCGCATCTTCAGAAGTAGTGGCACGTGAAGCGAGGCACGAGACTCAAGCTCTAGCAGCTTGATGGCCAGGTCATCTCGTCCAGCTTGATGCGCCTTTGACGCAATATTGCAGAACGAAATTCCCTCGACCGACGGATTCTTAAACTTTTCAGTTATCTTACGCGCAACTTCAATGTCATCTTAAAATAAAAAATTCGTTGTCCATCAGTTCTAAAGATAAAGGGACAAGTACTTACTGGGATCATTGATCACTTTATGGTACGCCCAGTGTTCCAAGATCCAGGACTCGGGCAGGTTTAAATGCTTGGCCACTTGAATCGCAATGGCATAGTGTTTGCGGAATACCAAACGACTAAGTATCACCTCGGTATTAAGATGCGAGAACCTGAAATAAAAGTTCTAATAAAACCAATCATTAAAAACAGTTGAATAGATGCTTACTGTTTGAAGGTGATGGGCATGGCAATTCGCTCATGGCGCAAAGTGTTGAGAACCCTCAGTATTCGCATAATACGAATATATTCATCGGGATTGTGGTCACGAATAAAGCCTTTGCCATAGTAGGCCGTCTAAAAACAAATGCAGTGGTTATAAATAATATATAAATATAAGAAATTTATTACTATCTTACCCTAAGCAAGCTCTTTTGAGTTTCCGGACAAAACTCGTATGAAGCCGCCTCAATACATTCGGACACTGCCAGACCGATCTTTTCCCTGCACATGCTGAGATACTCATCCGCCTTGTAGGATTTCTCCTCAAACTTTTTCTGCGCCTCGAAGAGATAGCTAGCCGGTTCCTGACTGTTCACTGCAAATATGTTCTCAACGCATTTGGGCAGGCGCTGTATCATCTCATGCGAACTCTGGGTGATGATGCGAACGCCATCCATTTCAGCCACAAGGAACATCACCGGATCGTAGGGAAAGTCACTGCGATCAGCGTTGCGATTCACTATTAAGAGGTAAGATGGATATGAAATGACCACCGCATCCGCCTCGCTGTTGTCAGCATTCATAATCCACTCCATTTGCAGGGGCATATCTTTTCGTCCGGTGTCGAATTCACAATACTTTTGCCGCATATCTACGCTGCCCAGCCAAAGAAGCCCGGTATTGGTATACAGGGCCAAATGCTGATGGTTGTACGACACAGATATCTTAATGATTCGCTCGTGCGGCTTCTCAAAGAGATTGGCGGTAATAGTTCCCACAGTTTCGCCTGGAAACAGCTTAATGACCTCCCGATCCCTTCCCAGCAGACAGTAGCTGTTGCGTCCCTCGGTTACAATCTCCCAGCAGGAACAGTTGATGCTGGAATCTGTCGAGCAATAAGATTATAGCCTTTTGGAATTCAAATCGATAATAATTTTCTTACTGGGGATATCAGGCAGCTTTCTTTCAGTCTTGCTGCTGTTTTGTTTGAGGAAAACCCGACCGGATGTGGTCATTACAGCTACTCCTGTGCCAGCTGCGGACTGAAACACCTTGGCCTCCACAATCTTTGTGACACTGGCCTCATCGCCGATGCTGTAGGACTCCTTTTCGCGACCAAACATGTCGTACACAAAGACGGTGGCGTTCTCCTGGATGCAGATAAGCTCCTCCATGTCTGACCAGCCCATCGCAATTAGTTTGCCATGGTTCCACTGCGGCGATTTAAGTCAATTAGCTAATATTTCTTATTTTCTGATAACTTACCAATATGTGACCCATTTCTCTGCCGGTAGTGTCAAAGATGCGAATCATGGGTCTCGCGGTACCCTTTACCGGCACCAATTTGGTGGGATCACGAGTGGCTGCCAGTGGTCCTCCATACGGTGCCACTTCCACCCACATATACTCCAGGTCCAGGTCTAGCGGCCAATCGGGCGTAGCCAGCTCCACTTTTCTGTGAATGGGTTTAATGGGCGTATCCTTCAGTTGGTTTGTATAGAACGGATTGGGGATTACCCACCTGTAGTAGTCCGGTCGCACCTTGAACCACTCCCCCGTATTGTACATGATAGGCATGTTGTCTGCGTTCTTAGTTCCTTATTTTAATCGAAAGTCATTTGCCTAATCTGTTTGCATTTTTCATTCACAATTTGCAGTGCAACAGCTGATTGTTCAGAGTTGTCGCATAGCAGCAAATTTTCCGAGCTATCGATATTTTGATATCGAAAACAAATCGATGTATTTAACAATAATCACTACATTTTATTTTAATCTTAAGTCAACATAAACTTTTATTAAAAAAAATCAAAAATATATATGAAACAAAAGTAACTCATTCTGTATGTAGTACATTTCTTCGAGATTTGGAGTTAACAGAATTGAAGAAAGCATAAATGAAATATTTTTAAATCAAAACAGATGAAATAAATTAAGTTTTGAAATTAAGCATAAGCGAATACCATCAACAAGAGATCGAAAAATAATCGATGGTGTAATCGATGATTGGGACACTAATAAGCGCCTCATTTCACATGTGAAGGGCCCAATTTCACTGGCCAGTATTAAATTATCAGTTAAATCCTTAAAACTCAGACTGACGAAATGGCGGACACCAAGGAGACGATTGTGGAGGGCGTGGAGGCGTTGACGCTGAATGGAAAACCGGACGCAGAGCCGGTGGAAACGGGCACGGATGCCCAGGCCCAGGAGGGAGCCACTGCACCCACTGAAGATGTTGTGGATCCGTGGAACGTGGCCAGCAGCAACGACGCGGGTGTCGACTATGATAAGCTTATAAGTAAGAGCTATACAAAGTAGCTAATTAATCTAGTTAATCAACTAATTGTTATCTCATAATGTTGACACGTTGCAGAACGCTTTGGCTCCAGCAAAATCGATGAGGAGCTGATCGCGCGTTTCGAGAAAATCACGGGGAAGCCCGCCCACCACTTCATCAGAAGGGGCATGTTCTTCTCACACCGGGATCTGCATACGATTCTCACACTGCGCGAACAGGGCAAACCCTTCTATTTGTACACGGGTCGTGGTCCCAGCTCCGGATCCTTGCACGTGGGCCATCTGGTGCCCTTCATCATGACCAAGTGGCTGCAGGAGACCTTCGATGTGCCGCTGGTTATTCAATTGACCGATGACGAGAAGACCTTGTGGAAGGATCTGAAAGTGGAGGATGCCATTAAGCTTGGACGTGAAAACGCCAAGGATATTGTGGCCATGGGATTCGATGTCAATAAGACTTTCATTTTCAACAACCTGGAATTCGTCGGGTGAGCAAAATTAACTGCCTCTTATCTGTAAAATGCGTGACATTAATATATATCCGTGGCTTACAGAAAATGCCCTGCCATGTACCAGAACATCATTCGCATCCAGAAGTGCGTTACCTTCAACCAGGTGAAGGGCATCTTTGGCTTCGGGGATTCGGACATCATTGGCAAGATTGGCTTCCCGGCCGCCCAAGCAGCTCCCGCCATTTCCAGCACCTTCCCCTTCATCTTTGGCAACAAGAAGGTGCACTGCCTCATCCCGTGCGCCATCGATCAGGACCCATACTTCCGCATGACCCGCGATGTGGCTCCACGTCTTGGATATCCCAAATGCGCACTCATGCACTCAACCTTCTTCCCAGCGCTGCAGGGCGCCAAGACGAAGATGTCGGCTAGCGACCAGAACTCGGCTGTTTATCTGACGGACACGCCCAAGCAGATTAAGAACAAGATCAACAAGTACGCCTTCTCCGGAGGACGCGTGACTGTCGAGGAGCATCGTAAGCTGGGCGGAGTGCCGGAGGTTGATGTGTCCTATCAGCTGCTGAAGTTCTTCCTGGAGGACGATGCCAAGTTGGAGGAGGTGCGAGTGGCTTACAGCAAAGGCGAAATGCTTACGGGCGAAATCAAGAAGCTGGCAGTTGAGGTAAGTGCTATAGTGATGCAATCAACTCAAAAGAATTGTACTTATTGTATTTAAACCAACTCCTTAGACGCTCACACCCATTGTGGAACAGCATCAGGCAGCCCGCAAGCTGATTACGGACGAAGTGCTGGACAAGTACTTCGAACTGCGACCCCTTCAGTTCGGAAGATAGAGCGCCAGCAGAGATGAGGTACCTGCATTTGCTTGACATCGATTCTTACTACCAGTTTATACGAAATTAGCTTAAATCGAACTAAGCGAGATTAGTTCAGCACCGAACCGACTAAGGCACTCCTATGTAAATACCTATACAGAATTGATCTATGCCTTGGCTTTGAGTCCGGCAGGCGCCCACTTAATGCATCGTTGTACTCGCTATTTATTTTATTTTTTACACTGCGTGTTTATTTTTATAAAGCAGAAAACAATAAACGGCTTCGATTTGCAATTGCTGCCACCACAGTGACCCACATTTGGGAAGTTGTTAACTGGCTGGTCTGTACATTTTCCTGGAAACCCGAAACTTTCAGCCAAGGAGAGAAACAAAGCGACTCCCCTACGTTTCTCTACGGAGAACTATACTCTGCTCATATTCATTTCCGATTCCGGGCAAAGCTGCCTCTCTGGTAAGCCAGCTAGCAAAATAACTCTCGACTTCGCAAAAATGTAAGTAATTTTCGCACTTCTAGTTGTGTGCGTTTTTCTGGTAATCCGAGAACTTGCACATGAATTGAATTTCGCGGGCTCTCGGTAGATTTTCTTCTTGTTTCGCCTTTGCGGTTTATATTATTAGGAATTCTGAATTTTCAGAAGAACAAACCAATTTCTTAGTTATTAACTATCAACTATTAATTAAAAAAGGTGTAGTGTCCTTCAAAGTGCTCAAGCAGTTAATGATTTCAAATTTGATCTCAAGGCATACAAACTCTTATAAAACGTTTTTTTTTTTAAATATTTAGAACAAAGAGAATTACAATAATAATAAAAATTAGTTTATAATATATTAGATCAAACCTGTATCCGCTTTTTAATAGGATTATAAGAGCACTTAGTTGGCGATCACTGTTCTTCATTGACTGGAGGGCAACCGAATTAGTTTAAAATTAGAGTTGGGCGAACTTCGGAGCTAGATTGCCCAGGTTTTCATTTCTTACCTTCATATAGACGAACCTATATTCATAACTGGGTATATGGATATATGTGTGTATTTTTTTTTTAATTAAGTCAAAACACTTGTGTTTACATGCGTCGAAAATACACGCTTACATATGGGCTGAGCTCCAAGTGTGGGTGTTTGTACATAGCGATCAAAAAGAAAAACTCAAACTGAAGTTGTGGCTGACGATCGCCGATCGTCGATCGCTGATCCCAGAGTGCGATCCGACATAAGTCGGACGCAACTCCAGCCTGCCACACGCGCCTCGATCTCCATCAGCGGCCGTCGGAGTCGGATCGATCGCACAATAGCGAAGAAATTAAGCCGCTTTGTTTGCCCGGCGATAGCTGGGACAAAAGGACCCTCGACGACAAGTTGGTCCCCTATAGATCACCTGTTGACACACGTACAATAAGTAGAAAGAGCGGTGGCCCCTTAAACTAGACGAGATGTGGCTCTCATCAACCCCGGATGAGTAGTCACGTCTCGAATCGATGGATCGATGGTGAGCCATTCATCACGATTGGCAGCCTTCTCTAATGCACCGAAAGTAAGCAAAACGAAAAAGTACGAGTAAAAAGAACCAAACAGAGCAGAGTCCAGGTAAAGCTGCTGCAGTCCGGCAAGAACTCTCGATCGGTCATTCGAAAAGCGGCTTAAGCGATGACGGATCAACTGCTGAGCTCCACGGCCGGCGCACCGGGTGATCCACCGACGGTTCTGGTGCCGGTGCCAGTCTCCACGGGTGGACCCTATTTGAGCGGTGGTTCCGAGGGCGAGGCGGAATCAGCGGAACAGCCCGTTCTCCTCGAACTGGGTGCTCCGCAATCGAGCAGTTGTCCGGCAGTTAGTCTCAACTACACCCTGACCGCGGATGGAGCCGGCTTGCTGGCATATGCGCCAACTCATCCGCCGCACAGCTACTCACCCACTCTGATGGGTGGCTACGAGAAGGAGGCACACAACATGGGTCTGTTGCCACCCACCTATAGCGTGATCCCGCAGCCGGTGTCGATGTGGCATGCTGGCCAGGTGGCCTCCGGATCGCCAGTGGGCATGGAGTGCAACAAGCCCAGTGAGCTGGTGCCGCCACCCATGTATATGAGCTATGGCGGCGGTAGTATCGCCAATAGCACCGAGGTGGACATCGCCAAGGAGCACAATCCTGCCTGGCGGGAGAAGGCGCTGCAAATGGAGAAGGACTACAGACGCACCGCCTGCGATCGGGAACGAACCAGGATGCGGGACATGAACCGAGCCTTTGATTTGCTGCGCTCCAAGCTGCCCATATCCAAGCCCAATGGGAAAAAGTACTCCAAAATCGAGAGCCTGAGGTAAGTGGAGGTATCTATCTGCAGCAAAATAATATATTTATCTGATATTTGCTTTTGCAGGATTGCCATCAACTACATCAACCACCTGCAGGCGATGCTGCGGGAGAGCTCCGTGGGTCAAAATGGCAGTGGATGCTGTGCCTGGAGCGGCGGCAGTAGTTCGCCCTATGACAATGGCAACGATCATTGGGGCGCGTAACTTGAATTTACAAATATCTAAGAGAATACATTTAAATAATCAACTAATAACTTGTTAGGTTCTATGCGCAGTTTGCCAAAGTCATTCCATGAACCTTTAAAAATTAAGGTCAATAGATTTTCGCTCAATTTCATGATTTTTAAAAGGAAATAGCTTTAACTTGTATAAGTCTACCATGTTAACCATTTTATAAGTGCAATAATTGAATAAAATTATCAAAAATCACACGTATGAATTCCATTATTACTTTCCCCAACACCTAGATTGCAAAACCATCGAGAACATTGTCTTTTTAGGCTATATATATTTAACTTTACTTTTCAACACTTCACATTTTGATAATTTACATATGATGAATCGTTTGAAGAACTGACTGACTTGGCGAGTATGTTGTGCATATTCGTATATATATAAACCTAAAAAGTACAACAAAACAGGAAAATGTAACAAATTGCTATGGAATTGTTGCTCTGCCGCAACTGCATCGAAAACTGATAAGTTTGTTAATACTTATTTATAGATAATAAAACCAACTACTGCGACAGCTGTCCGCACACACACAAGCACACAATTTATCCGCTGTTGGATTGAAGTAGAAGTTGGCCTATTTCAACTTAAAAGGGGGACGAAATAACAAAGCGTAACGCAAGCTCCACTCGCTCCTCCTGCTCCTCTCGACTCCTTCTGCGCTTAGTTGTCCTTCTTGATGCGGGTGGAGGTCATGCGGTAGATGATGGAGTCCCTGCCGGGATCCATGGCAGCGATGGCATAGCAGATGGCCAGCAGCGACAGTCCAAAGACAACCATGAACCACAGGATGATGTTGAAGATCACCGGGTAGTCGCTGCCGTAGTACACAGCCAGATTGTAGGGATTGGTAGTCGAAGCTGCAACGGTATCACGCTTGGCACGCGATGCTGCCACGTCCTTCTCCGTGGTCTGCACAAACAGCACCGAGTCGCTGGATTTCTGGGAGGCAGCAAGCAGACGGCTGATAGCGGCCGACAGCAATTTGTTAGCCTCCTCCACGGCCACGGACTTCTCGCCATGAGCCTTGGCCACTCCATCGACGGAAACGCGCAACAACAGGACATTCGAGGGCTTGGCCATCTCAGCCAGGTGATCGGCCGCACTGTTGATGAATCCAACCTCCTGCAGGAACTGCTTGTCAGCGGTGTGCAGAGAGGGATTCAGGTGCTTGGTGGGCTTGGCAGCTGGGGTCTCGAAGTCACCGAAGCAGGACTTCCAGGCTTGAACCTATAAGAAATACGCGTTTAATTCAAGATCTCTTCTGAAGATGCATAAGGGGTAAGGTATTGTGAATGTAATCATTGCTAAGTATTATGATTCACTCTATATATCATGTGATTAATTACATTACTTTTTTTTACTCTACTATAGGTTATAGATTTTCATGGCACATCAGCCAGGACAATTTAACATTTTAAACACAATTTATGAGATCACTGCACTTAAAGCGATTTGGCAAATAAGCTAATTGACTTTAATATGCTAACGAAAAACTATTTCTTTTGATGTGGCTTTTCGCCCTTAAGACACCACTTACGCCATCGTCGAACTGCTCAAAGTTAATATCGCAGACGGGCTCGTTGGCTGCCTCCAGCTCGGCGGCCAGGGCGTTCAGAGAGGCGTCCGTTCCGGAACCCGTCAGCTCGTAGGTCTTGACGTTGCCGGCGGTGGTCACGTGACCAGTGCCCTGGACATGCACCACAATGACGCCCTTGGCCAGGTTGAAGGGATCGTTGATGGTCAGGCCGTTCCAGTTGGTGTCACCGCTGACGGCGTTGCCCAGGGAAGCGTAGAGCACATCACCCACGTAGTGGCTTTCCAGTGCATCGTTGCCCTTGAAACTGATTGCCTTGGGGCGGTTCAGCACGGTGAATTCGCCAGAGGCATTGACTGCAAAATAGATGGATATAGTCCATAAGTATTGTAGAATCCATCATGTTCATCTCCTTTGTCCAAGATTCTGCGCATGCATGTGGGGAGCTCTTTGGAGTCCCGAGTTCTGGGTGTCACAACCCCCACGAAACGGGAATCGATGAGTACAGAATATCCACTTTGTAGCCGCTTTCCACTTGCTGCATAGGCATTTATCTTGATTATTGATGGCAGATATACTTACTGGCTGCTATAAACAGCGAGAAAATCACGAAAACCCTCAACATTTTCAGTTTTCCGCTGGACTTTTAATCATATGACGAACGACTGCACAGAAAAACCTTTTCTCCTCCCCGATATCTCCCTGACTATCATGTGATGAGCAGGGTTACTGCGGGCAGTTATCGAGTGGGTTATCGTTAGGGTTGTCGAAGAGTCGATACAATCGATTGCACTAGTATTTCTAGTTTTGAAATTTTTGTATTTTTATGTTCCTTTGTTTTTTATATATTAAATTTGTCATTAAAGCAAAGCATTAACGATTATTTTAAAGAAAGATTTAGTAGTCAGGCTTAAAATAATGTATTTTATATTCACCTTTACAAACTTGAATGTAATAAATCTATGCTAAATTCAAGACAGACATTTTCGATTTAAACACTTTTAACATACAAGGGGTCCCCATGCGGACATTTAAAAGTTATTTATAGTTAATGTACACTTTAATCGCGCAGGGCGTCGATTTCCAATCGAAGCTTCTGAATCTTAAGCAATGTCAGTGTCCGCTCCACTTTCAGATTGTCCGTTTCCGTTTTGAGGAACTTCGTCTTACTCTGGAACTGACTAATCTCCGCTCGCGCCTTTTCCGCCCGCAATGCAGCTAAACCATTCCTGGGCCTGGCCTCGATGATCGTCGCCGATCCGTTGGCCATGTCATCGAGGTTGTGCTGCAATATGTAATGCTGCAATATAAGCGTTAATATATCAATACTCTACAAATTGAGAATATTTACTTCTTTGCTTTCGTCCATGTATTCGGAGTATTCGGGATTCTTAATCTCAACATTGGAAATTTCAAATTCGATATTTTGCTCTCCAGACTCATCAGTTTTGGTCAGTTTCCGTTTGCGAATCTCCCTTTTCGCTCTGGGCGGCTCTTTAGGCGTCTCAGCCGCGTCCGCATCGTCCAGAATTTGTTGTATCTGATATGGAATATAAATATAATGTAAGTACTTGATGTCTAGTTCGGATTTCCCAACTGCGTACCTTAACAATGATCTCCTTGCCTTCGTTGGCATTGCCTAAGCCGCCATCATCGTCGCCCGAAATCTTTTGGATCTGCACAGTAAAGATATTTTAAAGTGTAAACATTGGTGTTCCTCATTTTGATTTACATATGCAGAAGATACGGTTTTGTAATTTCAGAAGTGTAATCATTAGGCATTAGAGTTTTTGGAGAAAGTTCGAACAGAATGTGTGTCAAATTACTTGGTGTTGACATTATAAAGTGGAAAGTATCTTTGGGATTTTGTTTTAAGTGTATTTGTTGAAGGCAATTCTCTGCAGTACATATATGCATCCGCATAATGGGTATCGAATTACCTTTATCCTGGGAGCCTCATCCTGATCTTTCTCGTCCGCAGAGGTGTACATTACAGTAGTTCTACCTCGCCGGGCATCGCAGGTTTGCCTACAATTTAATTAGAATTACTTGACGTATGTAAACACAATGTTTAGTGTATGTTTGTATGGTTACCTGTGTAACGATAGGCGGGATAGCGCCGTATTTTGTAGTACTTTGTCGCAAAAGTGACAGGTGGCCGAGTATTTGCCATTCTCCAAATTGGCGGTAAATCCGTGGGTTCGGTAAAAATCCTCTGACTTTTTTCGGGGCATTTTATAATGCAACAATCGTAGTAAATTCCAATGTACTATACACGATGCAAATAAAAATGGCTTCTCTACAGATGGAGGTAAAATCCACGCTTGCATCGGATAGACCTGTATCGATATATCGATAGAACCATTTTGAGGTTGATCAGTTCTATGCGTTTATTTTATTCAAAACGATATTTAATTAAAAACAACAATAATTGAATTATATATTAATATATATGTATATCAGGGAAATAAATATTATGGGCGAAGTATTTAACTGTTCAATAAGTTCTGATTCGTAATTTGTATTTATTTTACTATATTTTTGTGTTAAGTTAACGCACTTAAATATTGCCTTTTGTTAATACCTACCAACAAAATGTTTAATACTTGGCTTATTTTGTTCTTTGCTGTCCAATTAATAAATCTTCAGATCAAATACATTAAATATTACTCATTATTACAATAATTTAATCTTATATTTTTATGTGAAACAATATAAAACATAAAACTATCATTTTTAAAAATCCGTTATCGATGAATAGAACCATTTTAGCCATTCGAAGTCACGCCTTAGAATTCAATCATTTTCACAGATTATTAAAAAGAATTTAAAATAATGAATTTTCAAATACCAGCGACCACCGATAGACGTCGATTGTATGTCATCGATACATCGTTTGACTTTACAGCAGCAACACTTTCACGTAATTTAACACAGCACCGTATGTAAAAATGTCGCAAACAAAAAAGGCCAAGCGACCCTCGGGTTTCTCAAAGGATGAAACTTGGAAGAAACTTGGCTTCCTGCCGGCGTTCAAGGAGGGCAGGGATGGGGAGCCCAAGAAGTACCGGGCGCTGTGCACCCATTGTCGGAAATGCCAGTCGAACACCAGCATAGACAGGCTGATTATCCATAGGTCCGTATTATAATTTTTCCCGCTCATTTGCAAGTACAGTCCGTAAAATGTATATATGTGGCCATAGGAAATCGTGTCCCAAGTTCCGGGAGGACCTCACCGCCGAGTTTGGTATTAAGGCAGAAGCTCCGGACGCCACTCCGGCGGAACAGAACTCTTCCGGCTCCACAATTGACTTGGCATCAAATATTTTACTGGACAAACTGATCGATGAGGATGATAGCAGTGCACGCAATCAGGAATCAAACTTGGTAAGCTACTTGACCGATCTGGATCAACTGGTGATCCCCTCATCCGACGCCCATCGACTGCAAAAGGATCTGATCAAGGCGGAAACGGAGTATTTGGTGGTCAAATCCGAGTACTTCACCAAGATGAACGAGATATCCGAACTAAAACGCACCGTCACCTTGTTGGAGGCAAAGAAGACACAGCTGGAGATCGCTAAACTTCGAGCCGAGTGCGAGTAGCCTAAGTGTTTTAAGTATAATACATTTAAAATTTCAACATAATATATAAAAACATATAGAAAATGAATAATAGTGATGCGGGGAGTTCGATGGAACAATTGTTGAAGATGCCTGTATACGTGGGCTTGCTGATTAAGACGGCGGCCCAACTGATGTCGCACCCAATGGAGCTAGTTCGAGTGAATATGCAGGCGAACGTAATCCACCACAGTCGACTGAGCATAAATCATATGTTCCGGCTGATGGCCCGCCATGGATTACCTGGATTTTATTACGGCATTGTGGCCTCTTGTCTACGCTGCACCGTTCACACGATATCCACGTACACGTTGTTCTACAATTTACGGGATAACAAATACGTCCAAATGCTGCAGCCGTATAACACTAGCATGGTCCTGGGTGTAACCGGATTTTGGGGCGGCATATTGGCAACACCCTTCGCCAAACTGGCGGTCATTCGGCAGGCGGATCTTACGCGCGGATCCTACGAGAGGCGCAAGTAAGAATTTTTCCGCTTAAACATAATAAGGCATTTTCCGGCTTTGCCTGGAAACCAGAAAATACCTATATCTCTATCCTCTAATCTTCCCAGAGCTATGAACGTATACCCTTCCTTTGTAGCTATCGAAATTTCTGGAGAGGACTCACTTGTATGTACGGAAAGGGAGGATTTATATATCTTTTCACCGGCTGGAAGATAAACTCGTTTAGTAGCGCATCCGTGGCCGCGCTATATAATCCCATTAGTGATCAGGTCCAAACGATGACTTCATGGTTTCACACGCTCAACGAGCCTTGGATTAGCGATCTCGTCACTATGGCACTAACGGGCAGTATTATCACAGTCATTATGACTCCAGTGGATGCGTTGGCTACGCTGACTTTAAACGAATCCTCACACTATGGTCGCATTTCCTATCCAAATCTGTGCGAAAAAATTATCCGAAAACATGGCTATAAAGGCTTCTTTTTTGGATGGAAACCGGCACTTGTGGCCCTTATACCACACACAATATTGGCAACATTTGTATATCGCTTTTTACTAGATCGGTACATAACATAAAGACCCCCATATTTATTCAGAAATTTTGCAATGAATAATTGACAGAGCCTCCTTGAATTCTGGTAAATGGGCGGGCATTGAATCCGTTGTCCCATTTTCCAACTGGAAGCGAAAGACTTCGGTGAAGCGCAAAACGAGCTGGGTACAAAGAGACTGTGACGAGGTAATCAGAAATATATATAGTCATAACAGCTTACCTTTAGAACTGGAGGCGCCTTTTCGTGGGCCACCAAACATTCCATTAGCACAGCCACAAATTTCCCGTAAAACTCCGGCAGGTGCGGGTGCAAGGCCTGCAGTGGAATTGGCATGATGCAAACCAAATAGCATCTCAGCATTTGCTCCAGCAGCGCAGTGCATACCTCGACACCTTGGAGCAGCTTATCCGACTCCAGGACGAGCATTTGCAGGATGGCCTTGGCCCAACGATAGCTGGTGCTTACATTTAGAGCCAGGCATTGGTCCCGACAAGCCGCCAACTTATCTGGTTCGCTTATATCCAATGCCAGAGCACTTTCCACATCGCTGCGATTGATGGTAAAGTAATAACCCAGTCGGATGATGAACTGCAGCAGGCAGATGGAAATTTTTGGACTAGAGGCCATTGTCACGTTCTGAATAAGGCGGTCCAGCATGTCGTCGCATTGGTTCCACTGTAGTTGAAATGAGATTTATGTAGAGTAATTTGATGTATGTTTTAAGATACCCACCGTAAAAGCATCCAGATCTACAAAGTGATCCAGACACAAATACAGGCAGTTCCAAACAGAGTCGATGGCCTCAATGGAGTCCATGTTATAGGCATCCTTAAGGGCATGGTCATAGATCACACTGTGCACATTCAGCACCTGAATGTCCTTGGGATCCTGGAGGATGAAGTGTTTAATTGAAGGTCTTGGCGGTCAAGTGGTACAAAACATACGCTAAATTTCAACATGACTGAGAAGATCTTGACCCCAAGTTGCTTGTAGATAGGATCATAGCATTCCCGCACATTAAGACCCACGGATAGCGCGAAAGCCAACATTTGGGTGGGCATTCTGGATTTCTTTCCGTAACGAAGCTGCGAGATAATGTATGTAAGCAAACTAAACTTTCGGGCTATTAGTTTATACCTCTAAATATCTGCCGAAACCATGAACAGCTCCTAGTTGTTTCTTCCAGCAATCCCTGTGGAGTTTCTTCTCATAGTATTTCAGGATTGGAACATCCGTCGACTCCCACCAATTGGAAGATAGTTTTTTGGCCAACTCATTGGCATTTCTCAGCAGATTACCAGAATCGTCCTTAAGTTGGTAAATTGTGGGCGAAGCTGTCAATTCGCAAATCAGCAGAAGGAGCTTGACTCTTAGCTAAAAGTTAACTAGATTGTAGTCGTTTAATTGTGTGTTTTGTAAAGCACAACCTCTTCGTGTCCTGCATCGCCACTTTTCTGGAGAAATTCCTGCACCAAATCGTAGAGCTTTGGCAGATCCTGAATAAGTAGGGAATGGTAGCTCTCGAATTGCGACGTCTCCAGCTGTATGTTGTCCAGGTCCTCCTTCAGCTCCGGCAGCATATAGAACTCCACCAGCTCACACATGTGGGTGACGAGCGCTTCGGTGGTATCATCGCATGTCATTTTGTGTTCGAAAATTACAAAAATATAACTGGGATCCAAAACGTAAACAGTAAAGCCGGCAAAATCCGATAACACTCGGCAACTATCGATTTAACAGAATTCTGTACATTGCTTTTAACAGATGTAAAAACCTTAGCAGAAATGAATTCGTTACAATTTTTATTTTCGAATACAATAACATTTAGCTTTAGTAACTAAAATACAAAATATTTTGTATTTTCACAAGTATTATAAAAAGAAAGTATCCTTTTCACTTGTATGATTACATTTATTAATTAAACATGAGTTTTTTAATACAACAAGAACAGCTGTATGATCTTATTTCTGAATTAAAATAGAATAGTAATAGTAATCAGCAAGCCCAATCAGGCGGTATAGTAGGATTTATCGAAACCATTGGCAGTCATTTCCTGGTCAATCCAATTTCGCACCGAGGCCACGTTGACGAAGCCCGTTTTTTTGGAAACGTAATTGTAACCGTAATGGAAAGACATAATGCCACTAAGCTGGTAGCGATTTTTACTCGGATCTCCAAAAGGACAGGCCAGTGGTGCGCCGCCATAGCCTTTGCTCAAACTGACGGTTGTCTGTGTTTCGGCGCACATGATGGAAGGGCTTAGGTAAAATTCTTCTATATTTAAAAGTATGTTTCGAAGTCGATTATGACACTCGCTAAACTCCATAATACGATATGGCAACCGATTCATTAGGACATCATATTGGTCCAAGTTACCAATGGCATCGTTAGCCCATCCATTGACATAGCATTCTGAGGTGAGTGGTGGAGCAGCTCCGTTGTCAGGTAGGCATATCACATTGATATGATCTTCCAGTGAGAACGATTGCTCGAGGATCAAAATTGCGACGTCGTATTGAAAATTGCTCTTACTCAATGCGGGATGCTTTATAACTCTTTCCACCTCTAATTCTTGCGACTGTAGACGCTCATTAGTGGATTTAATGTCCCATTCTCCAGCACGAACTGAATAGATTTGCCCATCTTTAATCTGGTGCGCAGCAGTCAGAACCACCCGGGGATGAATAAGTGTGCCCGTAAAGGAATAGTCTCCAGACTGCAGTATAGCCACTGTCCAGGGAAATTCGCCATAATCGGATTCATACTGTGTGATATCATACTTGATGTCCGAGACCAAGCCACCAACATTGCGAGTTCCACAGCCTCGATTTGGCTTCGACGTGGAATTCAAAGTCGTTGTACGCAACCTATGGTGCGGACAACATAGTTCCATAAATCCACAGGGTATATTCTGCGTTATTCCTTCCGTTGGCGTATCACATTTGTTATAGGGCACACACTCGCAATTCGAAGCATCGACTCCACTTTGTCGAACTTCTATTGGAGGCGGGGTCTTAATGTTGTCAGGATCCGATTTTATCCTTTGGCCTGGTTGGTTGGCTCCAAAAATTATATCAATGTTTTTATTCGCATTTACCGGCTCTTCAGATGTTTGGGCACTCAGCATTGAAGCAGCACATAATAGGACCAGTAGTCTTAGGAATCCAATCATTGTTATCTGAAATACGAGCATAAGTCACACACTTTTATTGGTATCCAAGAAGAATAATTTCTTAATAATTCCACGTCGTCCGTGCACTTAAATAGTACTTATAAAGTACTTATAAAGGAGGATTATTGGTAGGGATTTTGTCCCTAGAAAGAATGTCCAACCAGAAAGTTTTGCCCAATAACTAACATTATAATTATAAATTATAATTCACTTGGGCTTATTACCACTACCAAAAATACCACTTTTCCAACTTATATTTTAAAGAATTTTCTTTAGCTTACAGAATTCTGTAGTGGACAACTGAATCGTTATTATACTTTTAAGTTGTACTGCTCGCAAGCGCAGACTGACCCGCAAAATGAGGGGCTGCGCTTTAAATACAAGCCTCCTTAATTCTAAAGCTTATGTTTATTAGAGCTTTTGGATGTTGATAAGAACTAGACCAACAAAAATGTTGATCACTGAAAGAAAACTGGTTTAAGATAAGAAATTTAAAAAATGTTGAACAAAAAATATAACTTATGTATAATATGGGTAAGTAACCAATAAGCTTGGTTGTAATTATTTATCGTCTCCATTAGTGTATTCTGTATATATTTTACATTTTCCAATTGCCAGGATAAGTGGGAGCGTTGAGAGCGAGGGCGTGGCAGATTGCGAACCAGATCCACGGTGTTTACAAACTTTCGACTGTCAGTCGAGAAGAAAGTGCTAGGAGATGAAAAAGTTTCAGTTTAAGTAAAAAAAAAGGTATATAAAATCTTTTTCATTTGTATCATTACATTTATTAATTAATCATGAGTTTTTCAATACAACAAGAACATCTGTAAGATCTTATTTCTAAATTAAAATATAATAAGTATAAGTATAAGCCAGCTTAATCAGGCGGTATAGTAGGATTTATCGAAACCATTGGCAGTCATTTCCTGGTCAATCCAATTTCGCATTAAGGCCACGTTGGAATAGGCCGCTGGCCAATCGGTGTTGCATCTGATTCCGAAGGACACAATGCCACTAAGCTGGTAGCGATTTTCCCTCGGATCTCCGAGGGGGCAGGCCAGTGGTCCGCCACCATCGCCCTGACACATGTCGGTGGCTGACTGGCCACCAGCGCATAAGAGGGATGTGCTCAGGCTGAACGCTGGTCCAAGAAGGGATTTTCGGAAGCGATCCTGACATTCGGTGTGCTCCACAATATGCAATGGCAGCCGCTTCATTATGGCAATGTGGCCCAGGTCACCGAAGCCATCCTTGCCCCATCCATTGGCATAGCACACTGAGGTGGGTGGTGGAGCAGCTCCGTGGTCAGGTAGGCATATCACATTGATATGATCGTCCAGTGAGAACGATTGTTTGAGGATTAAGAGTGCCATATTATTTTGCAAGTTGATCTCACTATATGTGGGATGCTTTATAACTCTTTCCACCTCTATCTCTTGAGATGGAAGACGCTCATTGGTGGACTTGAAGTCCCATTCTCCAGCACGAACCGTATACGTCTGCCATTGTTGAACCCGGTGCGCAGCAGTCAAAACCACCCGGGGATGAATAAGTGTGCCTGCAAAGGAATAGTTACCAGAATGCAGTATAGCCACTGTCCAGGGAAATTCGCCAATGTCGGATTCATACTGTGTGGCACCCTTGATATCGAAGTCCAAGCCACCAACATTGCGAATTCCACAGCCTCGATTTGGTTTTGGTCTGGGATTCAAAGTCTTTGTACGCAATCGATGGTGGGGACAACATAATGCCAATATATCTGCACAGCGGGTCTGTCGTACATTCTGCGATCCGAACTTGTCAAACGAGCCGTCCTCAGTTACTCTATCCGATGCCGGATCACATTTGTGATAGGGCACACACTCGCAGTTCGGAGCATCGACTCCACCTTGTAGAATTTCACCCTTTGGAGGCAGGGGTGTAATGAGCTCAGGATACGATCTTATCGTTGGGCGAGGTTGGTTGGCTCCAAAAATTAAAAAAGTGTTTCTTTTCACATTTTGCAGTTCTTTAGGTGTATAAAATATTTGGGCACTCAATTTTGAAACAGCACATAATAAGGCCAGTAGTCTCAGGAATCCGGTCATTGTTATCTGAAATACGAGTGATTCACACAGTTATATTGGGATCAAAAAAGAGTAATTTCTTAATGCTAAAGTTTCTTAAAAATTCCACGAAATCTGAGCTTCTTTTATTTTTTTCTTATGAAAAGTAAGTAATATCACAGTTTTATTGGCATCAAAAAAGAGTAATTTCTTAATGCGAAAGTTTCTTAAAAATTCCACGATATCTGAGCTTCTTTTATTTTTTCTTATGAAAAGTAAGTAATATCACAGTTTTATTGGCATCAAAAAAGAGCAATTTCCTAATACTCAAGTTTCTTAATAATTCCACGCCACTTGTGCTTCTTTAATTTTTTCATTTGAAAAGTAAGTAATATCGCAGTATTATTTGTACAGAAAATATTCTTTTATTATTTCTTGTGAAACGTAAGTAAGATCACTCTAAAGAGGTGAATCATTTCCTCCAAATATTACTGAAGTTATATAGGAGGATTATTGGAATATAACCCCCAGAAAGAATGCCTAACCAGGGAGTTTTAATTAATTTGATTACCCCATAATTTTAAAAGGGTTGTCTTATCTCTACCATAAATACCTCTTTTCCTGCATATATTTTAAAGAATTTACTTTTATACTTTTAAGTTGTATTGCTCGCAAGCGCAGTTTTAAAAAGACTGACGGCATCATCTGTGAGCACAAGCCTCCTTAATTTTAAAGCTTATGTTTACGAGAGCTTTAGGCCGATAAGAACTAGAGACACACAAAAAATTCTGACCACTGAAAAAAAAATTCTACGTTTTTTAATTTAACAAAATGTTTGAATAAAAATATAGCAAATGTAGCAAACGGTTGTAGTTATTTATCGTCTTCATAAATGTTTTACATATTTTTGCAATAACAATCCAAAGTACATTAAAATGCTAATACGATCAAAGAAATTGGTTCACTCGTAGTCAAAGGTTAGTCCAGCGCCACGAAAATGCTTCTCGCTCCATTCATCGAAGCGTTCCGACATCTCATTGTCCATGTGATTGCGCCAGTCGCCGATTTTGCCCTTCCGTATGAACTTGGACGATGACTCCGGCAGCAGCTTCTCCAGATTCACCGCCTTGTTCGCCCGCATCTTGTCGAATGTGAGGTGATCGCATAGTTTCTGCAAAGTGTCCACATCGAGGAGGCTCTCTACTCCCAGGAATCTTGCACAGCGACGAACCACACTGGGCAGATCCTTCACCATGTCCTCGTACTTAATGAACAGCACGTTCTCGTCCTGACTCCGTTTCCAAAAGGGCAGCACGTGCTTCCAGTAGGAACCCATCGGAGTGTGTCCCTCCAGGAAGAGATCGACGAACTGCTCAAAGTTCCCATTGATGCCGTGCAGTAACTTGCAGTAGTGATAGTACGAGACGCAAAGATCCTTGGGATTTCGAGCAGTGTACACGATCCTCGGCTGCACCGTCTCAAATTGCTCGGGTAACAGTTGCCAGGATAAGTGGGAGCGTGCAAAACGTGGGCGTGGCAGATTGCGAACCAGATCCACGGTGTTTCCAAACTTTTGGCTGTCGGGCGAGCAGAAAGCGAATGCAGATTAAAAAGCGTTTCGAATATGGATTTTTCCCGCATTACAAATATTATATATGTTGGGAAAGTACGCAAATATGATAGTGGAAAAGTCATTAAGTATTATATATAAATATAGTTTTTAATACTCACGCAACCGTCTCGTGATGATCGGTGCTAAACAAAGCGGACAGTTCAATGAGCGGGGATCGCAATCTCAAATCCTGCTCAGCGGCCACGTAGTCCAGCTGGTGACCCAGCAGCCAGACCATCTCCTGGGCCCACGTCGATCCGGTTCGTGGATAGGACACCATCCACACATCGTCCTGGTAAACGGGAAGCGATCGAATTGACTCGCCCAGCTCCACGTACTTCCTGGGTATGATCAACTGGTCTGGGAGCACCTCAACAAAGCAATTTTGTACCGGAAAGACGGCGTTGGTGCGGCGGAGTATGTCCGCCTCAAGTTCACGATAGATCAGCTGCATGGCTCGATGTCTCCCAACTGTTTTGACCAAAAAGCCAACGCACAATGAAGCCAAAATCGCAAGTGCAAGTTCGAAGGAGCCAGTGAAATGAAAGTTGTTTAAATGCCACTGGGAGTTTCCACGCACACAAACTGGTTTGTTTGGGAAAAGCTCTTGTAAACTGATGTCAAGCTTTAATAACTCACTTGAAAGTAAGTTCAATGTTTTAAAAATAATTTCTGAATAAATAAAATTAGAAAACATTGCAGTTAATTCCTGGAAAATTACTATGTCTGATTATTTAAGTTGATCCCACTTAGCCATGTTCAACTGTGGCTAAATAGCTTTTCCTTTGCGGTTCGTTGACTTTAAAGAGATCGAGCAATCTGCAGATAACAACTATCATTAGAAATAGTTAGATACTCATCTTTAGTTATTACGATCCTCATGAGAAAATGACACAGTTTGCAATAAAAGGTTCTGTTTAAATTTAAATATATTTCAATCCGTAATACTATATACACACGAAATTTTTATCTCAATTACAGCTAAATCGTCTTAATGAGCCTTCGTCTCCTCCATTTCCTCCGGATCTGGTTGTCCACTTGCAACTGGAATACTACAACTCGTTGTGAATATATTCCGTGGTCACCTTGGCCTCGCCCTCGTGGAAACCATTGCAGTCGACTGGGTATTTGGCCTGTTGGCGGGCATTCGCAGAAATAGCGGTTAGAAAGCGGCGATAAGCAGCAGTACAGAGAGAACAAAGTGTATATGATTAGACTGGCATACAATAAAAATGAGAAAAAGTGTTTAGAACTATATTATAGTTAATAGCGAAAAGTCGCCGGATATTGAACCACTTAATAAGATGTCCAAAAGTTTGCTTTATTGCTTTAAAAAGAGTAAAACACAGCATACTTTTAGGTATATTTTTAAGGTGGTTTTATATCTCCTTTGAGTTTTCATCAACCTTCTTTCGAAGTATATCTAATTTCTTGCTGTGCATCATTGTGGCCGCTACTCACCTCGCAATTGTATGGCGCATTGATCACACCGAAGAGGGTCCAGAACGGCGTACCGGTTTCCGTGCTAATGAAGATTGCCGCACCCATGCTCCCGATCTTGACGATCTTCGGACTGACTCCGGCAATTAGACTGGACGCCGATGTTGGGCGATTCTGTTGGCTCTGCTTGGGCTGGTGGTGCTGTTGGTATTGGTCATGTTGCTTCTGCTTCTCCTGCTGATCGAGTGCCGCTGCATTCAGCTGGCAGAGCACATAGCGATCGCATTGCGGCGACTTGGAGATGTATCTGTAGGCGCGATGGACTTTCAGCACCGGTTCAATAACCTGTTTTTTTTAGCCATTTGGTCCATTGTCGGATTCGATCGGGTGCGTGAGCCGTGGCATAGAGGAGAAAATAGTGGCGTAATTAATTTAATTTGCTTCAAGTTAAGTGCTTAGTACAGATGCAGCACATCCAACTAGGCCGAGTTATTCAATTATAACCACTTCATTTGAAGTCGAAATGGGTCTAACCATTCGTACAAAACATATGTATAAATAGTTATAGTTTTCAATGATTGTTTTATACGTTATAGATGTGAGATCATATAGGACTTTAGGAACTTTAAGAATTACTATTCGTTTCACCGCAGCTATTTCCTATTCCCAGATAAATATCTCCAATTACCGCCTGCGTAGCCCAGTTCCCATAGTTAAGATCAGTTGAGATCAGTTCAGAGATTCTGCTTACCTCCAGGTTGAGCGTATCCGTTAGCTTGTCGCTGATCTCGGTGGCATTGAACTGCAGTAATCCGCGTGCCTGGCCGAGTTTCAGCAGTTCCTTGGCATAGCCCACGGCTGGCTTGACGTACTGCCTCGAATCGATCTTAACGTTCAGATGATGCTTGGCCACATGGTCCAAGAGATTCGAGATGGTCTCGCCCGGACGGGAGGGATCGAAGTGGGTCTGCTTGGGGTAACCTTGAGACTTCAGCAGGCCGTTAAACATGATCTGTGCCGTCTGGAAGTACCTGTATAAGAAACGGCGGAGAAGCGGACAAATTGATGAGTTTCAATGACGCAGCACCGTCGAGTGAAAGGGTCTCTAGAAAGTGGAAGTTGTTGTGTGCTTTTCTTGCTGTCTAACGATGGGGCAACGGACAAAACAAAAAAAATTGTAGAAGACCAAGAAGTCTGAGAAGCCTGACCTACTTGGAAATCATGCAAAAATGTCGGAAACCAAATTGTACACAAAGAAAAATTGCTTAGGCAATTTGTGAGCTTAGAATTTGCAAGTCATTTGTATTTATAGTATTGAAGGTTTGTCTAAGAAAGGTTACTAATTATATTATTAATAATATATTTTCTGTTGGTAAAAAGTTTGGATTCTTCATGATATTCCAAGCCATTATAAATTAACCAGATTTTTAGATAAGAATTACTTGATTTTTCGTACATGTGTACCCGGTCATCCGAGGCAATTTCCCCTGGCTAAAAGTTGCCAACCGGTTTTGGCCCGCTTTATTTATTTATTTGTTTGTTTTAACGATGCCGTTGACTTCTGTATCTTCTGCATATCAACTGTAACTGTATCAGAGCCTGGACTTGGCACTGGGGCCTGTTGACCAGTTGGATTAGCAGGCACGTTCTAAAAGCACCAGCACCGAAAAAAGTGGGTCAAAAGGTAGCCGCATCGAACATGCTCGATGGCCAAACGGGTTGTCTGTCGCTAACGGGAAATGGTTAGCACAGGCTTTTGGCAGCAGCTGTTCGGATTCTCGGATTCTCGGACTCTTGGACTCTCGGATTCTGAATCGGAATCACGATTTGGAATAGGCATCGGCGGAATAGGCATTGGGACTGGAAGGTGGTCTTGGTCTGGGACCAAGAATGGCAGCCAGGTGCTAAATGCATTTGCGACCGTTGCAGAGCAGAACGTGATCCACAATTAACACGCTGCGGCTAGAAACTGAGCCAACGAGCCACGTTGGCTCAGCCGGCTGAGACTCACCTGAGATACACCTCGGGATTGGCCAGGTAGCTGGCCCAGTCGGCCAGGTAGAGTGTGGCCGACTTGATCCAGCGGCGGCGGAAGGATTGGTTGTTCAGCGACTCGAACAGCTTGTCGTAGTCCAGCTTGCCATCGGAACCCTTGAAGCCCTGCAGGTGGAGAAGAGTAGAGTAATTGGCATTAAAAAATGGAATTTAACATATTTCACATCATTTCTGAATTTGTATCTAAAGCTAAGCTAGGAAAATAAATGAGTGACCGGACAATATTAAATAGTTCTTTGTTATTTTACTATCAATTGATTATTTCTATATCAAATTAAAAATATATATATTTCGATTAATTTGTGATCAAGATTTTCTTTCAATTTTCTATTTGTATGTGTATTTTTTTTAAAGATTTTCCCTTAGCTTACTAAATGTATGTGTATTTCTTTTCAAGATTTTCCTTCAATTTACTATATGTGTGTGTATATTTTTCAAGTTTTCCTTCAATTTACTATATGTATGGATGTGTGTAGTCTAAACAGTTTGTTCTTAAGGCTCTCAATATGTTGAATATTTTTCTAAGCTCCAGGGCAGATAATACAATAATCTTCAAGTATATGAAATTAAGAAAAAATGTGACTAATATCTAATTTAAAAAATCTTCTTAGAAAACGTCCACTATAACTAGTAAAGTGTGTTAAGTGTGATTTAGGGATCCACCTTCATGATTTTGTTAACTCCGGATTTCTCGTACAGCGCATCAGCCAGCTCCGAGTTGGAGAAGTGATCCCACAGCACGTGAATGTGCTCCAGGAATGGGGGCAGCACCCAGGCGTGGCTCTTGTGCTTCTCCTGGGTGCTCTGACCCTCGGGACCGGCGAAGGAGCTAACCGCCTGCATGACCAGTGGCAGAAGGTTCATCAGTCCGTTCTCGGATTCCGGTTCCTCGCCGGCTGAGCGTTTCTGCTGGTGATGATGTGAGCCCTTATCGTTGCCCTGGGTGTTCATGAACGCAGATGCCACTTGCAGTATGGTATCCAGACCAATGCCAGATTCAGAGCCGCCACCAGAACTGCGCTTTTGCTGTGGAGCGGTTTCCTCGTCATCGCCCTGGGTGAACATCTCCAGGACATTGCCAATGATGGAGGGATCGAAGCCACCGCCCTGACCACCCTGACTCTTGGACAGCAGGCTGCCCAGGCCGGAGAGGATCTGCATGGCGCCACCAGCACCGCCGCCACCTGCAGCGCCACCAGATTTGCCACTGGCCTGCATGAAGGTGCCAATTAGCGAGGCCACACCCGCCAAGCCAGCACCGCCGCCGCCACCATTGTTGCCACCGTTCTGGTTGGAGAGTGCCTCCTGGAAGAACATGGAGGCCATGTCCAGCAGCGGATTGGACTCATCCTCTCCGCTGGCGAGAGAAGGACCCAGCGGCTGGAGGCACAGCAAGCAGGCCAAGAGCAGAGCTCGTCGCACGTACAACATTTTACTGCAGGAACTTTCACAATCACACACTTGAGATACTTTTGGGCCAATTAAGCGACGCAGCCACAAAACGCGGAAGACGCTCCACTGAGCACACGAATACTATATATATATATATACAATATATATCTAGACAGATATTGCTAAGATCGGAGAACGGAGATCGGAGATCGCAGCGTAGAGCAGCCAGCACAGCCGGAAACTTTCTTTCTTCTGAGGCTCTGCGCCAGTTTGTAACACTTCTTAAGCCAACGATTCTTGGGGGCCTTCGAACATGTTCGAACATGTGAGCCCCTTCCCCCCTTTCTTCGTATCCAAATCTTCAACTCTCTCCGCCGCTCTCACCTGTTTCTACAAAAAGACTCTCTCGCGCGGAATGGAATTCTTTACGCCTGCGCTTTGAACACGTCAGGTTTTGCCGTCTTGTCTCCACAAATAAACGAGACAAAAGAGAGGGCGAAGAATGAGCCGAGCAGCTTTGGTTTTTACACGAAAAGAAAATTGTGCTGCAAAAGACAGAAAGGCATATTTTGTCAGGATAGAGTTATGCTAAAGGTATCTACTTAGCAACTTTAAGCAGAGGTTACAAAGATAAGTTAACCAGTATATGGTTTCTTATAATATAAAGAGCATCTTAGTAATATTAATAGTACTATTGATGAAGATAATAAGGCTTACTTTTTTAGTTATTTTCACAGATCATCATCTTATATAGGTAATAACTTATGTATGTTTGTAATCTTTTTTTTGCCATGTACCCGGTTCTATGGCCCGCACTTTGTTTATGTTTCCTACTTACCCACCTACTTTCTTTTTACACACGATCGTCCGCTTTGAAAGTTCTCTTCTCGGAATGGTGGTGGTGGTTGGTGGACATTGGCAGTCGGATTTGGTGGCAACGTTTTCGTTAATGCCGCCTGCTGGGGCTTTTTATGTAAATACGAGTCTCAACACGGCTTTTGTGGCTCGTTCTTTGGGTATACCATCAATGCCGATGTTGGCCACGCTATTATGTGAAAAGAACCAAAACTGGTCTTGGAAAATTGAAACAAAATATTAAATAATCAATAAAACTAAATTGCACACAATAGTTTCCTTTCACTTATCAAGTCCTTTCGATTTATTTTTCAATGCATACTACACACATTTTCAATGTAACTAAAAGTTCTATGATATAGTTTATTGATAAAATGTAATATCTGCTATATACTAGGGTATCATAGTTTCTACTACATATGCATTTCAAGTTCTTTAAGCAACCCAATAAAATTCTCGGCACATTTGTCACTTGGACTCTTGGTGGGTTGATTTCGGCTCTCGTCATGGCCCATTTCGAATTTATTCAACAAATGGATTGCAGTGTGCCCGTTACATAAATTTAAAATCAGTTTAATGGATCCGTCATGCCGATCTAAAGATCTAAAGAGGTGTATCTGTATCGAACTTTTTCACTTCTTTACTTTCTTCACGTTCTTCCAATTCCTTAGCAAGATGACCTTTCCCCATAAATTAGGTATTAGCATATTCAGTAATTCGAATAGAATTTCAAGTTTAAATATGGAAATGGAAAATCATTAGAATGAACGCCATTTACTTTAAAATACCTATTACTTACAAAAATTCGCGGGCTTTTTTAAATTGAAATAGCTTAACACATATTATTTTATCGATTGATATTAGATGTCTTGCGGTATATCGATACTTTGTAATAAAATAACACGGTATATCGATATTTATTAATGAATTAACTATGTAAAACCATTTTCTTACTAAAATATTTATATCCGTAATGTTTATAAAACGGTTGGTAAAATAAAATATTTTATGATGAAATAAAGTCAATGCATTTTCTGTTAAACTTTTAAAAGAACGGAATGTGTTGACCAGTGTACTTATCGATAACACCGAGTGGTTTTTGCCACCAGCTGTTTGGCTGCGCAGAAAAGACGAAGACTTCGTATTCTTGTTATTGTTAAAGAAACTAACAAAATTAACCATAATTGCTGGCACTACAAAGTGCAAAAGCAATCAGGATGGGCAATCAACTGGTGGGCATTGCCCCTTCGCAGATTTATGCGGTGGAACACTACTTTTCCGGCCAGTTTGGAACCGAGATCACCTTCAGCTCCAAGTAAGTGGAAAAATTATGATTTCCCAGAGAAAATTGTTGACACCCACGACTTTTGCACAGTATGGGCAGCACGAGATTCTTCAAGGTGGCCAAGGCCAAAACGGATGAGGGCCAAATAGTGGTCAAGGTGTTTGTAAAGCACGATCCCACGTTGCCACTGGAGGATCACAAGGAGCGACTGGAGGGCATCAAGAAGACACTGTCACTGGCCAATGCCGTCAATTGTTTACCCTTTCAGCGGGTCGAGGTTGGTATTCAACAAATAGATTTAGCAGATGAATATATACCATGTAAGGGTATGCACAATGTAATGAAGCACAATCCACCTACATATGTATTCTCATTTAAATTGAGTCATCAAATTTCATTGTTCGGGGTACTCCATAAAATCCTATTAAATGTACACAACAGTAATTAATCATAATTTTCAGCTTATCGACAAGGCAGCCTACATAATGCGGGAGTACGTGAAACACAGTCTTTATGACCGCGTATCCACACGCCCATTTCTCACCGTACTGGAGAAAAAGTGGATCACGTTCCAGATTTTGTGCGCCCTGAATCAGTGCCACAAGCAGAAGATCTGCCACGGAGACATCAAGCTGGAGAACATCCTGATTACCTCCTGGAACTGGATCCTGCTCTCGGACTTTGCCTCCTTTAAGCCCACATATTTGCCGGAGGACAATCCGGCGGACTATACGTACTTCTTCGATACGAGTAGAAGGCGCACCTGCTATATTGCACCAGAGAGATTCGTTAAGACACTGGCCTCCGATGATGATGGTGGCAATGGCAATATGTCGGTCATACACACCGATTCCATCATTCGCCTTGCTCCTAGCTATGCGGGAAACACTTTGTTGCCAGCCATGGACATCTTTTCGGCTGGCTGTGCCTTGCTGGAACTCTGGACAGAGGGAACTGCGCCCTTTGAACTCTCGCAGCTGCTGGCCTACAGGCGTGGAGAGCGAGATCTGGTGGAGAAACACCTGGCCGGCATCGAAAACGAAAGGTTGCGCAATCTGCTGGCCTCCATGATTGACATCCACTCGATGAATCGAAAGAGCGCCGAGGATTACTTGGATCAGGAGCGCGGTCAACTGTTTCCCGAATACTTCTACTCCTTCCTGCAGTCGTACTTGCAAATGTTCAGCTCGACACCGATCATGTCGCCGGATGACAAGATTCAGTGTCTGCACAAGGATATTGGGCACTGCATAAAAGTGCTGACCCAGGCCCAGGATTTGACTCCGGAGGAGGAGGAAAAGAATGATGAGCAGGAAAAGAGGGATCCCACGTTGTGTGCACGGCTGCCACCGGAGCATGATGGTCTCATTCTGATCATCACGGTGGTCACATCCTGCATCCGAGGACTCAAGCAGTCGAATACCAAAATTGCAGCCTTGGAACTGCTACAAAAGCTGTCCAAGTACACAACATCCGAGACCATCCTCGATCGCATATTGCCCTATATTGTAAGTGCTTTATTTTTCAATGATTGTTATTAATAATTCTCATATGCCAACCAATCTTTTTAGCTACATTTGGCACAGAAATCGCCAGCCAAGGTGCAAGTGCAGGCCATCGAAACTCTGACTGCCTGTTTGGGCATGGTGAAGGACATTCCGCGCAGCGATGCCAACGTGTTTCCCGAGTACATTCTGCCCTCCATCACCGATTTGACCAGCGAGTCAAGTGCAGTGATTGTTCGCGTGGCCTTTGCCCGGAATATAGCTGCACTGGCGAAGAGCGCTGTCTACTTCCTGGAGGAAACGCAGCGAAATGCTCCTAACGATATGCCCACTCCACGTTACGAGGCAGAGTTGAACGCCCTCCATGACATTGTTAGACAGGCAGTGCTCAGTCTGTTAACCGATTCCCAACCGGTGGTCAAGCAAACACTGATGGAGTCGGGCATCTGCGATCTCTGCGCTTTCTTTGGCAAGGAGAAAGCCAACGATGTGATACTCTCGCACATCATGACGTTCCTTAATGACGAGGACAAGAATTTGAGGGGAGCTTTTTATGACAACATCGCCGGAGTGGCTGGCTATGTAGGCTGGCAGGCGTCGGACATTCTCGTGCCACTGCTGCAGCAAGGATTCACGGATCGCGAGGAGTTCGTCATTGCAAAGGCCATTCGTGCGGTCACCATTCTCATCGAACTGGGTCACATCAAGAAGCCAGCCGTTACGGAAATCGTCCAAGAGACAGCCTGTTATCTGTGCCATCCAAATCTTTGGGTTCGGCACGAAATTTGCGGCATGATTGCCACCACGGCACGCAATCTCACCGCCATCGATGTGCAGTGTAAGATTATGCCAGCGATTGGCGCATTTCTCAAGGCACCGCTCATCCAGGTGGAGAAGCCGCACATCCTGCTAGACTGCGTGCATCCGCCTGTGCCGCGCCAGATCTTTGACAGCGTGCTGCGCTTCCAGGACATCCATCACTTCATCAGAGCGCTGGAGGCTCGGTCGCGCGTTCGTAGTCAAACCAGACAGGGAACTCTGCCGCAGTACGAGGAGATGGGACAGACCCTGCGGAATGTAAGTGTAACTTTAATGTAATTAAAGTTATATGCATTCTAAATTGTACCCCGAACTTGCAGCTTTTTAGACGCCTAAGCTCTGAGGGCTTGACGGATCTCATTGAGATGCAGCTGCTGGCCATGAACCCGTTTCTAATCTCCATGAAGCATAAGGCTCTCCAGGATCTGGACGACACCGCCTCGGGGAATGGACGCATCGTGGTCAGTCGCAAGCAAGTCGCTTGTCATGAATATCCGCTGGCAGACAAAGTTAACAAAATGCCCCTGGAGAACCGTAAGTTAATGATTAATATTCTGGTTTTCATTGGGTGTTAAAAAGTCCACTAAATTACTTCATTTCACTTGACTTTCTCTTAAGTTCGAAAGTAATCGCTTCTTTGCACTTCTCAGTTATTTTTAGTTCTGGATTATGGGAATTAATTCGCTGAAGGATAAAATATCGGGAGCATGAACCGAAAATTATTATTGTTTGTTTTGTTATTACTACCTTGTTTGTTACTCGACTTGTTTTTTCACGTGTTTGAAATAAAATTATGCTTATATAAACTTTCTTTAAATTCACAATTATTCTTTTAAGAAAAGATTAATGTTTATAATTACTTTTCAGGATCCAGCGAGGGTCCAACTCTAGTTTCGCCCGCCTCGGATGCAGCAATCACTCCGCTTGGAGCTGGCGGACTGGCCGGAAGTCCGGCCTCTGGAGCCGTAGTCCTTGGAGTGCCAACTGCCACCGTGAGTGCGGCCACTTCGCTGGGTGAATACACAATGCCGGAGCGAAACTGCTGGCTGGAACGCTCCTCCGAGTGCCGCAAGGATCTCGAATCGCTGACGGCCAAGATCAAGAGTCGCTACAATGTGTTGGCCATTTCGCAGCGCTGCAGCTACGACAAGCTGGTGACTCCCTATCCGCCAGGCTGGCGGATGACCGGCACTTTGGTGGCTCACCTGCACGAGCATTCGGAATCCGTGATCAAGCTGGCCTCCCTGCGACCCCATGGATCGCTCTTCGCCAGCGGCAGCATAGACGGCACTGTGCGATTGTGGGATTGCAGCAAACTGAATGGCAATCAGGGTGTTAACAAATCGAGGCAGGTTTATTCGGCCAATACACCCATCTACGCGCTGGCCGCCTGTGATAGCGGACAATCGCTGGCGGTGGGCGGCAAGGATGGCAGCATGCTGATGATGCGAATCGATAGGAATTCCGCCAAAATGACACTTCAACAGGCACTAAATCAAAAGTAAGATGCCTTAACTAACTTAATTACTCTATTACAAAGTGATCATTTCATTCGTAGTGATCATAAGGACGGACCTGTGGTGGACATGCACGCCTACGACCAGGCCACGCAGAGCGTCATCGTGTACGCCACGCTGTACGGCGGCATTGTGGCCTGGGACACGCGGATGCAGCACAGCGCCTGGAGGCTACAGAATGAGCTACGGCATGGGGTGATCACCACGATATGTGCGGATCCAACTGGATCCTGGCTGGCCACCGGTACCAGCGGTGGTAAACACATCTGCTGGGATCTACGCTTTCGGCTTCCCATCGCGGAAATCAAGCATCCGGCGGATTCGTGGATACGCAAGGTGGCCTGCCATCCCACAGAGCCCTCATACCTGATCTCAGCCTCGCAGTCGAACAACGAGGTATCCGTGTGGAACATAGAGACGGGACAGCGCCAGACGGTTTTGTGGGCCAGTCCAGTGGCGGCTTTATCCAGCGCTAGTACCAGCGATCCGGCCACCACATGTGGCATTCTTAGTGGCGTGGTCGATGGTTCACCCTTCATTCTCACCGGCAGCTCGGATCAGCGAATCCGGTACTGGGACATCACAAACCCGAAGAACTCCTCGCTTAAAGTACCTGCTGCCAATGACAACCTTGCAGATGTGGCCTTTAACTATGGGTAATTGTTATTCTGTTTTTATAGTTATCATATAATTTTATCAATTAATTCATCTTGCAGTACTCGCTTAATCGATGGCAGCCAGGTGATCGAGGAGCAAATCATTTCCATGGCCAGCACGGGCGACTCGCAGCAGCTGCGCTCCTCCACGGAGGAGAATCCCCGCTCTGGTCCAGATATGCCAACGGCCAGTCACCACGATGCCATCACGGATCTGCTGATGTGCAAGGACAAGGGCCAGATCTACATAGCCTCTGCATCGCGAGACGGTGTCATCAAGCTGTGGAAGTGAGCGCCCACTAAATAGTATTTAATTATTCAACTGTGATTAGCCTAATAAACTGCAATATGTGTAACTATTTAATAAACGGTTGCTTCTGTACTGTACTCATTCTTTCAAATAATATAGTAGGCCAGTCGTCTAATGTAGTTGCTTCACACTTGTTCAACTCGACCATAAGTTTACTAAACTTAGCTGTTCAAGCAAGTACGAATTTCAAAAAATAATTTTTGTTTTTACTTTTTATTAAAGCCTTATTTTGATTTTTGCTCACAAACCAATTTGTGTTTTTTGTTCAACCAAGTACGAATTAAAAAAAATATTTTATTTTTTTCGCCTCATCTTGGAGAAAAAGATTTCCCACACAAAGAGTAAGTCAAATTTTATAACGTCAAAAATGTTGTGATATTATTATATTTTGTGATATTATTATATATTGTGATAACAGTTAAAAATACGGAAATATAAAAATTAAAATGCAATACGTTCGAATGCAAAGTTTTAAATTAAACGGTCCATATTTTAAACACGTCGATGCACCGCTTAACATCGATATTAACGGAAAAATCGATAAGCATCGCATTACATTATCGGTGTTCGATGCATCGACGTAGTTTTTTACATCACTACCTTAAACTGTACTAGCGTGCGCGTATTTTACAATTACAAATTGTACAGGCAAGTAAGCAACGCAAGTAATTCCCTCTTGGCTCAACCAAAACTAGATTTTTAAAGAATTTTTTTAAAATATTTTCCGCAGCATTTATGCGCATTCAAGCCCTAATGTGAAATTGTTTTTCTGTATATTTTTCCAGCTCGATTTTCGGCAAACATAAAGGCGAAGAAGAAGAGTGGAGCCAAGCGAAAAAAGTGAGCGTGTGTGCGTGCGAGAGCGTGCAAAAGAGAGCGCTACAGCAAGCAGCCATCAGTGTGTGTGCGTGTTTGTGTCTTTTGCGCGAGAGAGAGAGAGACTGTGCGCTCGTGTCTGTGTGTAAAGGGACGCCGCTAAAAAAGGCGCAGAAAAGAAAAGAAACAAGGATTTTTTCTTTATTCGTTTTTGCTAATTGAAACCCGTACAGAAATGGAGGAAGTAGCGGTAAAGAAGCGCGGCCGACCACCAAAGGCATCCAGCGGTGGTGGCTCTTCATCAGCGGCGGCGGCGGCAGCCTCGCCGGGTCCCAAAAAGCGCGGTCGTCCCGCCAAGAATAAGGGCTCCAATCCGCCCAGCGGTGGCGGTGGCCAGCGCGGTCGTCCCCCCAAGGCGTCCAAAATCCTGACTGACGATGATCCCGAGGACGATGAAGACGAGGAGGGCGACGGCTCCGGCGCTGAGCTTGCAAACCACTCATCCCCCTCGCCGACGAAGGGCAGGGGACGTCCCAAGAGCAGTGGCGGCGCCGGAGCTGGCGATGCGGTCAAGACGCCCGGTTCCGCCAAAAAACGCAAGGCCGGCAGGCCCAAGAAGCACCAGCCCAGCGATAGCGAGGATGAAGGTGAGCTAAACGTGGTACAATAATACCTAAATCCCCAACATTTTATGGTCCTACTTCAATTAAATCGCTTATGCGTAGTGCATGTTCCGTAGATGAGTTTTGTAGTGTACAAAATAACCACCAACCCATAAGGGAATTCATTCAAACTCATTATTTCAGTTCTTTTTCTTGCCAAAGGCCCCCTTTACTTAACTTTAGAGAAACAGTGTGTATCCAATGTGCAGAAATACCTTTACAATTTCTTTACTTCTTATCGGTGAATTCTCTAAAAATGTAGATGGTGATTAGTATATCCTTATTTCAATTTGCTTTGGAACCGACAAAACTTTTTATTCCTTTATTTATGTCTACGTTTGTATGTCTTTCTAATCTTTAATGACCAAATAGATAAGCTATTTAAAGGACATCGTTGTGCTGTACAAAAAAAAATTAAAACCATGTTTGAGTTGTATCCCTTTAATTGTTTGCTTCCACCAAACTCGCACTTCATCTTGACGCTACCTGGACTTTTTGTTAATAGATTACAGGTAGAGTCGAGACTTCCGCAGTCAGAAACCAAACAAACAGTTGCCAAACAACCAAACAAAACAATGTGTAAATAATCGTTTAACCGCTGAAACTTTGCTAGTAATTCTTCCAATATATTCCAGCAATCATTTCCATTATTTAATTAATAAGTCTTACCTTGGTTCTCTCATAACAGACGAGCAGGATGATGATGACGACGGTAGCAGCATCGAAGAACGTCGCCCGGTGGGCCGGCCGCCGGTCGCTGGATCCGTCAACCTGAACATAGTGCGCACGGGACGCGGCCTGGGAAGACCCAAGAAGCGGGCAGCCGAGTCCAATGGCGATGGGGAGCCTCAAGTGCCCAAGAAACGCGGTCGTCCGCCACAGAATAAGTCGGGAAGTGGCGGCAATAGTGGCTACGTGCCCACTGGTCGTCCACGCGGTCGTCCAAAGGCCACTGCTGCGCCTGTCGACAAGCACGAGGATGACGATGATCAGGACGATGAGAACTCCGCGGACGAGGTGCACAGCTCGCCGGAGAAGACGGTAGTGGCGCCAAAGAAGCGTGGACGTCCCGCCCTTGGCGCCAGCAAGGTGCCCAAGGAGGGAACACCGAAGCCCCGCGGTCGCCCAGCGAAACACATTGACGAGGCAGATGCTGATGCAGATGATGCTGATTCCACCGACCAGGCCGAACAAAACTCAAAGAAGGAGGCGGACGACGAGGACGGTGCCGTGGATGGGACACCAACCAAAGGAGATGGCCTGAAATGGAACTCCGATGGCGAAAATGATGCCAACGACGAATATGTTTCGGATGCCTACAACGATTCCGAATCGGTAGCTGCCTAAAACAAACAATTTATAAACATTTCCACACACACACCCCCCTTCCCTAAGAATCAACACAAAAAAAGGATGTTGCAAAAAAAGAACGAAAACATCTGCAAGTAAGAGACGAAACCTTAAGCACACAAGATACAAAAAATAAAATACGGATAGGACCTACTGGACTTTCGAGAACCTTCCCCTCCTAAAACTACACACTATCTACATACATATTCCGATTTATTGCTGAGAAAATGGAAAATCCGTTTACACTGCACTCCACTGTAATGATGTAGCGTAACTCGGAAAACGATTTCAAATTGGATTGGAATTTTCAAATAAATAACATATGTATTAGAGATGTGCGGCCTGTTTTTTTCTTTTCGGAAGTTTGTAAAACATTAAACTTGATTGTAACAAAGAATTTGATTTGATTGCAGCTAATTCAATCGTATACAAGTTTAAATAAACAAAAACCTCAAATTTATTTTTTATTTTAGTTTCATTTTATTTTTTAATTCAAAATAGTCACGAAAATGGGTTGAAACAGGTAAATAATTGAACTGATTCCTCATATGCAGTGCTCACTGTATTGTGCAATATATGGTCATACTGAAAGAGTCGAATTTATTAATCGGAATTGTTCTTATGAGATTTTAACAGGTTTAGAACTAATGTAACTAGTTACATGCTTAATAAAACATAAAAACCATTCATTTTCTTACTGCGGTACTTAACAAAATTATTATTTAAAATTGCCGAGAAAGGTACGCTTTTGGTATCTTAGAACGATTTGAGAGTATTTTTCAGTGCGTTTCGCTATGGTATATTTGAACGGTCGCGCTGCGGTTACACTAAATGTTCGCGCGTAAGAAGAAGCAGACCTAGAACGGCGTGCTTGTAATATGTAAATTTTTCAAATAAGCTAAGGTGTGTGTACCCAACAACAATAAATCATGAAAAGCATTTTAAAACCGCCACCATTTGATGATAGTTCAGCATCAGTTTTTACATTTCCAATCGGCCGTAAATCAGAATCCCAATTGCGGCTGCAAAAAAAGATCAGAAATTGATAAAAAAAAAAAGCCGCAAACAAAAACAAAACAAACACCCTGGTGCGTGTGTATGTATGCGCGAGTGTTCGGCTGTTTGTGTGCGCTCAGTGTGTGTTTGTGTGCGTCTGGCGTCTAATCAAATTTGGCATGCCCCTAAAATCGATTGATAAATAATATATAAACAATTTGGCTGGCGCAGCGTAATTCATTTGCCAGGGTGACTATAAAGAAAAGGGGGTGATGGTAAAAGAATAAGAAAATGTGTAATCAATTTATATAAATATTTTGCGCGCATGTTAATAAAAGTAAAATAAATTGTCGGTCTTTTGCGCTCACACCCCCGCTCTCTCTCTCTCTCTCTCTTGTTCACTGTCCTACTCTGTGGGCATGCTCACTCGTTCTCTCTGTTGATTTCGCACGTTTGCCAACACTGCTCTCATTTTGGGGTTCTTGTTCTCTGCTCTCTCTCTAGATTGCTCTTTGTTGTAGTTGTATTTGGCCAGTGTGTCTTTGCATTTCGCTTTTATTATCGTTCTGCGACGGACGGCGGCGACGTTGAAGAAATTCCTGGCCGATTTCTTCTTCATCATCCTGTGTAAATAATTGTAATTTAAATAATCTAAATTTCGTATTTAACGAAAGCACACACACACACCATCAAATCAAAGGAAATGCAAACGAAAAGGCTTTTTTAAGTGCATGTGTAAGTGTTTCAAAAAGGAAAGAAAGGAACAAAAAAAAAAAAAACAGCTAAAAACCGTAAAGTACTCCTGTTTCGTTTTACATTGTCATCATCGGGTTTCCTTTTCCATTTCGGCGGCATGAGTGTATGTGTGCGTTTCCAGACCGCTTTTTGTATATATGCAAACATGTATAAATAGTTTGCGAAATTAATTCGTATTTTGCCCGAAAAAGGTAAAAATCAATTAAGTGTGTGCCTGAATAATTGATATGATTCCTTTTTTTTGTGTTTGGTTGGTGAACAAATTTTTCCGATTGTGCGTAAGTGTGCAAAAGTGTGTGTTTCATTATTTCCTTATTCCATCGTGTTCTTCCTTTTGAGCGGCGGCCATTTGGCTGCTCTGCTTCTTCCTGCTCCCCCACCCCCCATCCTATTCAGCTGCCTCTTACGTGTGTGTGTGTGTGTTAGCGGGCTCTCTCGCTCTTCCTCTCTCTCGGGACGCCTTGCATTTGTATATACGTGCTTTTCCCAATAAGAACGCCTAACTGCCAACTAAAATATTAAACAATTCAAATGGGTTTAATTCCTAATTACTTATTGGCCGCACCTCCTTTGTTTTGTCCGCCATCTCTTTTATGGTTTATCTTTATGTTTGTTTTTATATTCCCCCCTGAATGTGTACGTTTGGGTGTATGCGTGTTTCCAGGGGCCCAGCATTCGCGTTCTCTTTCTATCCCTTTTCGCATGCTGCACTTGTCTCTCCGCGAAGAGAGGCGTTTTTGGGGGCACAAAAGGACTGAAAGGAGAAATGGAGAGATGAAGGTTCTCGTAAACAACCCAAAAAAAAAAAAACAACAAAAATAAAATAATAAAGTAAAAGACCGACCCACTCGCATTCTTCTCGCTGAAAACGTAACCTCAAATGTTTGCGGCCGCCTTTCGCCTTCGTCTTCGCTTCGTTTCGTTTTCTTCGCCATTCGTTCTGTCGCATTCGCTCATCGTCTGCCGGCATCGTTCCTGTTGTTGTTCTTTCTGTTGTTCTTGCTCCTCTGTGTGTATGTTAATTTTATATGTTTTCCATTTTCAACCGCCCCACCAGCCCCCGCCTTTCGCCTTTCCTTGCGCTTTTCGTTTACCCTTCGCGGGAGGCGCTATAATTCTGTCCACAAGTTTTCCAGATATGTATATTTCTGAGATTGTTTAACAAACCGATCAACAATGTAACCAGATTTTAAAAATGGATTTCGTTTTCGTTTGTTAGCTTCAATCCTAAATTATTATAGAATTTCATGTTATAAGACAAATACATGATCCTAATATATTAATCTATAGAAGGAAATGTTTTAATAATGCTGAATTGGAAATAAAATGTTTCTAATTATGATTTATAAGAAAACTTTATGTTAAACACCAATTTCGATGTCTTTCAGTCAAACTTTTGTGAAACTGCAACATAACACCCATTGTTATCGTATGTCAACTTTTTGTTACGGTTGCTAAGCACTTTGCGAATAGATAACGACTGAATAGTTATGTATTGATATTCACTGATAAAACTAAACTGCATCGTTATTTCAATCCAATATGTTTTTCACTTATTTACCTTATGTAAATTAGGTATCTAGAGTATTAACGCAATCGGTCTTTAAAGAAAGCAAATTGAATTTTCCGTATTTTTCGCGCATGATTCAGCTCTGCGTTGTTCTTCTTGGATAGTCTTCCTCTTTGACTTGTTCTTGGGGCTCCTGTTCCTCAAACGATACCCGCCCCCCCATTTCCCGCCTCTTGGCATCGACTTTGTTATTGTTTTCGTAATGAGGAAATCATGGCTAATATTTGTCTTACTCGCCTTTCAGTTTTAGAAGAAATTGTTTTGCTTCTATTTGCCCCTTGTGCGTTTTATTTTGTTGTTTATTATTATGTGCCCTGTCTGCTGTCTGTGTTATCGGAATCTTTTCTTTACCATGACCAGCTCAAAGTTTTTAATCGCACAAAAGTACAGTGGTTCGCGTGTCTATCAAAAGGGAATCAAAACTTTACCTTTTCGCAAGAGGTTTAATCAAAAGTAACATGATTCGAAATTGACCATTTGTGAAGCATTTTTTAGCGCAATAACTCCGCCGTTTACTAATCACAGTTTCCAATTTAATTTCTCATTGCAGTTTGTGTATATTTTCATCATTAAAACGTCGTGTAAATTAAAATTCATCCTAATTATAATTAATAAACTACATTAATAAACGGAAATTCCACAATTCTCAACCAGAAATCTGTAAAAATTCAAGTTTTAACCAATTCTCATACGTAATTAAATAAATAAAGTTCAGTTTTGTTAAGTCCCCAAAAAACAACAGCTGTGCAACTGTGTAAAATATTATTCATAATTTTGTGTAAATTTATGTAAAAAAAAAAACAAAACAAAACACCAACCACGACAACCAAACGAAGCAAATTCAATTTTTTTGAGCAAAAAGTGTGTGAAAAATCTCAGCAAAGTCTGTAAAATAAATGTTAAATATATTAAGCAAAAAGTGTGGTTTCTTTTACAACAAAATAAATAAAAGCAACAAAAAAACAAGTGTAAATCTGAAGCGAAAGTTTTTAAAAAAATACATGTAACAATTGTGAATATTTCTAAGCGAATCGTGTTGCAAAACGCGCGTGTGTGTGGTTTTTTGTGCTGCAAGTAAAAATCCAATCCAAATCAAGTTGGCAATACGCGCAAAATTGTCAGCTGCGATAGCTAGGAAAAGCCTCCAAAATTGAGCTCCTAACCGCGCCCACAATTGCCATATCGACGCCCTCGCCGCAGCAGCAACACCAACAGCAGCAGCAGCAGCAGCAACTCTATCAGCAACATCAACAGCAGCAGCAGCAACATTACGGTCCACCACCGCCCTACTTTCAACAGCTACACCAGCAACACCAACAGCAGCAGCAGCAACAACAACAGCAGCAGCAGCCGCAGCAACACCAGCAACACATGAAGTTTTTGGGTGGAAACGATGATCGCAATGGCCGCGGAGGCGTCGGCGTTGGCACGGATGCCATTGTGGTAGGATCTCGCGGTGGCGTATCGCAGGATGCCGCCGATGCAGCTGGTGCCGCCGCCGCAGCCGCCGTCGGCTATGTCTTCCAGCAGCGTCCATCGCCCGGCGGCGTTGGCGTCGGAGTGGGCGTGGGCGGAGTGGGTGGCGGTGTGCCAGGGGTGGGAGCCGTTGGCTCGACCTTGCACGAGGCCGCTGCCGCCGAGTACGCCGCCCACTTTGCCCAGAAGCAACAGCAGACCCGATGGGCGTGCGGCGACGACGGCCATGGGATCGATGTAAGTATTCCAGACTCCAAAACAAACCAGTTTTAGAACCACTGTAGTCTCATTATTAGTGATCACTTAGGTAACATTTATCAAGAGATAAAAGTGTTATATATTTAGATAATAGAGGACTTATTTATTAGGCATACTTTTAAGCGAGAATCTTTATCATTTTATAATAACTTATTATTTATATATTGGTTTATACAATATTTAGACAAAAATGTCATGAAGCTTAATGAGATTTTAAAAAAGAAGAAAAACGAAATTCTTCGTATAAAAGTTTGGTACTTTTATGCAATTAGTATTGATTGCGTTTTTCGCAATTAGCATCAGATGGCAATTCTGTACTTTGCCCTTTCTACATTTTGGCTTCCATATCGCAATTCGGTAACTTTTCCAAGTGCTGCTTCTTGATTAGACTTGGTGGCGCTTATTTCTGGGGGATGTATGTAGGTGGGCTTTAATTCTCCCCCAGTTGACCTCCGCAGATTGTATAAGTGTCTGCCAGAAATGGTTGCATAAACAGATTATCGCAATTTTGGCATTGAGAGCGCAGCCAATGGAATTGTGCGAATAGAATAGCAAAGGCTAGGAGATATTGATAAGGAAATTGATTTCATATTCGACTGAGAACTTAACAAGTATAAAAGGATTAAACAGGCTAGCATTTTAGTAGAGTATAACAATTAATTTAGATTATATAGAAAACTGTTCAAAGGCTCAACGGTATGCTTATGAATCCTTGATTTTGAATTCCAGAACCCCGACAAATGGAAGTACAATCCGCCGATGAATCCGGCCAATGCAGCTCCTGGCGGCCCACCGGGAAATGGTAGTAACGGTGGACCCGGCGCCATTGGAACCATTGGCATGGGCAGCGGATTGGGCAGCATGGGTGGTGGTGGAGGAGGCGGCGGCGGAGGAGCTGGTGGCGGAAATAATGGTGGCTCTGGCACGAATGGCGGTCTGCATCATCAATCGATGGCCGCTGCAGCTGCGAATATGGCCGCCATGCAACAGGCGGCGGCGGTGGCCAAGCACAATCACATGATGTCACAGGCAGCAGCCGCCGTTGCAGCCCAGCAGCAGCAACAACATCAGCATCCACACCAGCAGCATCCCCAGCAGCAGCAGCAGCAACAGCAGCAGGCGCAAAACCAGGGGCATCCACACCATCTCATGGGCGGTGGCAATGGACTGGGCAACGGCAACGGATTGGGCATTCAACATCCCGGCCAGCAGCAGCAGCAACAACAGCAGCAGCAGCAACATCCCGGCCAGTACAACTCGAATCTGCTTAACCATGCGGCTGCCTTGGGTCACATGTCATCTTATGCCCAATCGGGTGGCAGCATGTACGACCATCACGGTGGAGCCATGCATCCCGGAATGAACGGTGGCATGCCCAAGCAGCCGCCATTGGGTCCTCCCGGAGCCGGAGGACCCCAGGACTATGTCTACATGGGTGGCCAGACCACAGTGCCCATGGGAGCCGCAATGATGCCGCCACAGAATCAATATATGAACAGCTCTGCTGTTGCAGCTGCCAATCGGAATGCAGCGGTGAGTAATAGGTTAATTTTCTTGGCATCCCATAATTAATCCAACAATTGTGGCTTCGATTACGTTAATTTATGCGGACAAGAAGGGAGAGGGAACACACATATCTGCGATATGTTGCAATTGATTTGGTTGGGAATACTTTACTTATCAGTAGCACGAGTAGTATTCTTTTTAATTCAATTGATAAGGCGCGGAATGATAAGCTAATTCGTTAACCATGTTTGTATACCAATGTGTTTCGATAACTGATGGAGTATCCACAAGTTTTACACGATGGGGTAGCTACGAACAACTAAAACGCTGCTTCTTTTCGCCTGTCAATTGAACGTCGCTACTTTGAAAGATGACTCATCTACTTCGCATTTTCGAACCGAAGAGGATGACAGTTTTCTTGCCTTGCTTAACTTCAGTTTGCCACTACATTCATTTGTCTTATTATGCGGCGTTTATTTAGCGAACTAAAACTTGATAGTTGTCAATTAAATAGCCGAAACCAACTTGACAAAAATGTCGATAAGAGGGAGTCCTCTCAAAATGTTATGGCCAAGTGACCTTAATAGAGCTCTTACATGTTTAAATCGAAAGTTTATTCCCAAATATAAAAAGAGAGTGGCAAAAGTTTAACCATTAAATTTCATTTGATTATTTTCTCTTGTTAGATTAATCAATAAGTTGGCTTGGTGGCTAGTGGTTATGGGTTTCCCTTATGCCTTTTCTTCGCAATTTGGCGAAAACTTTTCGTTTCATTCCGCAACTTTCAGAGGAATTCTATTTTGGGCCTCATAAAATAATTCTTAAGGGCCACTGCAATTTACCAAGTTGGACCATTTACTAGTTTCGATATTTTCGTGATTATGACAGTTTAATAGAATCTCTTTTTATACGAGATTCGGTTTTTTAGGATTCTTGGAGGCCATTATTTCTGATGGTTATAGAACTTGCAGCAGAGGACTATTGTGCTGATTCTACCATTCTTGCAACTTCTTGTTTGGCTCTTCATTTTTTCCACTCGCCGTCTGTCTGTGCTGCTTTATTCGTGTCTTTGCTGCGCTGCTAATGGAGATAAATGTGGAAATATAGGGGACGCGAAGAAAGAGGCGGGGCTGAGATACATAGATCCCATTCCGGTTGCAATTTTTCAACCTTATAAAGCCAGAACATTGCACATGCGGCACAGCCACACTCAGATACACTCGGCTACTCACACACCTGTCTGCTCACCTGTCTATCTGTCTGTCTGTCTGGCTGTCTGGCTGTCGGTAAATCTGATGACTTGAGAACTCGTCTACTACCACTGGCATTTTAGCCAGAAACGACTGGCAGCAATTTATAAACGAAAGAATTTCATACTGGGAACTAATGAGTTGCGATGCTGTGGATGCAAGTGGAGTGCAGAGAAGTTCTCGTTGTGTCACAATTGTTTATAGGAAATGCCATTTTAATTAAAGAATTTCACTCCTTTTTCGCCCTCTCGCTCGCTCACCTGTTCGTGCCGTCCCTCTCTGACCTCTGCTCCAGGTGATTCCCCTTGTCACCTGGCACTGCAATTTCCTTTTCACTTCCTTCGCACACAATGCAGGGTTTTAATGTGCGAGTGTTGGTTGGCCCGCAATCGATTATGTTTTTATCAAGCAAATTGTCGATTCGAAACGGTTTCTGGGTGTGCGGAACTTTGGATACCCTACTTGTCGCATTAATTCTTTATAAAGATTAAGTGAGCTTATTTGCTCAATGGGTTTCTGCATATTGATCTTATTATTTTTGTATTTCATGTTTCTAGTGAATCTTGTAGCTTTTAATGCAAAACCGTTCTTTAAATTGACTCTTGTTATATATTTTATATTTTTGCAATATCAAACAGATAACTGGAAAGTGAATATCTAAGTAAAATTACTTCTTGTGGCTTGAGTTCACCCTTTTTTTCGGTTTTCTTTGCAACAACTTGCTTTTGTGCATACATTGTGCAATCTCTCTCTTTTTTTGAACGGAGAACTAACAGAAGAAGAGGCGAAAGATATTTATTGCATTTATGCGAGGACCCGTCGGAATAATAGCAACAAAATAAGGACCTCCTGGAAGGAGGTAAAGTAAAGTTGTGCAAAGCGAGTTATAGCAAACTTGTTGTTGTTGTTCTTGGGTGTTCTGTTCCTTTGTTGATGTCCTTCCCCATACCCTTGTTTTTGTGAACTCCCTTTTGCCGTCTGGCGCTGTTACTCCAGTTTTCTCAAGCTTACTGATTTGGGTCCTCTGCTTAATACAGTAAGCACTGGAAAAGTAGAATATTTGCAATATATGAATTGAAGAACTCAGTATAGAAATTGTATATTTTGTTGATGAAAATCAGTACTAACAATTAAACTTACATTTAATATGTTTATATGTGCTAACTAACAAATCTTGCATTGTGCATTGAATTTAATTGATTATGTTCTTCTTTTCGATTATTTACCGTGTGGCCACACACTAGTTTGCGGGGGGTGGAGAATCGCAGACAACGGCAACATTTCGCTAAACTCCTCGCATCCTTGCCTCTCACTGTCTCTCTCCCACTCCTGGGCCCACCTGCCACGTGCTATCCCTGTCCCGCGCGCTCCTCTCTTCCAGAACTATCTCTTCGCTCTCTTGCTCCCACTTATGGCTTTGCGTGTGTGTTTGACGCGCTCTTGTTGATGTCGTAGGTCATTGATTTGCGCTTAACAGCCGGGCGGAACGGAATGGAATGGAATAAAAAGGGGAGCAGAAGACTGTAGGAGAAAAGCAAGGGGGGAAGGGGGTGGTAGCGAAGGAAGGGCACAAACGATTCTTCTGCGCTGTTGTTGTTTTCGTTGCATTAAGTTTGCTCATTGTTTCACTTGCCTTGGTTTGTGTTGTTTCCCTGCATGTGGCGCATTCTGCTTCCTCTTTTGCTTCTTCTGTCCCTTCTTCGCATTCGTCTTCTGCACCGAAAGAAAATTGGACAATTGGAAAACCCATATTCTTGGAGCATTTTTATTTGATTCTTATGTATACAGAATGCATTGATTAAGATTGAGCTTTAGATTGTTCTCTTAATTATACAAATAATTACTATGTGTGATTTGTCTTGGAATTACATACACATAACGAGATGCGATTGATTAAAATATAGTTTTTTTCTGTGTACGCGGTGTTCTTATTACTTGCGATTCTTTTATGCTGCCTGCCGCTTACTCATCCTCCGCTGCGAATTCCCATCCTCATCCAGTTCCCTCCTTTTTCCATACAGTTTTCCCCACCCCTTACTCTCTTTCACGTTTTTTTTGTAGCTTTTTGTGCGCGTAATGATTTATGTGTGTGTGTGTGTGTGTCTGCGGAATTTGTCTCAGTGTGGGGCATCTGATTTTGAGCGCAGCTTTTGCTTTCTTTCGTTCCTTCTATTGTGGCCCTGTTTTAGACTACAGCCACTTCCACCGCATAACGCCTACCACCCTGCCTCCATTCCTATAAACATTTACGTTCTAATTGAACAAATGCCGCTCAACCAGAGTCTTCATCTCTTTCTCTCTCTTTTCCGACTCTTCTTCTCTTGCCAATTAGCTGAAATGTTTGCAATTTTCCAACATCCAAGACGCTCTGCTTAAATGATAATGTGTGTGAATGTTTATTTCCTGGGCCACAGTGAAACTTCCATAAACGATTTAACATTTTTAGCTTAATACGTGAATTCTAGAGTTACAATTGGTTTTTCTAAAAGGGTTTTCTAGAACTGGAAAATATGTTGATTTGTAAATGTTGGATTATGGTAATACGAAATGTACTTATGGGAGTAACACTGTAGTTTCTGTTGTTGAATGTGGCAAATGCAACGAAGCCAACTGCGGCGCCGACGTTAACTTCATCGGATTTGATTGATTTGCATTGCCGGCTAGACCTGGTTTAGTTTGTCTCTCTTTCTCGTTCTCTGCTCTACACTTCTCACTTGTGAGGTTATTGCTTTTTATTGTTGCCACATTTATCTGTCTTCTGGCACGTTTTTCTCCATTATCTCAACCGGGTGGTGGTCAGCTGAGATGGCAGCTGCTCTATGCGTCACACCCTCGCCAAGCTTACTATGCTCACACTCATTTGCATTAATTAAATAAAGCATTTCAAATGCAGCGGCAAATTGTTTGACAATTTAATTTCGTTTTACTGTTTGACTTGGCTCTCCAAACGATTTTAATTGCCAGCAACTGTCGCGAGCAATTTAATTACTTGGAGGTTAAGACGGGCGAAATGATGGTGAGCATGGATGGAGCTCATTGCTTTTGTTGGACAGTTATGATTTATTTACTTAATCTATGAAAAGTATATGGAAGATTTTCAAACATTGCTTTAGCAGATTAACTAGCTAACTTCACAAAAGTTATTGAAGAGGTTTGAGATTAAATAAATGATTTAAAATTTTCTTTTTGTATTCAATGTAAAGTAAAGTAATAAATTTTAAGACGAAAGTTGCAAATGGTTTATTTGTGCTCTAAATTACTCACAGTAGGTCATTTAAGTTTCGCATAAGATGGATCTGTGCATCCCCTACTCTTCGCGCTGTAATCAAACAGCTGCTTGAGCTTGTGCTTGCAAATCATGATCACTTACTACGCTCGCTCATTTGCTCACCTCTAAGATACACAGACACACACACGCACTTAAGTGCGAGAGCAAGCTTGATTGCCCACACATAAGCTCGGCTCTCTCTCTGCTCTCGCATTACGTAAAAAAAAAACTATGCCAAATTCGGCTTAGCAAACACAAACACAAACAGAGACAGACAGATAGAATGCTAAGCTTGCACGTGTGCGGCTAATGGGAGAGCGACAGAGAGGGTGATAAAGCGGGGGCGGTGCGGAGAGAGTGGGAGATTTGGAGGGTATCCCCTAACCCCTGCCCCTGCCCCTGCCCCTTCATTAGCGTTTCTCTCGCTCTTTTTAAACAGCATAAATTGTTGCTGATTATGTTATTGTCAGACAACAGCTGCTCGCCCGCTCCATCTCACTCTGTCTCTCGGCGATACATGTCCACTTGCTCTCCACCGCTCCGCTTCTCTTTCTCTCTTTCGCACTCACGGCGAGATACATTTTTTTGCGAACTGGGGAGCGTAGAATTTTCAGTTTGGCCGCAACAGTTGACTCGTCTGCATGGAATTAAATAAGTGTGTGTCTTTGTTGCCGATCGTTAAGCACGTTTTTTGTTTCTTGACCAAAAAACAAAAAATATAATACAACAACAAAAAAACGAGGAATAAGAAACCAACAAATGAAAATTAACACAACAAAATGCTTTAAGCCAACGAGTGCGGTCGTGCGTGTGTGTGTGTACATAGTAGTATATAAATCTATATGTAAATTGGTTTTTGCGTGTGAAAATCACAGCTGAGTGTGGAAAGTTTAATATCGAGAATTCCAAATCAGTATTGAATTTTTGAATAAATCATAAATTCATATACAGAGAAAATATATATAAATATATCATATATAGACACACGGCGTGTCCCCACCGAAAATAAAGAAGAATCGCCAGGCGGCAAAAAAAAAAAGAGAAGAAAAGGAAAAAAAAAGCCAGTGTAACGTGTTTCACATTCGCCCTGTCCCTTTCTCACTGCTATCGCCCTCTCTGTCGCGCACTGGATCGCCGTGTGTTCTTTACCATCACGCCCTCTCGCTCGCACAGCCTGTCCAATGATGAAATTACTGCACGACTTCATGTTGGACGCTCGCACCGCCGAGGATGTTGCACTCACACAGGAAATGGTAAATGACACAAAAAGCTGCGATCCCTTTAACCCCTTCAGTCACCTGTCCCTTGGGCATGGGTGCCATTTAGGTGTTTAACCCTCTGAAGACCAAGGATACTGCTTGCATTCCAATTTGCACTAATAATGCAGTGGCGCCCGAAAGGGGACACTACAATTGGCATTTGAAACTTCAGTTTTAAGTGGTTGTAAAAACTTAGATTTTCTGATTCAAGATCATTATAATGAAGTTCGCAAAACAGTGTTAAATTTAGATACACAACTCATTCGGCTTATTTGCCATCTTTTATGGGAGAAGAATTATGATTGATTGCTTTGTGGTAATGGTGATGGGGATGGTGAACGGCGATGCCGACAGCCTGAAGTTCATGCCGTTTAGTTGGTCTTGGATTCCGTAGATCCAACCGGTTAATGAATGAGTTTACTTCTAATTGCACTTGCTCTTGATATTTGTTAATTGCTTTTTATCGAAGCAATTCTACCTGTTTGAAGTCGGTAGCAAATATCAACACGAAAACATAACTGATTTGATGAAAGCGGCTTTTGCGATAAACATTGTGCCACAGAACAAATCAGTCAACTGAAAGCTGCTTTAGAAATGTCGATAACATATCTGATCGAATATTTAACTCAAATGGCAGGTATTGGTAATTGGAATACATTAAATGTATTGAAAGTATGAAATAATTGCAAGAAACACGCTTTATTGACCATTGGTCAATTGGCCATCGATGTTCTGTTCTCACTTAAGCCACATTTAATTATATTCATTACTGTATCAATCCATGTGGCTATTAAATAAGTTTGTTAACAGCATATTAGTTAAACGAGTGGCGAAATAAATTATATTATTACTGATAAAGCAGGGCTATTAAGATGTATTTATTTAAAACATTTTAAACAGCCCCATTTAGTTCCCTTTGCGCACACATGAGATAAGAGAGACACGTTTCATTCATGCTCTTCTTGTTACTGCTGCTATTAGATAATGGCACAACAAAAAATGTACACCAAGCGAAAATACTTGGCACTTTAAATAGTAAACTTGGCATGAAATATTATTTTCTAAAAGAAATATATAATTTGATTACTTTATTTGTTTCTGGTTCCAGTGGTAGTCCACCATGATTTTTCCAGAACTTTTTAATAAGAAGTTTGAATTTCTTTTCGTGTAGCCTCCCGATCTAAATCCCCAGCGTATGTAGCTTCGGTTTCTTCTCTGTGGCTGGGGCTATTTTTCGAGTGAGGGGCCTGAGCTTTATAGATAAAAACGCTTTGCGGTTACCTCTGGCCCCGTCTCTGCTAACTGCAGTTGATTTTTCGCTTTTTCCTTCGTTTCATTCATTCATTGGGTTTGTTTTTCCACACTGACAATTGTTTTTTTTTATATGCATTTCACGTAGTTTAACCCCACAGCGCACTGTAAACCGTAAAGTGAGCAGATTCAGTTGCCAGAAAAAGGGGTTGAGTTTTTTGTTTGCGAAGGGGTATGTAGAATTTTATGCTGTCGGCCCCTGGTACTGGTTCCACCTATCTCTTTTCATTTTCTGTTTTCGAGGGAATTTACATGAAAATAAATATTTTCCGGTTTCAATTATATATGCGATGTGTTTTTTTTTGTATTTTTTTGCCTTTGACCGAACACACAGAGTGCGCCCCCACCTTTAGGTTTCCTTTCTTCCCCTATTTTTGCCCCGATCTATTTCACGCTTGATTGCATTGCGTCTGACTGAACTGATGCAAACTCGCTGACTGATTAGGCTTTATATGTTGTGGCCCGAATTGGCTTTAAGCCAAAAAGGGGCGTGGCCGTGTCAGACGACAGATGACAGTGGCCACCCGATAAGGGCATGGCTCTTCAACATACATATATATTTATGCATTCACAATTGGTAAATGGTAATCCAATTTGAATTTGTTTAAAATATACCCATTATAAGGTGACACCTTGGGGGACGTTCCCGATTGGGTGATTATACATTAAGCTCCTTGCCATGATATGCAATTTGTTTTGTATCGAAATTCACTTTTTTAGTTTTGCATAATCGAAACGATTAGCGCGCATAGTAAATGGATAAAAATAAAGTTATAAATCAATAATGAAATAAGCGCAATAGATGTTGTATGCGGATTCTGTTGAAACGGGCTTTAATGTTTTTCGAAATGGTTTTCCAAAAGATTTTATTTAATAGGTTTTCAATAAGAGGATCGCAATAAATTCAATTGTGCATTAATTGAAGTTATCTCCTTTTAACAAGTTGATTAAATCTATAGTATTTGGTGCCAATACTAAACTCCTATGCTGCTGATTATTTATTCAATTTACCGGTCTCCCCCAAAACGTCATCAACTTTGTCATTTCTGTAAACTTCAGGCATTACAAGCCATGAATTTAAAGGAAGACCCAGTGCCAAAGCAAACTCGAATTATGCAATAAAGATTTATACTTGTAGAGAGGTGGAGATAGCAATAAAGACAGAGACAACGACAGCCGGCTCTCGACACCTTGGCCAAAACGGATTGACTTATTGTACCCAGGGGACCCAACAAACGGACGGACAAACCGGCGGACGGACAAACGGACAAGGCGCCGGAAATGTTTGCAGCAACTGACTGAAGTGAAGAGGAGAAAAGCCAAGTCTATCAGCAGGATAAAGTGTGGGACACTTGGGGGGGCTGAAGAGGCGAGGCGACTGTTGATGACAATTTACCGACAGAAGGCGGAAGACACGGACAGTTTAACTTAGAGGGCGGCAAATGGCTGGGGGTGTGGCCAATCCAATAAACACAATACGCAACAGCAACAATGGCAACTGCAGTGACAACAAAGTTGCTTAAAGTGGGTGGCAGTGCAACATTACTTGGTTCACATATATATGTATATATACATTTATATTTTGTGTGTGCTTAATGCAAGTCACGTGACTTAGTTTAGCGGTACGAACTTTTCTCGAGGCGTTTAACTTGCAACTTCGGCTCACCTCATGGTTCGCGGAAAATTCTCGCTCTTCTGAGCAGGTAACTTTTCGTCATCATCAAAAGTTGTGAAAAAGAATCTAGTTAGTCGTGCACGTTTATTCGAGACATTTTTAGAAAAAGAGTTGCAGGAGTTGAAAGTTGAATTGGCTGATTAAGGCTACTAAGTTTTAAACGGAAAAAAAAAAATGTATATAAAATGGCATAAAGGTAAATCGGCTAAAACACTCTACTTTATTACATTTCAGGGCTAATAAGCGAATAAATTTTAGCACAACCAGTTGCAAGATTTAGTGCTTTGAGATATTGTCGTATAATCCAATTAATCTTCTAGAATTTACTGCATTGCATTTTGCCAAATACACACGCCGAAGTAAAAGCATTTAGCATTGCACTGCACTCTCTTTATTTCTTCTGCCCATTTCTGTGTTTTTTTTGGTTGGTTGTTGCTGTTTGCTGTTTTTTTAGTCTCGTTGGGTGGAGAAAGGCAAAGTCAAATAAATATGCACAGCAGACAGCAAAGTCGGTTGTTGAAAAGCGCAATAAACGCATTTCTCAGCCTGACTGCACTTTTTGTTTTGCCTCGTTTTGCAAACAAAAAGCGTTGAGACCAACAACAGAAACAAAATCAATAGTCGCGGAGAGCCGAAAATAACTGAGAACATTCCGATCAGATACAAATACCGCGAAAAATATATAAACAAAATTAAACTACAAAATTGTATTTTTAATAGTGAATCGGGAATTTTCACAGAGGCTTAGCATTTAACTAAATATAACATTTAAAAGTCCTCGATGTCCCTTTATATTTGCATATTAACATTTAATTCTGCTGATGAAATAAACCATTTGGAATATTTTCGTGCATTATTTTAGTCAAGCTTCATTAAAATTATTTTTAGAGACACTTATTTGGCCAAAATCCACCTAGCCACGCCCAATTTCTCGTGCATTTCTATAGATACTATATATACCAAGTACTCCTCCATTTTCCCTCCAACATGTGTGCCTGTGTGTTGTTTAGATTTATTTTCATTAGTTTATTTTCGTTTGGCTTTTCGTATGACACGCGAAAGGTCTTTGCACTTGACAACAACTCGGAAAGGTGGAAGCACAAATTTAAACCGATGGAGGAACTCTTTGTTGTGCCCGCAACTCCAACCTTCTCAACAATTTCGCCTTGATTTCGTCCAAACAATTTAATCTTCATGTTTCGCACATCTTTGGCGCACTTCATTTTTTCTCTCTCGCATTTCAGGCGGTAACGCTTATTTATTTTCGGTGTGTGTTACACACAAAAATTCAAAGTCAACAACTTTTCGTGCTCAAAAATTAAATGTGGTTAATGTTTTTATGCCCTGGTTTAAGGGGTACTGTAATTTCAAGGATTTCTTTGCAATGCGAAATGATAATTTTGCTTGAATAAATAATTTTAAATTGGGAAGCGCAATAAACCAGATTTGCTGGATTTGTTTATATCCAATTTTGGTTTACTTATTTATTTACAATTTATTTATTTGCTAAAAATATACTACAGCGCATTATAAAAGAAATTCCCATTCCAAATAAATTTTTTTTTTGGTTTATTTTTGGTGTTGTTAATAATTATAAATAGTAGTATAATCAAAGCCAATAATAATAGTTCTTTAAATATATAAATACGAAAATGAAGATATAATTTTTTTATTGAATGAAAAACTGGTTTTAAATAATAGTTTTAGTGTGTAGCTAAGAGCTCTTTGTTGTCATTAGATAATTCAGTTTACTTTGGACATTAATTTTACTTGAGAACTGGTTCATTTTGTGTGCGTATCAGGGGCAATTAGTTAAATAAGCTAGCTAAAATATTTTGTCTATCAATAATTCTTTTATCCACACTTGTATTGGTAATAAACATGCTTTAGTTTTAAAAGTTATCACTAAAATAAAAGACTACAAATGTTTTCATCGACTGTAATTGCAATCTAGTTTAAATTGTGTAGAAATCAATAAATCCCTAATAAACTCCCATTTCCAACACCCAAAACCAACGTATGCTGCGTTATATTTTAATTTATTTTTGTGCAATTATTATTTATGATTGATTCCGGAACCATCGACCTGTCAAGCTACTTTCAATCAATCCAGCGTATAATTTATATAACCTATTCACCCATCAACACCAACTTTTTTAGCCGGATAAGAAACACAACAAGAAACTTGAATAGAATCTGGAAAAAAATTCGGACAGAATGTAATTTAGAATGTTTTTTTGTAGACAAATTTCTGGCTGCTTTTGCTTCGTTGTTTTGTTGTTTCTCTTCGTTCTCTTTTGCACGAGCCTATGGCCAAATATCCACCACCCCTTTGCCACCCACCCCCTTGCTGCCTTGTGTTGTCTCTTTCTATTTGTTGTCTCTGTCTTTTGTATTTTGCTTTTTTATGCGTTCGCTTATTTGCCATTCTAAGATTTTCTTGCCGTTTTTGTTGTTTTTCTGGCCATTTCTTCTTCTTGCTATCGCTGTCTACGCTTTGCGAGCACTTTCGTCGGCTTCTCTCTCGCTCTCTCACGCATATTTTCCCAACAAAGAGGAGGCCGGTTTTTGTTTTCTGTCTCTCCCTTTTTTTTCTGGCTCACCCGCTCCCTTTTTTCGCTCAGCTGTATGTGTGATGTATCTGTGTGAGCTGAATGTGCGTGTGTGTGTGTGTTCGTTGTATCTACGTTTTTGTTTTTTTGTATCTTCACAGTCAAGGACAAGTTAATGAACGATTTTCTCTTATGTGCGGATTTTCCTACATGCGGGGGTGATGGGTGGTAGATTTGTTTGGGTCTCGAATCGCTTTAATTATAAACAAAGAACAAAAAAAAAACAGAATTTCAATTTCAATCAAGTTAAATCGACTCGAATTGGGAATTTTTTGGGAATGCTCATCTTTGTGCCATGGATTTTATTTTGACTAGCACACATGATTCTTTACGTTCGAATAACAATTCTATATAAAATCTTTCTTTCAGTGCACATTATTCTCTAGTGATTTCTGTTTCCTTCTTTTGTTTTGTTCATTAACAAAACGATTTTAATTTTGTTGTTCACTTTTCCGGTTGGTGATTTTTATTTTGCTCGGCGCCGCATTTTTTGGCACCTCTTTGCCGCCTTGTTTTTTGTGCTTATTTATTAATTGCGGTTTAATTAATTTATTTGATTTTTTTTTTCTTGCCTACCCGAACAGATTTTCATTCATTTTCATGCACTTTGCAGACGGAGATTGTGACCCATATTAAATGAAACAAATATATTACGTCAGCATTTCGTTGTTATTTTCGTGTATTGTTTTCCATTTTTGATTGTATCACTGCTTCGGTAATCTCTTTTGTATCTTTTGTGTCTGCTCGCAGATCAAAAATCGCACTTTTCTTACTTAAGCTTCTTTTCTTTTGCACTGTCAAGTTTTTCTTTGTCTCACTCGATATTTTTTTTTCACGCTCTCGCCGTCTTTGGCTCGTTTAAAGCATTTTCGTTGGCTTTATTTACCATTTTGGTTTTGGTTTGGATACGCTAAATATTTGTTAAGAGATTTTCGGTGTTTGGTAATCTCTGCAACCATCGCCGTTTGAAATCTTGGTGTCTGTGAAATTGTTGTCTTAGGTCATAGACAAACGTAAAGCCGGCAATACATATGTACATATGTTTCAAATATTTGTCGTATTTCTAATTGTTGTTTGGCTCAAATGTTTATCAATGAATCAACTCAATCGGAAATTTAAATAGGCATGGTTAATATATCGTCTTTTACAAGGCTAACATACTTTTCCAGTTGCCTGTAACCTACAATTTCGGCTCGGCTTTTAGTGACTTGCGCTGTTATTAATGCAGAAGTCGCAGCCAAGGAGAGCTTTTCCATTTTCCGCCCCACGTGCAACACCGCCCCCTTGGTTGAAGCCCAGTTGATAAGCTCTTAAATATTTAAACTGTGTGTCAGGATGTCGGGAAGTTGCCAGATGTGTGGGCGGTTGGTGCGGCTTATTCTGTCGCATTATGACGCAAGGTTTTCCTTTGGGAATGGTTAATACACAGGCGCACACACACACACACAGCCAAAAAAAAAAAGGAGGGCGATAAAAGTTAATTAACAATTTGTTTGCAATGCTTCGTTGACATTTATGTCGCTGGCGCATTGTTGTCAATGAGATGATGATGTGATTTCTCTGATATTTGCTTTCCTGGAAGCCATCAATTGCCAATGGGAATACAGTTAAGAATGCTTTGTAGTAGCACATTAAATGATTCTATAGATTTTCATTTCCATTTCCCGTTTCTTGGAATTTTACTTTTCTCGAAAATGTAATTTGGCTTTTTATATTAATTTAATTGAAATATATTCCAATTACTTTTAAATTGTAAAATTGAAGCAGAAAAGTGCCGTTTAATGTTTGTATAAAGCTTGGAAATTAATTCTAATTCAGGGGCAAAAGCCGGGTGCTATGGACCCGATTTATAAGAAACTTGGTAAACATTACGTGCAAATTATAATTTCGGCTTTTGTTTTCTCTATGTTTCAGATTACCACATCCACTGCCAAGAAATTGTGGGAGAAATCCGATGGCAAGGGCGTGTCCTCGAGCACTCCCGGTGGACCGCTGCATCCCCTGCAGATTCCCGGCATCGGGGATCCCTCCTCCGTGTGGAAGGATCACACCTGGTCCACACAGGGCGAGAATATCCTCGTTCCGCCCCCCTCGCGAGCCTACGCCCATGGGGGCGCGTCCGATACTTCAAACAGCGGCAATGCGGGCATACTGAGGTGAGAAAATTAACACGAACTAAGCATTTACAAATGGATTCAATAGAGCGTGAAGTGCAGATAAGAAAGTTGCAAAGTACGCTTGTAAAATTCAAGAGTAGACCAAGCGTTTAATAAAGTCTTTAATAAATGTTTAAACAACTGCAGTTAACTATCTATATTTTTGAATTTTATATAATTAATCTAATGGTGCTATTTCTCTTGCAGTCCCCGCGATTCGACTTGCGCCAAAGTGGTTGAGTATGTTTTCAGTGGCTCGCCCACAAACAAGGATAGCTCGCTTTCCGGATTGGAGCCGCATTTGCGGAATCTTAAGTTTGACGACAACGATAAGGTAGGTTTTTAAACCATGAAATATATACAGTATCGATATAATAATAACACCGTGTTTCCAATTACAGTCACGCGATGATAAGGAAAAGGCTAACTCGCCGTTTGACACAAACGGTTTGAAGAAGGACGATCAGGTCACAAACTCAAATGGTGTTGTCAACGGCATTGACGATGACAAGGGCTTCAAGTGAGTAGCAGACAACTTTCATCTCCGTCCAGACTCCAACTAATGGCCCCAGACTAGACTCTAAACTCTGGGTTGGTTGGAAAAACTGGTTTTCTCACTCTGTTGTCAGTTGGTTTCTTCGCCGCCTCTCTTCTCTTGACCGCAGAATTTTTTCAAGTTATGATTACTGAAACTGAAATTTTTCCAGTTCAAGGTTGGGTTCTTTCTTTTTTGCATAGACTTTCACTCAATCCACAACGTGTGGTGTGTTGTTAGAAAGGCAAGAAGTGGAGTTTTCCAGTTTTCATCGTGACTGGCAAACGGTTGAGGAAGTTATGACTGGTTCTGTTTAATAGACATGGCTAGTCATTCTTCTGTTGTTTTTTTTGTTCGAAGGTTGTTCAATAGAGGTTATAACATTACGAATGGTATTCAAAACTATAACCAATTTTTAAGTTGTAAGGCCTACGATTATATGTAATTAGATGAAGAAATCCGTTTCCTTTCTGTTTTGCATTACATGTGCGTTTTTCACACAGCTGAAACTTAATTAAGAGCTCTTAGCAATTACACATTGATGTAATGGCTTTAGTTTCCTATTATTTAGTAATATTTTACTGGCAAGCATATGCTAATAATTGGCTTGCTTGTTAATTGTTAAGAGTCAAACCTTGAATATGAAATTTTCGAAAAGTGTTGACCCACAAAATTCATATCAATTACCTGAAATATTTACCGACCTGGTCTTAACCCACATCTCTTTGTACTTCACTTGCAATTGTCATATCTTCGTATTTATGTGTGACATAAAGCTGCAAAGTGATTGTTGTGCGTCTGCCCACGGTTTTCGCATTTCCATTTACATTATTTATTATTAAGTTTTAATTGTTATTTATGGCAATGGGGAAAGCTTTTTTCTCCTCATTCGGCCCACCTGCGTTTTACGCATTTTGACTTGACGCAACGAAAATACGACGACACTTTGGTTGAGTTAAATTGGAATTTGTGCAGTTATGTTGCAAGAGTTATGCTCAAAATATGTAGGAAGAGTGCTTTGGTGTCTGTCAAAGACAATTTGTATTGGTTAAGCAAGTTAACAAGTAATCTAAATAAAGTTACAATGGGGTAATAAATTGACTTTGTCAAAAAGCTTTATGTAATTAGACTTCATCTCAAACTCGATTATTTCATTCATCAAGGTCTTGGTCTATTCTTAAAATGTATTGTAATACTTAATTCCAATTATTACAATTCCTGAGCCACTTCCTCTTATCAAGCTGCCGCAGTTAGACAACATTTAGCAGAAACAAATACATGAGCGACCAGCAACCAGCTTTTAGGCCTAACAAAAGAAAAAGAAACCAGTCTGCGGTTTGCTCTCCTCTCTCTTTTATATCTGTATCTGACTCTCGGCTTTGGCAGCCGGCTGGTTTCTCGGTTTCTTTTTTTTTTTTGTCCACTGACGCTGTTTTGCAATTTCATTGCCGGTTGGCCCAAACATGTTTCAATGCCAAACGTAATAACTGTTATGATGTAAGTGGCAACAACGGCAGCCAGAAAAAGAAGAGCGGCAGAAACAGCAATAAAAATCACCTCCATCAAGATCAGCTATCAGAAATCGATACTCATTCCGGTTTCAGTTAAAGCAGAGCTGCTTAGATTTCTGTGAGATAATAATCCTTACTAGATGTAGTACATATATTCAGAAACATAATCCAATAAACCAATTTAGGTATTAATTAGGTAGTCACTTCTAATAATAAAGCAACGATCTAAAAGAAAAAACGTAAAGCGACAGACAACAACTTGTCGATGTGATGAAACCAAATTGGAAACGTTTTGTATATATATTATGTTGTATTTGCCGTACACTTTTTTGATTAGATTTCATTTGATATTGCATTACAGCGTGGGCTTCAGTTGGTTTTTGAGTGTGTTTTTTTTGTTGTTGCTACTGCGGCTGGAGGTTTCTTTTTTCTATGGCTGTTTGTTATTGTACGTTTTGTTTGAAATTAAAGTTGCGAAAACATTGAAAAGCGAAAAGCGCTGCTAAAAATAATTCGAGGCAGGCAAAAGTGGACAGACAAGTGACTCACCTGACTGGCGCACACACACACATACACACTGAATGCTTCTTCTTCTTTTGCCGCCTGCCAGGTGACCCAGACCACTGCTAACCCAATACTACCGCCGCCCCTTCCCCTTACAGCGCCGTTTTCCGCTTACCACACTGACCTTTTTGGCTGCCGATGCCTCATTTTCCCCTCATTACTTCCCCTCTCGATGCCCTCGCTGTACTTTCTTTTGTCTTGAAAAGTGAAAATTTTGGGTCACCGAAAGAGGAGCCGCGGGGCTAATGGGATTGTACAAACATACTACTTTGTGCTAGGTCAGACATGACTCTTAGAATTCGGGGGGCCAATGGAAAGTTGCCAATGAAAACCTGACCTCGGTCAAACTAGACGCTCTAGAAATGGTAACAAGTGAGAGTGTGAAATATAAGCTTTGAATTTGGTTTCATCCCCGACTAGTTGAACGGGGAAAAGTGTTTTGTAATTGTAACCCCAAAAAAGTAATAGATTTCGGCTAGCCGAAATAAAGACAAGAGTTATAAAAGAACGAAAATTATGTGTTTATGCTTGGCTGGCCTCATGACTGGGATTTTTTTTACCGCCAGATGGTTAGTAATCACTGACAGAATTCTAAAATATACGTAGCTAAGCTATATGACTAACACAGGTAGTCCAAAAGATCGCCAAGTGTAGTATGACGTAAGCTGCTCAAAAAATTATAGAAATTACACGCTTTTAGCAGCAATGCAATTCGCATTACAGTTGGATTAACAGTAATTAATTTCTGCGCTTTGGATATTTGTTTCCCCAGCTGCTTTGAGTGAGAGCGCTTAACTTTTGTTCTGCTCCCCAGATTGTTTCTCTGAAGTCACATGTATTATTAATAATGCGGTGTGAATGACCTGGCAATGAAATTATAGCTGGCAAATTACATACGAGCACACATGCACTTGACGCTAGAAAGAAAAGGCAAACAATGTGAAGACAGAAGAGTCATCGACTTGGGTGCAGTGGGTTAAGAGCGATGAATGAATGGAATGGAAGTTGTCGTGCCGAGATAAATGCATTAATTAATTGAGCAGCATGACTGACTCATACATACACACAGTGGCAAACATTTCCAGTTTGATATAAAGTTTGGTTCGACCATTTTATTTGCATGCTAAACGCTGTGCGTTTTATGCAGATGTTGTGTTTAATTTATGAACTCTGCTCAGCTGGGCTGCTGACGTCACGAGTGATTATCAAACAAGTTTGCTGCTTAAGTCTTTTGTTTTACCCGGTATTGGGCCAATAGCTGCAAAACTGCGATTCGAGTAATTTTAGGCCGGCGAATTGTTTTTCACTAATCTCAGAATGCTTTTAATTTCTAATTTAAATTTCAAATCTTTTTAATTTCATTCATTTTATTATACATTCATTGCACTATTAGTACTAAATGATGTATCTTTTAGTCCACATAACGGTTTGAGTGTCTCTGATAAAATAAAGGTTTCTGTCACGACTAAGTGCGGGTTACAGTTGCTCGAAAACTTTTTCCAGCCCAAAACTGTAGTATTACAGCTTTAAACTGCACTGTTAAGTAACATGCTGTTAAGGTCCTTCGTGGTTTTTAAACTGTGATAAGATTTTTGTTAAAAAATTTAAACAGTTTTAATGGTAGCTTATAGTTGAAGAATAAAAATATATATTTCTAATATTCTTAAATATATTACTAAAAACCATTTTACTTTTATTTTATTATAGTCGCACTCCTGGTTCACGTCAACCATCGCCTGCAGAGGAGTCCCAGCCACGTCCCCCAAACCTACTATTTCCCCCACTGCCCTTCAACCACATGCTCATGGATCATGGCCAAGGCATGGGCGGCGGTTTGGGCGGAGTTGTCGGCTCTGGCAACGGGGTCGGTGGTGGCAGCGGCGGCGGCGGTGCGGGCGGCGCCTATGCGGCCCACCAGCAGATGGCCGCCCAGATGAGTCAATTGCAACCGCCGATGATGAACGGCGTTGGCGGCGGAATGCCAATGGCAGCACAGGTACATAATAATATAGATATATTGGAAATCGAATAAGAACTACAATAAATTTAGAACTAGTTCATAATTTGTACAAAAATGTTCTTAAGTTTTCACTTAAGAAATAATACATGCTTGTTATAACTAATTTATAATCCCACTTGGCAGTCACCCATGTTGAATCACCAGGCAGCTGGACCCAATCATATGGAATCTCCGGGAAATCTCTTGCAGCAGCAAAATTTTGATGTTCAGGTGAGTTGAAATGAATCCGACCGTACAGTTTGTTGTTTCCATGGTCCCCAGAGTGACATTTTCATTGTGGATTCGCAACCGAAAATTTGGGTCATGTGAGTTGAGTGGGTGGCATGGGAGTAGGCAACCGAATGCTGGAGTCACTGTGGCTGCCTAATTTTCCACATCCGCCGGATGCTGCTGCTGCGTCCCCTGGTAGCCATTTCCGCCAGCCTTGCACAAAACTCAGTCCCAATGCAGCACTCTCCATTTCTCGATTTACCATCCGGCATCCAGCGCAGTGGCCATCTCGTTGCATGCAATTTATTTCGAAACAAAACGGAAATCGGATTTATTAGCCACAAAATTGCTTTTAAGCTGGTGCCTCTGTGTGCCAGTGGCTGTCAAACCAGCCTTTGGTTAGGCTCGCTCTCAGTTACATTCCTGTGGTTACAGTGGGCACTCGATGAGGGAAATATTCTCGAAATGCAATAAAACCTATAGTTTGATTCAGTTAAAAACGGAAGAGATTATTAAATGACTGTATTTTACTAAAGGGTTAAACCGATTTGAGCCTTATAAATATTCCATATCTTTCCCTGCGAGTGCAGACTGTATTGCGTCCCCCAGTCAATGTCATTTCTTTCTGTTAACTTCAGCTTTATATCTAGCAAACAACCAACAGGCAGCCCCTCTCCCTGGGCATGCCAAATTGAAAATCAATATGCGTTGTTGCAGTTACCGATGCTATATCCTCCCTCGATCTCTGCCTGCCCATCCGGCCCGCTTCCCCCTTGGCCTTCAACTGTTGGCCGCAAAGCAAATTGACATTTCCACACTTTAGTCGTCGTTGAGGCTGGGGCAATCTGCACTTCCGCTTTTTATCGCTCGCTCCACACATCCTGCAGGCATTTTTGTGTCGCTTTTGTCTTCTCCTCTGGCATAAAGGAGAGTGAAACAGACGGGGGGGGAAAACCGAAGCGGGAAAACTTTATCGTAGCTCTTTGTTGGCCTGTGTGTGTGTGTGTGTGTTTTAAGTGAGCTGCCTGAAAGTGTGCTGCGCAAAATTGCATCAAAGTGAAAAAGCCAGCACACTGTCAGAAAATGTTGTTAAGCCAGCAGCGGTCGAGCAACAGCGAGAGCAACCAGCATCAAACTGTATGCTGATCGGACCAAAGTAGCTGGAATGTCATTACTGCTTGTGGCGCCACAAAGGTGAAAGTTTAATGCGCTTCCTGTGTTTTGCGTAAAGTTCTCCATAAGCACATTGCAGTCGCAGTTAATGCATTCAGCTCATATGTGTTGATCGAACTGTGATAACTGGAAAGAATGAATATTTAGTGATCTGTAAATAAAGTAAATGCATTCATAAGCTAATGTGTATGTTTGAAAATATTAAATTCCAGCGGAAATCAAACTTCGTGTCGTATCAAAAATGGTTAAAACTTTTCGAACATTAAAATGAAATTACCCTTTCAGAGGTCAGTTAAAAGGGATATGCCTTTGCCCTTTTATGAAGCACTTTTAATTCAGAGCAAAAAATTATATTATAATGCCTGCGTTATGCGAGAGACCATAAAGAATGTTAATATATGTGTAATAATAGTGATTATTATTATGTTTTCATATTCTCTCAGAGAGATAAAGCAACTCGCAGCACTCCGACCATAAATAAAGCCCAGGAAAAGAGGGCGACAAAGGGAAAGCTGGAGGACAGATATGCATTTATTGGTTTCAAGAGAAGGGCGTGCAATATGTTGCCGATAATGGATAATGGATAATGCAAGGCATGCACTCAGGCTTTTCCCCACTTTTCGGTTGCTTTCGTGCATATTTCTTATTAAATTGGCGTTGATATTAACACTGAAAAGAAGAAAAGAAAATAATCTTGACGAATCGCATGCAAAGTAACGATGAAAACTGAATGAAAGGATTTTTTGTTGGCTTGAAGGATGGCAATATGGCACCACATACAATGCAAGCGATTTTTGACAATGGTTATGCAATAAATATGAAGACGAACAACTTGACGCTTTTGTTATGAGATTTTGAAAGGGGGTGATGAAAAAAAGTTATACGAGTATCATTATTTGTGGCTTATTGCTTATTTGGTTCTTAGTATTTAATAAATCCAAACGAATCTTGACTCTTACTTCTGTTTCTTCAGCCACGCATCTAAAATGCAATTTACTTCATGAATATGTATTAAAGTCGGAGGAAAAACGAGGAAAAATCACATGTGGTGTAACCATTCGTAGAATGTCAGAATGTAGAAGACAAATGGATGGATTGCCTTTGAAATGAAAGAAATCATTATTTATAAGCAGCAGCAGCAAAAGCAGGATAAAGAAAATTACCACAGTCCGAAGGAAAAGTGGAAAATTGCTTTGGCAAAACGCTGAAAATTAATGCAAACTGTTGCCAAACGAATCATCAATATAAATTTCAATGTGACCAATAACATATTTGGCAACTACTTGCGGGCAAATAAAGAAAAATGTTTGTCAAACATAAATCAATTGTTTAGCACAAAAGATTGAAGATTTAAAAGTTAGTTTGCCAAATTATTTACAAATTGTTAAAATAAAGATTGGTGCATTTAATGAACAAATATTTTCGCTTTTCATAGCTCACAATTACAAATGTTGTTGCACGAAATGCGGAAGAAATGCTTTTCTATGGCTTACTTTTTATGATTTCCTTTCTCTAACAATTTTGGCTGCTGTCTGTCTTAGCCACGCTTCATTGGCTGCTTTTGTGTGTTAATCAGTCAGCTGGCAAGGCTTTTGTTGTCTTCAACGCGGCTTAATCCGATGATTGTTTTTGGTCTCTTTTGTCTGCCTAATTCAGCTTTGATCTGAAAGTCTGAAGTCTCTTTAATTGATTTTAAAAGTGTCGGATTACTGCGGTTTTACTTGTCTGCAGGTACTCGGTTTAGTAAATCAGAAAGTTAATGGAAAGATGCTTTTGTTCGTATACATTTTGAAGGTAACGAAGAAGATAAAATAAATAAAAACATAATTTAAATGCGCATTCGAAATGCAAATAGAAACAAATAAATCAGGTTAGTGCAAATAATTGGGGCTGCATTATGCAAATTCCAGCAATAGTTTTGTGTCTTTTCAAGTGTTGAATTTATGCATTTATAAATATGAATAATTTGTTTTTTTTTTATGCCAATACAGTCACAGCTTTGGGTCAACAGGCAATTGAGATTTAACAGATGGCATTAACTAATAGGTATGGGATAGCACAAATGCCACTTGCATTCAGCGTTCAAATTCGTCGTGCATAATTTACCACCGCCAAAGTGCGAAAATTTGCATAAAAATGCATTTAAATCAATGAAAGTGCAGCATCTGCTTTGCTCCTTGCTGCCGATTCGCAATGCACCCCTCTGCAGTTTGCCATCCCCTTTTGGTCGCTGGCATATATTAATATAGCAATTAATTAAGCGTTAATTGGCACAAAAAGCATATAGCTCATTATGCATGTGCGTATGGCACTTAGTAAATTAATTTCCAATTGTCCATGGGCAGTGTTTCATTTCAATGCAGGCCTGATCACATTTTGTTCAAAATACGTTCTCATTGCATTTCAAGTTTAAATTGCTGCCTTTTTCGATGATTGAAAAATGTATTCAATTAAAATCCTACAATGCTGCCATTGCGAACGTGCATTTTGGTTGGTTAAATTTTAGAATTTTAAAGTAGATATAATTGGTATGATTTAGTTTTAAATAAAGTGGAGATTAACATAATTGCATAGAATGGAAATACGTGTCTGAAGAGCTAATCGTATATCGAATTTGAAAATAAGGATGAGTTAGCTTCTTTAATGTATATATTGTATTTCCTAAACCAATTGCTTGCCTGGAAGTTTTAAGCTAAAGTTTGCTGTGCAACATTAAAGTTTTGATCTATTTTAAGCCGGACTGATTACCTTTAGCTTCCTTAGGCAACTTTGCTCATTTCGCATTAGTCTGGAAAGTCTTTTCCGTTACCATGGACAACGATAAATTGCTTCTACGTCCCCAATATTCACCGCCTGTTATCTGTCGAAAGCCATAATCAAGTGGTTGTTGCTTTTCGGTCGTGGGCGTTTCACCGAAGGAGTGAAAATCGTTGGAGCGGGCTGGTGGAAAGTGTCATCCAATGCCGTCACTTGACATTTACCGCCAATAAAGCCCAATTAGCGGTTACTCCTCGCCTCAGACACTGCGTCTTCGTCGTCATCCCTTCGAAGTTTGTGTGGACACGCAAATGCTAATTAGTAAGTGGCAAATAGTTGACATCGGCTAGAGAAGGGGGGCGGGTGTAGGAGGGAGGGGGAGGGGGAATGGCAAGTGGCGGGGCGTCGCAAATTTGGTAGCCGAGACATTAATTAAGCGAAGCCCTGATGCATGCTTCACAGCATATGCGCTTAACAGCAGTGTGTCCTTGCAACTGCCGCCTCTTTAATGGCTTACTGTAGTGCAAGTCCAATATGGAATAGTTTGCTGAGCGAGGATCTTGGGTTAGTAATGATCTATACAAAATCACATGTATCTACTAATCTGGATGCCAAGGAAATTTCCCATCTAATCAATCAATTTGAACTTCAGTAGATACTTGAGTTAACCTATTAACACTTCTTAACTTTCAACTCGAGCTCACATGGGTAAACTTCAAAGCACACGAAAAGAACAAGTAATTCCTCATTCAATCCACCCCGAAAAAGAACGAAGAGTTTAGCAAATAATTTGCCTTTAATTAACATGCTGACATCATTAAGGAGATGGCAACAGTTTGTCAGATAGCCGAATCATTTGTCTTCACGCCCGCAGGAAATATCATCCCCAACTACTGAAAGGTTTCATTTCTCACCACCAAGCGGAAAATGCTATTGACAGCACCACCTTTCCCATGGCCTTGATGTTTGTGTATGTGTGTGTGTGGGTGTGTGTGGGTGTGTGTGCTAATTAAATAGAAAAATTAGAAAAACTACGTCGTAAATTTCAGTACGAAGTCGTGTAATACAAAACCCAAAAGCGCACTTATCACACTCCAGGGGCGAAACGGGCAAAATGCCGGGGAAATCGGGCACAAGCGCTGACAAAGAGCGATGAGGAAAATGGAGATTGGAGAATGGAGAATGGAAAACAACGAACGGCAAAAACCCCAATGAAACCCCAGAACCCCAGCACCCCCCTGAACACCAGAACCCCAGAACACCCACCCCCTGGCGGGTGTGAAATCATTTGACGACATTGCTCTCTGCATGACGCAATTAATCACATTAACTTGGCCTGGCCATGTTATTTATTTATTCGTGGCCAGACTGAGCGGGCCAATTCGCTGCAGAGGATGAAGCAACGCTTGATTAGCTCATAAGTGCGCGGCTAAAGACATTGACCTCGATAAGAAATGGAATTACCCCTCGAAATGGTACTACATATAAAAATGCTAATTTGCTGATTACACTCCGCTCGATATTGCATTGAAATTAATTGGAGCACGGACTTGGGGAATACCTTTTAATTGGTACTAACAATTTCTATATTATTTATACACCATATATGACTTTAAGATGTCAACAATGTTTCAGAACGGAACAAAGCGAATATTTTGGTGTTTTATCCATAGTTTAAATAAATAACGAATAGTACAAATATTTAAGTGGAAACGTGTTTGTGTTTTAACATTATGCAAATTCCAATGCCAATTTTAAATGCATTTTAACTGCATATCAGGGAGATAAAATATATAAAGATGTATTAAATAATTTCCATACAATTAATGCAAATATTTGACCATTTATAATCATTATTATTTATGTACTAGAAAAAAAAATAAAGCTACTTTTCCTTGATAGAATCCGTTTCCACTTCAGCCCACTTTTTGGCCACTTTTCATCCCCCATCATAAGTTTCGACCTTTGGCAGTCGTAGTTTGTCAACTTTTAGTTGGTTACGTCTGGGGAGGTTTGCAACAACTTTTTCATTAATAGTTAACAAGCTTCATAATTAAGCAGCCAGACGTAGAAAAGTCGGGACATTTCTTTTATTCGTCCCCTTGTTTCTTGGCCAAGTTTTTCTTTATTTTTTCTATGCTTGCTCCTTACTTACTTCTTGCGGAATTATGTGCTGATAAAGTTGTTTAGATCTTGGCGTTTTGCTTGTTCTGCTGCCTTTTGCAAGTATGTCAATGAGTTGTAGTTTGTTGTTTAGCTGTCATGAGATTTCCCGCACTACTTTCTCAAAGCGTTTTCATGTCGCACCTCTCATTTGCAGACAGTTTTCCAGCTGCTCATTTTCCGGGCCACTTGTTTACCGCTGGCGGCCTTGCATCTGCATTCATCTGCATTTCTTTGGCAAGTGGAAGGACTTTGACAAGTTCATTCGACTGATGAATAAACCAGCAGGCGAAGGAGTATGTAATATTTAAAATTTCACTCTGGGCCAGCCATAAATTTAAATTGCCTCATTAGCAAAGGGGTTAACCACGACGAATGCCCCAAAGCATAGTATCCTTAACCAAATTGTGCCCTGCTTTCTTGGCTGGATATTCAAGCATCTATTTTGAGGGCCACCCTTTTGCTTTGCCACTTTGTCTAGCTCATTTAAGTTTTGTTGGTCAGAGAGCTTAACTAAACTAAAAGCATGTAAAGCACTGAAAAGAAAACCGCATGCAGACACTTTATTCATTTTTGCAGGGATATGGGGGAAAATGGGAAATGGCTTTGTCCGCTAAGTGAGTGTGTGCTGAAAAGTTTTTCATTGAATTTCATATGTAGACGAGGGCGGGGAAAGCCACACACACACACACAGACACACCCCAAAACTCACACACACAGTGGGCAAAGACATCGGAGTTGATAAAATGTTGACAGTTTTGGGTTAGTGGACAAGCTGCAGGATAACCAAGGGGAATGTAATTGATAGAGTGCATGGGTTCTTGAAGTTATTTGACTAGCTATTAAAGTTATTTCAACGTTTTGGTAGCTCGCAAAAGAGAAGCGAATCTATCTAGGTTGATTCTATGTCCATTTGAAAGGTTGTACTTCCATACACAACTATTAACCCAATTTACAATTGCGAGACACACAATCGCAATCAGAGCGGGGCAATCGGCAATCAGAAAACATTTGTGCCACGCCCGGCAACAATCACGCCAAAAACTAATTGCATACTTTTCGAGTCGATGTGTTTTTACCAGCGTCGCCATATACTAAATAATTAATGCACAGCAGCAGCGCCGCCGTGCAATCAACATCAGTTTGGAGTTGTCAAGTGACTTCATTTCGGTGCTCAACGGTCCGTGGCTTGTAGATGGGAAATGGAAAATGGGAAATGGGAAATGCTTTCCACGCGGCAAGGATGTGGGATGTGCGATATGGGATGTGGGATAGTGAAAATGGCGGCAAACAAACTGACGACACAGCAAAGTCATAGATTTCCCACAGACGAGCGCTCGATCAACCTGCTTTCTACTACTACTATTACTACTACAGCTGCTGTTTCTGTTTGGAAGGTTCAGCCACATTTGGCTGGGGCCAGACACCTCTTTGCGCACCCACAAATCTCCATCTATACCTACTCGTATATGTATATGTATATGCATATGTATATATATATATTCCGATTCAGTGCACTTTAATGGTTCTGTTCGCTTTTGTGGGGGAAGAAAGAAAAAAATGGGGGTTCGCTGGTGTCGCCGTGCAATTTAAATACATACCACACCCCCTTGATATTATATTTCTCCGCTTCGCTCCAACCAGCCAGCGACAGATCCCTTCACTACCCCACTTTGGGCCTTGCATGTCACACGCAAACTATATCTATATATCTGTACATATATTTTTTTATATTTTCTTGTATCCTTTGCTGTCTATAACTCCGTGCTCTATATTTACGCTACATTTAGTCGGAAGTTGCTCGCGTCTGTTGCTTTTCCATGCGTTCTGCTGATGGCTGAGTTTTCCATTGTCTGCTGCGGTGATGGAAGGTTATGATAGTTTCTGCCACCTTTTAATCAAGAAATTCCTATGAACTGCAACTTTTGTTATAACTTTCAAAGACTAGTTTCTACAATATTGACACAGGGTTTAATACTTTTTCTGCAGCACAAAAGTTAAAGGGTACTATTTGATTCTACTACGCTTTTCATTCTATTCCGTTCAATCAATTCTTTCGTCTTTTGTCAACTAAATTTGCCGCATGTTCGAGCAGAGCGAGAACCAGTAAAACGTGGAAGTTCATTTACATGTTCACAAAAAATGTATGCCTAATGGTTTCTTTATTGGTTTTCTTTTTTTTTTGTATTAAACTCCTTTGTCGTGCGAAAAGAGTCAAAGTTTGATGATTTTATAGCGTTAAGCTATTAACAATTGTAATCTATATCCATTCAGAATGCTTTTTATATAACACGCCAACTTTCTGCCGACAGGCAAATAATTTGCTGAACTTTTGTCACGCTCGGAAATTGATTTTCACGATATCGCCAATCATTGAACTTGATTTTAGGGCTATAGCCCCATAGCTTGCCCATATATTTCTGCCGATTGTTATGCCCAAAGTGACTTCACTAACCTAAGACAATGAGTTCCACTTCCCCTATCGATTTATTTGCTGTTTATTCAGTTGCATTTGCTAGTTGCAACGATGCGCTCCATTGGGCCGTAAAAAGTTGGCGCAACTGCAGTTGCCTTACATAATCATTTAGAGGCTACTTAAGACACTTAAATGCACTTTTTTCTTCACATCGCTATTACGTATTCTCTCAGTTTTTCCAATTAGTTTTATGAAAAAGCATAATTAAAAGTGGACTCCCAAAGGCAAAAGACGCAAGTCAGTCACTTAACGTAGTAGACGTTTTCAAGGTTCGCGCAGAAATTAATTAGGGACACAAATGTAAAATGGAATGGTAATCTTTTGGGGGCCTTTTGTATTTGGCAAACCAATGTTGATAATCACAATCATCATTATCAGCATTATCCCGATCATTATCGTTATGTTTGTGATGATGGTTAGGCTAAGCTTTTGTAAGAGCCGGCTAATTTACACACATTCAACTTGTAATCCCCAGCATAATCACAGAGATGAAGTGAAAAGGTTGGGTCGCGTGTTCTGTGCATCTCATTAAGGATAAAGAGCCGGATGTCGCGGTCCCGCAAGTGTGTGTGTGTGTGTGTGTGAGTGAGTGTGTATGTGTGTGTGAGTGCATCCTTTTCGGGACACTGTGCCATAATGAGAGCTCATTACGACACTGAGCGATAAAATGGCTCAGAAAGTGTGGCACAAGTTTTATTACCAAATGGATGTACCTTAAAAATCCTTTACGGAATACGCATACATCGTGTTTTTATATTAATAATAAAAGTTATATGATTATTTTCTACAGCAGTTGTGTTTTTTTCGCTGTGCAGGCGCCTGGCATATTTGAGTGAATGGGTGGGCTTCAGGCCAAAACAGTTTTACGGTCCTTTGTTTTCGATAAAATGTCATCCGCGTCACATTTCTATTGGTTTGCCGGGTGCGATGGCAGGACCTTTTGTTGCCATTTCTTTGGCCATAATGAGAGTGCGTCTTCAAAATGGCATTCTGAATGCCGTCGCCTGGCCTGCTTGTGGGTCTCCTCTTAACTTGGCTCAAAGGAGCCGGATTGAGTGCAGCCGCAGCTGTCATTTCAGCTGTCATTGTGTGACATCTTCATCAGCATCATCGTTGTTGGCCGCCTTTGCTTAGTATTTCTACTCTTTTGATAGACGTTTGTCAATCAAAATTATGCCTGGCTTCCCGCTTTCTAGCTCAGCATTTCCACGCTTGCCCATTGTTTGCCTTTTGGTTTTGTCACTTTAGTTTGCCTTCCTAATGCATCATCCTTAATTGGCATTTTGTGTAGGCGACTTAGACTTCATATATTCCTTAAAGTTTGCCATACTATTTAGTCTCTTTAAATATTATCATTTAGTCTGCATGGTTGAATGCGTTGATTAAACCTTTAACTTGCACCAAAACACACCGCAATCTCTGGAAAATGCCGCAAAGCCTGAGCTTTGCCTTTGGCCTCGCTTGTCGCTCAAAATATGTATTATTCAAATATCCATGACAATGCCGTCCACAAATTATGGTTACGAACCTTTGCGGGAAGTTTATTAAACTTAAACTCAAACTCAATTTGGGCCAACACCTTCTACTCGGCACTCAAATGTCTGGATGGATTTTGGCCCAAATTGTATGCAATGCCACACTCAGCTGCTTTACGACATAATTACATTTTAATTCCAAAGACAAGAGCAAATAATATGCCAAAACTAACCAAGAACAACATCAACAACAACAACAAGAGCAGGAACAAGAACAAGAACGAATGAAATTTGAAGTTTATCCGAAAGTTTGCACTCATGAGGTCTCTTCCGGTTGGCTGAGTACAATCTGCATGAATTATAATTATGTTTTTCATTAAAATTCACCTTGATGCCGAACAAGTTTCGGCGCGATTTTCAACTTTTCGGTGAAAACTTTTTGTGTCGCCGTCTAGCAGCGGCTGTGCTCTTTTGTTGTTTACATATTTGATTTACATTTTTAATGAGCTTGCGCAAATTTCTAAAATAGAATGCATAAGGAAAATGCTAAATTTTGTGGCGTAGATTTTGGAATTTTTAATTAAATGTTGTTGCTGATAATAATAATAATAATGATGTGGGCGAAAAGCAATTGAATGAATAAGAATTGAAAGTGGGTGTGGGTGTGGGAGTGGCAGGGGGAGTGGAAGTGGAAGTGGAGTTACCTTACCTACCAGCCAGGTGAGACATTCATTCGGCAAAGGATAAAGTTTGCCTTACAAACTACAATTTAATTTAACTTTGGATATTCTTTGTTCTCCCACTCGACTTGACTCGTCCTGTTCTCTTCTCTTCTCCACTCTACTCTTCAGTGCCATATCATTTGGAGTAGACTATGGGGAGTTAGTTCACTTCTCCCCACTGCACTTGTGCATTTCTTCTCGAAAGTTAGCTGCTGCATTCCTGAACGCACTGCCAATGTCAGCTTATTCTGTCATTCATTTTGATGTTTTCTGTATATTTTCACTTTTTTCTTCTTTTTTCCACTTTTTGCCCCTTTCATTGCTTTAACTTTATCGTGAAAAAATAAAGTTTGCTCAACTTTTGGTAGATTCTATTTGGATTTCTGCGCGGCATTGAAATGATACTTATCAAAACTTGATGTTCTACACTTCTGAAGAACATTGTTAATAAAACAAACCAGGGCTTGATTAAAGTTATTATTTCTAAGAAATGGAAAGGTCAATGATTTGCAACTAAATTAAAATCTATTTAATAATAAATATGAATATATGGAAAGGGAGAAGACAGTCTAAGAACTGCGCGCAGTTTCATGAATTTCAATGGCAAGCAATTTCCCATCGCTGACTTTCATCTTGCAGCTTGTTGTTTACTTACACGTTCATTTTATTTAATATTATGCACATGTTTCATTTATGAAATGCAAAAGTTGCATCCTTATGCGAAAGACGCCACGACTTCTCTCATACCCTTTATTCAAGTTTTATCCACCATTTTCCTCATCTTATTGCTGGTAATGTAATAATAATCGTAAATGCTTATTTAAACAGTAAATAAGACTTGAGTCTATAAATTAACTCGGTGTTCTATGAACATCTTTTTATCAAATCGCTTCTAGAGCATTTTCTAGTCTGCTGTTTCGCCTGCCATTTGTGAGTTGCATTTTTAATGGGATGCCTTGGAAAAAGTTTGTCAAGAGTTTTTCTCTATTTTCCCTGGCTTGTCAGTGGGAGAAGCCCACAGTCGAAGTGGTAGTAGTTGTAGAAGTAGCAGCAGCAGCAGCTGGAAGCAGAAAATTATTCTAATTATGCAAGTAGTATCTGAGGCAGCTGCCTGACAAATACAAATTATACGGGCAAAAGGTCTCGCAGTTGTGCCAGATGTAAGATGATTCTGGATACATAACGTTGGAGCTTGCAATAGATGTCAAAGGATACTCCGCATGGGTTTTGTAACTATAAAAAACTTATCGTGTAATATTTCACCAAAAAATATAGCATATGCTTGGTATTGTGGTGGCCATAAAATGTTTCTCTTCAGTGGCTAATTGTGTTAATTATTGTATTTACTCTTCCTTTTAAGTACAATTACCCGTACTATTTTTCCCGGAATTTTCCGCTCCTCTTGTAGTGACTGCGCTTTGTTAGTCAGCTACAATGTTGGATTTAATGCACTTGTCTTTGACAACGACTAACGGTTACTTTGTTATGGAGGAGCACCCTCTACTGCTCTACTACTACTTGCACGAATCCACCCAGCCCATTACCCTGTGTGTGTTTGCTTCGTGAAGCTGCAATAATGCCCCTTTAATAATTCTCAGTCATTTGGAAAATAACAGTACAAAGCCGTGACCATATCTCTGGCAGTAACCAACCTCAACCGTCCGGTCTTCATTTTCCTCCCCTTCCTTTCGCCCGCCGCCCTTTTATAACCCCCTACGATTTTCACCCTCCTCGTTCCGTTGTGCAGCTGCTCCTATCTTTCAGTTGTTGCTGTTGCACCTCGTTGTTGGGCTTTACTTGTTGTTAGCGCCTCCGTTGTTGGCTCTTACCACTGACCCTTTGCTACCTCATCACCCACCACCCACCGCTCCCCGCTTGGCCCCTCCCAATTCATGTCGAACATGAAAATTTGTGTTGCATGTCCTTTTTTCGCTTTTCCTCACAACCTTATTTTTCCCCTTAAAGGTTTTTTTTGTTTTTTGAGTTCGTTTTTTGGCCCATGTCCCTTTGGCCACATTTTAAGCTGCTGCAGCTTGTTTCCACTGTTGCATTTTATTTTACATTTTTATTTTCGTTTTCCGGCTCGTTGCTCTGTATTTTCATGTTGCACACCCGTCCGTCTACTGTCCTACTGTCCTTATCTACTCTGCCAATTTTCTACCTAGCTGTGTGATTTAACTAAGTAGAGCTCTGGGTCATGGGTTTGACTTTATCATTATGCAGCTGTTGATAGTAGCACAACAATGCTATTGTTTTTTGTTACTAATCATAATCCTCTATCCTTTTTTTGCAGGTGAGTTGAAAGCCTTATTCCGTGTTACGCTCTAAAAAGAAACGGGTATGTAGTTATAAACACATAACTTGGTGAACTATTAGTTGTGTAATTTGATTGAGCAAAGTAAAGTAATTACAAGATGGTCATTTTCCAGACGGCAATATAATCAAAGCAACAATTTTGCACCCAAGCCCAAGCACAGTTGCGATGTTTACATCTGACCAACAGATGCTACAAAGTATGCTATAGTTTTTGCCCAGCCAATTTCTTTCGCCCCTGCCGCACGATTTCATATTTATGGAAGGCAAGGAGCTAATTAAGTTAAATAACAATCAAGGCGGGCGTCCTGCTTGCGTTTTGGGAGCAAAGATGGCAGCATTTTCATGCTTGCTTGGGGCACACGAGGCGTATGCGTAATATGATTTACAGCACATCAAATGTGATTATCAGGCGGCAGCAGAACTCGGTCCCCAAAGGCAGCACACTTTAGTTCCAGCAACTGCACTATCCTCACTCTTTCTGTATGTGTGCGTGTGTGTATGTGTGTGTGTGTGTGTGTGTGCGTGTGAGTGTGTATGTGTGTGTACTGCAAGTTGGCTTAATTTAATTTGCATTGTGCAGTGCAAGAAGCAAGGCAAAGTCCTTACTACTGCCCATCCCATCCCCTTCACACGCTCTTTTTGCTGCTGAGTGAAAACATAATTAATTGAATTAAATTTTCTATTTAGCCCCATGCCACTGTTGTTTACCCTGCCACTTGACACTTGCTTCCCTTATCTGCTAATATGTTTGCTATATATATGTACATATATATACGTATGATTGTGCATATATCTCTGCTTTTCATTCGTTCGATTTTGGGCTGTCGGTTTCTGACTTGCCGCAAATTAACTGCGTTTTGGTAAATTTTCCAATTGGCTGCAGAATTGTGCAATTCACCGAAATTGCTCGAACATACTTGAAATTTCTGTATCACTCGCTTTTCTGTGTTTGTTATTATTTTCATGGAGTGGCAGGCAACTTGTTGCAAATGCAATAAAATTTCTCCCAAGCAACTCTACACTTTCGTGCAGTGTAGACTTCCCCTCTTTTTCGACGCATGCGTTAGAAATTTTTCTCCAGAGAAGTGGAAAATATTACAAGTTATAAGAGTAAATGCCGGCTCGGAATGACGTAATATTGTTCCTTATAAAAATAAATAACTACATAAAAAATATAAATTTCTCAAATAAAGTTTTTTTGATGGTGCATTAATTTAAACTAAATAAACATTTTGGATACTGTTCGAAATATTTCATATACTTTTTTCCTAACCTCATTCAACAGTTAAACTCTACACTTATTTCCTCTTAAAAAAACAGTGGAGACTTCTCTCTTTCAACAGCTAGAAAGCAGGAAAGTGAGAGAAGTAAATCCCTTTATTGTCCTTATAGCAATAGATTTTTTTTTGCGCTTTCGATTTCAGCTTTTGTCATAAAAAATGTGTGGCAATATCCACAGCCTTGCCCGTCACTCAATCACATAAGTCATTCAGTCAGTCAGTAAGCGTGAAAATTCTAGCTTTCACTATAGTAAAAGGGTAAATAGCAGAAGGAGAAACACAAACGGACACGAAATGTGTCAAGTATTTCAGTTGACATTTTCCGACAATTGGTCACTCAGATATTTAATTGAATTCCAACGCTACATTCTAAAACAGTTTTATTTTATTACAAGCTAGCATTTATAAACATCTTAAGTAATTTAGTTAAGTGATAACAGGTTGTGCTATTTCCCAAATGTTATTATTAATGCTCGATTCGATTAAAAATTGATGTTGTGCTACCTATTAGCCTCAGGTTCACCACTCTTCGCCGAAATGAACAAACAACTTTAGAACGATAGGAAAACGCCATAGGCCCAAATGTTCTCAGTAGCCAAATAAAAATCATGATAAATCAACAGAAAACTCTGAAGATGAACAAATACAAACAAAGCCGAAACCGCAAGCAGCTAAATGATTGAAAAAAAAAATACAAAGTGTAGACTGGGAAAACAGAGGGAAGTGAAAAAACGAAGGCAAGTGGCAAACAGGAAAAGCGACATTTGCTTTTGTTACTACAACATTTGGTCGAAGCCCCCAAGCGCGAACAAACAACAAGGAAGTCGAGTGAGTTAGAAAGTGGGCAAAAAGGGGGTTTTATTTCTTCCCAGCAAATAAGGGGAAGCCAAAAACCGAAGCTGTGAGATTTTTGAAAGATATGCCCACCGAAGAGGGAAAAAAAAATCCAGTTCCTGCGAAAGGACCAACAAAACGCTTCGCAATTTGCGGACAAGCGAACAATTTGTAAATGTAAACAATGACAGTCAAGTGCCGGAATCAAGAGCAAAATGAAGAAGAAAGTGGTGGAGAAAGCTGAAGGGCGAAGGAAAAGGACTTCTGTCCGGCTGCCGATAAGGAGAAAGGCACAAAAAGCTAAGGAAACAAGGGAAATCTGCTACAGAAAATAAAACTTGAGGGCAGAAACGATTAAAACCTCAGTTGTTCTAAGTAAATATAAAAAAGATGATGATACAAAATGTAAACAAAATGTAAAATAAATGTTACATTCCCAAGAATGTTACTTTTATGATCAAATATAATACCTTCAAAAAGTAAAGCCTTAAAAGAAAAAAAGATGAAAGTATTGCGAACAAAAAAGTAGAAAAGTAGTCAAGGAGTAGAAAAAGTCATGTCAAAAAGTCCTCGATTCATCGAATAGCAAATTGTAATCGAAACGTTGCCTAGACTTGAGTTTCCTTTTGTCTTTCCTTAGTTTCCTTTTGTTTTTGGTGGAAACACAACTCCGCCTGTGACCTTTCAACCCGTCCCTTTTGCCCCTTACGCCCCTTCACTCCCATTGTTTTCATTATGATTTCTATTGGTTGACTGGATGTTTGGACGGATTGATGGAATGGAAAGGGAAGGGGAAGGCGTGTCATATTGCCATTAAATGAAGTGTGGTCTAAACGTATTGATTTCGTATTTGATTTTTATTTAATAGCGAGAAATTGAGTTTTTGGTTGGCTGAGCCTGAAAAAAGCTAAAAGGAACGCAACAAATGTTCGATTTCTTTGAATGATAGAGGAAGGAGCAGTAGTCGCGAAAAGCAGAGATGAAAAATGGTTGAACTTTTAGGATTGTTAAGGGTATGAAATATTTATGTTAGACAAGGGTCGTATTGAAAATTAAATGAATTTATAATGAAAGGGCTTATTGGGAAGCCCTAAAAAAATCGATGATATTTTCTGCACTGAATATATGTGAGAAGTAAGAAAACTTTCATCAACCATTTGCAAGTTTAGTTTGAAGGACCATCAATCAGATCTCCCACTTCCTCACTATGCACTACACCCCACCATCGATGTCAACTTCCCTTATGCCATTTACTAAAGAAATTTATTTGCCCATCATTTTATTTGCATTGCCGGCTTTATGGCCTGTTGCTGACTTGGCCCGAACAATCAATCAAATTGTCTTTCACATCCAGAGCATGATCAGTCGGACTTATTGGCCCCGTCCCACACGGATTCTTTTTCCAGCCACTTCCAGCCCTCCTCCTCCTCCTTTGCAGCATTCACATTAAATCATTCTTTATCATTTCCGGCTTTTGTCCGCTGGCTGGTGTGTGTTTGTCAACTCCATTCCGGACATTTTGTGCAGTTTTAATTTTACTTCAATGGTGTGTTTTTTTATTCTTTCTATTTCTCCAAACGCTCCCCCTTTTGTTGGAAGGCATTAGGAGGAAGTGGCGCTTAGCTGTGTGGCGTGTAGGAAACAGGAAATGCCAAGCCATTGAGCAGCCCAGCCAACCAGCCAGCCAACCAGTCAGCCAGCTTTTCCTCGTACATTTTCCGCAAAAACCCTGCATCTCGCCATCGAAGTGCATTGAATGGAATGGAAATTGTAGAAGTTGTGAGAGGAAACAACTCCTCGGTTTGCTTAATTGAGTTGCCATTATGTTGCTACAGGGAGCAGGTGCCAATGAAGTTGAGGGAATGCCTTTTTGCTCCTTTTCCTCGTCCTCGTCCCTGGCTCAGGATCTGGGATCTGGGACCTGGAATCTCCTCTCCACAGCCACTGAAAACTTTCGTTTAAAATGCCATTTTAGCCTCGCCTCAACCAATTTTCCTTCCGGTTGCAATGCTTCAATTATTCCCCCTATTTACTTGAAGCATTGGCTTACTTAAATGCAATTGGATTTTATTGGGGTTTTTCTGGGGTTCTTAAACGTATCTGTTTGCTTTTTGTGAAGAGTTAAAGCACATATACTAAAGATTCTGGGACATGATTTAAGTACTTGCAGCTATTGAAAAGGTAAACAAATCTTATCGTTATCTATTAATTTTAAATGAATTTGGTAACTTAACGAATGTTACTTCAGTAGAGGCATTCATAAAGAAATGTATTGTACTATATTTTGAAACATCTTCACAGCAATTGACTGGCTCAGCGTGGTACAACCAAACTTTGGGAGCATGGCTTATGAGAAAAACTTCTCGAATTATCTTACAACAAATGTGTATATAAATTCGCTATCAACTTACTAACTTCAAAGTAGCTTAAGCTGCCTTCTGGCGGGGCTTGCACCACCTAAGCTCGCCGCTTGCTTAACCCACTGAAAACCAAATGGAAACTTTACATTTATGGCATCTGCACCTGCTGGTTGTTGGTGCCGACTTTTCTTCGCCTCGGTTTTTCCCCCTTTTTCCGCTTTTCCCCGTGGCACATGCATGTTAACCTTCAATCTTTTAACATGCCGGGCGAAAGCAAAGCTCAAAGTAAAATAATACTTACGAGAAAGCGCATTGCTCATACGCCACGAGGATCCGGGCAGGATCCTTCTTCGTTCACCAGCTGCTTTCCCACTTTTCCACCCACCACCCACTACCCCCCCAAAAACACTTTTCCCCCATCGAGAACGACCGTATTATGAAGCAGTAATATAAATGTTTATATTCTTGTATTGCGGTTATTATTAAAAACTTTTACTACACCCAGCGCGAGGAAACTGAAACTGAAAACGGAAAAACCCCCCTTCCCCCTTGCCATCCCTTCCCCTCCAACTTGCGCAGCAATATCTTTCTTTTGCTCGCCGATAGAGGGCGGTGTGTGTGGGCATAAGTTTGTTTGCTGTGCACTTAAGTGGCTCACAGGAAGATGTTTCCATGGCACGGTGGCTAACAACAAACTTTTGTGTGGTGGCCAAAGCAAGGCCAAAGTGTTCAACTATTAAAAACTTTCCTTCTTTCTGTAAAAAAGTAAAATAATAATAACAAATAACAAACAGTGCAAAAGATACAGCAGCAGCTTCATTCGATTGCTAAATTGGATTTGTCGATGCTGGCTAACTTTAATAAGCCACTCTGACCGCAGGTGATGTTTGTGCCCTGCTTAATGCATTTCAAAAACAAACTGAAACCGCAGACAAAAAAAGTACAACAAATTGGTTGTCTCACAATTATCAATAAAGGTTTTGGCCCTCATCAAACTCAAACATTTGAAAATCTTTGACATTTGTCCTGACAGGGAAAACCAAAGATGATGTGAAAATGAGTGGAGTTCAGCTGGGTGAAGGGTCCCTCTATAGTTCAGTTCGTCTACTTTTTGGGTGTGATCCCTTTTCTGGCTTTCTGGTGATTGCACATACAAAAGCTGGGCTAAACCCATTTAAGTCTTTTTGTGTTGCGGTTTCCCTACTCTTCACGTTGGATTTTCGTCTAGATTTTCGAGCCCATTTCCCTCATTCCCCCCAGTTCCACGTCTGTCTGTTGGGTTTCTTGTTAAATGAAGTTGTTTGGCCAAAGTTTATGCTATACCCTCTACCTTCCCTCCTCACTCCCCTTTCAATGCCTTTCCATCCATTTTGTGTGCGTGTAATAAAGCATGTCGATGTTGGGGATTTAACCCATTGATGAATTAGATTTTAGTCGCTTGATTAGTCTGCCCTTGCACTGAGTGCGTCTTAATAGCAGTTCCTAAGTCTAATGCATAGTTTGAGCACTTGTGTTAAAGGTTAAAGGTAAGCAACTGAGTAATGGAGTTAATTGAACATTACTAGTTAACATTGTTAATATGTAACTAATGTGAATAAATATTGGTATGATGCCAAGCCTATTTCTTCTACTTTGCCTGCCTAATCTGCGATGGAAAGTTGACAGAGTTTTGCGAAAACAATTTCATCGACCAAACGAAAGTAATCCCAGCGCAGCATTTCCACTTCTCGATTCGCTTGTCCGATAATATCTTAATCCCATTGTTGGCCGGAACTGTTAACCATTCAGTGGGCATCCTTTGGGTAATGAACGCCGCGCGGCATACATCAGTGAATGAATAAATGAACGAAGGACTACGAGGAAGATGCGTGAAGCTATTGTTGTTAATCCTTTGTGTGAACTGGCGCTTACAACTCATTATTGCAATGCCTGTCTGTCGGGCTGTTGAGTGTATATTTCCCATTTCCCATTTCCCAGCTCTCCATTTCCCATCCACATCACAAAAGTTTTAGTTCTCCGCACAAGTTTACCATGGCTAGAGATTTTTGGGCCGGGGCAAAACTTTAGATCGGTTTGCTTTTGTTTTCCATTTAACGCTTTAATTACCAGGATGAATACTTTACGGACGGCGTGTTGAAATTCATTGACAGGCAATTCGCAGCTCACAGAGGCACTTTTCCCTGACGACAACGATGTGAAGGCTGTTTGTTTAATAAACTGCAGCCGGTTTATTAAAAAATTGTAATATAATTAATAATTTATGTACGTTCGCTTGTAAATTGAAACCACCAGTGTGCGTGTGGCTATGCGAAATAATGTGGCTCATTTGGGTATTCGATTTAATTAACATTGAAATTTTTGTATGATAAATTGCAATGAAAAAATCGCTACAAATTATATGGAAAAATAAGAGCATTTTAAACATTGGATATTAAATGAGTCATTCGTGTGAAAAACGAATGGGTTAATTACATTTCAAGCCATCAGGCTACAAAGAAACATTTTAAACACACTATTTATTATATTTTCGAACTTAAGTAGATGCTACTGCACTGAATCCCCGATTTCACAGGCTCATATTTTGTGACAGTTGTCGAAAGGACAACACTCACTTTGTATTTAAAACACATCTCTGCATTCCATTTGACGTCCAAATACCGATAATATTGAATATCATTAAAACGGATGGGTACGCAGCATTCCTTTGCCATCGATTTAATTAAATTTCGATTGTTCTTTATTTTCAATTTGAGTGCGTGGAAACTTTTCCAATTGCACACCGCTGAACAGAATTATTCGTGTGCCCCGTAATGATGGATTCAATATTTATTGATGCCTGCGAAATATTTATAACATGCGCGTGCATTATTTATGTACATTTCAAACGCTTTTAGCAACTTGTATAAAACGTTTTTATTAAATTATACGATAATTGCATTCAATTTGTGCAGAATGGAAAGGTATAACTTATTTAGGCATCTGTTGTGAGTGTAATACTTTAAATTGTAATTAAAGCCAATTGATTCATGGTTTTAATATTACTTTAACGACATTTTAAAGCCATCTTCTCTTGAGGGGTAAAATTACAGACTGCTGCCGCTTTTGTCGCAAGAATTTCAATTAAATGCCATCTTATATGATTAGGCATTCAAAATGTCCTTTGTCTTGTCTATTTATTTGCCACATTTACCGCCTTTCTCACTTCCACGCACTTCGCTCTGTGGGCGGGGTTTTTGGGAGAGGTTGACATTTTATGATTGATTGATTTCTGTTTGCTATCAATTATGCATAACATTTTGCACGCTTCACCAGCCTTTGCTACTGAACAGCAGGGACTGTCTGTCTGCACTGTCTACCGCCTGGCTTCGTTGTCATTATTTTGTTAAAATAATTTTAATGAAATTTCAATGATAACATAATCTTGCGGCCTTCTGTTTTCGTCTGCTCACTGTGTATATACATACTGGTATATAAATTGTGAGCGTATCTGGCCAATGAAATTTATGTGGTAAATTATTCACAAAATATACAATTCATTACATTTTTAATTTCCCATGAAACTGAAGCGTGTGTCAACTGATACTACAAGTAATTATCGGAAACGATAATTGATTCAATGTCCTCAGGTTAATTGTAACATAAGACTTATTCTGCTTTCATGATTTTGGGAATTAATCTATTCAAGCTTCAATTTCGCAATCGTAGGACACGCTTATATATATATATGTATATATTTATATATATTTTATCAATGCTTTGTCCCTGTGCTTTCATTACCTGACCTACAAAATGAATTGGAAAAATAGTTTCACCCAGCAAAGTGCAATTATAAAATTGTGTATTTACCTGTTTCCCAATCCATCAATAAGCAGCAGTCTGTCGCTCAGTTTTGTCCCCTTTCAAGCCAGACGACCTTCAAGTGTCAACATTGATTAGCACGTTGTCAAAAAGAAATGTATTTTCGCTCATTAAAATTGTACAGTGTATGTGCGTGTTTAATTTATAAGAAACATTTTTGTGCGATGAGGGCAAGGCGTTTTTATACTTTGCTTCGAACATAACGAAGTGCATGACCAATATCTTTGTGCTTTTAATTAGGAATTGCTAATGAAATTTGGAAAAATAAACAAGAAATGAAATTAAGTATCGTTTTAATTAGATCTTGCTTTCATAAGAACAATCGAAGAAACACAGCTACATTGGCAGTCAGCTAAGTTAAGTAAAATAATATGAATACCGAAATTAATGGCAGCAATGATGAATATACAAGTTAGTAGATACAATATAAAATATACTCAATAAAAATATAATAAAATTTAGGTAAAACAAACAAAGAATAGAACGTTATAGAAACAAATTATCAAAATATTTTCAAGAAACTTTCTGTGTTTTATGTTGCACTGAGTTCTGTTGCAATCTCCTTTCACCAAAGAGGTTTTAGGGCTGAACTAAATTGGCGGCAACGCGGCGATACAAACAAATTGTCAGTTGCTGCAAAACCCGATGACGCAGTTGTCGAAACGGCAAGACCACAGAAACCTTCAAAACAACATTTGATTGACCACTCAAAAGCGGCCCCTTGACAGTTTTAGGCATTTGGGCATTTTGCTTATGGCGCAAAAGCTCTTCCTGCTGCTAACCCACACAAACACACACAGGCACGCACATACACCACATCATGATTGCACAACACCCACACACACACACACTCACTTGCAAAATAATTGATCCCATTGTGCTTGAATTGTAGTGCGTTTGGGCTGCCTATGTATGCGTAGGGGCAGATGTGTGCGTGTGTTGACAGGAGCAGGCGGCCAGGACATGTGACATCCTGCCGCTGAAGCCCCACAAATTTTCTGCCGTTGACAGTCGCCCCCCTTTTTGGACCCCTTCAGACCCTTCTTGCGAAACCCCCTTGCATTGTCATAGGCGTCGACATGCTGAAATTGGCTTTTGTACAGTGGTCGAGGAAAAAAAAAAAGGGGAGTAAAAACAACAAAAAAACATGAGGCAATGCTAGCCCACAATAGCTAAATGCAAAAATATTTTTCGCACAAATCGTTGCCCCGTTGCCCGACGCTATTTCACATTCACTTTTATGGATTGAGGGCGCCAGCACACAAAAACTAATGACGAAATGTTTGATTTTGACGTTTTTATTGATTTGTGAAGTGCACACTCGGCATACATGTTCCATATGCACAAAATAGAATTTGGAATATGGAATGCAACTGGCTGCGGAACGCCCCTAATGAGGCCCAAAGTGCTCGTTAAATTGCATCAAAGTGGAACCTCAAATTTGGGAAATCTAAATCTAAGAATCTTGCTATCTTTTAAAACGAATAAAATGTGTGAATAAAGCGTTTATTTTTCAGTTTAAACAGAGTTATGGGGGCTGTTCGCAATCACTTGTTTGTTTGCTTTCTTTTTGGTCTGCTTGAAAATCCAGCAGGACGCATCTGTGACTCCCTTTGGGAAATGTTCCAGACAAATCTGAGTTATGGTTTGTGAAAGAACAAATGAAAGCTGCAAGGGCAAGCTAAAAAAAAGTATTAGAAAGATCTACCTAAAAAACATTGGTCTAAAACGTAACCTTTTGAAGATCTGATCGAACTTCAGTTTAAATTATTACTGACAAATATATTGAAAATAGTATCGAAATATACCAAAAATACTCACACAATGCGCTGGAATACATTAGTTTTCCGTTTCTTTTATTGAAACCATCAAAAATGCATAAATGTCAACGTGCCATTAACAAAAGAAGCACGCTGTATACAATGAAAAAATGGCCAAAATATATCGCAATGTCCAACGACCATAGACGACACATAGCCAGTAGCAACAGAATAAAAATTCTGGAACAACACCAACGACGGCCACAACAACAAGGACAGCAACGAAAAATCTTTCAATAAAACAATTTACTCAATTGGCTCAATGACTCGACGAGACTTTGGAGTTCTTCTCTTTTTTATTTTTTTTTTTGTTTTGTTTGCAGTTTTTATGAGGCAGCGACGGCGGTGGCAGACAAAGACCAAAGTAGCGGTTGGGGCAACATAAATGGGAATAGGTAACTTCTATTTAGTTATGTGGCTTGTTTCGCAGAACACCAGAGACACAATAGAAGTGGCAAAAGCAGAGCGCTAGATGTGTACTATGAGTGGCAGTAAAGCAGCAAAAGCCTGTTGATTTTTTCGACTATGATGTGACCTGAAAATATTTTTAAGCTCTTTGGTGATAAACTTGAAAAGAAATGGGAAATTAGCAAAGTTTAACAATAGGCTCTTTGTGTTTTAAAAAGTTATACATGCTGGTTTATATTTGTTGAAGAATCCAATAACCTTTACAGCAAAATTATTGAAAATGCCAATATACCTTTGAGACAACTCAGTACAGGGTATGCGCAGCCCTTGGTGCTGCAGTTTTTATTTGTCCGCTGACGGCGTCGCCGTCGCCGCCTACTACACATTTCCATTTCGGCCCTCTACCCTCTACCATTGCTGCCCCAGCTTTGTGCCGCACTCTTTTTTTTAACTTCTTTCAATTTTGCCAATATTTCTACAGTTTTTATTTACCTACCTGGGGTGCTGCTGCCCTGCGCTGCTGCTGCCGGCGTCGCGTTGCATGTGTGTCGTTGTCGCTTGGCGCCATTGTGTCCTTGTGCCATCACTCGACCCATCCCCATCCCCATCCCCATGCCACCCACTGGCACACTCCCCTTTCGAGCTGCTGCCCCCTCTTCAGCTGCTCCCCCTCTGTGTACTGTTTCAATTTAGCGCATGTCGTCATAGCAGCCATTGATGCATAAATAATGGAGATGTGTGGGTGGCAGCAGTGCAGGGAGTACAGCGTTTTGTTGGACTAGCTTTAACTGTCAGTCAGTCTGCCAGGCGCTAGCTATTATTTCGTTTTTTTTTTATTTCGCCCCCCATTTTGCTCTCTGTGGCTGGCTCCATGTTGGCTCCCAAAACTCCACGGATCAGTTTCCATCTAACTGCAGTTTCTATTTTTTTTTTTTTTTTAGGTGGATATTCCAGTTTCTTTATGCGCCGGACTCCCTTTTTTTTCTGCCTTTGTTTGCCCTTGTGTGCTGAGCCATTCAGAATTGTCGCTTTATTTGCCATTCAAAACAATTTTTATCGATCGTCCTGTGCTTAGCACTGCTGTGCAGACGATTCAACAGGATTCAATAAATTCGGACAGTTTACGTTTAAATGCTTGCCATTGACAGGGAAAGGAATTTAGAAAGTACATATGAACATCTAATAAATACAAATATACATAGAAATATATACAATTTAACCCAAACAAACCCCTTAACTCCTGCTCGAAACCATATTGTCTTCAAGACCATGCTTTTAATTGCCTGCTATTTGGAATGGAAATTCGAAACCTTCGATTTGGATTACCATTGAATTTGGGCAATTTCGCCACCTGCCTTGCAGGCCCACACTGCGTATGCGTGATATGACTGTGCTAACAATCAACACGGCCGGCAAGCTGATGCCAAGAATTGAGCCACTCATCCTGTCTTTTCCTTGGCCTTCTGCACTTGCCATTTCGCCCAGTCGGATAAAGGTTATAGCTTGAAAGGGGGAAAGGAGGTGATGGAAAACCGAGGGAAATCGAGGAAAACAGAAGCTGGCTGCAGCTCAAAAACTCAATTAAAACGCCATCGTGTGTGTGCGTTCATGTCTATTAGCCAGACCCCAAAAACCAAACCAACCAATTAAATTTTGCAATAAAATTTACGCACGAGTCTGCACACACAAAAATGTGCTCGATAACGTATTAGTAAAATTTAATTATGAATTGACTTAGGTGAAAACCAGAGAGAAACCATTCAGATTAGCTGAACTACAAAACCGTTTATAAAATGTACACAAATTGGTTCAAGTTGGTCGGAATTCTTTGGGCAGATTCTCAACCAATAACCAAACAAAATTGGTTGGGGCAATCAAGGTAGTAAAAGAGCTTAAAAGCGGCAATAAGTTTATGGCCTAATACTTTCTAGAAAATTGTAAAATTGTCTCAATTTGCAGGTGGGTAATACTTAAAACCACATTACACTTAAACGAAAAGGAAGAAATAAGTATGATTTTAAATTTATAATAGAATTATTACGATATACCTCTCTCTTTCATAACATAATACTGATAATTGTATGACAACAGTTTCGATAATATGACATTTATGTTGAATTGATTAAATGAAAATTGCAGTATGTCCTTTTCCCTTTGTGGAATCGGCATTACCTGCAGCTGATTTATCGACATCATAAAGTGTCTGGCTTTATCCTGCTGCAACTACGTGCCTCTCATTTAATCCAGTCTAGCATCTCATGTGAGATTTATGCTCAATCATAAACAATCACAGAGTGGAGAAACTTTTTGCAAAATATCTTTTCAAAATATATCGTACACTCTGCGCAATGCTGCCGCAATTCGATATGCGTCCTGCGCCAGTTTTGTGCATTGCATCCTTAAGATGAAATAAACTCTTGCAACTTTGCCATTGGCACTGAATAAACCTAAACAAGTAAAATTCTTAAATGGCAATAAATGTTTTGGGGGAAAATGGAAGTTGGGAGCCGGTAGCCGTAGTGTGGAATATTGTATTACACATGTGTAAATATAGAGCCAATTAATTATTATGAAATCCGGTTTTGTTGCAGCACCCAGACTCAGACGATTTCGAGTGGCATTTGAAAATCATTTAAGCAACAAGAGGAACCAGGAATATTTCCATTTAAACATTTTCCCTGCGTGCGTCTGTGTGTGTGTGTGCGTGTGTTTATGTTATTGTGTGTGTGTTTCAGCCAAATCCCTGGATGCAAGTTTGCATCTCCCGAGTGGCAAGTGTTATGTTTGCTTTGCTGCTTAAGCAGCACTTGGGCATTTTCCTGCTTTCGGTCCCAGATGTGCTTTACTTTTAATAAACAATATACATTTACAGTAAATAATTGCCCGGAATCTGCACTTGCCAGCTGAATTTATTTCACCCTGCATCGTCTTCTGTCTTCTCCTCACATTTATTTACATTTTACTGCGGATGGTTGCTTTGAATTCAATAAATTGCTTTCAATTTTCTTTCTTCGGATTAGCATTTGGCCAGTTTTGTGGCTTTGCATTGCTGATTGCCATGAATTAGACACTGTCAAAGGGCAGAACGTAAACGTAAAACGCAAAACTAAACCAAGAATCAGCAAAAATGTCACATTAATTCGAAAACTTGCTGCAAATGCCGGATGCATGAATCACATAGAGCCAAAATAACAACAACAACAGTCATACTAGTAACCAGACAACAATGTGCTCAATTAAATACACAAAACCAATTGAAAAAAAAATACGATTTCAGCCAGACTTGGCAAACAAACTTTTTGGCCGTGATGGATGCAACAAGAACAGCAGCAGTGACAATCTTTCTTTTCCTTTTTGGGGCGCCACACAAAAAATCGGTCTTCTCCATTTTCCGAGTCTCGGTTTCAGACGTTCGGGGTTATGGCTGAAAATGTGTGGAGGGGGGAAAGGGGGCCAAACTCTTAATTAAATTGAATTGTTTGCCATGTGTTTTTGCCAGTCCAGACGCTCCAACAATGGCCCACAGTAAGGATACCAGAAGATGGGAGCAACAGGAGGATTTTGGTTTTTCACAACGAAAAATCCTGCAGCCACAGCAACAATTTTCCTGGCTTGCCACGGCAAATTATGATGGCATTTTCACTTTCGGTCTAGTCAAGTGTGCAGCGAATTTAGTTTACGAGATTTTATAACGATTGCTTTTTTGCTTTTTGCTGACTGGCGAAAATTTGTTGTCTCCACATTTTGTGGCTTTGCTAACACATGAGGTAAATGTATATTGTTTTAGTGCTTGCAGGCTCTAGATTTTATACTAGATTTTTAAGCTCTGCTAGATATTGGGTGATTTTAAGATGTGCCTTCAAAAAACATTCTAAATAATTCGAATTTTCATAGTAGAGGTGGATGATAAATGATGAAAAGTCTTTGTTTCGAGACTTTGCTCCGAAATAACAACATTATCCCTAAATACAATTCTCATTCTCCATTGCTTTGTTGTCGAATGGCTTTGTTGGATTTGTGTATATTGCTTTTGTTACCTTTGGCTATTTACTAAGACACATTTACATCAATATTTGGGTAACAATGGTATATAGATTCTATGTAGAAATTTCAACAAATGATCAAGTTTACAGTCTAATCTGTGGATTACTGCTGATAAAATGTAACTGAAACTAGTAAAGTAACTAGTAAAGTATGTAGCTTAAATCCAAAATGGATTCAATTTGAAAAAAATGTTGTTATTAAATTATTTGCAGCCATTCCTTCTGCAACGTCTGAGTGCAGAAAAGTAATTTAAGAAAATCTAGAGAACCACAAAACAAATTGCCATACACAACGAACGACTTGAACGATGATGTACAAAAGGCAAGAGTGAAATGGAATGCGAGGTACTCTGGAAAACTTTATTGCTGCCATGCAATTACAGCTCAGACCAAAGCAGCCAGCTAAGAGGAATTTTCATTTTTGATGCCACTGACGTCAGGCCTTATCCGCCTCTGGATTCTCCAAACCTCCAGGACTTCTGAACTCCTGAATTTCCATCACCCGGTTTTTCACTTCCGGTTGTGTTGCCTGTGAGGATTTCGCTTTGTTTTGTCGCCGTGTGGTCGCATAAATTAGCGCAACTTTAATCTGATTTTAATTGGGGGTGGCGGGTGGCAGGAAGGGAGAAAGAGCAAGGAGGCAGAAGACCAACGAGGTTTAGCTGCTAAATCCTTGTTCTTTCTATGGGCTTAGAATTCTTCGCATTGCTGTTTTCGCTGTGAAATATTAATGAAAGGAGAGCCGGATGAGAGCTTTAAGTGGTACAAGGACTAGGAAGGCTTAGAAGACAAGCTCTTTCCCCCCACCAATCAGCTTATCGTTCGCCCCTCTCCCAGCGGAAGTTGTAGATATTTTATCCTTTCCCCAACCCCACGGCCACCTAGTCTATGTTGTCCTCTCGTGTCCTGCACCGTTGTGTGCCCCCTTTGATATTTATATTTATTTGTTCAAGTTTTGAAAAGCGTAATTTGCTCTTTTAATTTCATTTCACGTTCTATTTGCTCGGCTCGTGATTCATGGGCGGCCTAAAAGGGTGGCAAACGGGGCTTCTATTTGCATCGTGGGGCCTTTATGTTGGCACACTTTGTAATAGGCTTTGCTTAGTGCCAGAAATGAGATATGAATAGGTTGGCTTTTAGAGAATGTATGCCTAAAAACACTGATATAAAAAGTTACCCTATATTACGAATTACATAGCAGCCGGTTCACTTCATTAGCTTTTAATTTTGAGATAATTTTTGCAAATATTTTCTTACATTCTGCCAGCGTGGCCCGAAAAAAGCCACGCCTGCGAAAGTATGCGTAATGAAAAGGACATGACAATGAATTAACACCCAGCAGATGGCCAGGGGAAAATGGCAAACGAATCGAAACGGAATGGAGTGGAATGGAATGGGGCGGAATGAAATGGCAGGGAAACGGAAGTGGAAGGAGCGCAAGCAGAACGAAACGGAAGCTATCATCATCATGGCTTTGCCATGACCAGTTGGTGGCTAAAACTCTGGACTTCGTCTGTGTCTGTCGCTGGGTCTTAGTGCCGGTTTACACATAGAGAAAATTCGCATTTCTATTTAGTAACAAGAAATTAAGGTTTAAGTTAATTGTATTTCTTCAAAAGCTATACCAGTTTTATTAAACCTTTGTTTGATTTTTGTTGGAGATACAAGATAACTGAATCCAATTCCTCGCAGTGTTTGAGCATTTGTGTCCTGGCATGCAAGGACTATTCCGAGCGCATTTAAGGGGCGAATTTTTGTCGAAATAAAACCATAAGATGCTTGAAATGCCAAGCGAAAAATAGTTTTGACTGTTGGCTGTTTCACATAGTGGATAAAAGGGGGGCGGATGCCTGGCTGGGGGGCGTGGCCAGAGGAATGGCGGCTGTTGCTGTCTGCAGCGTCAGCAAAGCCCAGCTCCTTTTGCCACCAAACCCCATCTTCCCCTCTAACTCCAGCCATCTCCCTCTAGTCAAACACAAAACCATGGCATGTGCAATTTTCATAGTAGTAATGACAGCGAATTTGTATTGGTGTGCATGTGTGCGTTATCAAAGCGCAAACAATGTCCTGCAAAGTAGCAGGATATGCCTGCCTGCCTGCCTGCCGCCTGTATGCATGCCCAAGTATGCATGTGTGTGCAAGTATATGTATCTATGTCCTTATGCCAGTTATTCAGCGTAAATTCTGCAGCTTTTGTATGCGCACCGTCGTGCGGAAGTGTTGATAAACCCACCTACCACGCCCCCCCAAAAACTACTGGCATTCCTCATCAGCCGAAAAAGTGAACTTCATTTGTCGTTGCATACTTTAAAGGGCTGGCTAAACTTTTCTTCGGGGGGATAATTTGCAAGCATGTTGTGATAATTGCCCCAAGATCATTTACACTTTATGGTCGTCGAAGTTGAAGGCAATAATCTAATTGAAAGATTTGTTACTTCAATTATATGCAGTTTGAAAATAAGTTTCAAATATTACAAGTTTGTTCCAATGAATTCTATCAAGTGAGAAGGTCTTTTTAGAATAACAACATTTTTGTTAAACTTTCTAGGCAACAAAAAAAAGGTCCTTTAAATATTTAACTTTCAGCTTGGGCTGCACTTGACATAGTTATACTCATAACTATTTTATGGGGCTCTGTTAGCTTAACCGCCAAACGAATTCCACATTGCACATCGCCAGTGTGTTATGATGGAAAAGTTTTTTTTTTTTTTTTCCCACCCGTGCATATTTTTCAATTTTCCGCCTTGGCCCCTCCACCCTCCGTCGTCCTCTGCGGATGACAAAAGTTTTCCTCTGTTTTTCACGCCACTGTCCGAGCGAATGAACGAACGAACGCTTCAAGGACAAGTTGTTGCCGAAGCCAGAGCTGAAATATATAAAATAAAAAATACATTTCTCCTTCGACCGGATGATATATGGATAGGGCACTTGAACGCAGGCCTCTTCTGGTGACCTCTTCCGGTACCCTTCACCTTCAACTTTTCCTTCTGCCTTCTGCCTTTTCCATTGCTGCATTGTTGGGGCGTTGGCAGCTTGTGTTTTATATACCTTTTGCCACAGAGTGGGCAATACACACATGAAATACAATTTGCTTTTAGTTTTATTTCCCTGCCAGTTGTTTTCAGTTGATTTTTACACTATTTTTCTTGTACGAAAACTGAGAACTTCAACACCACAAACAGAGCAGCACTATCTTTCGCTTTTGCGTAAACAATACTTCAAGGTTCTTCGAAATGGGTTCCTATTTTATTTTTATTTTTATTTATATTTTTTGTTTGGGTCTGAGTTGGGTCTGCTGCGTGTGGCATTGGAAATGTTTGGGGGTCAAGCGTTGTCAACGTGTATGATATGTTGAAAATGCATTGACAATGCTGCCGAACAATGTATCGCGTGTGTGTGTGAAAAAGGACATTTCCGAGTTATGGAATAAAGTATGGCATACATGGGATAAAAGATTGACATGCCCTTTTCTTTTTGGTTTATTGAAATTGAAAAGCTAGAGCGTTGGCTACGATAGCAAGATTCAATTTATATAAATTATGGCGTTTAATAAGTGAGGCTACCGATTTTAGATCCTTTCATCCACAATATTCTCAGGTTTTGCCACATGTTTGGCTACTTTGCAAACTGTAATACTGCAATATCATGTCCCGGTTCTTTTGTGTTTGTCGCTTCTCGCCTGACTGCATTTCAATTTTAGAGATTGCAACTGTTTTCGTGTGCGTCACATTTAAAGTGTCTTGCCCTCTGGCATGCGGCACACACAGAAACACACACACAAACGAACTATTCTCCATCATAACTGTCAAAAACCGACAGAAACTCATTCCACATATGCACATATATGGAGCGGCACAATTGCAAAACATAAACAGAAAAGTTGTAATCACAGCTGTCCGGAGCGAGAGAAGACCATGCCCAGATATGATGGACCATGAGGGATCTGTGGCACATAATGGTAGTTGGGTATTTGGGTAGCTGGGGGAATTGGACGGCAGTGATATGGGGGTTTTGCGAGCGATAATCATAATCAGCAAACTGTTGTTGCAACTGTCACTGCAGCGGATACACGCACACAAACGCACACACACACATTTTATTTATATTTTTCCGGCCAAGCAGACGTTGCCCCAGCAACCTCGTCATCATCATATATGGGTCTGCCGCAGTCCTCCATCTGTTTGGAGGTTCCTGGTGATGAAACCACAGCGGCGACACTCATTCGGTTTAATTGTTATCATTAATATGTCAACTTTAATGCCTACTCTAAAGTGAGAAAAATGTAGCATTTATTAAGAAAATATAGAATTTACTGGAATGTATAAACTGATCTATTTTATTTATTGATATAGTATTATTTGTAGACCCGTTTTATTGATATTCCTTGTTGACTAGTGTACAGTACGAGTGCGTGCAGCAGTGCGGGTGTGTGCAATAGCTTGCTACTGGTACAAGTGTGACACAGAGTGTGTAATTTGCACTTAATTGTCACAAATAAGCGAAAGGAATTTGTAATTTTTATTTTTACATTGCACAATCCTCAGTGGAATCGTCCGCCCCTGACTTCACTCCCACACACATTTTCCCCCTTTGGGGTGTGATTAGCTTAGTTTCCATTACCAAGAGAGGCTTGGCCCAATTTTCTCTGCCATTTAATTAGCATTTTGTAATACATTCGTCGCAATGCCCCCGAGTATTTCATTTCTCCGCCCACTGCCGTTGCTGGGTAGAACTTTTCATTTTAATTAAATTGCTTTATTGTCCAGCGGTTTGTCGGATGATTACATGGATTGCATCTGTTGCTGGAAAAGTCGGCAGCGAGTCGTTCGACTTTCATGCAAATTAAGTCAGTTTGATAGGTCGAGAGGTGGATACGTTGCCCCACACGCACGAACAGGAAAAAAGTGGTGATGTCATGCGGAATGCACTTTAAAGGAATTAAAGTAAACACAAAATAATTGGCTTAACAGGACTAAGCCTTAATTCGAATTATTGATCCCTTGTCTTAGTTTAGTTGCAAACTTATGCCAAAATTTCTAAAAGCCTCTTTGCTATTCTACCACTAAAGCTACAATTATTTGTGTAAATTGCTAATTCTGAAGTTGTCGAAAATGTATTCCCTAGCATCCCCTTGATCTTTTCTGGGTGTGAAAAACTGTTGAGCATGGGGCGGGGCATGACAGTACGATTTTGTGGCATACGGTTGGGTTTAGTGGGTGTTGACTGCTCGTTTCTTCACCTTTTTGCCTCGAACTGCGAATGTGTTTATCGCCGGCACTTAACCCATTTTAGCCGTGTCCTGCGGGCATCCAAGTCCTTAGACCACACCCGGAAAATGGGGAAAACTGCTGCTGAAACTCGCACCACCGTTTCTCCGGGGAATTGATGAACATGCGAGTGGAATATATACGAGTGTGTGGCAATATGCCTTCGTTTTCGCTTATATACAACAAATGACTGTCCCATTGAGTGGATGATGACTGTGCCGAATTCAGCCCTGTGCAACCATATTTAATTGCTACAAATTAATTAAATTAATGAGTTGTTTGCAGAGAAGATTTCCAGTCATTTGTCTAAAAATTAGCCAAGCCAGAGAAGTTTTTCCTTCCGCAGTCCATGACACATGATTTTCCTTTTGTGCTTGACTCTGGCTGCTAATGATGTATATCTGTTTATTTTTCCCACTTCCCAGCCGTATTGGAAAATTAATTTTTCCTTGTAAACGATTATTATGCAGCATGTGCGAAAGCAAATATAAAACTTTTATTAGGCGCATAAAGTTGATGTTGATTTCAGTGTTAAATTGGGTTGAATTGTGGGAGTAGAGGAGTTTTCCCGGCCAGATATCAATATTGTGCTTCTCACATTGTGTTGTGGTGCCATTTTTATGTCGCGTTCAGTAAAAGCCGAAAAGGAAATGGAAAATTTTCTCTCATTCTGTGCGTTTGTGGCCAGATAAAGTTGTCATTTGTGGCAGACGGATCGGAAATTGTAGAATATTGGTCATTCGGCGGGTCCGTTGTCCATTATATCGAGAAAATCAATTACGTCAATGGGAAATAAAAATGTTTTGTAAAGAAAAAGCAGCGTAAAATGGCGTTTATTGTCCAGGATTTATATGCAGGCAATTTGTATGAAAATTTAACGGCAATAGGGCTACAGATACTTGCAGTAATCTTAATAATGAATAAGCAAATAAATATGTACATATTAATAAATAATAAATAAATAAAATAAATAAGAAAAATCTATTAAATCTATCAATAAAAATATTACATAACTAAATATTATATAACTATCGTATCGTTTTAAATTACAGTGTTTACATAACGTAAAAGTATAAATATTTTTATTTTTCATTTTACTTTAAAACCCACTGCATACAGTTTTCTGCCAAATTTTCCCCCATGACCTTTGTCAACCATTTATTTTTGGCCATATAACAAAGCCATTGATCATTTCACAGGCTCAACGCGCACGACTTTAATCGCAGATAAATTTATATATTATGACATCAGCCCAAAACCCGCGCCCCATAAATTTCCCATGGAAGTGGGAGGAAAAGTGGTGAATGCTGTCCCACTTGTTGCCTTGTTCCTCCCCTTTTTCAATGCCATCTGTTGGGGGGCAGTAAACATGGCGCCTCTTTGGCACTCCCCCCCGCAGATTCTATCCTCGAATTCCACAAACCCCAAAAAAGCAGAGAAAGATATTCGGCGTTGTTTCAGCTTAGCAATAAATGTCATATGGCTGGCACATCAACACTTTATGTGCTTCAGTGACCCCCGAAAATGTCCTGCCAACATCCTTGCTCTAATTTTTCTGATATGGGACAGCCAGAGCAAGTCTTTACACGCTTTTAATTTCGTTGCTCCCCAAGGAATTTGGAGAATGTTTTTACATCACACTTTCACTCATTTATAGCCCAAATGAAATAAAAATATGACCAGCACGAAATTAAGATTGCGAAATACCAGAAAAGGACAGAGGCAAGATGTTCATCATTTGTCACTGTCACATATTTGAATCGTTTCCAAAACAATGCATATTAAATATATACCCATTACTTGGAGAATACAGACTTTATAGATTTAATATATAATATATACTTGGAAGACTATGAAATCATGAGTTCTCAAAAGCAATAAATTATTGTCTTGCTTTTAATAAGAGGTACTATATATTCGTTTACATTCTCTAAGGTATATTTCATACATATTCTTAGAATGAGTAATAAGAGAAGACCTGAATTTCTCTTCCCTACGCTGCTTTTCTAGTTTACGACTTCAATTTGGCCAAATGAGTCATTAATTTCGACTTTTCATGAGCCGAGTTTCCCTCTTCGACTTTGTCCAAAAGGCAGAGTTAGTTTCCTTCTTGGGCCCACTTTTATTGTAATTTTGTGGCCTTTAATTGAATTTTATTAGCATTTGTACTTATTATTTGTCCAGGCCGAATCCCTTTTTGCCCCTCAGTTCCACCCATTTAATTGTACACTTTATTTGCTTCGGGTGGGGAAGTGACACAGGATGGTGGATCGGTTTCTGGATTCTGTTTATAGGGTAGTTTCCCGTTCCCTCAGTTCGTTTCCATTACGAATTGTGTGCGCATTTAATGAGAGTTTGTTTTAGCCAGAAAGCCCGCAGAACAGAAATCAAAGAAGCCTGTGAAAGGAGGCTGTTTCGCTATTACTTATTTATAATTAACTTGCCTTGATATTGAAGTTTTAGCTAAACTTGCTTTTATGTATTTAATTAACACGCTTTTATTATTTTTCATTCCAGGTAAGAGCTCCAAATCAATTGATGTTTAAGAATATATAAGGGGTAAGACTTGAATACTTTTAAATTTGAAAGTATAAATCAAAATAGATTTAAAGCAATAGATTTTAGCATATTTGTTGACTTAAGCTTACAATTTAACAGTTTATTTAAAAGAATTTAAAGTTTTTTAGTCTGGCCTCATTGTTCAATTTTTGGTATTTTTATAAATAATTTAGACCACACTCAACTTAAACTAGAAAAGAGTAACTCAATAACCTTTTTACAAATGCTTTCTCAGCTTATGGTCGGTACCTTTTCGTGCGAAGGTGACTTTTGCGTTTTTTTCTGGTGATCAACTTGACATATCGCACTTTCGGTCGACCTCTTGATCTTACAGGTCTTGATTTTGGGCCCTTTGAGGAATTGGTATAGGTATTGGCAGTGGGTCTTGGCCAACTGTTGCCCATTGTGGCACTCGTAGAGGAGGGCTGCCACGACTGGGAATACATATCATTTGAGTTGCTGTAGGGTTCAAAATGCCCACCTACTCCATAACCAGATACAGGATTATTGGCATCTTCGAGAAATTCCTCCATTGTTGGAATGGAGGATGAAATGCTATTATCCTGACCACTGAAGGCCACAGCACTGTCATAACCATGTGCGTGATCCTGATCCATTTCCTCCGATTCCGGTGGATAATAAGCTCCATATTTACCGGGACTACTCATCACCATCACTTCCTCGTAATCCTCATAATGTGGCTGTTCATCTGGATAGTCTTCAAAGTTCTCAGACAAATCCTCATCCTGATAGTAGTATGGTTTATTCCTAAAGTTATTCATATACTCCTTGTTGGTATTCCTCAGTTTTGAACTGGATTTCTTGCGTTTACGCCGTCCACCGAACTTGGCCAGATATTCCCTTTGCAGAGCCTCAAGGAAATTGTTATTGAGTAAAGAGTTGCTCTCCACTTGATTATCCTCCGCTGAGGTGTCCTCATCTTCATTTATCTGAGGTGTGAAAATTTGTTGCAGCAATTGTTGCTGCTTGGAGGCTTTTACAATCTGAGGTCTCGCTGTTGTTGTCGTCGTTGTGGCACTCAAAGCCATCTCCTGATTGTAATTATCGAATAATGCGGGCCCGTAATTAGGCATTAAATTGGTGGGCGTTGCCATCATAGTAGGCGTGGTCGCCGTTCCCATCAGCTGCATTATATTGGGTGCCAGAGGTCCCGAATTTCCCACTGCCGTCGTATAGCCCAAAAGTTGTACATGCGGTTTTCCCACGAACTTGGGATGCATTGATGCGATCGTTGTGGGTGGTGGTGCAGGAACCGGGTGTATTTTCCTCGGCAACTTGTAGACATTGTGGAAATGCGTGTGCTGACGCACCACCTCCGGCATGTGGAGACGTATGTGAACGCTAAACGGGATTATACCATTGAAATCTATACTTTAGCATGCATCCCAAAACTAGGAACTACTATTCTTACCGCTCTCCACTGCTGCCGCCAGGAACCGCTTGACATCCGTGGAAGTTTAACAGCAACAGGCTCCATGTGCCCCATATGGCGATCCAGCGAAAGGTGGACGAGTGCTGATTCAGGATATCCAGATCCATGGCTCCATCACTTATGTGTGCGCTGGCTGTCGACCGACTTGTGACGCATCTCTCTGGTCAGTCGCCCACTTTTATTGCCTTGCAGACGGAGCAGATTCAATTTCATCGGCTTCGGATGAGTTGCTCACTGAACGGAAAAGATGCATGGATGTGAATGTGGATGTGGATGGTTGGGTGATGGGTTGTAGAGGGGCGATAGGGCGGTGCATCTTAACCTCACGTTTCCAATTGCGAATTTCATTTGCCAGCCTTGCAGCTTCCAATTTGTGGCGATGCTGACTCCCTCGAACTTCCTTCGCTATCTCTCTTGCTCTTTCTCTTTGATATCCGATAGGTTTGAAAGGCAAGCGACAGACACAGCAAAGAGTACAAAAAAAAGAAGAAAAAAGTAGAGTACATGCGGATTTCCATGGAAAGCCCCAGTAAAATTCGTTTGGGGAAGCGGCGCATGCGTAACGTTTTCAATTTCAGTTTGCAGCTGTTTGTTTTTGTTTACGCACTTTGCTCGCTGACTTCGTTTCGTTTATGCTGTCTCTTTCTACATGTCCCGCTTTGGTTGATTGCCATCTCTTTCTGTCTGCCCCCTTCGGTCTTTTTCGTTGCGGTTTGACTTTTTATGAAGCCGGAAAAATGCTCAAGTAGGTGCATTTCCCTCGAAGACCCTGAAAAGCCAACCAGTCTTTCTTATGTTAGAATAAAGAAATTATTATAACTTTTCTCTTGTTCAGAAAATGATAAAGTTAAAATGTATAGAGGGGAAACGGCCATCCATCTCATCTTCATAAAAAGTAATCCCTTCAAGTTTGAGGGATAGTGCAATTTTTTAAAGGTTCTTTTCACACTCACCACAAGTAGTTATTCGGCATTTTAACGACTTATTCTAGAAGTCCTTGAATTGAATGTTAAGCAACCCACGCTCCACTTTTATGACCTGCTTTTATCACTTATTTTTGCCGGATTCAGTTTGGCTTTTGTTTTGTGTGCGCTGGTGGGGGAAAGTCTAACTTAACCTTGGTAAAGTGCCAAAACTACTTGGTAAGCTAAACGCAGCTAAACAGAAAATGCAGCCAAGTAACTTCCAAGCCACTAACTGCAGATGAAAAGTGAGCGACGTATTTTGGCAGAGGGGAAAATGATGTGTCCTTTTGCTTCCGTTAGCCTGGATTTGCCACGCCAACAAAACGCATTTTGGCAGCCCCCAAAAACGAGGCGTCAATGAAAGTGTTTTTCGTTCAAGGATAACCACAAACTTTTCCCCAGCGAAATGGTCTTAAGCTGCTTAGCTTGAATTTAACATTTAAGTTAGGAAGCCAAGCCAAAGTGAAAGGTTCTCCTCCACGTTGATGTCTAGCCACAGTCTGTTCAAAGTTTATTGCTCCGCCGCGTTTATTGGCTAAGTGAAGTAAGAAGAAAAAAAAATCTATCTAAAAGAGAGGTGAAAAAAAAATAAGCGTTCAATGGCTTTTTGCACTTACATCATCCATAATAGTTGGCGGCATTCGGGTAATCGTCTCTCGCAATGATGATGATAATGACGATAATGCGTGAAAAAGGCAGCCACAAATAAGGGGAACATACATAACTACAGCATCCGTCGGCAGTAAAAACCCAACACCCGGCAACAAAAATCACAGTCATCCACCGTTAAATCCAAGCAGCTTAGAACGTGTAGCAAAAGTGACGTATTAAATCTGACGAATTAAATCTATACATTATTATAGAATGCACAGCATACCCTCGAATAACTTCATCCATTTTCAATATAAAAGAAACATTTAAGAATAAGATATTTTAACATTCAGACTGAAGCTCAATAATAACTTTGTTTCTAAGCCAAACCCAAGTCGTATGTGCTCTTCAATTCTGATCCATTATAGTGAGTGTAAATGGCGAAAAAGTTAGCAAGTGAGTTAAAAGAGCAGCGTCAAGATTAACAAGTCATGATTATTAGTTTGAAGAGAGCTATAAAAAGTGAGGCTGTGGCAAATCGTAGCAAATCGGTAGTGCTTAAGAATCTGACAGAGTGGGCGGTGGAGTTTCTTCATTACGACCCCAAGGAGAAGCATGTTAATTGGTTTGGGATGGGGGAACATTTTCAGCTACCTCTCGTTTTCTACTCGCGCCAGCATTCTGTAGAAAATTGTGTATTGCGACTTTTGGCTGACCTTTTTTTAAGTGGTTTTTGGTCTACGCCAAAGTTTTTCCGGCATTGGATGAAGTGCTGATTCTTTATTTTCCGCGAAAACCATTAACACGCATGTATGTGTGGCCATAGATGTTGTTGTTAATGCTACCAGCAACTTCACGAAGTGCAGCTCTTGACCTTTGGATATCTGCTTAAGCCCCGGGGATACTCGATGTACTAGTAGCTCGATGGAAAACGTTTTAGACCAATTCAACTGGTTTTCATTACCGTTTCTTCTTTAATGTTAGAGATAGTATAGTATAGTATATATGCTACATTGTTATTATCTTGAAGAAATCGCAAGACAATATTTATTTTGCTTAACCTTTTTAATAAATTAAATCTCTATCTTGTCTAATTAGCAACTAAGTTTAAGCTCGGCAACATGTTGCCAGTCTGACCTTGGCCTTAGCTTTGAGCCGCGCTTGTCAACATGTTGGGTGTGGGAAAGCAACAAGTTTGTGCCGTTTCTTTGGCTGTTCGTTATGCAAATGAGTAATGTTGCTTTGCTCTGGCTTGCCATTCATATGCCAATGGTTTGAGTCTCGGCTTGAAGCCTGGGTCAATGTCTTGCATTCGTCCATTGTTACCGCTTTGCGTCTCTTTTCTCTGCTGTTACGCACTTTGCGTTTAAGTTTAATTGTTGTTTATGCGAGCATTTGCTTTACTATTATTTTAAGTACCATCATCAGTGGGGGTCTCAGTTTTCCACTTGGGTCAATGTCCACCTCGATTGAGCGTCTTTATTATATTTTTTTTTACACCAAGCCTACCTTTCTATATTTTCATTCCCTTTTCCGCTCACCTTTTCATTCATACTTAATAGCAATTTGTAGACCTCTATTGTCGATTGCCGCTGACCATTCTTGGGAATTAAAATTATAAACTGATGATGTCACGTTTGGGGTGTTAGGCCCGCCCCCTTTGCGCTCTTCCTCTTTTCACCTTATCTATCACATCCGGCGGTTGGTTTGTTTAGCAAGTTATATTCATTGGGGCTTTTATTGTACTTATTGTATACAATTCCTATTTCGTCATGGGCCAATTACATATATGGAAAATCAGGAATGAACGCTGACTGAAATTCAGCTCAACAGCTGTTTAAAACTGAGAATGATTCTTTATTGTGTAATAGTTTCATATAACGCATGGTTGTTAAATTAAAGCCAAAGCATTGCAATATATCTTTAACTGTACAGTGCTTGTTTAACTGTGGTTATTACTCCCAGCAATTTGCCATGCATCTCATTACCCGCAAAGTTCCGAAAACAATTTGCATAGTTCTTCAAGTGAACTGGAAAAACTTGCTACAGCAAGAATAAAATGGTTATAGAGGAGTAAAAGAGAGAAAATGAGGAAAAACTAGAACAAAAACTTTTGCGACAGCCATTTGAATAATTACAATCGATGGCAATAAATTAAAGCGATTCGCTGGAATTTCTTTGATGTTGCTGCAAAGTAGCAAGGGTTTGAACATTTAGAATGATTGTCCCTAAACATATGTATAAAACCATTAGAAATTCTTTATCTTACTTAGAAATAATTATTATAATAACTTTTTTCTGGGTATTACACTAAACACTTTATTTGCCTATCAGTATCTTGTATTCGTTAGCTGCATCGTGAGGCTTTTTATTCCCAGTTTTTTCTTCGTGCAGCAAGCGTCAATATCTCAAAAGCTGTGCTATGTAAACTGGCCTAGAACAACGATGCAAACACACACTTGAGTGGCCAAAAGATACCGCCGTGAATGCTAAAACCCCTTCTTTAGTCTCGGCTTTCAACTGGTTGGGAACTCCAACTCCAACCTCCTTCTACCTGAACATCTGGACCTTCTGGCTGTGGCTTCCTGGTTTGGGTTTACTTCGCCTTTTTTCTTATTTTTTCGGGTCTGCCGAGATTTGCAATGGCACAAAACATGCAAAGACATTATCTCCATGTGTCTGTCTGCAGCTTTTTCCACTGCCCTGTTCTTTTGCTGATGCTGCTGCTGCAGTTCTTGTCCAAGCTGTAAATGTCAGTAGGAAAAAAAAAAGGCAAGATGTAAGGAGTTCTGGTTTTTCCTCTGCCAGCACAGATTTTCTTCAGTTTTCTTGGCTTGTTTTTGGGTCATTGGCCAATAGTTTTTATTGGCAACTTTCTAAGCCAACTTTCCACGGTCTAAATAGCGTCTGCAATGTGCAACAAGTAGGCAATTAAGACACACGATAATAAGCATAATAATTGACTAGATTCGATTGGAAGTGCTTCTCTTTTTTTCTGCACTACAAGTTCATTGGCTTCTTCTATTTCTCATTTTGTGTTCTTCCAAAATGATTACCCGAGACTTGATTTCATTCGATCCGGGATGGTTCGTGCCGCTAATGTGTATTTGATTAATTAAATTAATCAACTGCTCGATCTGCGAGTCTTATGAGAATCAATAAGGAAGGTAAACAGCGCATAAATAAATCTATAAATAAAATTGATGAGGGTCCTCCTTAGGGGTCCACTTGCTATCTGCGCCGTCTGTGCTAAACTGTTGACAGCAAGAATATGTGGCTTTTATTTTTTATTGCTCTAGGAGTGAATCAAGTCTGGTCTTAATATATTTTTTAATGGGTTTCTTGACTGGATTACGTCAGTGGTAACTATTGCCATAGTTCGTTTCAGGAAAACTGTGTGATAAAAGTTATAAATGCAAGTTGAGGGGCGGAGATTAAAGTTAATAGACTGTTTATGCGGTTGGCTGCAGTTAATTTGTTAATTTAATTGAACTATAAATTGGTTTCCTGATAAAATATTACTATAGGTAGTAAAATAATTTTATGTGGCAAGAAACAGAAGCAAGTCTACTTTTTTTCCCCCCTTTGAAAATACGCAACCAGAAGCTGGCCATGTAGAATTCCCAGCGCTATCTGATTTCTCCTCATGCAGCAAATCCAATTCCTGGCATTTTTAGAATTTTGCCCACAAGCTGAGCAAATTGCACGCCTTTTCAACATTAATTAGAAATGTTTACTAATCTAAACTGAAACTATCATGGACCAAAATCCACAGCAATGTGACCAGGAAAATGGAAAATGGAAAACGGAGAAGGGAGAATGGTGAATGGTGAAGAAAAACTAAGGTCAACACCAAAGCTGAAAGCCGACAGTGAATTTGGAGTCACTCCTGAACTGAAACTGCCACAGTGACTCCCAAACTGTCTGCATTTATTTTCGTCTGCCGCCCACCAAAAAACCACCCACACACACACCCACACATCCGAACAGCCACGCACACATTGACACAACCCAACCGACACACAGTGGATAACAATTTGTAAAAACAACACTCGAGCTGAACTTTAAGTAAACATGAAGCGAGAACTACATAAATGAGTTTGCTAAAACTCGGCACGAAAAAGTTGTCCTCTATCTTCCTCGCCGAAAAAAAAGAAAAAGACGCACTAGAAGCTGGTTAGAAAAAGTCTATTAGTTCAGGGGATTTATGTACTCTTTCTAAATTGGCGCGGAAAATACGCTTGAATAATATTTATATTTCTTAAAAAAATCATAAAATCTCAACCAGCAAAATTGGAAAAATATTGTAGTATTTTTTCTGAGTTATGCTAGCTGTATGCTATATTGAACTTAGTAATAGTAGTATTTATGTTTGAGCTTTATGTCCAAAAAGTCTTTAGGCTTATAATACATTGTTCTTAAAATGAATAACTTAATAACTAAAAACTAGACGGTTCGCTGGCTTTAATTACATTTTTAGCTTATCAGCATGTATTACAGGGTATCTAAAATAGTCGTCGGAGTGAATCGTGAGTCGGTGTGAATGACACGGCAATGGTTGAATGCTCAGTGTGCATGTGTGTGTGTGTGGATTTTGTTGTTGTGTCTGTTTGGGTGTTCCTTATCCAGCGTGTCCACGGTCCACATAATTCTCACACTTTTCAGAGTGGACACAGCGAAAGAACGACAGTGGTATCAAAAGGGGTTTGGTAGGGGATAGATTGTGCTTTTATGCTGTGACACTTTTGTAGACTCACTTCGACCTCAGTGGCCCCGCACCTCACCTCACCTCACCTCTACTCCTCGCCCTTCCCTTCCCCCCGCTTCCCTTTCCCAACTTTTTTGCGCCCAGCGCACCTAACCACACTCGTGATATCAAAAAACTTTGCCGACATGTAGAAGAAGCAGAACAAGCCGAAGCTGCAGATGAAGAAGAAGACGCGATGATAGCACTGATGTGTGAAAAGGGGCGGGGCAGAGCACTTGGGCTCTTCTTTTTTTTGCTTTTGTTTTTGGGGCGGGGCTGGACGGATGGATGGATATATAGAGATGGAGTTGACAACTCTGGTTTGTTTGCACCGCCGCCTCAGGGCGAATCCAATTAATGTCTGAAGCGTTTTCACACCGCCACCTTGATTGATGCAAACTGTAATTACAAATACTTAAAAATATAAAGAATACGAAAATAAAAGGTAGAAATCATTTGGAAACTGCCTAAAAACTAAAAACTTGAAAGATTTCCACTTCTTAGCAGTCACTAATATCACTGAATATCAGAATGTTAGGACTTACTTGCAACAAATTTCGAAATAATGTATATTACTTTATGACAGACATAAATCAAATTTAATCCCCTTGGCTTTTGATCGATTTAAAATGTATTGCTTCTCCTAAACGTAAATGATTGAACTGTGCCCCCGCCTCGCTGGAAGAAAAACCCCTCCAACCTACCGATTTCAAGCATCATTAGGAGGGAAAGAAAAATGCGCAGCTTTTCGCCCATTATGATATCGCTGGGAAGTCATCTAATGTGACTTTTTTTTTCCCCCACGTTGGCGCGAAACGAGCTGGAAAATCTGCAATGACGAGGCGGCAACGGCGACAATTTGATTTCAGGCAGCGACGACAGCTTTTCACGGCCTTAATGGGTTAACATTAGGCGACTTGTCGACGCAGATTTGCATGCAAATTGTTAACTCATTTTGCACGTGTCTGCGCCCCATTGCGAGTGTGTTTGTCTTGGCTTTAATCATGTCGCTGTCTATTAGGCTAACACGCGGAATGTTGACTGCAATTCGGTGCTATATTAAAGCAATCAGCGAACTATTGAAATGAGCCAACGAAAGTTTGGCCAAGTTTTGCAAAGAACAGCAAACTTATTTGGCTGTAAATTGCCAGTTTAATTTAAAATCGTTAACTCCCTTAAATTTGTTTCAATGCAACCCCCCCGTTTGGTAGAATTTTCAATTCAATTTGCTGCCACCCTCTGTAAATGAACTGTAAATCGAATTTAATGTTGCAATTTCGTTGTACCTTGCATTTCGATTTCTCTTTCTTTTTTTTTCGTCTCATTTTGCCAAATCATATCGGAATCAATTATAAAACTATTAAGGACCCACCCTCGATACAATACCTCGCCGTGCAGCAATCCAGTCAGTCACACGCACCAGGCGGTGTCCTTCTCCTGCCATTTTATACCGAGTCCTGCCACGAGGACACCCACCCACCCAATCGCCGGCTCGATCATCCATCCCACCCAGCTGGACTGCTGGCCATTAAGCTTGTCATCAAACGTTACAAATTAATTACATTCGCAGCGAGCGAGAGAGCTTCTGGCCAAAGGGAAACGGCTTCCGTTCCTCATTTCAACTGAGTTCCAGTACCAATTCCCCTTTTAGCCAGCCAGCCAGCCAGCCGGTTCCTATTCCCCTTGTTGTGTGCGCTCCATTAAAACTAAAAAATGCAATTACATATAACGCCTGCGGGGCCACAGCAACCGTAATAGCAATAGCGAAAGCATCACAAAAACCAGCAGGAGCAGCAGCAGTTACAGTACAGTACGCCACAGTACAGTATACCATAGTACAGTACGATACCAAGGAGCAGTCGAAGGATGCTGGCGATGAGTTGATGGAACAACGTTAGCCAGCACCGCTCATGGCCATGTCCCTGTCCTTCTGCTGATGATGATGCTCTACCTCTGTCCTGCACCGAGCGAAACTTCCGCTATAGTTGCCAAAAAATAAAGTAATATAGATCTAACATAAATTATTTCTATACTAACAAATATTTAGGCTTTGTAGTTATACTTTCCGAAAAGATTGGAGGACAACCCAAGATCAAGTGGCCAGGGATTTGTTTTCTCTGTATGTGTTTTGTTTCCAACTTGTTATTGGCATTGAGGGGACTGAGTTGTTTCTGCACATTTTTAATTGCATTTGTCAGTTGTTAGTTAGTAGTTAAGTAAAAATATTAATGCACTTTGTGGCCAGGAAATGGAGACTTTATCAACTTCATCATGGCTAAATTGTATGATAGTTAATGGCAACTTTAAAAATGAGACCCTGAAATATAGTTAGTAGTTCTGAAAGTAAAACAACTGTTCAAAAGTATGCAATGCAATAGAACCAATGTTATGAATTGGAATTTGTGTAAACCACATCGTGTTACATCATTTAACCCGCTTTGTTTCTGGTTATTTCGCTGTATTTTCTGCTCTGGCTGAGATTTACGGTTGCTGAAATTTTCTAACCCGCCTGCTGACGGATGGAAATCAAACAAAATGCGCATTTTTCTGCGGTTTTGTGTGGCGGTTCCTGAAATTGAATGAAAATAACTGACGCTATCTGGGGCGTTAGTCCAAGTTGCAAAGTTGCCAAGTTGCTGCATTCGCTGCCTCGCCGCTTCGTCGTTTTTCCCCACTGATAAGAGACGAGTGACATCCTTGAAGGCGATGACGACACTTTTCCCGTCTCCTGTTGCTTTATCCACCCTCCACCACCATTTTCATCACGCCTGTTCGCTCGTTCGTGTCTCTGTGTTTTTAGGAGTTTATTATCATTACTCTGCCATATGGTGAAAATATCCCACGAATGTTGGAGCACTGCGGAGCTGTGGGGGGGTTTGTACTGGCTGACGTCAGCTGGAGAGACGCCACCATCATCGTCATTATCAGCAGGGGCTTCATTATCATCATCGTCCGCGTCGCCATCGCCATGATTGTTGCTCTGTTTGCACTCCCCCACATTTTCTGTCTCTGGTTCTCGTCATCATCATCATCATCACCATCATCATCAGTGCTATCTGCATAACTCATCGGAATAGTCAGGGGTTAGGAGGGCGTGGAAGTTTTCGGGGTTAACTGCTAGCTTGCGTTTTCCACGGTTTCAAAACAGTAAACTATCCATAGGTGGAAATATTAAAAACATATTTGCATATGGGAAATAAATGAATTTTTAAAATGCTGCTCCAAATCTTCATACATGTTCCTGTTTTGTAAAAATAAACAAATCTTTAAATAATGTATACAACTTATATCACTTTTAGTTACGTGACATTATAAAAAACTGTGGGGCATACTTTTTAGCACCTTTAATAAATTAATGGTTAAGCTATATTATGATTGCTTTTTGTATATAAAGATATATATATAAACTGTTAAAAAATGTGGAAACCCCATTTCGTATGTTCATTATATCAATTGTTTCCTGCAGTTTTAAGTGTCTGCAGAAGGGCGCCGTAAGGGGGCTGCATGGTAGACAGGGTTGCCATGTTGTGCACATTTTCTAAAACGTTTTTGTGTAAATTTAGCGCAAATTTCCGCTCCCCGCCACCCCGCCACGGCGCAACCCTTGAAACATAACCACCCGCACACTCAAGTCTTGCGCGTGTGTTTTCATAATGCGCCATAAAGTATGCAATGTTATTTTGCGCTTGATGAATTTTTCCACGTTGCGCAGTTTTGCAATAACCACGGCACATCCTTACACACTATGCCACCCCCCGAGTTGTTGTGCGGGTAATAGTGTAAAGTGGCTTTCATGCTAAAGTGAATTAATGTGTATATAAGGCACAGGACCAGGACTTTCCACAGCACCATCGAGTATTTGGGCATGGAAAAGCCGATCAAAAGAGCAACCAAAAAGGTGAAAATGCATTCAATACCATAATTTCCAATGCAAAGTGAATTGAGCTTAAATTAACAGCAAGAGAGTTCGTACGTACAATGAAATTTGTAGTCCAAACACATTTTCATTAATAAATAATTTCTATTTGCCCTAATTCACCATTCACTTCCATTCCATTATTTATTCGATCACCTATTTTTCCACATATTCTGAATGGCCCAAGAGCCACAAATTCTCGAGATAAAGCAGCGACTGACACTCGATTCTCGAAACGAGCTCTAATTAATTTCCACTCCTGGTGCTTAACCCCTTTGTCACCTCCTCTTAACCCATCTGTAATAGAAAAATTCACCGCGTTTATCCCAGTGACTCTCTTTCTCCTTTTCCTGCTAGGTTTGGTTGCCGAAGCTTTTAGCATACATATTAGATAGAGTTTACACGTAAACGTACTTCATTATTATCCAGACGAGTGTGTCGCATGCTCAAACATGCCCGAAAAAAGCCACCAGAGAAGACTTCTCTTCAGACTTCTCCTCTCTCCACAGCCATTTTCTCAGCTTTTTCCCCTTCTGGTGGCTGGCGAAAGGCAAAAAAAAAAGTAAAAAAAATAAATACATTAAAATGCCAGCGGGTAAAATGAAGATACAAACAAACGCATTAATACGTGACGCTGGAGCATTATTAGAAAATGTGTCTCGAAGCTGGTTACTTCGGCTCGTGCTTCTTCTTGCCCACAGCTTCCGGTGCAGGACAAAGCCATCGAGGGGCGAAGTGCGGGGGGTTAAGAAGGACTGCTGGAAAAGGAGTGTACGTGCGTCTATGCTGTCGAGTCCCTGGCAATATATTTCAGAATTATTCCTCTTTTTTTTGCCACCAACTATGCGCGTTTTTCGCTTTAACTGAGATGTTCGGGGTGTTAACTAAAAAATAAAATGATTTTCTGTTAAAATTATAATAATATCTTATTTTTGTATCCATCAATATTTTCTTGTAATTTATACAAATAATATATATAGAGCTAGACTTTTCAAGAATAGATTTTCGTTTTATGTCTTTCTAACATTCAATTGTGTTTAATACTGCTGGTCACAGTGAAATAGTCGCAGAATCAAGGACCCAATTTCTCCACTGGTGGAACGCCCGTTCGCTATCTATCTTCTTTGGTCCTTGTCAAGTCTGGTGAACTCGCACTTTTAATATGAATTTAGTCCTTTAAGTCTCGCCTGTCTGTTCTGCTCGTCTCTCGCAAAAGGGGGTAACGCCAGTGAGCCAGTGAGTGTTCCCCTTGTCTGTGATATCTCTGTTGCACTTGCGTTTTCGATGGGTTTTTCTTTTCTCTGCGCCAATTTTACTTTTGGCCTGGCCGCACGTTTGCCCAATATGTCAATATTACATGCAGAGTGGAGATCCCACGTCTGCTGCCCTAAGACTCTGCGTCCCTGTCTTTGTCTGAGTGGAATTACTTGTGCACTCGACAAAATTTGAAAGTTTAGGAGCCATATCCTTAAAAAATAATAGTCACCAGGAATATGCATATACTTCATCTGATTTTTGGTTAGCATGCTGTACTCTAATCGAGTTTTGAATATTGGAAATATCCTTAAAAAAGGTGACAAAGCACTCTTTTTTCTGAAGTGCTCTTTCCTTTTACAGAGTCGTCCTGCCAAAGGACGTTCTTTTGCCGTTTCCAACTTTTCCTTTGGCCCGTCTTAAGTGACTTAATCAAATAACTTTGCATTCACTTTTTTTTCCTGTTCCACACTCCGTTTTCTGTGCTTCTTCAGTGGTCTCTTCACGCCATTTTACGGCGTGTTTTGTGCGCCATTAAACATGGCTTTATTTTTGGCTTCGGCATTTATATATTTTTTTTGCAGCTAGTGCTTGTTATTTTGGCAAATTGTCGCTGTTGTATGTAGAGGATAGTGGCTTTTGTTGCGAAAAGTGACACGTTGGCTGAGGCATGACGTTGACTAGACTATGAAAATGGCAAAAGAAAACCACTCTTGTAACTTTTGTTTAATTTTGTTAGTGGTTAGTGAGAGGTGCAAAATAATTGCAATGTGTGGAAAGAAGAGTGTGGTAAATAATAATTGAAATTAGGTAATGTTTCCATTGTATTGAGCTTGTTATTGAAAGGAATACTTGTTTACGACTTTATATCAACTTAAAATATTATTATTTCTCTTAACAAAATCAGCAGACCAATAGTTTTAAGCCCAGCCACAAAACACGTTTTCAAGTCTATAAAATAGCCATCCTAAGCAATCCAATCACTTATCCTCTAATGCCAACCCTTTACCACCAATCTCTTGACATCGTAAAATAGTCCGTCGATACGACGACTTGTTGACTTTACTTTCTGCTGTTTCGACGGCTTTATGCTAGTCATTTTGCCCTTCATTCCCCTGAAGCTCAACTGGCAATTTGAGAATGACCTAGTGCAGCCAGAGAAGGACAGATGATGCGAAATAAGGATGGCGATAGCGAATCCAGCATATTTTCCAAATTTCAATGCCTACTTTTTGGCCATCTAATCACGCACGGAAAAAGAGACAGAACATACGAGTATACCCATCTCAGCTTACCAATTCTATTAAAATTCTTTGCCCCAAAAAATGGGGTAAAAAGTGGAATAAGGGAAGCAGCCGAGAGACGCACAAAAAGACAACTACATATTAGAAGAGTATTAAATTACACTAGAACATCCCCTCTTATCCCCATTTTCGGGAACACGCCTCTGTTTGCACAATGTCCTTGTGCTGGCCAAAAGAAAATTATATGTCCTAAAACCACCCGATGCCTCCATCCTATTTAATCCGTAGTCCGGCAAAGTGTGAAGTCATCGCTTTATAATCAAGTTTTCCTTTCAACTTGTTCCCCTCTTCTTTTCAATGTTCTTGCTGCTTGATTTTTCTTTATTTTTATTCCAATTTTTTTCTTTTCGTTTTTCTTTTTCCTGTGAGCGTTTCCTCTCCATATGTTCGCTCAAATTGTCGCCTGCCTTGTCCAAGGATGCATGGATATACATGTCGCCCAGACTCCCTCCCTCCTCTGCTCCTTCTCTCAGTAGGTCCTTTTGGCAAACCGACTGCCGCCAGTCTTCTGCCCGCCTGCCATGAAAATTAAATTGACCGTAGCTGCTTAAAGTTATTAAAGTCGAAGGAAAATTGGGACTTTTCCTCCTGTCGCTCGAAAGTGTCTGTGTGTGGACAGGAATGGCAAGCTAATGGGACTAGGAATGCCCTTACAAGATGTTATTCAGCTTTGGAAGTCAGTTTATCAAAACATTAAAGATAATCTTGAAATATAGATGTTATGTTGTTAGATATTAGATATTATATTATATTATTGTTGAGATAGTAATTTCCTACTAAGAAGTATTGGTCTAAAGAGAACTGTTTCGTCTATTGCTGCATACCAGATATTCTGAGAAAACTAAGGGAAAAAGTTTATAGCCAGGATTCACTTTGAATCAGTCAGCCTAAAACGAAAGGACACGAAGAAAGTCGTACGTCTTCTCCGAGTTCTCAGCCCTCGTATGTTCGATGGTCAGAAGGATGTGATGGAATGGAATGGGATGGGATGTGTCAACTGGTCGGTTGCGGTCTATTTGAGGCTACTCCAATGACATCAGCCGAGACAAAAATGGGGAGTAAACCGAGAATGAAATGCTGCTGCAAATTTGTCGGCCTTTCCTTTCAGCATTTCCCATTGATTTCCGAGGCAGAATGTGCGGAGAATAGCTCGTGAAAATTCCAAATGAGTTGGCTCATCTGCCATCATCGTGGGCGTTCGGCTTGATTTTCCGGCCACTAAGTATGCTTCTTCAATATTTGCTGATGAGGCTCATTTTTCCCTTCATTGGCGTGTCACTTTCACTTTGCTCGCCATGTTTACCTTTTCTTCTTCCTGGCTTTTCATAATTTTGCTTTGCATACTTTTTGCGGTTGGGTAACTCGTGGTGCTGATTAAATCTGCACACACACACACCCATAGAGAATTTTCTTTTATTTTCCTTTTTTGTTTTGCGGTGCCTGTACTTGTCTCGTGTTTACTTTTAATTTGGTTAAATGAGGCATGACCACGAAAAAAAAGAACATTTTTAAGTGCTTAAAATTTTTAATCAACTTAAGAGTAAGGATAAAAAGTGAAGGAATATTACATGGAATGTAAAAAGTAAAGTTTTGCCATTTGCCTCAATTGTTATTAATTATTTTGCATTGTTCTTATCATTACAGGTACGTGTAAACGATTTTTAAAAATGTGATTCCCATAAATTAAATGGATTTGTAATGTAAGTTGTAAGCAATTTGATTTAGTATTTTCCGTAAGAAGAAAACATTTTGGCCATCTGTGAAAGAAAACAGCTTGTTGTTTGTCGTTTATCAATCGAAAACAGACTTTTCACCAAACTTACGAAGGGAAAGCAGCCATCGAAACCAAAATGTTTTTTATGGGATGCGATAAGTACGTGATGCTACTAAAGTGCGATAATTAAAGAAATCTGTGTGCTAATTTAAACAGAAGTTGCCCTCGAAATTGCAGCTCCTTAAATTTGATTTAAAAGAAACGTAAAGCTAAATGCGTTTTCAAGGTGCGACATTATTGCCTTTTGGCATAATGTTTACTTAACCGTAGCTTTTGTTTATCACGCCTGGTTCTCAACTTGTTGGTATTCACTTCGCATCGTTGCGATTTAAATACACTTTATTTAAATACTTTTGTTGACACCTTTTCGAGCTGCTTTTGTTTACTTATTTTTGGCTGTTATTATCGGTTGAGTCTGTGCCAATTTCAAAAGTAATTGAAGCAAAAAGGTATTTCATTGTCATATATTTCGCGGTCTTATTGTATTCATACCTCTACTCTATTATAAAAGTTATTGCATTGTTTTCTTGATTTGGTTGCCCGTTAAATGTGCATCATATGACTTACTTACATTAAAATAAAGTAAACAGATTACATATGATGAGATATTATAAAAATAACCATTTGTTACTTTCAATAAAAAACAGCTTAAGATGTTGTTGATCTAATTTAGAGTATTTAAAACTTCGATCTTCCTATCAATTTATTTATAACATTTGTTTACCTGGCTGCTCTTCGCTGTTACATTCATTTTATTTGCATTGTCTGAAACGCGACATTGGCTGCCTTCCAGTTCTGTTCAAAACATCCCTGAAAATCGTGTCACTTTTTTATGCCGATTTTCGTGTTGCAATCGAAATTGCATTTGGTGCCATTGAAAATGTCTGTTAGATGGATGAATATAAATAAAATACGTTGAGATATAAATATGTGAATTTCAGTATTAATTCATTTGGAGTAATTTCGTTTCAATGTTCATGATTCACATGTTTTACCAGGTTTTTAAGCATTTCCAATTGAATTCAATTTAATTAGAGGTAAATACGTAGGATGCGATTATATGTTTCTAGCAAAATAATTCAATTAAAAGTGTTCTTTTATTTTAATTTGATTTGTTTTTCGCGAGCACACAACATATCGCTGCCGACTGGACCAAAAGAAGGCGATACAAAAAAATTGTATAATTGAAAAATCATAAAAAAGAGAACGCTACAACAACAAATCGTATTCAATTCGTGGAGCAAAAATGTCAAACATTGTACCAAATGTCAATTAAACATTCGAACAGAAGGGGGAGGGGAAGGGGAATCGAGAACAAATAGATGGGTTAACACAGAGGGGCGCAGATAGAAACACAGGACCCACAGTCAACAATCAAAATCAAATTGATTTTTAATTAATTTTCGCCACATTTTTTCACTCTTTCTGTCTGCCTGTCTGGATGGCTGGCTGGCAGAGATCCTCTCGCTCTGAGCTGAGCTGCAAAACACAAAAAAAGAAAAACAAAAAAAGCAAAAAACGTGAGAAGTGATTGAAGTAAATGAATGAGAATTGCTCTGAATTGGTTGACCAAGCGACCGAGGTGGGTGGTGGGTGGGTTCAATGGCGGGTGCTTGTCTTGTCAACTATTATAAATTCAATTTAGATATGCCGTCCGATGAATGCCAACGGGGCGAATGGTTCGAATGGATGGGAGACAAATGAATGCTGGCTGCCAGCTGATGAATAGCGAAATAAAAACTCCAAATGAAAGTTAAAAGATTGAAAAAAAGCAGTAATATATGGTTTCAGCAACAATAGAATCACTCTATAAAATATAAATAATACTTACTTTGTACTTTAGCATATTAAAATCACAAGACACAGTTAAAAATAATTACGAGAAACCTATTTTATAAAATACGTTTATTTTATTATCTCTAAAGCCGTTTGGAAACTACATTCTCACCAGAGCCTAGCAAACAAAATGGTTTTTGCAACCACAAATAATCCCTATCTAAACTTTGGCCAAAAAGCCAACTACAAAACTTTCTGCATAACCCTTTTTGTGGCATAACCGACTGTTCCGAAAAAAAAAATAGAAAAAGTTGCACCAAAGTGGAATACATATTTCGTATTTATTTGAGGACGTTATTCAATTACCTGACAACCCTGCCAGCCGGAGGCAAACACTCGACTCCACCGACTGACTGACACACTTGAAAACTTCAATGCAACACACCCCAACCCAACCCGTTGCCACGCCCCTCACTGATAGTACGCCCCCATCGTTCGTATCTGCTGGGGCACTTCACTTTAGTGTGAATTGCAAATGAAATGCATTGTGGGTGAGAAATACATGGACACACACGCATGCAAACACGCATGCAGGCGTTGACTTAACGTTATCGATAGGCCCTTGACAGGCTAAACGAATTTATTTTACAAAACAAAACCGTTGCCACCACACTACACGTGTGCATAGATACGACGCTCAGTTTATAGGGAAATTTATAGAGAGGAATGCAATGAAATGTGTCAGGGGGAAATATAACTAAGAACAAAGGTTTCAAACAGTAAATGGCTAGCATTTTCAGAACTATGTATCGTAGCATAGCTCATAAATTTCCAAGAGATTGATTCCCAATAATAACACTAATAACTTTAGAAAAGGGTATGCCAATAAAGTGTTGGAAAATCCACTAAACTTTATACACATAAGGGCGATCATTTCAATTAATCACCTTCTGTGCGAACATGCAATTTTAGTCTTAGTAGCTAATTGCTAAAACACAAGACGGCAAGACTCAAAGAACCAAGTTTTATGGCTCCACTATTACTAAGTAGTATATGAAATCTGCAAAGTTGCAAAGAGATGGCCGAGAGAGAGAGGAGAGTCGAGAGCTCTGGCCAAAATGCAGTTAGGCAGGTCGTGGAAGCCAGAAAATATTTTTAGGCCAAGAACCCGATCACGCTAATGACGATGATGCTAGGATCATAATGATCTCATATGGTTTTTGTTGCCAACCCGAACGTAATTCGTGCGGTGAACGAACTCCCAATCAAAGTGGTTTGACTGGAATACAAAAGGTGCTCAATGCGAGAAAGAGAGGGCTGCTGAAAAACAGAGAGAGATGGAGCTCGACTGGCAGCTTTTTTGAATGTCATTGCCGGGGTTTTTCGAGACTGAGAGATCGCTAATATCTCTCTCTCTCTCTCTCAATCTTTATTGGACGCGGTTTGCATAATTTTCTTGGGACCCCAGCCTCTTCTTCTTCTTCTTGCGCTGTGCTAATTTCTCATGTGATCCGTGCAATGAACTTTTGAGCTAGAAAAAAGAGCAAGCAAAAATAATATAGTCAAACAAACACAATCACGTGAGAGCAGCGTAACTAGAAACTACCGCTTAATTACCGATGCCATGTTGCAGCAACATGTTTACGGCAACAAGTTGTGCCCGCTGTCGGTTCGGATTTGTGCTAAATGCAGTTCTTGCACTTGAAAATATCGGCATATAATTATTAAGTCATAATTATTACCAAAATTATATTGGTATAGTTGCAGAATGTTCTTTGAACTTGTACAATAAATATAAATTTTACTTAATTTGATTAAGAAACTAAATACTATTAGGCTAAATTACTATTCAACTCTTAGGTAGTTTTCAAATCGCCGTCACACGCCTTTTTTTTCTGTGTAGCCGATGTCAAGAAGAAAACGGTAGTTGTGTAGCCATACATGTGTTCCCAGAAATAATTATTTTCTTCAGTGCGCAGCATCTGCAGTCTGCAGTCAGGAACCGTTAGATTCTTCTGGCTTCGATAGGCAGGAAAAGGAAGAATGTTGTCTTGTGCCCATTTGGGTGAATGCGGTTGATAATGGTCAAGAGGATAATGACGATGCTGATGGATATTCCATTTATTGCCAACAATTTTCCAGTTTTCATAAATGGAAGTGGCATCCCCCATCCCCCTTACCCATCCCCATTTTCATTTCCATCTCCCTCACTCACTCGTTCTTCTCGTGCGTGAAATCGGCTTTGCTTGTTACCGAGTATTACGTGTTTTGTTGCGTTTTTTTTCACACTCAAAAAGCTTCAGCTTTGATGTTGCGAGGTACGAACCTTACTTAATTTGTAATTTAGTGCGCTCCAGGTTTTCGGTTCTTTTTTTTTTTTTGTTATATGTATATATTTTTGTTGTTGTATTACTGTTGCTGCTGATCATTTTCGTATTTGCCCCCTGTTTCAGCTTTTCCCCGGCATTTCTCGGTTCTCGGCTTAATTTGTTTAGTCACACTTTGTTGAAGAAGTCAACAAACTCCGCATGGGTTTGCTTAATATATAATACTCTCAACTCGACGCAGTCAACGAAACTTTTTCGTTGCTTGGTTTATGATCATTAAAATGCTTACAAGGCGCTGGAAACTTGTCATCCAGTTGTGTATAATTAATGAAGCTCATTTTGGTTAGAATTACTTCTACCCTTTCCACTTTTTTTTTTCTTTTTTTTTTACTTTTTGCTTGACATAACCGAGGGTTAAAGGTTCTTGTATATACATATATATTTAACTTTATACAAAAAGGAGAAAAAAGATTTACCTGTTGCCTTTTGACTAAAAAGTTCGATAAAAAGTTCTTAAAGACTTTTAAATTTATTCGTGACATAATTTTAATTAATTCAAGGTTGAAGAGAAAAAGTTGCTTTCTTGCTGTTTAGTATAAAGAGAATGCATATTTCTATTATGTTATTTTTGATGACAACATACAAAGTGATTAGATAGGTGAAAGAGCCATTTACCATTTACTATCCGGAAAAAGAAATACTTTTGATTGGTAATATGTCTTTATAAACAAACTATAACTAAAATCCCTATAGTACCTTAAAATAAAAAATAGTTATGTTACCCACTTATAGAAGTTCAGACAATAACCCCAAAGTGAAAGATTTTCCCAAGGTTTGTCCTATGGTTCTCTCGAATTTAATACTATATTCTGAGAAACAATAAATTTGCTATAGCTTTCCTGCCTTACTAAAGTATTTAAACTTCTAAGGCCTTCGAAATGAATTTTCCTTATTGTTATGGGCCTTTGGCAACCTGTTACCGCTTTGAATTTCTCCGAATTTGCCGCTTTTTCTTCAGCGGAAGTGCAGGGCAAAAACAATGCATACATTTATCTATGCAGCTCACACCACCCACCGCCCACCACCCCGCGCCCTTTAACCTTCGTGTGGTGATTTTCTACAAAAGATAACTGCGCTTTTCCTCGCGCCAGCTGGCAATGCCATTCTGTACTCTCAGCTATTATAAGACCATTCTTGTCGTATAAGAGTGCGCAAAAGTCTCCAATGGAAAAAAGCAACAGTTCGCTCTCTCTCTCTCTCTGTTTTTGCGCCCTCTCTTTTATTTTTGGGGTGTGCCGCGCCGCGGCGGAAAAACGTCAACAACAAGTGTTTTTGCCTCAATTCTACACGCAATGAGAGAGTCTCTTCTATTCAATTCTCTTCTAAATTATTGCATTCATCGGCTCTCCACTACGATTGCGTTCGTTTCGGTTCGTTTCTGCTCGGCTTTGGCTTGGACTTCGGCTCTGGCTTCGGAAGCGCTCGTCTTATTTGGCCAAGTTGGAAAATCAGCCAAGAGAATCTACATATGAAATCAGTTCGCGATGGAACTTTGAACACAACGGTTGTCTCCGCGCATCTCGTTTCCGTTTTACTATTCGCCGTAGTCGCCGTTTTCGTGGTTTATTTATCGCGCTGCATAAATTCAAGCAACTAGCAATAAGTGTTTGACCACAGCATCCAACATTGTACAACAATTGTGCCTCCCAAACAAAATCAAACAAATACAAAAAAAAAGAAGAGAAAAAAGCATTAATGTATAAAAGAAAAAACCCAAATAGTGTCTGAGTATAAGGAATTGCTGGATGGATTGTGCGTGTCGTTTAATTGATTTCAAGGATTGCCAAATGGCAGAAGTAAATTGAAACTGTCGTCGTTGTCGTCGTCGTGGTCCGGGGATTAAAAGTGCAGATTATAACACGCAGAAGGAGAAGAGCTCCCATCCGGTGTCCTCTTCTCTCATCGTTATTGTGGTCGCCGTGTCACGTCTGGCAAAGAGATTCGGCTTAAATTTAATTGAAACCCACTGCGGAATTGAAAGCGCAAAAATCATAAAGAGAAATACAAAAAACCAAAAAGGGTCACACAAGTGATTACCTTACCCTCTGCAAAACAGTGAAGTTCCGTATCGCTTGTCCGGCACAATCAGCCGGAAAGTGTTGCTAACATCAACTATCAGCAGCAACTATCGCTTATCCGGGCGCTAGCAAAATGGTGGTTTTAGAAACTGCCACCGCCCTTTTGGGCGGCCCCTATGCCCAAGGCGCTCCCGCCTTGAAAATGGTGCAGAAACGCTACATTGGATTACATCACTGGCTGGGACCAATCCGCTCCAAGGAGCTAAAGGAGCATATTGTAAGTTCCCCCAAAACCCAGAAACATTTGTCGCAATGATTCGCAATGATTCAGTGATCTGAAATGAAATGAGCATTCAATGTAATGAGCTTCGTTTCGATGATGATTCAAAAACTTATTTAACATACAGAGTATAGGAACTTATCTACATGAAAGTAGGAAGTACACAATACTATATATACCATTTAGAGATTGCATAGAACAATGAAATGAAATAATAGTTTCCTCTTCGTATTGATAAATATTATCTGAAATGAGTAGCGCCAGCGTGACTTACAAATAAAATAATACAGAAATAAGAAATCCCAAATGTAAACCCAACTTAATGGATATTTGCCTACAAAGAAGTAGCAAAAATTACTTAAACAGACAAAAAATCGATTCAAATTAGTTTTTCTATTTCAGAATCAACAGTCCCAATTTGAAAATGTGTAGTGTCTTGTAATTGTTTCCGTTGATTGTTTGCTTTGTTTGTTTTCCGTACAATTCGAATTTCGGTTGGAAATTTCGATTTTCCGATGGGTGATTGATTGGCACATTGATTGATTATTTCAGTACAGTATGCCAAATTCCTTTAATTTACGGTGGCGTGCAACTTTTTGCATTCTCATTTCTCCAGTAGGCTTATACGCTTAGTTCCGAAGAATCTGCGCCAGCAGAAACGGGCCTAATCTTCGGGCCAAGACTAATGAGGCTCAGCATAATTTTCTCACTGTGTGTATGCGCCGTTTTGCGTCTGGTTATGGGTGCTCTATAGTTCTTTTTTTTTTTTATTAGATAACCACAGAGACCGAAAGGTAAGCGAAGAGTTCACTCTTCGTTCTAATTAATGTGGGTGCCTGTGTGCGTTGGTCGGCAAATTTATGGCCCGGGCTTAAATAGCATATGAATTATGCTTTGGGCCAGAACCGAATGTGGAAGGCGAGCAGAGGAATAGAGTGGAGGCGAGATAGAAGAGATAGTGCATTTTCCAATTGAGTGATTTATGCGCTTTGGAAATCCCTGTAAAGTGGCTAAAACGGAGTCTACTGCGGGAATGCTTATGGAACGTCATTATAGCCAGTGACTTAGTCCATTCTCGCTATACACAACTGAATGCTAATATAGATTATGGCGTAAATAATAAATGTTTATAATTTGTTAAGCATTGCTGGAGCAATGTGCTGCTAACCTCAGCAGCAGCACCACCACCTCCCACTTTAGATGGCCTTAGAATCACCCACATATTACGTATTCGACGTGTGTTGCGCATCGCACTCAGGTTTCTATTTCTCTAGCATCACAAAACCGACCCAACTGACTGACTGACGCATATCAAAGTGCATAGCCAAGTACTCGGTGCTCAGTACTTATGGCCAAAAGGGGCCGACGAGGAGTGCTTCGTTCACACTCAAATGTTACTGGGTATTACTTGGGGGTTATTGTTTGGGGGGCCAGCAATAGAGGGGGTCCAAATGAGAGATGTCATTGTCAAGTGCCTGTGACACTCTGACGGTAATTAGATGGAAATTTTACCCAAAAGAACACAGACGAGAGCGGTGTCGTGTGATTTTGTTATGCAAGTGTACAGGATTTTATGGGTCTAGAAGAATTATTGAAATTGGGGAGAATGTTTTCTATTATTACCAATAGTATTTGCTAAAACGTTTTCAACCAAGAAATGTAGTTCATCGCAATACAAACACATAGAGATCTCCGTCCAGTTGCCAAGTATCATTCTCCTTATTTTTCCCTTCTCGTTCCTTAATTTCGAGCTGCCTGGGTAACTTTTCAAATAGATTAACTTCCAGCCAAACTTCTCGACAACTGCAATCTGCTGCCGCTACTCTCATGTCTCCAGTTGACCTGCTTAAAAGGCCCACAGAACCGCAGAACCACAGGCAGCCTGGGGCAACAGCTGTCTTGGGTTTTCAGCCACTTCGAACCCCCAATTTATTCCATTCCCGAGCCACGACGCCACACCACACCAACGCCACACCATGCCACACCAAACCACACTATGCCACAGCAGCATACCACCCCTCGGCAGTCAGTGGGTTAACCTCCACAAGTGGCCATGATGCCTAAGATGCTCGCATCTATCTATCTATCCGTCTTGTCTTGTCCGACTGCAACTTGAAAACTTCACACAAGTTAAACACTGAAAAGTGCTCGAGGCGTACAGCAGGCAAGAGGCTTTTCTCCAAAAGGAAAAGCTTATCATGCTGTTGTTGTTGCTGCTGCTGGCCTTTTCCAAATGTCATTACATCAGTTGCCGTCCCTGTCGCTCCTCTAACTTGGTTTTCCATTTTTACTACACTTCTTTTTGTTTTTTTCTATCCATCCTACTGCAACTTTGACTGCAAATCGTTGTGTTGCCTACAAATCCCCTCCATCTCTCCCTGAGCTTCTTCACGGTTCTGCTCAAGTGCCTTTGGGTTATGCTAAAAAAAAAAAAAAGGAAAAATGAAAAAAAGTAGGAGGTGGGGTATATATAATAGGGGGAGTTGTAGGAAGCGCGAAGAAGCGCTGGTTCGACGCTCAGTCATCAATTAAATCACGCAACTTTCTATGAAATTAGCCGAGCTCAGCTTAATCAAACTCGTGATCATGACTCCCGATTTCTTGAGTTTCTCTGCGGTTTTTCTCTATTCTTTTCTTGTTCTATGGTTTCCACCTTTATTTCAGAACTGCTGGCTTATTGGGTTCTAAAAGTGTTTTAGGCATCACTATACTCTTTTTATATATACTATGAGTATATTTATATACATACATGTTTAGCTTGATTGCTGCTTACTAATAATTTGTTGCTCAAGTAACTATATATATTTTGAAATATTTTTCAATTAAGAGCATCTGTTATTCGTTGCTCGTGAGGTGGTGGGTGCACTGGGAATTCCGTTCGTATTTCTTTCGTATGCTCAGTTTCCTCTGCTTGCCTAGCAAATTGCAATTTCCAAACATAATTTCAATTATCTGTGTGCCAGCGTGTGTGAGGGCCAATGCACACGTGTCTATGGGTGTGCACACACATATTTGTACCCTTTTTTCTTCTGTTTTTTTTTTTTACCTTGCATTACCTGGATGGTTTGTGGATGTGTGAACGGTTTGTTGTTATAATTCTTTTCGCTTATATGGCAATTTTTCGCTTCTTATTTAGCCAGCATTCGTGTTCGGTTGCAGCTGCAAGTTCTCTGGCACTTCTCTGTCATTATTTTACACCCTTCGTAAATGAAAAGTTAATAAAAACCCGCTGCTTGCACTAATTTATTTTTAATATTTATTTTGATCATGTTTCCACGTATGCTGCGTTTTGAATTACAACACAAAGAAAATTATACACACACATAAGTAACGTGAAAAACAGAATTTATTTCGCCTTCTGCCTTCTTGTTGCTGCGGTGTTGTTGTGCAGATTTTATGCATTTTTAATAAAGCCGGTGAACGGAGTAGCAGCATTTTCCGTTGGCAGCGGTGAAAATTGCAGCAAATTAGGTGCCACGGATTCGCATTCAGAGATGGAGGGCGAAAAGCTCGAGTGAAGGTGGGGATTGGGGTGTGGAAGATGAGACCTCAGTTTTCCCCGCCTCACACTCTCGGGTTCCCTAGATATTTGCGATGTGTGAAAGGAAAACTGCGGTATTAACGACTTTATGTGGAGCTATGAAGCACTCGGAAAAACTCGTTGTGGCCAAGGGGGCGGTGAAAATCGGGGCGGAAAATTTAAGCACGAGAGAGAAAAGATTGTGGATAAGTTTGCGTTTGATTCAGTTTATTTAAGTATTCCTTTTTTCCATATTTGGTACGTGGTTTTGTTCAGATTTGGTTCGGTTGCGTTTTTTATTTGGCATGCAGGTGAAAACTGGAGCAAGTTTAAAAAGGGGAAACTCGAATGGATGCGCAAGAAAATGCAGTCAAGAGGGGATTAATGTTAATGAATGAAAATTACCAAAGAAATGTTTAATTATAGACCAGTTCCTTAATATACATTTTCTCCACAAAATTGTATTCCTCCCCTAGCTTTCTTTAAATATACGACTTCATTAAGGTGCAGCTCCTATTCTTTTTGCCGAGTTTCCCAACAACATTGTCATTTTTACGAGCTTCTAAGACTCCGTGAGTTAATCCCATCGAATGCGGCTATCAACTGCACTTGTGCACCTGTGTCCAAGAGTTCTCATTTTCCACCTGCCGCCCTTTTTTTATGGAGAGTTCGGTAATGAACTTAACGCAATCGCAATATACAGCCATTTGAACTGAACACACTGCAATCGATAGCAAGTCATTATATAGTTTTTGCCCAGCCAGCCGAACGAACAGAGAGAATTTTTTAATTAATTTTCTGTCGACGTTTGCAGAAAAACCGTCCAGAGAAGAAAACGCCAGAGCAACGCTTAAAAGTATCAAAAATCTCTCACTTTTATTTAATTGTGACCATGGTCCAGTCGTCACGTGTTTCAGTTTCGATAAACGAGTGGCGAGGCAGAGCGGAGCAAACAATAAAGTTATTAACAACATGTGTTGTCTGTCGTCGACAAATTTATACCATCATATTTTCCGCATTTCCTCCCCTTGAAGAGTTTTATTTGCGACTCGGAAAACATCTTGATCTTATGACTTCAAGCTACGAATGCCTTAAAGCTGAAATTAAAGACAATGTTGGTGGGGAACAAAAGGTTTGGATATTATCTCTGGAAAGTTGAGCAGAGAAAAGTTATCATCTGGGAACTCCATGAGCTTAAGCAAATTGGAGGATACACTAAAATACACTTCTAAAAAAAAGAAAATAAACAATGAAAACTGGGTTTTTACGATTAAATTGTATGATTACCTTTGAATTTGTAGCTAACATGTTTTTAGTTTAAACAAACTTTACAAAGGGTAATTTTTTGCTTAGTGCTAAAAGAGGATAATCCACCTTTATATCCTGTCGAAGTTGCACAGCTTCTGATACACTCGCATTGATATCTTCTGACACCGAACCTGAAGCGAAACAGCAACTGAACTGAAGTTGAGATGGAAGTTTTGTGTTTTGGCAAGTCAGCGGTGGCTCAGCTTCAATTTGCCAACAGACACCGGGTTTTGGCACATGAATTTCAATTCAAAGTGACAGCGGCGAAAAATGGGTAGAAACACACGGAGAGATAAAGTGAGGAGACACAACCAGAAAAGCGAAGCAATCTTGGTGGCAAAGTTTCTTCTGCAGCTCAGACTGCAAATTGGGTTAATTAAAAACTGCTCGAGGTCATACGTAAGTCATAGTCAAAAAAAAAAAACAAGAAGAAATTCAAAAAAACTGGAAAAAATGGGAACCAGAAAACCAGACAGAAAAGAAGAACGCTGCTAGAAAAATGTGACAAACTTTTTCAATTAAACTTAATTCTCGTTTTTCTGCCGTCGTCGCTCATCTTTTGCTGCCACTTTTTCCAGCTGCGCTTTAAACGCGTAACAAAAAAGCGTCACAAATTGAATTTTGATCGATATATAATGCATAGACGACCCGAAGGATGGGTTCAAGGATGGCTGTTCTAGCCGCTCTAGGCATGGAAGGCAAAATGACAGCAAATTAGCAGAGGCATAAAACGGTCTCGCCCCCAAAACTGTTGGCACAAAATAAAAAACTGACTGAGATGAAAAGTTTATTTCCATTTTTTCTCGTTCGCCCCACGCTGAAAGAAAATATGCAGGGGAAATGTAGATAGAAACGTCAAGGCTCGATGACTGTAATAATTGGTTTAGCCCAAGGGAGAGGTGTTCAAAATATTTAAACAGGCATATATTATAGGAATTCTGCGAAATGGAGCATTCTCTTTAGATCAAAGGGAAGTTCAAGACATTTGCTGTTGAGAATAATTGGGAAACTGTGCCCATCTTCATTGGGTGAAGTGAAATTTGAACACTCTACTACTGTTTCGATTCACTTCATAAAAATTCTTTGGCCAATTGCAATAGCGAAGTATTCCTCTCAACTTCAATCGAATGTTTGACACATAAAAGCGCAGACAACAAACTCGTACTACAGTTTCAGTCTTTCTGTTACTTTATGCAGTTTTTAGTTTCTTTATTTTGAAACACTTACCAAAATAACCAGCACAAAAAGAGAGATGTAGGAGTGAAGTAGAAAATTCACGCGCCAGTTTATTGAACCACACACATATCAATGTTTTAGATTTGGGGATGGTGTGGCTACAAGAAGAAAAGGAATTCCTTTCTGACATGCAAAAAATGTTTGAATGAAAAGTAAGCAAAAGTAGCCGCCGCCACTGCCGCCGCACCATTTTCTCCTCCGTCAATTTTCCGCTGTCGCCCCTCGGAAAAGTTTCACCAAAAGAGTTTTCCCACACCGCCCCCTCCCCCGCCCGCTGAGTGTGTCATCCATCTGCCATTGCCTCTACAAATGTGCGAGCATGTTACATATGCTCCCCCTCAACGTTTGTATGTGTGTGTGTGTAAGTGTGAGTTTTCCTCTTTCATCAAATGTTGGGCGCATCATTTTTCCACCCGCTTGCCCCAAACCAATTCTGTCTGTGGGTCTATTTGCCAGCCGCTGTTGCATTCTGGTCTCTGTGCGCTGCATATATAAATCGATAATTTTCCGCTCAAATGTGCGGAAAATTTCGTAGCCAGGCTGCAACTCCTTTTTACCCATTTTTCTCCCCGTTTTTCCAATTTTTTATTCGAGCCCTTGTGGTAAAGCACTTCAAATTGAAATGTGTTTAATGGTGGAAAAGTTCCTATTCACCTTATCCTAAAAATAAATTTGTGTATATCATCACAAATCATTAAATTTCGATTTACAAATGATGCAATGAAATCGGCAAAAATATCAAAAGATTTTTCTTGTTTAGCCGCGGCGAAAAAAAATCTTTTTAAGTACGCGAAAGAATTTTTGTGTAAAAGGTACACATTTCAAAACATATGTATCCTGAACATGTGCGTGTAAATGCCTCTTAAAGTGATTTTTATTTTTTCAAATTAACATTATACTCTGTGCCATTTCATATTTGCTGGTTGAACGCCAGCAATTATATAATAATTTCACACATGTTTGCCATTTCGCTTGCTCAAATACTTCCATAAAGTCCGTACAATTTCATTTCATAATTTCTGTGTCAGAATTCTGTGTCAAAAGAACGAAAACAGAAAAAAGTTGGACAAATAAAATAGCCGAGTTTTTTTTGTGGCTCACTGGAAGTCAACGACCCGTCTTAAAGTAGTTTACTTCTGTGTGCGCGTGTGTGCGTGTGTGTTGGCCAGCTTATGAATGTGTCCGCAGTCAGCTGCTGCCGGCTTAAAGCTCTTTGGGCCATGTTATTTGAATGCCACCCGTTTCTCGCAAAAATGATATACTTGTACATTGTATGTATGTAGATGCGTGTTTGTTTGAGTGGCCAGTGGCCAGTGGAAAATAATGTCGGAAAAATATTATGACTTGATTTCTTGGGATTCTTTTTTGCTGTGGCTTGTTTATTGCATGATGGCCAAGAGCTACAAGTCAGTAAGTCAATTGTCAACACTTGAAGCACACTCTTCTTTTCTCCACTCTTTTTTTTCTGTTTTTTTTTTGTGGCAACAAACTGGGTAACTGGTTTTTGGTGGGTATTTTATTTGATTGTTATGATAACTTGGCCATTACAGAGTTGACTAAACTTTCGGGCTGATGACTCCAGAATAATTTCATTGTAATTGTTTGGAATTCGTGTGCTCTCCAAGTGGGACAGCCAAAAAAATCTAAAAGGTTTCTAATTTATGGATTAATTATGCAAAAATGTTCGCTTGTGTCAGCTGGTAAATAAATTGTAAACATGTCAGTGGAATTTCAGAAATTTATTTTAATCACATGAGTCACTTCAATTTTAATTGTGCAAGGTATGTTAAGAATAATATTGTTATTGCCACATAAATATACTAATTTGTGTGTATTTCCTTCTAAGTGTTTTTTTATGCAGAACATTTTTATTTTGGGATTAATTCTACTTATCCTGCGGAATTTAATTAATACAACATTATTAGTGCCATATTTATACAATCAAATACTTACAGGAAAATAATAAATATTACTCAATGTTCGACGCTAGGATTTATGTTTAAAAAGGAGAAAAAGTTGGAATTTTTTGTAATTTAGATTTGTTTGTTTTTAATAAGTCCAAAGTGGACAAGTTGTCGACCCAATTATGGGAATAATAATGACGACGGCCACAAGAGTTCAACTTGAAACACAATTATTCAGCAAGGGTTGGGCTGCGCAGCATAAAAGTACATAACAATTAGATATAAAAATGCGAAATGATAAACTCGTTGTTGTACAAATAAATTGCGAATGCTTCGTTTCGCTTCCAGTTTCCAGCTTCTGGCCATTACTTTAATTAGTCAAATATTTAATGCACTTCTCGGCGCTTTCCACTCACTCCTCAGCCTCCTGTGCTAAACTAAACCCTTTTTAGCGGCAATCCGAGGAGCAGCAGCCCAGGGAATAGAAGGGAAATACAACAAAAAGTGGAAACATTTCCGGCTTCCGCCAAACTGTTTCCTGGCCAACGATAAAATACTTTTTTATGCCAAAGCTAATGTGTGTTTGTATGGGTGTGTGTGTGTGTGTGTGTGTGTGTGGTGAGTGGGTGAGGAAAATGGGAGGGTTCCATTTGGAAAATCTCTCGAAAACGGAGCCGTTAATTTGCGCTTTGCCTTTTGTGAAAACGGCACAAGTTTGGGTTTATTTTGTTCGTTGGGTACTGATTTTTCTTTTTGCCGTTGCTTGTATTTTAAATTGTCTGCACTTAAATTGAAATTAACGAGGCGTAAATTTTTGGTATATGATAAGTGAAAGAAGAAAAAAAAGGATACTAAAGTAGGATACTTTTTTTTAGGGTGCCTTCGGTTGCCTTGGTTTGATTCCTTGCCTTTAATTGGGCGCTAAGTGGGGAAATTTAATGCGTTTCATGTTGGGCATGAACAGAAAAAAAAATAGAATAAAGGGGAAAAATGCCAAAAGAACGAAACCCAAGAGCTGTCAGTAAGAATTATTGTGCCTGTAATGTAATGCGTGCTGCAAAGGGGGCGTGGCACATCATCACACTCACTCCCACACACTCTGGCAAGAGCACACACACACACACACACACAGAGGCACTGGAGACGACGACGCCGCCTCGGTGGAAATAAAAAGCCGCAAGGATTTATCACTTTGGCATCGCTCTCATCCCCGCAGACCCTCATCCTCCAGCTTCGCATGCTCCTCCAGCTGCTCCTCCTGCTGCTCCGCCACTTGGAGTATCTTCTCTGCACTCGCTGCTCCTTTGGTCCGAGACACATCCGCATCTCATGCTAACAAGTTCTCCCCTCAACCTCAACATCCCTACTCACTAACTGACTCTTGTGGCTGGCATGCATGCCAGTTACTTACCTTTGCTTCGAGAGCATCAGTGCACTGCGAGAAACTCACAGGGATCACAGGGTTAATCCTTCGAGTAAAGGCTTCACTTAATATATTCCTTAACTGATAATAATGAATGTAACTCATAATACTTTCGTATTATATATATTAAGTTTGATTCATAAGTAACTAGTACTTTCCTTTCTGTGTACCAAAAGTGCAGGAGGAGAGATATGTAGGATGATGAGGGACGGGAGCCAGTTGGTGGGTGCTTGTGGGTGGAGATGGCAGCTTAAAATGCTCTTCTCTGCCATCTGTCGTAGCATATGTAAAAGGTATTATGGCTAAAAGCAAAAATATTGCATTCGACAGTGCAATTTGTTAGCTACGACTATTTGAATGATGTCGATGCGGAGGGCACCGGCATGTGGGAATCTGGGCGATGTATACATACATATGTATGCATGTAGGGTTGGAGCACGGAGGAGGATATGATCTAGGGGCCAAAAGTTAGCCATATTGAGTTAAGTGCGTTTTGGATTTGATTTTGGTTTTCATCGACTTCTTGTTGTTCCTGCTGTTGTGTGTGTGTGTTTGTTTGTTTTTATAGTTTCAGTTGGGTTTGCTTGCTGGGGCACAATGATTGGTAGTTAACCCATAAGTCAGGGCATACCTATGATTTGTTTTGCAGCTGGGATAGATAGATATAGGATATAAATTATTGCTGCACCATCATTATTTGTGCTAATTGATTAAGATTCTAATGGATTGCTAGATTCTTATGCAGATACATAAGAAGTGCCCATTGATGTGCATCTCTTAGGATGGCATTTCTTTGTGACAAGTATCTGGCAGATACACTTGGCCCAAACGTGCCCGGTGCAGTGAACACGGTTCGCTCTTCTGGGAAGTACATGCCGGCTACGTGTAACGTGAGTTGGCCAAAGTATGTATCTGACAGATACATATGCTCGTGCTGCCTACAAACTGACAAAGAGTCAGCTTTTCAGCCTATAGCCAAACGTGCCGCCATGTGAGGCGCGTTTGAAAACTGTCAAAGTATATGGAAGATACCAGTTCCTTTCCTTCTTTGTGCCTACCATGTCTTTTGCTGAATAAAAGGAGTCGGTAAATGTGTCACGTAAGAACAATTATGGAAACTCCCACAGACAAACTGTGTCACACGCGTCAGCCAACCTCAGTGAAATGTTCGTAATTCATAAATGGTCACTGGAAAACTGGGAGAGAGCAGCAAACGCTTTTTGATGATAGTAGCCCCGCATAAGATATCGTCCACTGTGGAGCATTCGTAATGAAAATCCAATTTCATTGCATTTAAACATGGAAGCACACACAGTGTGTGAAATGAAACTTTCACCCAGTAGCGATGTATCTGCGCATCCGCATGTGCACGATTATTTATTGTGGAAAAGCAGGCAGAGAAATGAGTTCTACGTGCTGCGCCAGCAATTGCAGTTGCAATTTTCCATTTGCAATTACTGCAGCTCCCATTCCCAGCGTGATCATCAGATCATTAAGCATTTAACCCACTTTTCCAGCCTTTTTTCCTTTATTGTTGTACTCTGTTCTGTGAATTCTAAGCTTCATTTCCTCATTGAAAATGCCTAGGAGAATGGGGTTGTCAAACGGGGAAAAACAAACAATTAACATTTTATGTTTGGGCGCACAAATTTTAGAGCTTTTCGTGGCAAGGGAAGGGTGTGGTGGTATGAGGTGGGGTTGAAAACGATTTGCGGCAAAATGCGTTTCCCGGGAAAATGGCAAACGGCTGCGAAGGAGAGAGATCCGAGGGAAAAGTGAGGAATATAATCCTCTGCAAGCTGCTGCTCATCCAAGCAATTCATAACTTTGCACTTACAAATTATTTAAGCAAATTATGCCAGGCTCCTGCCGTTGAATCTACTTCATCAGCCGCTTAGTAGCCAAGAGTCTTTTGTAACAGCCAGCAGCTCCCCTCCCCTCCCCTCTTCGTTCCGCCCAACTGTCCGTCTAAATTTTCATTCGCATTCATAATCGTTCAGAGCCAAAAGTGTGTGTATATATATAAGTGAGGAAAAACGAGGAGCTGCCATAAAAAACTTTTGCATAGAGTGAGGAGGCGATGCTAGCAGAATCGTAATCCTAAAGTTGAGTTCATCTAAATTGCACTTGAACACTTTTGAAGATGAGCAAAGTTGAATGAGCTGCCAAAAATATGAAATTTTGCCCAAAAAATGTTAAGCTCATGTCGATAATAAATAGGATTTATATGGGATATATAGGAAATATAAATATGAACATAACATATTCTAGTACATGAATATAATGATAATATAAAACATTTTTAAACTGCCAAAGTACGTGTACCTCCATGTATAAGTACTGCACTTATCTAATTGAGCAACTCCAGCATATTGCTCATTTTATCATTCTTCCGCCCAGAAAATCCATTCCCTCCCCTCGTCAACACCCCAAAAACCCTTCTCCGAGAATTTTGAGAGCGAAACGCCTTCGCTGACAAGCGTGTAATCTCAACATAAGTGGTACGGCAGTGAAAGCCACCACAGAAAAATTAAATAAAATGAAACGAAGAGGCGGCCGTCAGTTTCTAACCCTTTCTAAGGGAGAGACGGGCCCTCACACACGTGGCATAGACACGTGTCATGTGGCACTGTTATCGCAAGGACTCCAGGCTGCAGGCCTATGTAGAAAAAAAAATCCACTACCGGAAATCTTCCCTCATGTGTGATGTAGAACAGCGGGCACGCAGCTCGGATGATGTCTCATAAAAATTCACTCACTCGAAGATTGCAATCGAATCAATTTGTGCCAGGCATATGGAAATGGAAACCCCAAGGGGATAGAACAGATTTCGATGGGGTTAGAAAACAGTTGTAGAATTGCTATTTTCAGCGCGAGCAGTTTTCTTATCAACTATACGTGGAATACTGATACCAATAAACACAAATATTTGGTCGTCATGCGTTAAAATTTAATGAGAGTGCATGCCACAAGGGATATCTTTCATTTAAAGTGAATTTTAATTTATTTCTCAATAAAACAATGTCCAATAATTGTATTTAATACCTTATAAATATTCAATCAATAAAATATACATTTCGGCCACATTAAAAGATTATTTGAGACGGACTTTTTGCGCTGCTAGCATCAATTTTCCAGTGGTGGTGCATCAGATAAATATGATTTCAGTGTCACGTGCACGAGTTTCTGTTTGTTTTTCCACCGATCGAACTCCCCCGATACCCATATTCTCCATCAATGACAAATAGCCAGGGGGAAACTCCCCCGCGTTCTCTCAGATATTTTCTTTCTTTTCTTCTTCGTTTTCCCTTCGCGCACAGCTGTGAAACATTTTGTGGTCATGTTGACAGAGAGGAAAATGAGGGGGGGGGGGTGAGGAGGAAAAGTTGCTTTGGGGAAAACATGTGTGTGAAATCACTTCAAACTTAGAGGAAAGCCAAGCCACCCGGCTAGTGTATCTGATAGATACAGATAGAAAACATATGATGCTCACTTTGGCCAGCCACCGCACAATTTATATAATGATGTCGCACTTTTGCTTTCGGCGGAATATCAATTTTGTTCGTCTTGTAGTTGTTGTTGTTGCTGCACATCGGCAATAACTATTTATTAGATACATAGATACATTGTTGTATCCGCTGCGTGCCTTTTCCTTCCTTCCTTCCTGCCTTCCTGTCTGCCTTCCCATCACTTTGGTTTTGACTTCTCTGCACTGTTGTGTGCTGTGTGCTGCTCTAAAATGCAATTTTATAGCTGTCAGGGGAATTTAACGCCAAGCGCGAAAATGCCAAAACCTTACATTGCCATGCCCCCCGCCCACATGCCACGCCCCTCGTGTCATGTTGTGCCTGCCTCCACTTTTCGCCCATCGCTTGTCTTTTGTTTACGCTGCGCTAGTTTTTGGCTAACGATAAAGTGTCAAGATATTCCTTTTTTCACTCCATTGTTTTTTTGCCCTTATATCTCTTTTTTTTTTTATTTTTGTATTTTTCTTTTCGGGGGTGAAAAGGGGTACGACACTTGCAACAAACAATTTTCCCCTTCTTTTTTCTTTTTGTGTTGTGCTATGCATTGCGTGCAGAGCGTAAACAAAAGCAAGAAAGCAAAAAATGGCCAGCAAAACAACTACAAAATAGAACCTCTGAGCCAATATGAGAAGAACAAGAACTTTGGTTCGGGAAAAAAACACCACCTCCCCCCACAACCTTCCACCTCCCGTCTATGAACTCTCCGCACTGCGTGTGCAGATAATAAAACTAAATAAATTGATGGTCTTTGTGCAGAAACTGACAAGTTGCAAGTTACAAGTACGAAAAACGTTCGATGGCCACATTCTATGTACCTATATGTATGTATGTATATTGCGGAAATATTCAAACCGAAAGGCAATAACAATAGACAAAAAAGATAGCCCAGATAGATACACAGATATTACTTAGTTGGATGCATGGATGTCCATGGAAGGTCTGCCTGCTAGATGGATAGATGGATTGTTGGGAAATGCCGGTCATTTATCATCTCCAAACAAATAGAAAGCGCATTGCACAACTGAAGGGATCCGGGAACAAAGGAAAGTTGCGATTTGGGGACAATGAGGTGAGCAAGCTGCGATTTCTGAGGGAGATACTAAAAATAATTGAGAATTTAGAAAACTTTAAGCGGAAGTATTGAGAATAAGGGTATAAACATTTTACTTAGCTCTTCTGTGTTTCCTTCTTCAGCGTGCCATTACTTAGGGCAATTATGATATAATCCCCCATGATAACCCAATTTCCTTTCAAGGCCAAGAGAAGCAACTGCGACCACTCTATTACCGCACACACCCCCTCGTTTCATGGGCATAAATCAACCACGAAAACGTAATTAAAATATAAACAAAAACGGCAAGAGAAACAGATCCGAAGAGCAAAACAAACCGAAGGCAAAAAGTGCACAGATGTGGCTGCACAAACATTTTTTCCCCTCCATTATCTTTCTTGTTTTGGCCATAAACCAATATCTCATCTCTAGCCGGCGGGGCAGAAGTAAATAAACAAAGTATTAAGCCAAATTAAGGGTGAAAGAAATGCGAGGAGTGCCTAAAAACTGCAGTTGCAAACAGACAGCGCGCAATTGGAATGGAAATTAATAAAAGATAAAGGTGCTTTTAACTTTGGGTGGAATTGTAACAGCCGAAAGGGTTAACCAAATGAAATATTAATACGATTAAGGCCTTAAACATTGAAATTAATTTTAATTTGCACAAAAAAAAAGGTAATGAACAACTGATGCCAGTAATCAAAGGATCAAGTAAAGGGAAATTTTGGGTGCCAAGGATCAGCAGCATACAACTCACGCGGGTTTTTGTTTTTTTGGCGAGATGAAAAGCGGGTGGCTATCAAAAATTTAAAAGCTTTTCATGTATTTCCCGCTGAGCAACGGCGAACTCCTCCGCGGATATGTAAATGATATTTTCGAGTGGACGTCAAACGCAGTCATGTTTTCCGAGCCCAACCAGCCCACAGACCACACGGCACCCTTCCCCGCGCTCCTCTCACTCCACCCGCTCTACCTTCCACCTCTGAAGGCTTTTCCACCCACCCACCATCACCACCACCCCACCCCCTTCCGCCAACATTGCGGTCGGAAAAGGCCACAGGGCAAGCGGCATTGGTTTCTGTTCCTCCGCTCTATAAGCCGCTTTGCCGGCCAATTTTCATCTCGACTTCCCCGCCCAGCGCAGCACCGGTGCTTTGGTTTGCTCCTCCCTCCGCCCTGTTTTCCCTTTATAGGCATTTTAAATTTTCCATTGCCCGGATTTTCAGCATTTTACAAGCCATGAATTTTTTAATAACCCGGCTGATTCCCACCGCCGCTTCAATCCCCTTGTCCCAAAATGCAAGCGACAATTTTCGCGTCAATATTTATGAGAAGCGACCAAATTGAAGTTGACAACCAACCAACGAACCTAGGCCAAGAGTATCGCCTTTGAACTGCTATTGCTTTTTGTGGTTTTTCGCTGACGGCTTTTTCGGCACAAGAATACGCCAAACAAAGTGCAAGACTCCTTTTGTTTTGACTTGAATGGGAATTTTAAGTTGGCTTTTGCGATGTAACAGCGCGTTCTATGAATATTCCAAGGACTTTAGTCGCTAGAACGTGAGAAATTCTTGGGAAAACTATGCTGAAATTGCAGGAACAACGAATAAGATAAGATCCCAACATTCTGACTCAATTACAAATCTTTCACACACACACGAATATTAATCTGAATTTATTATAAACCTGAGCAGGCAAAAGTGTACAGCAGCTCTTCTAGTTGCTAAACTGAGAGATTTATTTTGTGCACAATTCGCCCACTGAAATGTCGTTATAAATCTCAAGACCTTAACCGTATTTATTTGTCAACATATCTGAAATTGCATTTTCCGCAACCATTGCTCACCCACGTTCCTTTTCTATTTCTCTTTGCAGGTAGGTGACAATGTACGTAACTCCTTTGGTGGCAAATATCTGGCCGGCCATCTGCACTTTCAATCCCCAAAACTGGTTGCCTCCTGGGTGATGTACACATGTTGTATTCCCTGTCTGAAAGTTATTCACAGATGGCTCCTCCTTCCGACCATCGCAATACTAACCACTTAAATTGGCTTATTTATTAACAATTGCTGATTGTGTTATATAATCGTGCGCTAAACAAAATCTTCCGGCCAAGTGCGTCATTGCCAAAAAGTGGGTGTGGGGTAAATATTAGCAATTAAATTGTATTCAGTGAACCTAAAGTGAGGCGGCCAAATGCCAAAATGGATTTTTGTTTAGGCAATTAATGGCAGGCCATAAACAGCGAACAGATACCAGAATCCTCAAACTAGGTGAATTAAAATATATCTTACGGATTCTGCAACGCAGAGAGCCATAAATTTGGTTTGCTGAAAGATAAATACAATTTTTTCAAGGACACTGCAAAATTGTGTGTTTTTAGATATATGCAATTAATTTATCCACGATATATGGAGGAATTTCTGAGGTGGCATTAGGTTAGTCATCAATTTTTTTAAAAGCAGCGACATCTAAAACAACGCCACGTCATCGGTTATATAGGATAAATACTACCCTGGATGAGGGGAATATAAAGATTGAAAATATTATAGAAATATTTTTGTGTATATTAGAGGACCCAAATGACCCAAAAAACATACACCGTATCAACACTTCCACCCCATAATATGCTTCTTGAGTTTTTGTCTATTTTAGTTTATTTTTACACCACACCTATTTTCGAAACACTGCGTATAAACGTATTAAAATGCTAAATTTATTTGATTAGAAAAATTTGACTTAGTCAGCCTGGTCAGTTGGCAGCGCAACTAAATTTAAACTTTAACCAAATCACTTTATTTTATATTGAATTTCGGTCGCTTCATTTGCATTAAAATAACTGACGTTGTAGATATGACGTTGGAACAAAAATCGATCAGCACGTGGAAGTAGGGCTTAAAGCCTATACATAATTTGCATAAAAAACAAATGTGTAGGCACATCCAAATATAGGAGTTTAGCACACACGCTGATAAAATGTATACCGGCTTTTTGAAGGATTGTTGTCGTCCGAAAGAAGTCAAAAACAAAGACGAATATAATATTAATAAAACAAGTTGGCAATTTATCTTCTTGACTTTGAAAACAAGTCAGACGGCTTGTGATTTGATTACTTGTGAAAGAATTTCTGGCATGACCAGGCCAAAATATCTATGGACATATCAAGCCAGATGCACAAATTAAATGTGATGCAACCATAAAGTACGAACTCAATTAAAAAAGTTAAGCCAGATTTTTGCTTTCACCATGTGTTTTCAAACACATATCGTTACTCAAGCGAATATCATCAAGAAGCCATTAAAGTTATATAACTTTTGGTTTACAGTCAGTCAAAGCATCGTAAAATAGACACAAATACGCAATTCCATCTGCCAATTTAACTTCCTAATTAACTAGACTAGTCTAGTCAGGTCGGTTCCCAAAGTCCAGTCATAATTTCAAGCAATGCTTGACGAAAATAAACGAAATCGAAATCTATAGCAAGTTATACCTGAATGGAAAATGTCAAGATCGTAAACAAACCAAAACTTCACAAATTTAAATAAAAGACGTGCCATCTATGGGAATTCTTATAAAATGTGCTGATCAGCTGCTGCGTTGTTCGCTTGTATACAAAAGTTATAAATAAAAATCATAAAATTGCTAAGAGTTAACAAAGCAAACGGTTTTACATTTAGTCCATCGCTTTAATTTGCAACAGTAATTTATATTACAACCAATTGCAATTAAGAAAGTCGATGACTTCAAATAATGTGTAGGAAATTGCTAAACGTAATTTGTGGAGTTACATTTTCAGAGACACAGTAGTGGTTTCTTAATATCAAAACAACAACTCATTCAAACTTTGCGAAAACCTTGCTTCACATATTGCACAATATTTGTATTTCTTAATTAGAATCAATTTGTTATTTCTTTTGGCTTTTTCTTTTTGATTCGGTTTCTTCTGTTAATTGGTGGCGATCGATTCCATTGGATTTATTGCTATACATTTGCTTGTATTTCTTACCAAACGCCACGAAACACAAAACGGCACGGACTGTAGGTCCGATTGAAGTGTTCAAGTTGGCCAAAACAAAGACAAAGAGCCAAAAAAAGAAAAAAGAGCGTTAATAAGCAACGGTAATCAAACGGAAGCAACCGAGTTGGTCGAGCGATCTGAAATGTTTATTGTGTTGCTGGGTTGGCCAATTTCCGGTTGACCGACAACGCGATTATGTAAATGCTCTTAGAATGTGCTCCAATGCAATCTGCTAAAAAATTTAAATTATCATTCATTTAGAAACTTTTGAGAAGTCATAATAAACGATAAGCGCGTCTAATGACGGTTTCACAATTAATTGAATTGGCTTAAGTGCAAAAGAGTGACAGGCACTCAAATACGAATGCGAAAAAGAGACAAGCATTCTAAGACAAAAAGCACTAGACTCGTGATGTTTTGAATGGAAACACCTTGATATAGTTAGTTCTTTCTACTGCTATTTCTTCGACGCAAATTCATAAATCTTTTGGATACACGCATGTGAAGTAGCAGATAGCATCTGCAGTTGCTCTAGATTGACAAATTTCGCCTTCAAATCTCCAGAAGACCCACACTAATTAACGTTTATCTGGCGATCTTCAGCGTTCATTTGGAAAGCTTGAAGAACATGGGGCCCCAGCCAAAGAATTAAGAATTCGCAACACGAAGAAAGAAGCCGAAGATTTGGAGGGGGGGTGGGTGGTGTCTGTCGGAAGAACCGGTTGAGTGAGCGAACGACTCTTCTGGCGCATTGCCTTCAAATGGGTGTCAATGCTGAAGAAGCGACACGAAGACCGACCGTCAAACGGAATGAAACCGGTTCTTCAGAACTGCCACCTCGTAAAGCCACCCCCCTCCCCGCCCCTTTTTCTGCGGATGCGCGGGGTGTTTGCTGGTACCGTTAAGTAACGCGGTCAACATAACGGTGAACCAAAGACAGCGAAGAATCGCCGTCGTTCTTTGACTTTGGCTTTTGACTTTGTCTTTGGCTTTTGACTTTGGCAGATTCTTTATGCGACTCTCTATCTCGGATTTCGTTTCATTCAAGCCAAAAGTGCATAAGCCAAAATCTTGTTTGTTTTTCGTTGGCCATTTCCCTTGCCACTCTTTCTTTATCGTGTTTTTTTTTTTGTTGGCCAATTATTTTCGCTTGGCCTGTAAGGCGGTGCACATTTCGTTCTTAGTTGGCCTGACCTGATTCTATGGCTCCTGTAGCTCCTATTTCCACTGCAATGCCCTCTCTTCAGCATTTGTTTTTTGTTTGGTTCTTGTTCATGGCTTTGTGCTTTTTGCGGTTGCTGCTGCAAATCTGTTGGCCTTTTTTTGTGTCCAGCTTCTTCTCCGCTTTCAGTTTACCTGTGCTGTGCTGTTCTTCTCGCTTCTGTTGTTGTTTTGGTTTAACGCTTTTTGACCTTAATACCCAATGAAAGGCGTCACCTTCATGGAATGGACCATACCCATACCCCTCACTCCTCACTGCTAACCATTTCTTGACTCAAAGTTAGTGCAAATTGAAACTGTCAGTCAAAGGGCAAAGGCAACGCAACATCTACTGCATTCAAGCAGCCCAAAAAACCCGTTTGCCCCCTCCCCTCTCCCCCTGTCAGCTCTCACTTTACACTGACCCCAGGTTGCATTTAAGTTGACAATGTCGGCCTGGATTAGCCCAGAAAATGAACGAAAAGGTTCCGAAACCGAATTCCAACAGAAGGTACTGAAACCTGACCAAACGGTTTCAAATACAAAGTTGCTTTGCTCGAAGGGTCTTTTGTGCATTTTAATTAGATATTATAGGTCTTAATACCTCTTAACACCCTGCATTTTCCTCCATTAATTTATGCTAAGAACCAAAGATCAATCTCTAGTCCCATTACTCATTCTTGTGCCACGAACAGCGGATACATTTAAAGCCACTTTGACATCCAACCAAAGCCATCATGCAGACCCCTTTCCACAGAACTTTCTAGCCAACACACACCTCCTAAAAATATATATATGTATATATCAACACTATCTGTCATCAAGTAAAGTGTGAAAAATCGAAATGAGACAGCAAGACAAAGCTACAAAAACTGAAATTTGGAAACGAAAATAAATATTGCGCTGGCTCATTTTTAGCTTGCCAAAAATGCGCGTATATATATTTTCGTATGTATTTTCCATTTGGAATTTTCACCAGGTAAACTTTGCTGCCAACCAAAAACAAGAAAACAACAAAACAACAATGCGGGCGTAGCAAACAACATAATTCTGGTTGTCTGTCTGTCTGATATGACACTTTGGTCGTGAGAGTCGAGCATGATATGATGCCCACGATAATGCTGATGATGATGATAATGCTGCTGATGATGATGATCCGCAAGAAATACTTAGTCATAGTTTTCTGGCCCTTGTCATTTGTCGCCTGCATGTGAAGCTTAGACAGACATTGTGGCTATGGAAAAAGTGGGTTAAGACTGCGGTCCATTGTTGTGTGTCGAATTTTGGCATGTGCGTCAGGTTTTCCTTTGTTACTTTTCCCCAACAATTGGCATTGAATGAAAGCACCTCAAGTTTGTTTGTTGGGAAACAAATGCTCTGAATCTAATGAGGTCTTAAGAAGGAAAGGAAATTGGGTGCCCAGAGTTGCTTGAACCTTAAAGATAGTAATTGGAAAGTACGAAATCTCTGGGCTTTAAGTTTGCAGCTTAGAAAGTTAAATTAAAGTGTAAGGTACTGAAAATTTAGTTAAAAATCTATTTAAGTGCCTATCTTGTATGTTTTTTACGTCTCAAATTCGCTCTAGTCATGCTTCTTCCAAATCGACTTCTTCTGAACTTGACCGCTGAAATTGATTTAAATATTTCTTCACTAAGCAAATGAATTCCATTGATTAAGCCAAATTTAGAAGGCAATTATCATATATTTCTGTTACGATCTAGCCTTCGACTTTTAAATGATTGTTATTTAAGAAACTCAAAATATTTGACTAGTTTTGTAGTTTTGTGGTGCAGTTCAGCATATTTTTATAAATTTAAATTCAAACTGCATTTCAAAGATTGTAGAAATTAATTTATGCTTTTACGAATTGGTTGTACTTCCAAACTCACTCTATGCAAGGCATTTCCATAATTTATTTGGTTTTCGGTGTTTCGTTGCTAGATTCCTTTTAGATATCTCACTTCCTGAAAGTTTTCAGCATTTCCCCAAGGACTGTCGGCTTAAAGTTTAATAAACTTTATTCCTCACCAGCCAACCGGGCAACACAACCCAAAAAGAAGTGCAGTAGCGTCTACGAAACAATGGTGCAATAAGAAAAGGCCAAAAAAAGAAAAGAAATAGAGTATGGGGCTATATAGGTAGGTAGGTTACCTGAAAAGGTAGCTCCATGGCATGACACTCAAAAGTATTTTGTATGTCAATTGCTATTCAAGCTACTCACGAAAATGCCGGGCGAAGAGGAAAAAGCTATAGAAGAAGTGCCGGCAAAGTGCCGCAAAGTTTATGAGCAGACTTTTCGGGGAGTCAAGAAGTTCACTTTGCGGGAAAAGAAAGGCAGGGGTCACCCTCGAGTTTGTTAATTAAATTCACGGCAAGTGTGAAAGAAATGGAAAGAAATGGGGGGACCCCGAAAAACAGTATGCTTAATAAATTTAAATGAGCCAAAACAATGGGGAAAAAAAAGATACAATGTTGCAATAGCAATACAACGTAACACGTGCAACGAATGCAGACAATGCCGAACCAAAACAAGATATAGATATATAAAGTATGCGCTACTTAACCGCAAGTGGACTCAAGTTCAGTTCTTTTATTTCATTGTGGTCGGCGCTTTAGCCATATGATATCATTATCATTATTATTCTCATTCTGCTGGCCAACTTCCTCAGCAGATACAGCTGGTTTTACATGTCTAGTTGGTGTGCCTTTCTTTTGGTCATTGACTTTGGCGCAAAGTTCACTGAACTCAAGTTGCAGACAAGGGAAGGAAGAAGCGAAAAAGTAAGTTAGTCGTCTCCGACTTTCAAAGGGAACGGAACGGATCGGATCGGAACGAAACCTTTCCCTGAACGCCTTCCAAGTGTCAGGTAGATATGGGTCAGTACGACCTTTCCAAAGTCTGGCTGGGAAAGGGTTTTGATTTGGCAACACGTAGTTTTGCTAGAAAGTTGCGAATGGTTCCGGTAATTATAGTTATTACTTGTGGCCTTAAACAAGCTTTTTACCTAAAACTCATGGTTACCTACATAAGTACTTCAGAAAAAATCAATCTGAAACCATTCACTGCTGTAGTCTTTGATTTAAGTACCTTAGCCTGAGATCAAAGTCTCCTTCCCCGATTTTGCATTTTCATCAGCCATGTCTGGACGTGTGTCTGGTGTTTTAGCTAAAAAGGCGGTGATGATGTTAATGGACAGGATAAAGAACAGGCAGTGGGTGGAGCAAAAAGCGGGGAAAAGCGAACAAAGCTAGATGATGTAGGTGGTGGGGTGGAGGAGGAGGGGTGGCCACGCGTTTTGATGGATGACATTGATTGATGATGATTAATAATGGTGCATTTTTATTGCTTTTCATCGGGCCAGCATCCCCCCATTCCTTTAGTTGTTTAAATACATTAAAGTTGGTACTTGTGCGGCGAACGTGTGTTGTTCGAGAGGATAACAACACCTGCATTTGGCCAAAAACAAGGACCTAGACCTACTCGGTATCTCTCTATTCTCATCGCACTCCGTTGCGTTGATTATTTCGCTTGAGTGCGGCGCAAACTCATCAAGGAGCAGACCCAGCAGACCCAACAGGTCCACATTCCTCCTTTATCCTGCGTCCTTTTCGCCGTTTTGCGACGCCATATGCCGCCACGCATATTCGCTCAATTAAAAAGCATAAAATTACATTTTCGCTTAAATGAACTTTGGCCGCCTTAACCCTCGCTTTTCTCTCGCTTTTACACAAGTCGTTGCACGCTTTTTGCTCTCCTATCCTATTTCCCCGACTATGAATTTCTAGTCCTCTTCATCATTTGCCACGCAGTTTCCCTCTTACCATTTCCCTCGCCGTTTTCAGCCATTTTCCGCCATTTTCATTTACCAATTTGTTCCGTTAAGGCTTTAATATCTCGTATGGTAGTTTACTTAAAGGGGAAACCTGTGAATGTTTATGGAAAAGTGTTAATATTTTATAGAATGTTTACATTGCCAAATTTGCTTGCCCATTTCCCTGATTTGCTTTATCGCGTTTTGCCCCAAAACCCGCATTTGCGGTTTTATTTAAGCAACTTGACAGTTACTGCATCGTGTTTTTTGGGGTCTTTTGCAAGGCGAGTCCATGTATTTTTTAGTAATTTATGTTCACCGCAATGGCATTTCATCAGAAAGAACACCGTTCACCTGCCCCAGCTGCTCATCAAGTATTACCCAACTTGACCCCGTTCAAACTGCTAATTAGATATTTATAAAATAAAGCTAAAAAGAAAAAAAAGAGCAGGTGAGGAAAATGAATATTTTCGGTATTGTGCCACACGGCGTATACTTAATTACATTTTGTGTTTTACAAGTTGTTAATTTTCCCGGGCACTGCCAATAAATTAATATGCAAAGCGCACAAACACACGCGCATATGAAAATAAAAAGAGAACTTCAGGGGCTACAAATGACGACGAGAGGATGCGGCAACTTTTCACAGCCGGTCTCAGCTGAAAATTCCAAATCCTCGGCTCAGTTTAATGAAGCATGGTAGTCGTCCTTAAGTATGCCAATATAGAGGGTGGGGGTGGGGTGGTGTTGCGGCAGTGTATGGGCTTTAAGGGACACAACCAATTGGTTTGCGGGGTTGCCATAGTCACATATGAATTTTTAAGTGCAAACATAATAAGCAGCTTAATGAACAGGCACACACACACACCCACACACACGTGCACTTGGGAGACCCTCTTCCCCCCACCACAACGTCCATTTTGGGGCAACCCTTTTTGAGTATGCGAGCCTTGTGCCATGAATTTAACACGTGTGCGTGTGCGTGAGATCGGTGCAGAGAGAAGGAGGAAGACCTCTACAGCAGCGGACTCAAAAATAAGGACGATGAGTGTCCTTTCAAGTTGAGAAAGTAGTCCAGTATTGAGAAATTAGTAACGTTGCAGTAAAACTTCAAAAGCATTAAAAATATTAAGTGGAATCATTAACTTCCATACTTATTAACTTTAATATTATTATGAAATCATGTAGAAATATATTTCAAATTATAAAACTAACTCACAGAATATAGAGTTATTAGTTTGACAGCGATAGTAATAGTTATAGTGGTACTAATAGTGGGGCGTGAGCTGGCGTGTGGTTGTGCACAACCGTTTTCACCCAACTTTATCATCGTTAACACTTTAACGGCTACCACCGACTACCCGGCATTCTCATCTTGTCAGTCAGCGTTGAAAATACCACAAAGAACTGTCAAAGTCGTCGTCATCCTTCCATGGAACCCCCTTGGTTACCCAACCCCGATAAGTCCTCCACAGGCACGAGCAGCGGCATCATCATCATCATCATCATCATCATCATCGTCATCAGATGGAGCGGCAGCCACAGCAGGAGGATTGTCATCATATCATTCCCCTGTCGTGGGTGGATTTTTTACGCCAGTTGTTGTTTTGCTTGTTGTCCTGTCCTGTCCCTTCGGTTTCTTTGTCCTTGCGTGTGTCCTGTCACCAGCTCTCTCGGTGTTTGTGTTTATTTGTTGCTGCCATTGGTGCTGTTGTTTTTGTTATTTTATGCTCGCACAATTTGCATTTTAATTATTTAAGAGAATTTTGATTAAAAAATATATATGTCCACGAGATGGGGAACAAAAAGCTGCTTGCTCTTTCTTTCTATTCATGGGGAATGCGCTCCGTTTTGGAAAAGGTGTGCGGCTTTCGATTTCGGTTTCCATTAACATTTAAATCAAATTTGGAAATATATTTTCGTTTGTTTTTCAAATCAACAATATCTTGTTTGCATGCAAATAATACAATTTTGGTTTCTTTCATGTGGAGCGTTTGAAATATAATATTTCTGGTGTCAAAATATAAATCCTTTTTCTTTCTATGTACAAAAACAAAGAAATTCCCAAATAATTTTATAAATGCAATATAATTTTGTAGAAGCACATCCGAAATTCGTCTTTTATTTGCCTATCATCCATGAAATTTTTTCTCCTTTTGGTTACTGTCGTAGTACAAAAACAAAAAAGAAAGCAGCTTCGCCCGAAGGATTAAGCCGCTGCCAAGGGCTGATTCTGTGGCATCAGTTGAAAACAAAAAACCCCTCAGCAAACAAAATCCACTCGGCTGGGTTATGATGTTTTATGCATGTGACGTGGCCGCGTTAATTCTGACACTTTCATCAAATGCTCTCTTTCATCGGGGGAAAATGTTCGTTCATTTAATTTAAAAATTTTTACGATTGATGTGGGATGTGGAGGGGGACGCAAAAAGTGTTGAAATTTGCGCCTTGCATTGGATGGTTTTAGCTGGCTCATTAGACGTGGAAAGAACAAACATTGGACATGGACATTTCACATGCGGGGCGCCCAATTTATGTGGTCCCCCAACATTATTCAAAGTGACAGGCTTCCTTTTCACCGTTCTCTGTTTCCCTCCTTGGAGACTACCTGTCAAGTGGCAGCCAGTGGCAGCCAACAGGCAGTGCAACAATTTAGATACGGATACATCCCCTTTGCCACCCCACGACCCACGCAACATGAAAAAAAAAACTGGCAGCAGGGAAAAAAGAGAGAATACAGAAGCAATAAACATTTTTACAGCCATAAATTCTTTTGAGGCACACTCACTCCCCGCCAACTCCCAGCCACCGACCTCTCCTCACTTACTAAATTCTTCATAAATTTCTTATTTTTATTACATTTTTGAACTTACGAATATTTTGAAATGCCCCTCGCTCGCTCAGTCACTTTTGTTGGCTCTTCGCGTTGGCTCTGGTTGCATCCGAAATAAATTTTTAATATCTAATTTTTTATTTCCTTTCTTTTCTTTGCAGGTAAGTTTTATCCATCGCCGGAGTATCGAGAACGAACACCAGCTCCAATCTACTTTTAGCACCCTGCTCGGATGTTGTGAGCACATGTGTAATGGGTTTTTATTCTCGGTTTTTATTACACTATCAAATGCATTTTGGGGAATCTACTTACAAAAATTACGTTTCCGTGGCTTTCAAGCTGATTTAGAACTTTAATGCTCAACAGATTCTTGGACGAAGCACTTGCGCGAATGTAAACCACATTTTATTATCATATTTGCTGTGCTGAAGATATTTTTATTACTTTTCAACTGAAAGGTTTCTTATTGAACACAACATTTTTAATTGAAATTTAATGGGTGTTTTTTACCTGTGGTAAACTAACACCGAAAAGGCATCTGGATCGAGAGCTTTCGTACATAAATTTCATGAACATTTTAATACAATGCCTGCTTGTATATGTAGTTTCATGAAAATACAATTCAATAACCAAAACAATGAACTCAGGACGGCGAAAAACACCTTGAACTGTATTTGCCATACCACATTACACCAATAATGTTCGGCCTATAAACATTTTAAAAATTATCATTATTAACATACGTGAAACACTCGCGCACATGCCGTATATTTCAGGGCTTGCTTTGTACCCATGCTTTTGGGGTATTTTGTATTAACAGCCAGTTCGATACTCGGAAATATATACTAAATGGTTAAGATTTCATTTGGTGTCAAGGTGTTCTGGG